>NW_026889785.1:9490000-10690000 GCF_033153115.1 Saccostrea echinata
AAATGTGTTGTACATCCTTAAGTGACATGTCATATGAATATAGGACAATTTACCATATTTGCTGCTCCGTCACACCCAAAACCAATGAATGAGATGTCCTGATTCAGTTCATGCTTCTTCAAAATGGCAGTATCAAATGTATGCAAGTCAGCAGAAGTAGATGCTGACTCTCCAATTGTCAGGAATTTTGTAACAACATCACCTTGAACACAAACTCTTACTAAAAGTGTCTCCTGTTCCATTGTGGCATCATCTGTAGACCCATCCATTGTACGGCTAAAGAACTTTGTCCTCTTTACTGACTGTAAAATGCTCTCTCGTTCTACATCAACAATATTCTCCATGAAACAAGTAGCTGCTTTACAATTATTGTATGTCTCGCCACTGTCAAGGATACCCTTAGCAATATCTAACTTGTTAATCCATGCAAAATCAAATAGGTCTTTTACTTTTAATTATCCCGTGTATGTTTCTAAAATAGAGTTCCAAAGTTTTTCGTTTGTGTTCATTCAGAGCCAATAACGTTTTCTTTGCAGGCGTTTCCAGCGGATTTCTGTTTGCAGTCTCAAAATTCGCTGCATCTTTGTGATGGTTTCTCATGATCTGTCAGAGCACTCGTTCTGAAATTGTTTGAACCTTTTACAAATTAATGGGGTACTTGGATCTACCTCTCCCCGACTCGTAAGCAATGCAAACTTTGCAGAACATAAGATAGCCGTCATATTCGAGCCAGTTCCACTCATTCAGCCATTTTTTGTTGAATTTTCTCTCCCTTTTCGCTTCTTTATCAACATTTTTTTCTTCTTCAGCTTTTCTTTTAGCACTTATTTCTGCCATTTAATCGGCTACATTTCTTTAAAACTCAAATAGGAAATCGTCTTACATGTGTAAAAGAAGTGTTCGCAAATCCGGATTGAAAAAAAAATACGCAAATAAACGTTTTAATTTAGTTATTGGCTTTAATTAAAATAATTATTAATTTTTATTATTAAAATGACAATTGAATGAAATGATTGTTTATTTCAATACAATCTGTTAAAAGAAATGTCGGACATTTTGACCGAGGAAATTCGGATTTTACCTGCCCCATCAAAAATTCACCGGGGATGACCGGTGCGTTTCGGGAACTTTGAGAAAGTGTGAGCGAATGTAGCTGCAGAACTGTAGCATTATGGTTTTATATTTTAGTCTTTTACCATAACTCTACAGAGTCCGTAATGGAGGTCACAGTCCACTAGTCCGAACGTTCAAGAGACATATGTACCAAGAAAGAGGAAGATCAGCAAGAACAAAAAGGCAGCGAGTAAGCCTCCTAGAAGTCCATCATTATCAGAATTCGAGATGTTGTCATCAGAGACTAATATCTCTTCCAATAAACAAAGTCCAAATAAACTCAAGCCATCATCCAAAAAAGATGAAATTCAACACAAGAAATAGGCCACTATCATCTGATGATGACTCGGATTCCTTAGAGGAGCACTCTGAGGCTTTGACGGCAGCATTCATTAGTGGCACATCCAGAGGTATTCCTGTATGTGTGAACAACTACCTTCACCTGGAAATTTTCTTACCCCTGGTCAACTTCAGGACATTCTTCAAAAAAATTGACCACCCACTGCAGACAACTCCTACGAGTCCAAACGCATTCCTAATGTGTCATGAACAATGCCCAAAATTAGTGTTTGTTTGTTTGTTTAACGTCCCTCTCGAGAATTTTTCACTCATGTGGAGACTCCACCATTTGCCAGTGGAGAACTGCACATTTTACGTACGCTCTATACCAAATATGAAGTTTCTCTCTCTCATGGTTCAAAAGTTATGGTGAAGGTTAAAGTTGACAACAGACAGACAAACAGACAACGGACAGACAGGACAAAAACAATATGCGCCCCCGATCTATCGATCCGGGCGCTTAAAAAAATCCCAGGAGACCGAACACAATGACTCCCCCACTCACCCACCCCTTACATCCGCGCATGCGTATGATACCATAAGGACATAGGATTTGTTTCACAGAAATTAAAAAAAAGAATGAAATTTACCACATCTTAACTTAGATACTCCTAAGATACTTTCGTTTTACAACCTAAGACTTATCTTAAGATAGTCCTAAGATATGTCCTAAGTAATATCCTAAGACACGTCTTAAGACACATCTTAGGAAATATTCATAAGCATGACTGCAGGCACTTAATCGCCACTGGCGATTAACTTCTTCCTTGGTAATTAAGTTATCATCGGTTCCGCTTTTATTTACATGTAAGCATAGAAAATCAATACTATAAAGCACCGTAAAATCATATACTTACTTAATCCTGAAGCTATATTTGAGCGAAGTTACCCAAACACAAATATACTCATGGCCGTAGGAACCGGGGCACGGGGGGCCGTGCCCCCCCCCCCAATAATTCTGCCGATATATAGATTACTATAGTAAACATAGACCCTATATGCTTGTGCCCCCTCAATGAAAATGATTTTTTTTTCTATTTTTATTTCTTTTTTTTGCATGACTAGGAATTTTTGGTAGTTTTTTTTGTTTTTGGCTTGTCAGGAAATTTTGGTAGTGACCCCTCAACAGTCAACTGAAAAATGTTTGGCTCTGCGCCCCCCCCCCCCCCCAAACTGAAATTGCTTCCTACTGGCCTGACACTAAACACTCACCCCCAGATAAATTCTCATAATGGCAATCATTCGGAGTGAATGAATTTCCAATGAATGCACATTGGAACGAGTGAGTAAAAGAACGACTTAATCGAAATAATTAGTGAATTATATTAATTAAACGTTCAGCAAATATTCGAATTTTATAATTTGATGATAAAGAACTACTATAGAAAAAAACACCTTTTTCTTACTTCAATATGTATTCTATAAATACAGGTGCAATATAACATTTAAGTACAATAATTAACAAGGTTCTCAAATTCTGCCACGAAGTGGCGGGAAGAATCTCAATATATCTAACAAGAGTTAATGCCAAACATGTGCCGAGGGTGTAGACATATACATGCAATCTATAAAAATATGTACATGGGGACAGTCTTCCAGGGGCTTATTAATTACACTTCATATGCCCATGGCTCACAAATTATGTCAAAAAAATTGCATGTAATCTGCCTATTAGAGTGCACATGTACCAAAAATGCACCTGGGGACTCCCCAAATTCGGGCTTGTTTTTCCAAGATTTGGGCCTCAGTCGTACCCATACAACCCAACCCCAGGCCCTAGCGAGCAGGATAAAACACCCAGTAGTCTGTAAATCAATGCAAGCCCTAATAAAAATTCACCAATTGATATGGGGCCATTCACCTTCCCTCTGAGATATACACCTTACTCTAAGGCCTACTGCTTTTCAGCTGAATATCCTCTGCAACTGACCACGTGTCTTAGTTTCGCATTTACAACTCTGTATATGATAACCGTCATAGTGACACCTTCATGTTGTACATCATTTTTTTTCAGCAAGCACTCTGCTACACTTCAAATGTGTCCCATAATTATTCTAATCAATTTTCTACATAAAATATCACATCAAACGGGGATATCTCAGTTTTTTTTATGAAATTGGACCGGGTCTTTAGTACGAAACTATCCCCTGCCACCAGAATGGGGTAAACATCTTATTAATCCTACGACTGTTCATTCACTTTACAACACTCCTTCCCGTTCCAATTTGATTGTCCTTGAAGTTGAAAAGTTTCTGTATTCCAGTGGTGTGAATTATTTTATCAAAGTTTAATGAAGTTTCAAAATTTTCAATATTAATTCAATAGACGAAATATTAAAACAATTATATAAACATATTGACTTTTATAATGACCACAGTGGAATACATCATCACATCCAGCGCTGATCAAGGAGTTCGACGCAATGGAGACTGAACATAACATTTTCAGCATATTTTATAGCGGCAAGAAGGCACCTTTAAAATATACATTAGATATCTTCAGCACACTAATAAAGCGGCATGAAAGTCACTTGATCATCAGTCTTCTCTGCTTTATCCAGAATGACCATGATGCACCTCCAAAACAGCAGGAGAGTTCATGGGTCGCAAGGTGAAATGACTAGGCTGTGAAATCTGCAGCAACTTGCAAGCTTCTGTAAAAAACTTTGTGATGCAAGGGATTCAGTTTATCAGATTTTGATGTTCACACTGCGAACAGCATCCCATAGTGACGCTTCTTGTCCATAAGCTAAGTGGACCAACCATCTTAATCTTTGGACAGCACCAGGCAAATGCTCCACACCAGTCGCGTCTTTGAAAACAGCCGGCAGGTGCTTTGCTAATGCATGTCGCCTTGCTTTTCTGTCCATCAATCCAAATGATGACGGCATACAATATTCAGTCGCCACGTGCGAAGTTGCCTTTGTCCTTTGACTATCAACAGTTATGGTCAAGGACCGCGTGTTCGTTGAAACTCCTATTTTCCTCTCTGTTGACTTTGTAGAGGACAGACGCAGGTCTTGACTTAACAGCTGACGTCAACTCTTTGGTGTGGGATTTTTCCGAGGGATTGGATTCTACGGACATAAGTTCTAACTTGATGGTGGACTTCTACTGGGTCCTTATCTTTCTCTTATAACCTATTTATTAGAGATTGTTCTATCTGACGTATCCGCATACGTATCCGTATCCGTATCGAAGTATGAGAGGCATCTCGATCCCGATGATTTAACCGTTGAGTAACATTTCCATCGTTTCTTGTTTGATCTTAACCCCATTCATTGGAAAATAAGATATATAGTAATATTTCTAATGAAACGTATCAAGTTGCTGTTCACACCTATCATTTTATGGAAGGATTTTAAAAAAATAAAATTAGTAAAAAAAAAAAAATACGTATATTTTTATTAAATTGTTAAAAAAAAAAATTTTAAAAATCAAAAAGGGACTTCTCTCTCTCTCTCTCTCTCTCTCTCTCTCTCACACACAAACACACACACAATATCAGGATATATTATTGTTTCATTCTAGAAGTAACCTTTACCAGAACAAGACATATTCCCCATAATGCATACAGTCAACGCTCGTTATCTCAAACTTGATTGGACCAATTAAAACTTCGATATATCCAAGGGTTTGAGTTAACAAAGTTTAACTGTACGAGGTGTCAGAGATCAAACATTCTGGATGAGTATAAGTTTGTCTACATCAAGCAGACACTTGAAATTGATTAACAAAGTGGAGAAGGGGGAAGCTGGGCCGAGGCAGGGAGAAAATAAAAAATGACAAGTCACCTTATCAAAACTTTGACAATAAAAAGGCGACCATACTGCATACTGTGTGTGGGGGGGGGGGGGGGAGAAGGGGAGGTCACTGAAAATTTCCATCCTCATTTTCTTTTTTATCATTATCAACATTCTGTATATCATTTTATTATATTTGATGGACATAGTTCTCCAGAAAAGCTTTGGAAAACTGGCAATTCTGGGGTGGTTTGAAGACTCTAAATTCCCTAAATTGTTAGGTGATAGCCGTATCCGAAATTCCAGAGAGCTTGAGAAAGGACTACGATTTCCGAAAGTGATGCAATTACACGCAGTTTTTGTCGGGGATGAATTAACAATTATCGATAAAAGGAGATAAACGGAGAAAATTTTTTATGTTTATACATTACTTTATATACATGTTGACTAAAGTTTACTTAAATGATTTATTTATTGAAATTAAGATGACTGTAATTCTTTGTGTACAAGCGGGATCAAAACTCTGAAAAAATGCTGATATTTTATCAATTAAATGTTTTGTATAAATTTTATCCGTTATTCTGTGTTTTTTTTTTTATTTCTCTGCTACGTTGAAGCAGCCTCTTCTATTCAATTCTATGAACTGCGTGTTGAATTTAATCACACTTGCCCCAGTCTGGGCCAAAATGCATAAATAAATAAATAAAAATAAAAATATGAATAAATAAAAATCAGCTGGATTGACAAGGTAGCATAGAAAAAAATAGATAAATCTATTGTTTGGCATTTTTTAGTCTAATGTTCTTTTCTTTCTTATAAAAAGAGAGTTAAGATAATGAATACCCTATTTTGAAACAGTTCTATATCAAACCATGAATTATAATACGCATGTACGACAACAAGAGAACTAAAAAGAAAAATCAAATTTAACAATTGAATTTTCATTTCATTACCTATTTTTGTCGCCATGAAGTCTTTTCAAGTTATCATTGCTGAAAGGACAAAATATAAAACAAAATCAAGCCGTATGAGAATAGGCCCGAAAGTAGCAATTTCACTGGGGAGGGGAAGGGGAGACATACAGATATTGTCAAATAGCTCATTGAAAAAAAAAGAATGAAGAAAGTCAACAGACGCTATGAAAGTTTTTGTGTGTTCCCGGGGGGGGGGGGGGGGGGGGCTGGCATTTTTAAGCATATACTGGTAAGGGTCTGGAAGCAAATTCTCTTTAGAAAACTGCTACACGGTTTTATTGATTGTATGGATATCAACGTCTTTTGCATTTAGTGTGTGAGTGAGGGGGTTAACTTTTATGTCATCTAATGTAAATTACAGAATCAATCAATAAAATGTCCTGATGTTAAGAGAGAGAGAGGGGATCCCGACAAATGTTTTTAAACAAAATTGCAATTAAAGTTTTAAACAATATAATGAAAACAAATAGAAATTTATTGAATTTCATTATCTTTTTTTTTTTTAATTTTCCAGCAAAATAACAAACTTTTATAGCAGCTTAATACATTTTTTATTTGAAAAAATACCATATGCTATTCTTAAATGAATGGGGCTGCTTTAAAACCAAACAAATAACGATGGAAATTATAATAGTAAATAGTTTAGACATCGGGATCGAGATGCCTCTCTCACCTCGATACGTATACGGATACGGATACTTATACGGATACGTCAGATAGAACAATCTCTATTATAAATATTATACAATCAAGACTGTGATATAACTACATTCAGAGACCAAAAGAGCTTATGCGATAGTAAGGTGTACGTCGTCCGTCCGTCTGTCTCCGTCTGTAAACATTTTTTCAAAACGCTACTCCTACAGTTTTGATCTGATTTCAGTATAACGTGGCACACTAGTAGACTACACTATGATACAAAATTGTCTCTATTTTTATTTATTTTATTTTTTTTATTGAATGATGTCATGGTTACTAAAATTGAAATTTCTGTAAAATTCTTTTAAAAGGCTACTCCTCCTACAGATTTAGTCTGATTGCAATAAATCTTAATAATACAAAAATCTCAATAAAACAAAAAGAGATTACACCAAGGATCATTACTCTATGTATTGCAGTTTCAAGTCCAAGTTCTACTTTTAAGTACAAACCAGTAGAGCTAAGTCTCATCAGAGACTACTCAGACTTCAGAGACTTCTGGTTATATTTATTCATACCTTGGGTTTAAGAGTTCCACAAGGCCCTGAAATAGATATTATCAACGATGCTTACTGGTAAAACCTTGCCAATGATCGACTTATTCAATGCATCATCAATTGTTGACTGCCTTTCTGGACCTATTTTCCGACAGGTTTCTTATATTTGACAAAGCTCTCAAGACGAGACTGGATATTATTAGATTTTATGTTCGGTTCCAATTAAACGCCATGCTGCTTTTACACGCCTGGTGCAAGGGGTCCAGACAGTCGTCCTAGAACCTTTATACCACCTTACAGTTACCTGTTGCCCATCTATGGCTTGAATGCGGCAAACTTGAGACAACTCTCCTGCATAGTTAGGGATATCCACCAAAATAAAATCATCGATTTGAAATTGCTTGGTGGTATTTGTCTGTCCACAGGCCTTTCCTTTAAAGGTGCTTAGACACAGATTTGAAGTTAATATTTACTCAAGTTTTCTGTATAATTTCATGACTTATATGTTGCTATAGCATTTCATACGAAAATTTGATAAAAATCTTATTTTATTTGGAAGTTACTGAAACTTCGAATTTCAGAACGCGTTTGATAGACACATCCTTGCACTTTCACAAATTTTAACTTTATCCTTATAACTTTAGAAAAGTAGCAATTTTGTTGTTTATTAATGAAAAATATTAAAACTATAATGCAGAAATTTCAGAGTAGAAATGTAGAAAGCAAAATCCTCTCACCAGTATTGTTAGTCCGTGCTCAGTGGTGTGTGCAGAGTTTAACAATTGAACACACCCGGTTAAACGTTAACATTAACAATAACAGAGCTCGTGCCCTGTTTACAAAACCAGTTTATGTTTCACGGGTGTATTCAATTTGTTAAACTCTGTACACAACTACACAACACTGAGCACGGGCTGACAATACTGAAGTGAGTGGAGTTTGCTTTCGCACATTTTTACTCTGAATTTTCTGGATTATAGATGTAATATTATTCATTAATACACAACAAAATTGCTACTTTTCTTAAGTATTAAGGATAAAGTTAAAAATTGTGAAAGTGCAAGGATGTGTTAATCAAACGCCTCCCGAAATTCGTAGTTTCAATAATTTCCAGATTAAATAAGTTTTTAATTTTATTTTTGTGTGAAATGCTATAGCAACATATAAGTTGTGATATTATACAGAAAATTTGAGAGAATATAAACTTCAGATCTGTCTCTATGCACCTTTAAGGACCTAAAATGATATATTCAAAAATATTTAAAATGAGAGACTGGCTTGTAAAGTAGAAGTTTTGTTTTTAAATGTCTTATGAAATATATATATATACTGCTGGTATTTATTTACCTGATGTATAGGGGCATATTCATCTTCGTCAAAATCAAAAACGGTTCTGAAAGTAAAAAGTAAAAAAAAAAAATATTAAAAAAAAAATAGTCCAAGCTTATAACAATGTATTATTCATACCTGCTTTAGAGCCCAGGATTTCCTGAAGGAACCACACTGTGTCATTTGCTAGAAAAGAACAATTTCTTTTAGAGTAGCTATGTAAACAACATTTCAAAAATTAATAATACTAATAATAATATTTTTTACAGGTTACAAAATATTGTGTTTGTAAACATTTATTATAGGTAAATAAATACCGTTTTCGTCACAATTTTCAAAGAAAGACTGCCACCACTTTTTAACTTCGTCTTTTGCGAAAAACCTGAAGCTGGCCCTTGTATCCCCTTCCAACCTATCCATGTTGTTAGCAATCTTGGAAAAGTCCCATTTAGCAATATCAGGTGTGTTCCTGGCCAGAGGTTTAAGAAATCGTTCAAAGTCTGGAAAAAATCAGATACGTTTTAGTGCTTGGATATGATCTGTATATATATCCTTATGTTATACTTTGAGTTTTGTTTGTGTGTTTAAAAGAGAATTGATAGAAAAACCTCGAAATTGTTGTCAAATTCGAATATCAAAGTTATTAACAGGGAACATCTCTGAATCACAATCAATAAATACTTTCTAAAATAAACTTCATCTCTAATTTTACGATGCGTACTTTATCTTAGTCCACTCTTTCCAATGAAGTTTTGCCCTGCCATGTTCATCTTTGGTTATTTTGAAGACGTGTGGCTTGGATTGTCACCGGATACGTTAGTTGTATAACACCTATTTCAATGTCCACAATAGGCAGAAGATTTTTAAACCTGACAGAGCATTGTTATATACTTCATCACATGATCAAGTTTGAGCCAATTAGAGATGGTACATTTGCTTTTGAAGTTTATCAAGTCCAGACTTAATGGTTAAAATAATTTATTTGGTACACATCTAACATCTCTTACTCATTGTTTTCCGACTTTTATTCTCACAATATTAATTGAGGTTTTTACCATAACTTTGGAGGTATACTATAGCAATAAATCTCAAATAGATTGTACTCGCACCTCAGCCGCTGTCATGTCTTTAGATTTTCCAGTTATTAAAACTTGGTCGAACTGTTTCCCTGGCAGATTTATTTCCAAAAGAACTGAATCTATTTTTTTTTAGCGTTTTCTCTTGAAGAATGATGTAACATTAAATAACTGATATGCGTGCATTTATTTAGGAATAAATTACAAAATTACGATTGGTTTCTTGAGGAGTCAACAAAGGTTATATTTTGCAACTCGTAAGAAGTAGGCCATGAGCCCCAGTGCTCTCTTCGGTTATCTTAATCTTGTCTTTGGCTATCACAAATGACCCCACAAATGTACAGGAGTTACTCAAGATAATAAAACAAGTTAACCTTGACCTTGTTCTCTTGAACTAATTCCCAAATCTCAGAGTTATGCATGATAATGACAATGTAATTTTCCAAGTTTGTGTTCAACTTTATCTAATGAATATTTTAAAGTGTAAATCATGTCCAAGAATCTTTCAATTATTCCGACGCTTTACCTTCGAAGCAACTTATCCAATGCATACAACTCAACCCTTTAACCTACAGGTTTCTGTAAATCAGATGATGAAATATGAAACTTAATCAAGAGTGTCTAATCCCTCTACTTCGCCTTCGAAATGCGTTTCTTCTTCCGTTTCCTTCACAAATTTTTAAAAAAGAATCAGGTTACTCTAACAAAAATCTTATTTTTCAAGACAATGATAGAACACTTAATTTTTTTGTCATTAGGAATCAATTAATGTAATATTTTCTATGCTAGGAAAGAGTTTTTAACCACCAAAATCAAGAAAATTAGGGTAATTTACTTTTCATAGTAAAACATTGTGCACAGAGGTAGATTAGAAAAGAGAAATTAATCTTGGGGGCCTCCGAAATACGCGTAATTCGTTTATATTTGATTTTTTTGTTAAATGTTAATCTAATAGTACTGATACGAAGTTCATTTCTTTTGTCTGCTCCGTGATCGGAAGACCATGAGTTCCAATCTCAGCCGCGACTGACCTAAGTCGATAAAAAATAGGTAGCAACTGTTCCTTCGCCAGGCGCTCGGCACTTTGTAGTGAAGGTTGCGGGTCCTTCGGATAAGACCTTTAAAACCGAGGCCCTGTGTCACGACAGGCGTTGGCACGATAGTGATCCCTCACTGCTAAATGGCCATGAGTGCCAAGTATAGGTATCAATTTGCAGCTCTCCACCGACAAGTGGCGGTGTCTCAATATGAGTGAAAATTTCTCGAAAATTTCTCAAAAGGGACATTAAAAACAAACCTACAGCGATAGGTTCAATAAGCAGAATAACTATGGTGGATTTGAACTTATGAGATGTAAAAGATTAAAAATACATTTTGCAAAACGTATTTCAATCTTCTTTTTTGACGTGGGAATGAGTAAAACCCAGTCATCCCTCCCTCTGTTACAAATGAATTTAGACTCCTACCAAATAAAAAAAGTTTAAGGATACATAACACAAACACAAATTTGATGCATGGATTGAGATACATATTTTGACTGATTTTGAATGGAGATGACATATTTAATCAATCCCTGAAATATAAAAAATCCCAAGTTTTTGGTTCTTAGATATGTGACTTTGTTTCGTTTTCTATGTAATTCTATACAAAATTTTGCACATATTTTTGACATAGTGACAAAAACTTACAAAATTCTCCCACTTAATCTGGAAAATATCATTCAAGTTACCTATTTGAATATTAATCAATGAGAAATGTTTCTGATTTCTGAAAAAAGTTTGTGTTATTTATCCTTAAACTTCATACTTTTCATTAATATACATTTGTATTCAGTCTACAATAAAGCAGTGGTGGTTTTGTGTAGGCCTTTCACTTTGGAAAAAGTTTTCAAGTATTAAAGACCAAAGATTAGATTTTTTTTTAATGAATCTAAACTACATTCTAGTATTTGCCACTATATATTAATATAATAAATACAGATTCATCATAACTTTAAATTCTAAATTAGAATTAAATGTATAATGAATTATTGATAATAATATTTATATGTACTATATAACTGTATGTGTGCTCTATAAGGATGAGTCTTTTTTCAACTTCAGTAATCACAAAATTTGAATTAGGCGAAGACATTATTCGACCTGTATTCATAGATAGATGCATCACTGATGATGAAGAGCAATGAATTGTTTGTCTTAAAAGAGGGTGAAGTTTCAAACATCCCCCAAGCATCATCTTTCCAATCAGGAGGGCCAGAAGCAAGTGTATTCCAAATACATGTATTTAGTATTTAGTATTTTTAAACTTGTACATGCATTCCATCTTCCCAAGTCAAGAAACCCTCGACTAGTTGGTAGGAAGATGCATGCGTTCCTGAATGTATTTTTCAAGAATTCTCAGTAACCAATTGCAGGTGATTTTAAAGAATGTCCATAACATTTATTCAATATCATGGGATATAAACATGTAAAAATGACATATTATCGAAATGAGTAATGATTTTATAATTGAGTGTAAAGTGTTCTAATTTAAGATCAACTTAACAATGTATGGATTCAAATATAACACAAACAAACAATATATTAACAGGCTTGCACATGATACTTGTATATATGTGACGATTGAGTTCGATAATACACTGCGTGAAAAAATAGCTTTACAAAGCCAATAAAGATAATGTAAATTTTAAATTTACATTACCTTTAAATGACTGTACTGAAAAGTCAAAGTTCTAAAAGGTGACCTTTACTATAGCTTTACTTCACTAAAATATAATGTAATGTCCTACTTTTTGCTTAGTTAACAAAGCAGTAATAAATATATCATTTTGTTTGCATTAAAATAAAAGTTTACATATTTTAGTGGCACTAAATTTGATATTTAATGGCATTAAATATATTATTTTGTTTGCATGAAACTAAAAGTTTACAAATTGTAAACATACTGTATATTTCATTCACCTTTAATTATATAAAATGTCATTATTATATATATTAAATTTAATCTTTCCTCTGCAGAAATTATTTCATTTTGCTATATATTAAACCAGTATCGCATCTCCTATTGCCTTCTTCATAAGCAGTCCTTTATTCATCCAACAGACAAAACACAACAAAAAACAGTGCATCAGGTTATCTATTTTTTATTGCAAATAAGTACTATAAAATAAAACGTAAAAAAAGTTCTTTTACACATATGAAAAAAAATTGTTAACAACATCAAGATAATCAAAGAATGACCTAACAACCAAACAAAAATATGAATGGTGTTTCCTGTTCTTTTGTAGAACCTTTTGTTCTCCTTTGCACCAGTCGCTTACTTCTCGGTGGACATGTCTCGTAATACTTTTAGTTTAGACTGTCCTTGACATGCTTTCACGTCTCACTTTCCCAGGAATAGGGGTGTGGAATAAACCCATCCGCTGCCTCTTCATCACTTGACATGTACTTATATGACTGTTTATGGCTTAAATTTTTTTTCACTGATGCTTTCTCCTCTTCTGCCAAGTTCTTCTTCTTGTCAGTTGCAACCAATCTTCGTCTTAATTTCTGAGGATGGTACAGCTAGTAATTAATGATGTTTTTAAGTACTGTAATTTTGACAATACATGACTATCAAAATGTAATTTTTCTCCTAAAATGGCACACTGTGTATATATTACAAAAATACATGTGGTTAAATTTTAGAGGGGTAACGATATAGATATTTAGTGATTGGGCCAAATGAAAGGGCTTACAATACATAAAGCCTACCATTGGATATGTAATGGATGAATATGTAAAAGTTTAATTTTATAGTCTTACTTGAGGAAAAAAATCTACATGTGTTTCAATAAATTTTAACATTTCAAAATAGTGGGACAAGAAGAACAAGTAAACGAAAATAATTGCTGACATTATGTCCATTGTAACTAATACTAGTACTTTGGTACACAGTATTTAAATTTGAAGATAAGCAACAACAAAATGTGTCAAAAAGCAGAATTGGTGTTTACTGTATCCTGATGCAGCTTGTTTCAGGTGAACATATGGTCATACATATAATGTACTATTATGTAGCTTGTATAGGGTGAACATATGGTCATACATATAATGTACTATTATGTAGTTTGTAAACTTCAGGCCTATCACTTTTAAATCCATGCATTTGTGAAAAATAGACAAAAAGGCTATAAACAGTCTAAGCCGGAGTATATATAAACCATACCAAGATGTGTGTTATTTGTTATAACACTTGTTGCACTTTTCTTTACGAAGTCAGTCATTCCATTATTTACTTCTTAAGTTTTTCTTCAAAGCTCTTGCAATCCGGACTGCCGTAATCAGAATCTAATCTTACCCTTGCTTTATGAACTGCCAATGATCCTTACTTCGCGGGTTCGAATCCCACTGTGCGACATGGAGACCGGTCCTTCGGAGGAGACCGTATAAACCGAGGTCCCGTGTCGCAGTAGGTGCTGGCACGAAAAAGATCCCTCACTGCTCAATGGCCCTGAGTGCCGGGTATAGGTCAAAATTTGTAGCTCTCCACCGGCAAGTGGTGGCTTCTCCATATGAGTGAAAAATTCTCGAGAGGGACGTTAAACAATAAACAAACAAACAAAAATGAACTGCGAATGTAGAGTCGCTGGTATTCGAGTTCTTTATGCGCTCTATTTGCAACGATAAAACTTGCATGGTCGCCGCTACCTATGACTAGAAACTCTTCAATGAAAAAAATGCTTGTGCATCAACCTCGTGCAGCCTGCAGGAAATGCAGATATACAAGAGAAAACAGAACTAAATAAAGACAGACATAAAATTTCCGGATTGATCCGGTGTGGTAACATTACAATATCACACTCCTCTGGATTAAATATTATGATACTGTTTCATACGCAATTGTTTATATTTATAATCTGTTGATTATTACAGAATATATTTTTTAAGACACTGAATCTCGATTTCCTTTGAACTCGGATCACTAACCCTACACGGGTAATATTAAAATACGCCTTCAAGGGAAAATACGCCTGCCGAGAAAAAAAATATACGCCTGCCGTGTTATTGATTAAATTTCTTTTATTTTTTCTTGATATATTACCATAGACCAAAAATAAATTTTTCAGGAAGAAAAATTGAAAAATGTACATTTTAAGGTATCACACCGGTAATTGACCAATCAAACTGAACTTAGTAAATTGTAGTTCCATACGTAATAAAGAAATATTTTTTTATTGTGAGAAATTTTTTATTTTCCCTTATTCTATAGTTTATACACGTGGTTTTGAGGGTATTCCTGTTTGCGGATGGAAAATATCAGAAAATGCCGTGTACGTACGTACCCATTTTTTGGTGTGAGCTAATGTGACTGGTAACGTTTATATAACACTTCCTGCTAAATATTTTTTCATGAATTCGAATACCTGATTTTTAATGACTTTTATTCTATATAGAATTATATAGTGAACAGAATTACCGATGTGATACCTTGAAGGTGATTGTGTAAAATCATCTACATCCATATTAAAGGCATTTTTAATTTTAAAATGGCATATTTCAACAAAATATGTCAGTTTATGAACTTTATGTGTGCAAGCACATATTTTTAAAGTTAGAAGTAGGGTTGACATTAATTTATACAGATTTCTATGTAAAATACTAATAATATGTCATGTTTTACCCCCAAAACTCCAAATTATGACTTTCAAAGTAGGATTATGCATCTGACATGTAGAAAGAAGTTAGAAAATGTTTTTTTTTAAATTTTAGATGACTTTAAACTCTGTGCACCACCTGACCGCAGTCAATTATAGTGTCTACAGACTTTGCCGTGAAAGTAATTTAGGCTGATTTTTTTCAAGAAAAGACTAATTCTGGGTTTGCGAATGAGTTTTCAACAAAAGCGACAACTGCGATAAAATGTGAAGAAGTAAAACATGTTTTCACAAAGTGTTCAATTTTACAGAGGCTGGGTTTACTTTCATTTTATTCACATTTAGTGATTCATTTATAACTGAATTGGAGGAATAGAAATAATGAAATGAGTTAAATATGTCTAATAAAAGTAATGCACAAATTAAATTTAAGAATTTTTAAAAAATAAGCAGCTTATGACCAAAAATGCATTAATACTGTCTGGGCACGAGAGAATACTTGTTCTGAGGGCTAACCATGTAGCACACATTTAGTACAGAATGTCACTTAGCACCATGGTATGACTGTTATGGTTCTCTAAACTTTTTCCATGCTTTCGCAGCTGACATTCATGATTTTTCAGTTTGCCGGAGAATGTTTTTATCTATTTACCACTTATATGTAAGTGTTGACCCTCTCTTTTAAATTAAGTCTCAGTCACGATTGTTATTTTAGCATGATTTGTTAAGCGCATTAATGTACTGTAATATTAATGAATTACAAATTAAAGCGACATATTTACACAATTAAAATATCAGAATAACCATAATTCAGCTAATAAAGAGCCCTTTTGTTCTTTTGTCACTTCCTATAAATTTTATCAGTTTTTGTACACCCACCCACCCCCAAGAATCATGATGGATGGCCTAATATTAGTCTCTTTGTTGCATTTTTTTCAGATTTAAAAGTGTTAAAAACCATAAAAATGTTTAAGATTTATATTTTTTAAGGGTCACCTTGATATATCGGTCCGTCTGAGGTCATCCGTGACCGTCTAGGGTTATCTAGATATCAATGACTGGAAGGTTATGGATATACACTCGAAAGGCCATTAAATTTCACCTTAAAAAGTAGATCATCCCATCTGAGGTCACCTTCATATCTGAATCAGGTTTAGGTCACATTGATGAAGTCCGTCCGGAGTCAATGCATCCTGATGTCCATCTAATTTGACCTTAATATATGGGTCAACATAAAGGGAATATTTCTAAAATCAAGGTTTTCAGTTTCAGGCCTCCCTGAAAAATCATTATTGCTACAATCTTTGCTTCCTTGATATTCGAAGATCTTGATTGATTGTATGTTGTTTTACGTCCCATTCGGAAATTTTTTACTCATATAGAGACGTCACCATATACTGGTGAAGGGCTTCAAATTTTGACCTTTACTCGGCACTCAGGGCCATTCTTAATTGTGCCAACGCCTGCCGTGACACGGGGCCTCGGGTTTTAAGGTCTCATCCGAAGGACCCGCAACTTTCACTTCAAAGTGCCGAGCGCATGGCGAAGGAACAGTTGCTACCTATTTTTATCGACTTGGGTCAGTCGCGGCCGAGATTCGAACTCACGACCTCCCGATCACGGAGCGAGCGCTCTACCGACTGAGCTACCGTGAACGGTCGTTTTTAAATCGAAGTGAAGTTTAAAAGCCCAAATTTACGTTAACATAATGAAAATCTACCTGTTTCAAGATCAATAATATACCGCCTTTCGATTGTTAAAAACTAAACAATAGCTTCTGATTTGATTGACAGGTCTGCTATCTGTGCTACCTGATAATTTGAAGACAATTGCCTGGTCACGCGTTAAACACTTTCATCAGTGTACCGCCTAAGTAGTCGCTTTTTATACACTCTTGATGAAAATAAAGACATTAGTGTTGGTAGTTTTATTTTAAAAAGAATTGAAAGTAGATATTTAAATCTTGCTTTTTTTTTAATCTCCACTTGTAAGCGATATGTCGTCCAAGATATTTGTAGAACTTGAAAATGAAAAACTAGCGACTCTTTGAGCCCTTTATTTCTTCAATGAGTTGGGCTGGGATCCTAGAGGGAAGAAGTTCCAGTAGCAACTCAGACCGATAATTCTTCCGAACCCCTTTTATTCAATGGATTTTTAGAAAGCCCGTCATGCCCTTGTCGACCTTGCACTTGGGAAACAGAAACTCAATTTGCCGTAATTGGAAGTGCAACAATTATATGATCAAAATGAAATAGAATAAAGAAGAAAAATATAAGCTCTGATTTTGACAATATCTTGTATCTCGACCTCGATATCATTAAATATAAAAATTACAAGATTTACTGTGCGACGCACATACCTTCACGCTGTAAACAAGTTTGTGTTGTTATTTCACTACCCTGGGGAATAAAGGCATTGGCAACTGCTCTAGCTTACCCAGTGCCAGCTATAATGAGATGCACATGCAGGTTAGTTTAAGTAGCTATTTTCAAGGTGTTAGTTGCATAATTAATAGTGGCATGATTGGGTTTCAAAAAGTTTAAAGTAAGTATGTAGACAAAACTGTCTTGTACGACATGCACAGTGTACAAACACAATACTATCAATAAACATTTCTACATCTAACGTTCCCAGCACTTTTAAATAGTTTCCCGTGACACCTATGATTTTTTGTATATTAAGCACTTAGAAGGGGAGTGTTTTTGTAGCAAGTCCAATCTAAAAATTTCTGAATTATAATGTGTTATGCTAGCACCATTATTTAATAGAGCACAAAAGTACAAATCAATAGTATGATTCGTATTAATCAGTACATGTGCAATGAAGGGAAGAAATCTATCTTACTATTCATAAAGTAAACGCTACCCTGCATTCCTTGCAACGTTAACAGTTTTATTAAATGGGCACTTTAAACACCTTTCCTCGGCCAGGAACAATATAATCTACCTTTTGAAGAATTTTGGTTCTTCTTTGCTCCGGATTGGCGCTGATTTTTCTCCAAAAAGCTGGGTCTACCAGGTCCTCTTGGTATTGGTAGAGATACCAACTATCGCTACTGTCCCCAACTCAATTAAATACGTACAAATACAAGTACTTCTTTAAAAATACAATATTAATTTCAAATGTTTAAAATGTTAAAAAAAAAAGAATAATATCAAAAATAATGAAAAAAATAGTACCTTTCAAACGAACAATGTAAAAAGACTATAAATGGTTCAATGTGAAGCCAACATACTCTAATTCTTAAGTGTAACTACACGCCAATTTTGGGTACCAGGACCCCTACTTGGTTCTTTTGTCTTCGACCTTATTTCTTCTTTCAGACATTTTAGGTCCTCATCTATTTCAATACATCCATGTTTTGTTCTTTTTATTTCTTCAAATACGGAATAATGACATGCTATAAAAACCAAAACAATGAAATTAATTATAATGATAAATGTTAATTTTATCAACTGTTCAGATGAACGAATTATACAATGTTCATTGTGGCGTTTTGATTTAAATATAAGAATTTTAAATAAAGTCAATTTATTTCTTGTTAGTAATGTTTCACTTTGTATTTTGATCCGAGGACGACCCTCAACAATCAGAAGATGACAGTTCAGTCTGCGCAGTCCGTCCAGCCTCATCCTCAACAAGATCCTGAAAGATCGAGGGAGGGAATGTCAGCGACAAATGCACACGCTGTTGTTAAAATTCTGGCAAGGTAAGAGCTAGAACAGGCTGAGGGGACGGTAGTTTCACTTTCTCTTACTGTACAAGTTCTGACTGAGGATCAGCTATCACAGACTGAGGAGATGGCACAACCCTCACTACATATTGTTCAAGCTTTTCCTTAGGAAGATCATGCACAGACTTGGGAAGTGGCAGTCATGCACAGACTTGGGAAGTGGCAGTCCCATCTTCTCAGGTTGCTGAAGTGCATCTCAGGCCTTCACCGTCTGCTTCACCCTGGACGTCCGCACCGGAATATCCATCACGTAATCCTCCATCCATTAGGGACGTCGCCTGATCATCTGGGATCGTATGAGCTCCACTCTTCAATAATTGAAATATTTATGTGAAACAAAGCTATTTTTCTAAAATTGCATTATATATTACATACAACAGAGTATAATGCTTAAATTTTTTGGCAAACTTGCACAAGTTTGCGTCAAATAAAAGCACCATCGGTTGAATAAGCAAGACTTCCTGACTCTTTCCACCATTAAAATAATGGGATAAATCCTATTATTTTTGCGAAATAGGAAAAACAAGTTAAATGTTACCACAAAATATGGTCGTAATACATTTAATAGCAAAATTTATATTATTAAGTAACATAAACGTATTATACCGATTCAATTTGCTACTCACTTTCCTCAGTGATGGGAAATATGTTTATTATACCTTGGGACGTTCTTTTTGAAGGTGTGGAGAGTTGTCAGAGGAGGATTGCTTTCTTGTAAATACTGTTATTTGACCTTTAAACATTTTTAACTTTGAAAATTGAATTCTATAAACTGACCTCTCATGAATTCTAGACTTAAAGTACATACTTACCGACAACGTGTAGATCTTGAATGTTTTGACCCAATTTATGACCAAGTGAAACCTCTTGAACTTGACCTCGAAATTTTTTTTTACCAATCTAATGACCTTTTAGGGCTTTTGAATATCGAAATTCATGTATCTGACTAAGTGATTTGTTTACAGATGTAGAATGATGTCCTTAAAAATTCCTCGTACTTGCTTTTCGGTAATACGTCGCGGGTTCGTCGGATGAGACCGTATAAACCGAGGTCCCGTGTAAAAGTAGATGCTGGCACGAAGAAGACCCTTCAGTGCTCAATGGCCTTCAGTGCCGATGATTGGTCAAAAATTACAGCTCTCCACTGGTAAGTGGTGGCGTTTCTATAGGAGTGAAAAATCCTCGATAGGAACGTCAAACAACAAATAAATATCGAGATCTAGATGTGCTTTTTAAACCAATCACCTGGAATATCTTGTCTATGATGGATTATGAGCTGAATTTTCTATAATTCAGTAGCAGCTACCTCCGGTTCTTCTACATCTAGGTGTTCAGCTGAACTTCTTGTTAATTTCTGATAGAATCCACAATTACAATTTATTAAAATGAAATGTTTTGATTCTGAAATTAATGCAAATTAAGAAAATGAAGTAAAAATATAACATATTTTACAAATGAACTTTAATGTCTTTCACCTGATTGTGTTGTGACAGCATGTACTCTTTCAAGACGTTCTTAAAGAATTGTCGACTCTAAAAAAGGAGCAAAAACAACATCATGGAAGACAATTTTGAGATGCAATGAAACCAAGAGGCCTGTATTAAGATGATTTGGACTCAACATTCCGGCTACCGGACGCTTATCAAACCTACAATAAAACAACGGAAATGAGTTTGAAATCACGAAGAAATCGCGGAGATCTTAAAGGAACAATCTGAACTTTCCAAAAAGCGTGGAAGTCTGATACAAAGAAATAGGACCGTGAAATACCCAGTTTGGAACAGAGTCAGCACAAAATGTTTCCTGAACCTGTGAATTAGGACTGGGAAATACCCATCTTGGAACAGTGTCAGCACAAAATGTTTATTGAACCAAACTAATAAGCAAGAGGACTAGAAATTCAGAGGTTTCTGGAGGGAAGTTGGCGACGTCTGAAGAGTCTGAGTGAGAGCGAAAACAGTTAACAATTCCCAGTGTTAGCTGTACAATAACTCATCCCTCTGATCCAAAACAAATGTTTTAGTTCAAAACGTTCATAACATTATGTCAAAACTAAAATCACAGTGGTTATATTATGTCTCCTTGTATGATCAACCATTCGATACATATGGTGTTCTTCAGTTCCATTGGTGTTATGTTTAAGACATATCACCATCTGAAATAGCGATGTTTTCTGAAGCAGAGGCTCTTGATATCTGTGATTTTCACCTGTGAGTGTACTGCAACTGAACTTCTGAAACATATATAACCAAAAAATAAATAAATAAATAAATCACCAGATATTTATGTTTCTGATTAAAAACACTTACTTGATTTTTCCTCCACTGGGTTTCCAACATTTGTTGCCACTGTACATTCGCTGCTCTGTACATTTGCTACTCAACGTTTTTCTATTCTAGATAAAAAAACTTTAATAAATTATGTTTTCTTTGGTAAAGAGATACTTTCCGGGTGTTTTTCTTTTCTCTTGAAAGTTTCTCATCAACAAAACCAGATATATTAACTAATCTGTAAGAACAAAGTGCAAATAAAGAGTTGTGAACATTATCACTTATAATCATGGTCTTTCAAGCATTCATTATATGTACTTACAGTTAATTAATTTTGTTCCTTGCCTTGTCCCATTAATTGGGACTAGAGACATGAAGGTCTTTTTGGGAAAAATATCAAGAGGCTTTGATGGTATGATGTTGGTGACTTCATTTCAGCTAGTCCACTACAGTAAAAAAAAAAACAGAACTTGTTAAGGTAAAATAAATTATCCAGTTCACCTTAGCTTAACAACTAAATGAACTATTCTTATCCGTTGTCTGATGTCGGTAATAACTGTCATATAAATTGTCCAATCTTTGTCAAATCTTTCTCTATACCCTTCAGGGTAGGTGGGTCCACTTATTACTCTAGCCCAAACAATCTTTGTTAAAGTTTCAATAACCACTGAGCAAGAAACAATGAAACTTGTGTGAAAGCTTTATTGCATAGCGAGGATTCAAGTTTGTTCAAATAAGGACCTCAGGGGCTTGATTTGGGGGGGGGGGGGGGAGGCAATGGGCGATCAGATTTTTACGAAGTAATATCTAAGGAAAATCTTTAAAAATCTTCTCAAGAAATGCAAAGACATGATTAGTCATATTTATATAGAAGCATCCTAAGATAGTGTAGAATCATGATCCACTGCGGTAGGTGGGGCCACAATTAGGGATCAAAGGTTTCCATGGATAAAGTAAAATCTTTTAAAATCTTGGGAACAGCAAAGTAGTGATCAGTCAGATTAATATGGAAGCATTCTGAAGTAGTGTAAATTCAAATGTGTTTTAAAAAAAAGACTCCTGTGGGGTTGGGTATGGCCCACGATAGCCAATCAAAGTTTTTACATAGGAAAGTTACACACAAAAAGCTTAGGAAATATATTTTCTTAAAAACCATGTAAATTCATCCAGAAGTAGAGTACATGTAAGTATGTTCAAATCATGCTCCTAGAGAAAAGGCAGGATCACAATGGGAATAAAAGTTTTACTTATAAATTTCTTTTTAGAACAGCTAAGTTTTGATTTGGCATTTGTATGGAAGCATCCTCAGAGAGTGTAAAATGTAGTTAAGTGTTGTGGCCAAAAGGCCTCTCGTTATTTGCTTTTTCCACACACCACAATTTTCAGTAAAACATGAAGCGAATTTTAGTTTTCATTCCATGCGTCTTTGCAGCGTGTTGTAAATGTAACACCCACCCACCCACACACATATACATATATATATATATATATATATATATATATATATATATATATATATACTTGCACATACCTTTTAAATTCAATGATGGTTATAACACCAGCTATTTGTTCTTCTGGTTCCTGCTTTTCCTGAAAAATCAACAAATTAAAATAGGATTGTTCAGCTGCTTTCCACAGTAAGCCAACAATAAATGTTTTGTTTAATATACTCTGAGCTTGTTTGCTGTTTAACATCCCTCTCGATAATTTTTCACTCATAGTGGAGACACCACCACTTGCCGGTGGAGAGCTGCAAATTTTGACCTGTACTCGGCACTTACGGCCATTGAGCAGTGAGGGATCTTTTTCGTGCCAGTACCTACTGCGACACGGGACCTCGGATTATACGGTCTCATCTAAAGGACCTGTAATATACTCTGTCAGGTCAAAATTTACCCACCCAATTTTTTTCATTATTTTTTAAAAGATATTTTGTTTCTGGTAAAATACAGGTGATCCGATTTGTTTTCAAATGTTAGATTCAGCCGATGAAATTAGTGGAACCCAAGGAAAGGAAATTCTTTTACCCCCTAAGTCAGACGTTCTGATGTTGAGGTGGATCTATTAAGGCATAAATTCTTTGACAAATTTTCTCTTCCAATTCTGGATATTTAGCAGATTATTATCTTTAATTTGCAGCTTACTGCAAATTAAAGACAATAAAGTGCATCCTTTAAACTTTTGATCAGAAATGTCAGGAAGGCTTATCTTGTCAGATGAAGGAAGTCCATTACTGGCTAAAACATAAAACCTTTTCATCGGAAACTAATAACACAAAATATATAACTTGGGTAACTATTAAATTCATTCATTATTCATTCATTATAATTTAATTTTTCATCATTAAGTGTATAAAATAAGACAATTTCTCCTTCGAAAATGCCTTCAAATTGTACGTATTTTAAATGTAACGTCAAGCGGATGGATACGTTTTTGACTTAAGTCATTGTGACGAAGGCAACCAAGGTTATACGATTTATTCTAATTTTCTTATCCAATCAAATGACGTGTTACAACCAAAATTAAATTATTGTACTTTATTCACAACAAACAAATCTATAAGTCTAAGTTAAAACTATTTTTATTAAATACTGATGCATCACTTTCATTGGAGGTTGTGTCTCATTTGATTCCAACTTTATCTGGTTCATGCCCATCAAAAGCATCCTTGATGGGATGCTCACTCCTCCATGGCACCTGATCCCACCTTTGTTTTTGTGTTTGCTCCCGATTTGTACTGTTTTAGTGGACTTTGAGCTTGAATACAGTTCGTTATTTTCATATTTTATCCTGCTGGATTGGCAGTATTGACAATGATTATTTGGTCAGATGAAGTCCAGTCCTCGCCATCGGCAAGGGTTATTATGGTTTTGTCTTTTAAATCCTGGAGAATTTCATCATCATCCACCTCTGTTCCATCTTCTAATAAAAATGCCTTTGTGGTTATTTGTACTTTACATTTAACTTTAACGAAAAAATTAGGAAATTTCATTCAGACAGGATTCAACTACAATCAAAGTGCAGATATTGTAGATATATAATTGATTTTTAATCACCATTTTCCTTGAGAATGTCAATGGGATGTCAATGGGACCTCTGACAAAACAACTAGTTTCTTTTTGTTTCAATTAAATAAAATTACTAGTACATGCATTTTTACCTGAAGTAAATTTTAATGTGAATGAGGAACTTGCATTCAAAGCATTATTTGAGGCATTTTGTGCAAAAAAAGTTCCAACAATCAACATCTTCGAACATACTTGTTGAAAATGGTACAAATACCACCAATAATTTTCACAAATTATGCATATAAATCGTACACGAAAGTTTTCCTGAAGTATGGAACCTCATCTCAGAGACCTCCATTAGAAGCCCAGCTATTCATTTTTCTCTTGATTTCTGGATGAGTCTGATGCATTTGGGGGGGGGGATTATTTCAGAAGTCTTTATTTACACGGAAAAGAAAGATTTTTATGTTGACTTAGATGGACCCTTTTATACGAATATTCGTCAACAAGATCGTTATTTTATTAACGGCGTGGAGGTCGGTTTAAAGTTTTATCCAAACATCTTTTTCTTTAAATTTATTGGTAACGATTTATATTAAATCCTTTTATGCTAATTGTTTCATTGACAAATGATAATGAGTCATTACTGAGTAGTAAACCATCAATCTTGTTAAAGGTTATCATACCATTACTTTAATAGGGTGTTGGGTATGTTCAAAATAATACATGACATATTTATTCTATCAAAAGTTTTAATTCATATAAAAAATGAGCCGTGTAATATATGTACAGAGTACTTGTTGGGCCATAAGTTCAAGCAAGTTAGATACACTTTGAATATCTGCAAGGTTTTTTTTTTCAGGACCCAGTTTAAAGACATACGCAACGTAGTTTGAGCTTTATCGTCTTTTTCCCTGGAGTTGAAGAGTTCCAATACTTAAAGTAACTGTATGCTATATTTTAATGTCTGTATATGCTATTGTACACTTCTTCTAAATCAAGTTTGGATAAATAAAACATCGAGAATATATGTTTAGTAATTTTTGTATATTTTTCTTTGAATTATACGAGAATTTTCATCAATTGATATATTTTCAAAACCCCTGGTAAAGCATGTTGATTTTTTGTCTACGAACATCTGATAGCACTATAATCTTAAATTAAGAATATCTTGAAAAATTATCAGTAGGTAAGGTACGTTGCGTATGTCCTTAATATATAACAATTCGGTCTCGACTCCATTGTCTCGACACCCTTCTTTCACAATAGTGGTATGAAAAACCCCACCTCTTTTGCTCATAAGTAAATACGGTGTTGTTTCGAAATCTTTTTTGCCAATGGCGGGATCCTTACTTTTGAGCACTTTCTTATATGCTTGAAGTGGCGCATTCGCAAATCGTTTGCTTATTCCCTTACAACAGCATTTGACATTTTGAAATGATCTTGGATCACACGGCTTCAGTCGTTTTGATTTTCTGTTGCTAGCTTACTTTGAAAGTTGACAAACTTTTGTTGAACCCCCGGATCTCGAATGCAGGATTGGCTCAAATTATGTCTTTGTGCAAAGATTTATCATTTCGTCTCCAGTATGTTCTAATTTGAATAAACGAAGGGTTCTATTGTCACGCCTGCCTGTATTTTTCCATTTTTGTACTATAATATTATTGTAAACCATGAACCCATGACGAAAGTCACCTCTGACTCCTGGCTTCATGGTAGACCATAGGCTGTGTCCATTTCGCAGTAAGAAGAATCACTTATATCAATATATTTGTCCACAAAGACATAAAAAAAATTGCAACATTCTTAATTTGGCATACTGTGAGATGAAATATCTAAGCTGACGTGGGAGGTCATATGAAATTCTACTATCTACTTTTCTATTACAAAACATTGTATCCCAGATCGGCTCGATTATTGAATCTTGAATGAACAGTGATGTAGCGAGTAGATTTTTCTGCCCTGCAAGCCCCTTCCAAGAAGTCGACGAGGATTTCTTTTAAATTGTTTTACTTCCATGTTCCTGCATGTAAAAATAAAATTGCCATAAATTTGTATTTATCAGGTACACGGAGGATTTTTGTAGTCAAGTTCCATACAAAAACAAAGGCCTATCAATTGGCAAACGAATTTAAGAGGAAACAAGTATTCACTGTTGTATTGTGTAGTCTTAAACATTGGAATTTTGTCCAGAATAAATGAAAAATGATATCCAAGTACGTTCTCACGCATGTAAAAAATGGGTATAAACAACAATGTAATTGGGTTGGGTTTTTCTTTTTGCAAGTCATCATTACTTTAATTAGAATTTGTTACATTTCACAAGTACATTTCTGTAGGGACGTTTTTCTGAATTTAATGTAGTAAATATTTGCTTTATAATGATAATGCAAGTTAGCAACTTCATAATACCTAGAATGGCTCACTGTCAAGTACAACTTAATGCAAAGAAAGGAACATAGGGGGTAATACCTTGAGTGAACTAAGTTTAACACTCTTCTCCCTTGTAATGAGATTTTAAATAATTGGCAATTAAAATGCATTCTAATTTAAATAGGAAAGTGTATTGAAAACCTAACCTCTGATGGAAGGAGATTCTTGATACTTTTCCATTTTGTTGGTAATGAGAGTTCATGCAAATTCTGATCGATAGCTTGTTGTCTTTGACAAGACATGTTAAATGCCATAATTTCTTCCGTGTTTTCCTGACCTCTGTTGGTTCAGCTTTGTATGAATTGTGATGATTTTAAGTACTTAAAGGTCTAGACTGCGCATTAGGAGACACGAGGCTTTGCTTAAAATTCAGTACAATCAATAACACAAACTGTATTGGGAAATATTAGTTTAGAGAACTTGGGTAAAAACTTCTTTAAGTTGGTGTAGATTGCCAAACATATTACGGTGTTAAAATATGGTACATAAAATTCCCCTATTTTCCAAAAATTTGTAATGCACGTGTATTTGAAACCCCATAAATGTTTTTTTTTTTAAATGTAAAAACAGCAAGACATAAACGAAAAAGAGGCATGATAAATACTTCATATTTTAACAGGTCCAGTTTTCCTATCTGTATTTTGCTAGTGGAATGGGGATTTCTCGCCACAGTTTCTCTCCCATTAGCCACATTTAGCTAATACTTCAATCGTAGAGTACTGTTGGGTAGAGGGTGTGCAATGACCTTCAGTTGTTTTTTTTAATAAAAAGTCAAGATCAGAAAACATGTAAATCCTTTTCCAGAGCAAACTGTCTCTCCCCTTGGTCCTTCCTAGCTTAAAAGTTAAGCCATAAGAGTGTCCATGAATGCGCAGTGCCCTTGAGACAAGTTTATAGATTAGTGATTAATATAAGCGAATCTATATAAACTTCTTTCTTGAGTTTGCTAAAGGTGGCCCTGTGAAAGGGTTACTATCTTCTTTTCTGCATGCAATAGCAGCCCTTTTCAAGATATTGGAAGAATGTTTAGCTATTGTAAGGAAAAGCGGTTAGGGAGAAAACATTTTAAATCTTTAAGGTGCTTGACAACTTAGTGAACAACTGAAGACTTAGAGCCACTAACTTCATAAAAATCCTAATTCAAACAAATATACATAGCAGGTTGCAGTAAATTTTAAACCAAAGCTCTTTACTATTCACTAAAATATTAAAAGTAGTGAAGGAGAAACGTCAAGAGTACTTGGCAACAATATATTCGAGAAATAGTGTAAATCATATGTGGATACTTAAAAATTCCAAGGAACTTTTGGAGAATTTGAAATCGCAAAACGTTACCAAATTCAACAACATGAAAACTTACAACTTTTCAACTTAATATACAACCATTCCCAATGATAAATTAAAGTCCAGGCTTTTTGACATCATTGACTGCTGCTTTTTCAATAAAAATGGAACTCGTAAATTTAATTACCTTGTCATTGGTCATTTACAAAAGTACTTTGTGCAAACAAGTACTCTGAAGTTAATATTAAAAAGATGCTTGAGTTTCTGATTAACAATATCTATGCGGTTTTTGGAGACCAGGTCTTCCAAAAATCTATTGGAATTCCCATGGGTACCAATTGCGCCCCGTTATTAGCAGACCTATATTTGTATTCATATGAAATAGAATTCGTTCTTACTCTAATAGGTGGGGAAAAAGACGCTTGCTGTGGACTTCCACTCGACATTTAGAAATATCGAGGACATATTGTCAGTTAACAATGGTTATTTCTATTCTTATGTCGACACGATATATCCCGGTGAGCTTGATATAAAAGATACCGAGTCTGACACATCTGTTTCATATTTGGATATTTTACTAGAAAAAGACGTAATCTTGATGATAAACGTGATGACTAACTTTTCAAACGTCAACTCCCCTTACTCGTGCAGCAATATACCCTTATCACCTGCATACGGGGTTTATATCTCTCGGTTGATTCCATACGCAAGAGTATGCTTTACGTATGAACAATTTCTAAAACGAGGTAAGTTATTAACAAAATCTTGAAACAAGAATATCAGCAGTCTCGTTTAAAGTCATCATTTCGTAAGTTTTATGGCAGATACAATGACCTTGTCAGCAAATACAATCTATCATCAAGTCATATGCTAACTGACGTTTTCAAACAAATTATTATGCCATTATTAACACATTTGTTGACAGATTTTTCCGTAATTTCCCGATCATGAGAAGGAGCACACGGCGGGTGTGACCGGTCGGCAGGGGATGCTCATTCCTCCATGGCACCTGATCCCATCTCTGATGTTTTAAAGGATTGTGTTTGCTCTTGATTTGTATTGTCAAATGGACTTTTAAGCTTGAATACTGTTCAAAAAAATAGTTCAACTCCAAGTTTAGGGCTGATCACATTGTTTAACACACTCTTTGTTTAAGCACACTATATGTTGGGATTCCGTTTTGTACAAACCTGATGTCAATTTCCTGATTATCACTGTGTCTGTTCATAACTGAACTTGTGTATTCACATCAGAGCGGGGGTATTATTAGTGAGCACTGGCTCACAGACCTTGTTTTTAAAACAATGAAAAAAAGACATG
This sequence comes from Saccostrea echinata, assembly GCF_033153115.1. NCBI lineage: Eukaryota > Metazoa > Mollusca > Bivalvia > Ostreida > Ostreidae > Saccostrea > Saccostrea echinata. Next base: position 9,519,453 of record NW_026889785.1, read on the forward strand.
TAATGCTATAATTTTTAGCGACATTTTATCCCATCGCCGACTAATACCCCGCATGACAATCACTTATCTTTCTGATCACATGACTTAATTACTTATAACAATTTCACTATAGTTTATAGAAAATTCAATATCGCAAGGGCATAACCTTTTTTTCCCAGAGAAATCCTCTACACCGATATATATAAATGAATTTCCTCAATTGAAAAACTGCTGCTGTTTTAAGATATTCCCACTTTACACAGGGAAAAACAGATCGAAACCATTACAAAATTTCGTTGTTTCGGATGAAAATGCTGAATCACGGATATGCCGAGAAATGTTTGTCAAATTGCTACATTTCTAGACTTAATTGCAATTATTGGAATGGACTCCTGCTCAATCATTACAAAAGGATAATGGCACATAGATGACCATGAGCCCCCCAAATGCCACATGGTTCTCTGGAACGGAAAAGCCAGCGGATACTTCTATGAACTATGGAGACAGTAGTACTGTATTCTCTAAAACAAGATGCAGTTGTTTATGGTGTAAGATATTATTGAGATGAGGGCTCATTTGACACGTGACAAGGAGACTAGACCTAGATGCTACAGTACATAAGATTAAGTCTAGATAGTATTTATGGAAGTATGGATAAGGGGGGGGGGGTTATTAACAGAATTCAATCGCTTAAGACAAAAGCAGGGTAAGGTGTAACAGCTTGGAGTTGCAGAGTAGAGCGGATCATAGGAAAAGCTGTTGACAGAGGACCTGTACAAAGAAAAAGACAAAAAAAATTGCTGCATTGCTTCACGCTACGCTATGGACTGGACACCATCTATTTTTATACTTCGTATTCTTATTAAATCTCTACTGATCCAATTGAAATCTTGACCTGTAAAGCAGCTGCCGCTGCTTCAGCCATGTTGAGAAGAGGTGGGTTGAAGAAATTATCCCTAATAACTTCTTCTGAAGAAGAAAGTGAATGTACCCAGGAAAACGGCATTCACGTCCCTAATCTGCGCGTGGCATACCGTGTCTGTCAACATTGTGAGCATTTACCCATTGATGATCCTTGTCCTCAATGTCGACACATGGGACCCCGTCAACATGTGTTTAAAAGGGCAAGATACTTTAAAACATGTCCATGATGCCTTCCGCTTTCGGATTCACCGAATTGTAAAAGGGTATTTCCCTCACTTCTATCAATACGGAGCAGAACCAGAATTATGTGGGGCCTTATCCCCCGGCATTTCCTATTCTGTCATATAGACCTTCTTCATTACTTGCAGTGTTTTGAAAGAGTCCATCTATGCCTTTGTAGCCCGTAGGCTGGTGTCAATTAAAGACATGTGGCTTAACGCACCAGTGATCGCTTACGGTAGAGACATTAAACCAGGATTTCCTATCTGTGAGGAGTTCCCATCTTTCATCTCGGAGTCAATCATTACGAAAAAGTCTTTTTTTCACAAAAAATGGCTGAAATTGCACGAAGTCTGTTGCAAATATGACTGCAAAGATTTTTGGGCACAAAACTAGTTTTACTTCATTTGACAAATTATTTTCCGATCTGAAGCTTGACCATCACCATCACTGACCTTGTGAATTACTGTCTTATTTATTTTACATGTTCTCCCGAGTTTTTCTTGTATAATTATTTTTTTCAATCTTTTGTCGTAGACAATCAATTGTGTAATCTTTTCACTTCCTCGACAATTAATGGAACAAAAATGTTGAGCAGTCACCCTGTTCAATTTCAAAGGAAAATGGTTTCATTTCCACCTCTCTCATTAAATGACAAAGAAAAGATGAATTTGAATATGATACACTCTATATCTCTGGAAACAACAAAATTTAAGTATGGTAAAAACAAAATTATAGGGACGGATTGATTTTGATGCGTTGCTCAAACGGACCATTTTTATTGTTAGCCCAGTGTAGTAAAGCTTATGATCTGGATCATAATAATCTTGGGTCAGAAAAGTCTAGTGTGAAGTAGTTGAGTTTTTTTAAATAACAAATTGGAATTTCAACGAAAATATAGATAGAACAGACAAGCTAATTTTTCTTCACTCTTGTAACATTGCTGGAGAGTTTGAGAAAAGCAATTATGCAGGTAATGTTTAGAAAAAAAAAAACTTGTTCCGAGTCTTGAGAAGCAATTCTGCTCAGTTTGTCCACAATAGGTGCGTTCCTTATGTGTTGGCATCTCCCTGCAATAAAAACAAGTGAACCAGTTAGGCTGTCCTTGCACATGATCAGCAGATGGATGGTGTCCACTCCCTGGGCCCTGCTGATCTCCTCCAGGACATCAAAAGCCGAACTTCGGTTCCTCTGGAAGAGTTGTAACATAAGATCTCTAAAGTTATCTTCTGGCATATTATGAATGCGTTCCTGAGAAAGAAACACTGAAACATATGATGCATCCACTTCATGCAAACATCTGTTACACAATTTATCGATATAAGGCATCAAATTAACTTTTATAAAAATCATATATGTTCTATTCTTGTAAGTGTATTTAATAAGGGAATATTTTAGTAGACCTACCTGCAACTGAATATATTTAGCAGCAACCGCCCTAACCTAGAAAAACCTATAGTATACTATAATTAACTATAGTAAATCTAAATTTTCAAAGTTATCACAACTCAAAAGTTATCATAGTGATCACTGTTGTAAATCAAAGCTTTCACTTCAGTAAATAAAGTTTTCATAGTGATCACTATAGTAAATTAAAATTTCATAGTTATCACTTTCGTAAATCAAAGTGTCAAAATTATCACTGTAGTTGACTATAGTATTTTTTGTTAGGGCGCACCTATTCTATCAGGTACCTTCTGCCGCGACGAGCAGCACGAACACCCTGTCCCCTGGAACGACCCGATCTTACTCTTGGATGACAGACACGCCCCCTTGCAAATCTTGCACCTCTAATACGTCTTAGTTCAACAGAGCTTGAATCAGTACCAGGGCCCTACGTAAGGAAAATTTCTAGATGGCACACACACAAATTAATTAGTTTTAGTTAAGTATAATCAACACCTATAGGCATAAAAATAGAGAAGTTAATCATGTAGTTCATTTTAATTTATTATGGTCCATAGTATGTTCGTGATCGTCAGAAAGTGCAACCGATTCTTAATTATCTTTTGAGCTGAAATTTTATAGGTTTAGATCATCGCCGCTGCGGCCGGTGATTGCACAGTGGCAGTGTATTAAACTGACGTAACATTAGCTTCTCTCCCACTTTTTTTGAAGTAGCGATCAATTAAAATAAAACATAAGACAAATGATATTAATAATTATATCGGACAAGAAATTGTTACAGATATTTAATGAGGCATCGGATCTGATCATGCGACAATCAACATTTCACGTTAAACTCGGTCTGACAGTGTCGATACAGTAATTTTTTATGTATGTAGATATGTATCTCCGTTTTCGAGAAATTATTCGGGATATTAACTTGACCTTTGAGTATAATTCTTTTTTATTTATAGTTTAAAGATAATAAAAATATACAAAGATATAGACTCTGAAACAGTTTTCTGAAAGGGAATATGTTACTTTACATCAAATAACGTAGTCCCGACAACCCCCATCGTGGGCCGCAACGAACATTTTCTTTCATTTAAGAAGTTTTCACGTTTAAACTAAAATTTTATGAATTGCAGAGTGTGTATAATTTTTTTTTGTCATAAACTTTTATAGATTTAAAATCTGTTTTTATTAACTGGGCTTATAATAAACTGAAAAAACTTACAACTAGCGTATTGGAATCCATCTTGCTTTCGGCCTCGGCTGACTCCAAACGTCTTCGTCATCAATGACGATTGCTACGTCAGACTCAGCAGCGAAAGATAATAGCACCGATCGATAACTCTTGAGTGTGCTAAATATAACTCAGTCCCACAGTGCATTACGCGCGTCGCCATACTTTCGGACGATAACATCATGGAGGTGTCTGAGGTGGATAATGTATTAGCAGTTAATATTAGCGAAAAACACGAACGCAGAGGTGCAACTAAGCATTGTGCATATGGTCTATGTAAAAGTGACTCTAGATATATGGATAGACTAGGTATGGAAGGCGTTTTCTTCATTCGCTTTCCACAATTTCATCGGGAACCGGAGAAATGTACTCGATGGGCCAGTGCATGTCGACGAGAGCATTTTACTGCTTTGTCAGTAAAGAAGGATACATATATATGTAGTTTGCATTTCAAGGGCGGTAGAGGCCCCACGGAAGAATATCCTGACCCAATTCCGGCAACAGCTACCAAACATGAGGTAAACACAGCTGATCTGACCTACATGTAAAAACTTTTTTAAAAGGCCGACATGTCAATGTTTATGGTATTACATGTATGTTCATTAGTCTAAAATATCACACTAAGATTATAGGTAGATACATGCGAATTTAACAAATATTGTGTACCCAGCACTACAATAAGGTATATATCATATGCCAATAGGGTTGAAATATGTGCTATATTCTAATAACATATCACTGTTATAAGTAAAGTGTCGCATTTTATCATAATTTAAAAACAAATCGCTCTCAACAGAATTGTTGACAATACAAGTAAGACGTTCATTCTCATTCATGGAAATGTGTGTGCGTGCATGTAATGTTTGCTTCATAGAACCTACATTGTCATGTAAAATTCCCAAAAATATCAAGAGTAAATAAGTATTGTCGAATTTTTTTTATTTATTTGATATCATAGTACCACTATGCCAAATTATATACATATCTAGAAAATGTAAATTCTTATCGTTATATTTGTTTTCAGCTTGAAAAATTTGTCAGAAACAAAAAAAAGAGGCCGTTAGTGCGAAAAAATTTAACATGGTCACCAGAACCCAAACGCAAGAAGAGTGATTTGGTGAATATAGACATTGTTGAAACGAAAGCTACTAGTGCACCGTCAGATGAGGATCATTGCACAACTAATCATGATACAGTCCAGGCAGCAGAGGCATTATTAATGTTGCAGAATTCTGAAAGTGAACAAGTGAGTTAAACTTTGAGGGTTTTTAGAAATTTTCTGTATTATATCAACAGACATGTGCTATCTCCCTTTCTCTAAGGTATATATTTTTTAGAGGTGTGTCTGGTCAAATGTGTACTGGCTTTTCCATCTAAATAATGTTGTATATAAATACTAGATTATTTTTACAGTGACAATACATTTTCACCCACTTAAAAATTGAAATGTATTAAAACAACAACATGCTTTCATTGTTGTTTCATTACTCAATATAATGGTAAGTTTGTTGCAATAGTTGTGAAAAAATATGCAGGTGATGCAGTTTTTCTACAATGCCTGCAACTGATTTGCTTACATGATTCAACAAAGAAATAATTTAGCATTCAATTAATCCTGATTAGGTAGGTTTAAGTTAAATGCAAGGTCTTCCATCTCTAAGTTCTTTTTTCAGTGGTTGACACTTAGCAAGTACCGGTCTGTTTAAAAGAAGTTGATCTTTGAAGGAGTAAGAGTCAAAACTTATTTTATTTTGCAGGTAAACATTGTTTCTGATGGGCAGAAAGGTCTAAATATCCAAGATCCGTATTCCATGTTAAAGAATTCATGTGATGAAGAAACCCAGACATCATCTTGTTGCTTAACCTTGAATGAATCTTTAGCATTAAAATCAGAAAATTTTGATTTAAAAAGCAAGATTTCTGAACTTGAAAAAAATGTATACAGTCAAAGACATTTTCCATTGCTGATGTGAAAGTTGATGACAAGAAAATGATATTTTACACTGGTTTAACTTATGGGCAATTTATGTGTTTGTGGAAAGGACAAGGTGCGTTTGGTGCAAAATATGGCCCCGTGTCAAAATTAAATAATATTCCTTAAAACTCTTTGAAAGAGTGTATATTTTCATGAAATTATCAATATATGCATGTACAAAGCTTTATTTATGTTTTATATAAACGTAAAAGTAGCATAGTTTATGATAACGTTGTGATATTTTGACGTTGCTTTATGCGAAGTCATGAACAAGAATGGGACGTCATGTTTTAAAATAAATCCAGCTTACATGTAAATTTTACTATGTACGTATATTTAATCTCATTTTCATATAAACGTACATTTCGATGTATTGGTATACATGTTATAACATACTTGTTCCATGCTTACTAAATTATTTTTCATAATTAAAGACAAATCTTTTATCAATTGGTATGGTTGGCTTTGAAATTTTTTGAATCATAGGGGAAAAAAGGGATGTACATGTACAGTACATTCTAAGCGGATTTCTGACTTTCCGAGCCCCGCATTGGCACAAGCAAAGTATTGGTTTTATTGTTTTAACTTGACGATCCGTAATTGCCAAGCTTTGTAAAAAAAAGACTTAGAGGATCGTTAAACTTTTTGTTGGATTTTGATTGCAGGTGTTCAAGGAAATGATTTTGTGTGTAATAATATATCTTCCTGCTTATCTGCATTATATTTTCAGGAAAAAAAAAGAAAAAAAAACATTTTACGCTCCCTACTGGACACTGCTTTTCTGTGGTTTGATTTACATAAGTTTACCTGTGTCTACCTATTATAATATTTTATTTGCGCTGTCCAGAGGTAGAGCCCATCCTTAAAAAAAGGAAAGGATGTGAACCTTCATTTATTCTTTTCTTTCAACAGTTGGGAAATATTCCAACATCGAAGTTATCAGCAATTAATTTACCCTTTTTTTCTTCAAAATTGCAGCTTGTTCCGACACATGAATATATTAGGATCTATGGGTTATTGAACAGATAGCATGTTTCAACGACATTTTATACGTATTAACTTATACATCTTCACATTGTCAAGGTTTTGTGATATTGTTTCTCTTCACTACCTTTTTAAATAGGAATGATTTCACAAAACCTTGACATTGTGAAGATGTATAGGTTATTGCGTAGATGACCTACAATCTACTTGGTCTATTAACGATGTTTTAGAGACTTTTACAATTATTCATCCCCGTGGTAGACAAGGAGCAAATGTACTACCTGGTTAATAGAAGTTTTTCGCGGAAAAGAAAATAATACTAGTACTTCACGGTAAAGAAGGATTTTTCGCGGAAAAGCAATGTCGACTCGCGGAAAAATTTATCAGCGCAATTGAGGAATTTTCCTGTAATTTTTCCCAGAAAAAGTATCCACACCAACTCAAAAAACAAAAAACAACTAGATCGACCCAAAGGACAAAACCTTATTTAAAGAAAAGAAAACTAACCTAAACCTGAAAAACATATTTTGAAAGGGGGGATGTCACTTTACCTTCCTACATGTCTTACCAACTTTACAAAGTTTACTTGACCCTTCCCCCTTCATATTTTTGGTATTTTGCTATATGAATTTTATACAAGTGGTGGGTATCGATCGGGGTGGGGTCCGGATACCCCCCCCCCCCCCGCGGATTCCTTACTGCTTCCTCTAAGTAATCGATATACCTTTGTAACGACAACCTATGCAAGCGTGTGTTTTAATGAAGCTCTAAACACCAAGGGAAAACATTTTTTAGACTTTGAGAACATCTTATCATACAAAGGTGTACATTATGAGCTAATCTAGTTCATTTCCAGGATAAAGTGCCTGCCTTATTTCCCCAGGAAAATTGTTCAAATACAATCGAGTGTTAGTGAACAGAAATCACTGTTGTTTACTTAAATTGGTAATCAATATGTAAATACTGTATTCAATTACTTTATCTTGGTTTATTAAACCTTTACTGATTTTTTCCCTATAGAACATTAGATCGTTAGATGTGACTAATTCCCTAGAAATCGTTAAGAATGGACTAATCCCCGTGTGTTAGTCAAGTGAGCTAATCCTTGCTTCGAAAGCTAATTCACGATTATCCGTAATCCTCTAGATTTTACTTTTACATTGGTATGATATATGAATGGACTAATGTTCATGTGTTAGTTCAGTGAGGTAATCCCTGCTTTGAAATCACGCTATCTGAATCCTCTACATTTTACGTTTGTATCGGTATAAAAAACAGTGAAAGGTATATCATCTGGACCAGGACTAAAAGTATATCATTTCGACCAGGACTATTTCCCTCGGCTTCACCTCGGAAAATAGTCCTGACCTTGGGGAACTGGAACTTGCTAACTCCCTCAATGATAATTATACTTTAACTGTATACTAATATAATATTAAGAATACGTCAATTTAATATTGTGAACCTGAAATCTTGAAAATAGATGGCCCTTTGTTCATAATAAACAGAAAGCAATATTAATTTTATTTTGTAATTCGGGGGAAAGGAGGCAGGCAGTACAGTTGAGACTTTTTACATGTTCTATGGGGGGGGGGGGGGGGGGGAGGGGTCTATTCAAAGAGAACTTTGATTACATGAAATATTTATAGTTCCTATATCACGTTTAGTAGGCGTAGAAATTAAAGCATAAGTAATTATTAATTACTTAGTAAATAATTATTGATAATTAATTGTATATTTTCAAGATGACAACAAATAAAAAAGGGACAAAAAAAAGGATTGACGTGGAAAAAGTATCATTATGTTCATCGTGGTAATGAAATTTCAAGTAAAACTTTACCATTTACCCATGTAGGGGGCAGGTTCACATTTTTTTATCGACATGAAACATTTTTCGAATCGGAATCAGCACTGAAACAAAACGTGTCTGAACGTTACGTATAGATAAATTGAGAGTATAAACAGGTTAAACAAAGAAAATGCACACAAAAAAAAACAAACAAAAACGAAACCAAAAAAAACAAACAAAAAAAACAAAACAAAACTCGAACGAGGAGGGGGTGGTGGTGGTGGTGCTGGACCCGCCTTTGAATACGTACTAGATTGTTGATATTGATATCCAGGAAGTCATTATTTCAATAACCTGTGAGAACGACATTTTCTACAAAATCCAGCACAGAGGAATCCATTTCACAATAAAACCGATGCTTACATTGTATGTGCATTCATTAATAATTTTCTATGTTCTATGACACCCTATTTATATTTTATTTCAATTTTACCAATCAGTTGAAACAAATTAACAAGAATAAAATCAGCTATATTTTCTACGGTTACTGCATTACTGTTCGAGAATATTTCACTTATCCACAGAGATCTGTGGATATATATACTTATCATTTCTTAGCAAAGATTAATATTTGTTTTAGTAAACAAATCAGAATTTCAGTTTTGCATGTGCGCGCAAATAGGCAATACTTTTTTGGATATTAATACAGAAGGAGCACAAATAAATTACGTGATTCTTGACAATCAAAAGAAAACAAGCTGTATAATTTCAAGTTCACGAGATAGCCGCATGAGGAAAAATTCTGGAATAAGATATTCTCTATGAAAAGCCTCAAGTTGAGGACACATGTAAGACCACAAGTCATTACTGACAGATATTCTCTCCACTGACATACCCTTTGGAGACCAGACAACAAAGTCGCAAACGTCCAATTCACACAAAGCTAACTGCATTTGAATCTGATAATAGTATTTGTGATTTCTATTGAGTCTCAAATTTCCTTGATTATCTTTAACACAATAAAAAAATTTTACATTGCTTTGTTGACAGATTGTCTATGAAGTTCAAGGAATTACAATTTCTAAGCACATATGGGCATTTGATCTCAACTAGACCCTTTGTTTCATTTAATTTATCAATGAATATTCCATCAGGACTACATTCAAGAGTAGGGTGTTTTGGGTTCAACCACAAACCCGTTTCCTGCACATTGTAGTTTGGATGTTGTTGTTTGTACAGTGCTGCTATCCTATAAGTTGACAATCCTATCCTATCCTATCGTGAATCCTGCATCCACAATCCTATCCTGTGATTTCAGTCTAATCCTATCCTATCCTATCCTGCTACTTTCAGTTTTTTAATATTTAGGAGTTAATTTGACAAAACGAAAAAAAAAAAAAAAAAAATAACCATCATATAAAAATCAGTTATAATTATGGATTTTATTTAATATGTTTAAATGATAAATATAATCGAGATCGACGTCCATTAATTCCCGACACCCCGCACGAATTAATTTTCGAGTACTCAGTTAAAATGTAAACAAAGGGACTGTAATAAATCATAGGCAAGTACTGATCTAGCGAACGTGTAAAGAAAGTAAGCTTTCAAAATAATTATAAAAAAAATACAATCCGAATTTATTTTGATTTAATTTCACATACTAACGATGATCGAGAGACGTCACGGTATTTGCAATTTCTTTTCGAATTTATACACTTTGGTATATAAATGGGGTTAGAGAGGGGAAATCGTGGAAAAAGGGGGGGGACAACAAATAAGACTTCAGATACTTTTCTAATGTTATGATTATTAATAAGTAGACTAAAGGAACAAAATTTAAGCTCTTTAATTATGAGAATCAGACTATTAATGTCTATACCTTTGTGCGGGGAAGGTACAACACTGTATAATAACCGTACCCGTTGAAAATACAATTTCTCTACACATACTAAATAATGAAAAAAAGAGGATATGTTGGATGTTTTAACAGTTATGTTTCATGTCAAATTTATGCAAAACTATTTTTTCCTGAACTGTAAACTGAGCACCATGAAAAATAATACATGTATATATACATGTACCTAACTTAGATTTTATTCATACTCATGTAAATCCAGAAAGAAGACACATGTATGACAAGACCATAAACCGAGGACAGACATTTAGAATATCTTGACTTTTATTTATTAAACATGTAAAAAATTATTTAAATATATGATTAAAATTTGCTTTATATTTATTGTTTAAAGTTATTCTTGTTTGAGATGTTCAGTTCATCATTGTTTGAATTTGAATATTTTACAAACATGCAAAAACTTTATCATGTTTGCTAAATAAAAATCAAGATATTCAAAATGTTAAATTTTCTTATTTCACTTCACTTTGTTTTTAGTTTATGGTCAGTTCAGTGTCATACAAATGTATCTCAATAACCATATTTTTATGAGTGAGAATTTAATTTATGTTTAACAGAAAACATTTTCATAAATCTTCATAGTCAGATAAATTGACAGCAATAATTATTGCAGTGAACACACACATATTCCTTCGAATTCTTTCTTATAAAACATGTATATGAATTCACAGTAGTTTCAGTAATTATAAGACATATTTAAGTAAATTTTGTTTTTGACCTTGACATTTGATCTTGAATGTTATTCAGGGTCTAAATGAGGAACAAAAATGCTTGACCAAGTTGACAATATTTATTCAGGGTAATTGCCTCTTCAGTGTTAAATATATATATATATATTGGGCCAAATAAATCTCATCTACAATTTTATTTATTTATCTACAATGTATAACAATTGAATGTTCCATTATGAGACAAATTCATCAGAAGTATACATGTATATCAATGCCAAGCTCACAGATACATGTACATGAAATCAGTTTAAATTTAAGTTTATCAATGTCTTTTTCCAATTGTATGATGTTTTACATGCATATGATTTCGCCTGCTTGTCTGTCACTCAAATTGAATTTCAAATGTCAAAGTTTGTGTCAAAGAGCTAGTCATAAGTAACCGAACAGTTTCAAAACTGTCAACAATGCACAGAAAACAAATACTTCACACACTGATCTCCTTAATAAAAAAACATCATGATTTCAGACACTAGGGGGCTCTTGTACAGTGGTTTGAACATCTTTCATATTTATTCCAGCAGCAGATGAGATGAACTGCAATATGTACATCAGCAAATATGCAGTATCGTCCAAAAAAAAAACAATTCTTATCATGATTATAACAATATATATACATGTAGATTGTGTAATTTTGTCATATACATTATACATTAAAACTGTATTTTATTGTGATTATCTTTCTCATTTCATGTATGACTGGCTGAATTTTACCTTTTTTCTCTCCCAGAGTAATGTATTTAAAGAAATCAAGCAAACTCGAATCTTATACTGCAACTTCATAGTCATATCTTAATTAAACAATCATAATTTACTTGTAAATTGTAATTCATTTCATCTCGTCAACTTGTTAACTAGTATGAGTACATTTGTTTGTTTTTTTTCTCTATTTTGAATTTTTCTGCTTGTATTAATCTATTTATGTTTTTTGTTTGTTTTCCTCTTTGCTTAAAATTTGAATAAGAAAAAATTATGAAAATACATATAACATGATGATGACCATGATGACCAGAACAATAACAAATTGTTTTCAGTTTTACTCTTTTTTAAAAAAAAAAGAAGAAAAATCACTTATTCAGAGAATCTACAGAAACTTCATCTCAACTCAGATAATGATATATATGTATTATACTGATACCCATGCATAAACACATGTTAATAATCATACCTACTTTTTAAATGTAAAATCATTTTTTCCTCACAAAATATTTTGATGAGGGCAGGCAAAACCAAGTATCATTCTCTGCAATGAAGAATAATGAATGATTAATTTATAATTCATAACCCAGAATAGGTCATACATACAATGTACATGTAAGTACTGAGATGGCTTATAATACAATTTAAACAGTAGCATAAGAAATGATTCTGTCTTTATTTTATTATAATTGCACTCAAATTATAAAAAAAACTTTTTTTTTTAAACCACAGTAGGGAAGTAATATAGTAATAACAAGCTGGAAAAGGCATAATACATCTTATTGTTTTAGAACACACTGAATCATGACAGAGTATTTGTAAATTTTTAACCCCCTCCCCTTCCTACACTACCTATTTTTCCACACCCGATTTTTGTCTATATTATAATAGAATAAAATTGTGATAGGGGCTCAAGTCATTATAACATTGTTTAAAGGGGGGAAATGTATAAACATGCACAGATGTACAGTGTGTAGTATACTTACCTGCTTACATGTTCTTGCACCAAACAACTGCGATATCGATCTGTTCAAGTCCGCCGTTGGCGGTTTGTGTAGAATTATCCAGACAAACAGAGCACATTTAACACAGTTACATGTTATTGAACTTTAAAACACGTAGGAATTGGCTTAATCATCCAAACATGCTGAAGAAAATAAGATCTCTTGATGTCCGAACTCTTCGTTGTTTACATGCGAAGATTCTTCCGGTAATCGTTCACGGTTAAATCGTACGTAATGTCACTCGAAGTTAATTATTAATTTGTGTTAAAATAAACAAAATATGTTTATTTTCTATCGTAATTTTATAAATATTTCTTTTGTAAACGTTTTAAAACATACTCCGTTTTTGTAATTAATTCTGAAATATGAATCAACCTTTACTCGAATCTGATTGGCTGTAGGATACAGGATAGGATAGGATAGGATAGGATTGGATTAACTACTATATGTTTCTATCGTGAATCCTCAATCCTGAATCCTATCCAAACCCATCCCATGTCAACTTGTGGGATAGCAGCACTGTAATGTGCAAGAGCATCAGATTCATGTTTACTCCCATACAGTAGGGCTGCTGTTACAGGGGAAACTGACCACAGAAGTCTATTGACTAGACTCGTAATACCTGTTCTGACACATTTGATATCTTTCGCATTTGATGCTGTTACCCTGCACCATCTATTTACCTGCCAGTCCAGAGATAATGCCTGACCTACAGTGTTATCAACTACAAATGGGGAACATTTATCAGAACACATTTTTTTTTAAATTATCAATAAATTGTCTACATTGAATCTTTAGAATAACTACACCATAATCATCTATGCTGAAATTTTCATAATGAAAATCTAATAAATTTGTCCATCCACATTCTTGTCCATTCATGACTAAATTTGATAGAAATTCATTTTTCTATTCATTTGATAATTCATTCTCCCTCAGTTCTTCAGGTCTTGAATCAGAGTTTAAGATATTTCTGACTGAGGTTTTTTGACGTTTAAGAGTTTTTTTCATGGACTTGTATTCCTTGTTGAAAATTGTCTCAGGATTCTTATTTTTTCTTCTACCTTTGTTCCACTGTAGTAGTTTGTCTGTGCAGGTAGGCAAGTCAGTCCCAAATTCAATAGTGTAGTCCTCCAATGCAAACAACAGAGCTGCAACATGAGAACATATGCCCAAGCCAGAAGCAGAGCAAGTGCATGTTCCCTCTAATACTGATCCTGATGATTCGGATAATGTTATTGTACAGTTGTAGAAATGTTGTGATTAGGAAGCCAACACTGATGCTTTAACAAAATAGTGTCCTTTACAACTGACATCATGTATGTTTTTCACATGACAACTCCTAAAAAGATTCATACCCTTAGTAAATGGTTTGCTAGTATGTACATCATCTTGACAGTCATCATCAGAGCTGTTTGAGTCACACTCTACTGATTCCACAAGGTAATTAGTAGATATACCCATGATTAACATGTTTTGGTATAGTTCTTCCAGCCTTGAATTGGAACATAGGGAACTTGGGATGCAGCAGGTGTTGGATTCTTTTTAAGATTCAGCCATTTACCATCGTCAACTTTCAGATCAATTTTAACATTGTTGTTTACAGCATTCTGGCAGCTGCATAATATAAGGAAAGTTATTTAATGGCCAAAAGGTCAAAGCATGTTTTTTTTTTTTTTTTTTGGTTTTTTTTTTGAAGATTTAATCATTTATTAATTTAATTGAAACGAAACATTACTGAGAAAAAAATGTTAATAATTTATTGTTTACGTTAATGTTTCAATCGTGATACTCGTGATTTTCGCTGTTTGCATAAAACATTATCAAACATTGGGTACCTTTCTATCAAATCCGGTCGTTTTCCAGAAGTACGAAGCCCACGACATTTCAACCATCTTTTTAACTGAATATTTGTGTGTTCCTCTACCGACGCGTGAACAAACTTTGCCCCGGGAATGTCCTCTTCTACTAACAAATCAGCCGCCATCATAACTTTTTGTCCGAACCGACTACAGCGCCTCTAGCGAGAAACTTATATTAATTTATGCGCATAAATTATGATGTAAATTTCTATCGGTGCTATTAGATCGTAATTTTTATAGAAGTATCTTACTCATGTGATCCTTTTACAACCAGAACTCCAATGATTTATTGTTTTAGAATAAAGGTGAGGTCACACGATGCGATTTTTCATTCGATTTGCTTTCGACTAAAATCGTACCTTGTAACCACCCAAGTTGAAAGCAAAATCTGAAAGTCGATTGGAAATCGGATGGGCGTCTGATTTTCAATCGACTTCCTAATGAGAATCGTCATTCGCGACGTCATAATGACAATTTCAGCGTCACAAAATTAAAAAAAAGCAGAATAGGTCTATTAAATAACAGTTTAAATTTAATGGTGTTAATCGAAAGCCGGTTGACCAAATCTGCTGTGACGATATGGTCTCTGTCCACGGCTCCGTCATCCCCCTTGAGCCTTTCACCCTCCTTGTACATGGTGTCCATGATGTTGTTTTGGGACCTTTATACCATTGTACTGTGATTTCCTTGTCTTTTATGTCCTTTACCTCGCAACGCTGCGGCCACCAAGATCATGTCTTGAAGATTGAAGGCCTTGCTGGATTCGGAAGGTGGGTTTTCTTTCAACTATAACCTGTAAATTAAAAAAATTATCATGTTTAGTTAAATAAATTATAATTTTTATGAATGACAAGTAATCTCATACATGTGCAGAGGTTTAGTGAAAAAAGCTGGAATCGACACATCCGACTCTCTCTCTCTCTCTCTCTTTAAGAAATGGGGTTTTCGAGATTGAAAATGAACGTTTTGATTTAATTTCGTTTGTCAAGAATTTTTCAAGTAAATTGTCAATAATTTGTTCTGATCCACCCCAAATACGTGTCTGAAATGAACCTTGACTATGGGCAGATAGTTTTAAAAACAGTAGCTCTCGTGACTAAGTTAAACTTCGTTACCCTTGACTACACTAAAGACAAGCTCTATTGTTCCATATACTCAAACACAACCTGAGTGGACTCGTCTGTAACTGTAACCATTCAAGATTTAGTCTGTAGTTTTGTATTATTGAAAATTGATAGAGCATTACCTTTTTTTATCATCGAAAATAATTATATATATCATTAATTGTATGGCTTAATTTTTCTTTATGTGTATACATATATTTCGATCAATCTAACTATGATTAATCATTCATTGGTGCTTAGAATTTCTATTATTATTTTTTTCACCTTGTGTTTCCAGCCTCAAAATCTCTGTTCTCGTGAACAGGCCACTGAATGATCGTGTAGATATACGTAGTACATCTACCTATTTTTTTTTCATCATCGAAAATAATATCTATCTATCTATCTATCTATATATATATTAAATTGTATGGCTTAATTTTTCTTTGTTCGAAAGGGAAACCTACTGCTGTAAAGAAAACTAGGCGATGAATTTTTTTTCACCACATTTGTTAATGTTTTGCCAATACTGTGGTTGTGTCAGGTAGTTTTGGACACTGGGAATTTGACAGAAAAATTAATGAAAAGGCAGGTGCATCGTAGGATATTTATGCATCACACTTTCATAAAAACCAAATCTAAATGCTGCTGACATATTTGAAGATTTTTTTACTTGGTGCTGTAGTATCTCTGGATGACCATCATTGGATGCTGTAAATGTCTTTGCTGTTGCGGCTAATGAATACTTTTGCAAAATTACAGAAATTCATGTTGTACTTTTTGTTTAGCTCTACTGTCAGAGACCAAAAGAGCTTATGCGATAGTAAGGTGTCCGTTGTCCGTCCGGTTTTTATAGGATTCATTTTGAAAGTAAGGGGGATTACCAGGGGAAAAAGAAAAAAAGTGTCGGGGGGTCCCCTGCACCCCCTTTAACCATCCCATCCCAAATTATATTCCCTAATGTTACGTTCACATGAGTAAAAGTCGGGGGCAGGTGAAATAGCTTTCCAAAAGTATTTGTATCAATTTCGAATTTCCCGACCTTTTTTAGATCAATGTAGAGAAAATAAATCCATATATTCACCTGGAAGGTCGCGTGCAGGTTAATATAACGTAGTATATTTTCTAAATTGTTAGATCTCAGCCAATCAGAAAGATAAAAATTATTCAGTTAATAATAATTTACATTTATTGCATGATCGTGAGGGAAATATGAAGATTTATTCAACCAAGAAAAAATCACATTCTCTGAGGGTTTCATGCAGTAAATTGTTTATTATACCGAAACAAGCAAAAACTTTAAAAATAAACATTAACTTTCAAATTCGGCACTGCTTTTAAAGTCCCTTTCAATTTTAATCTAAAGTTACTGAAATCCTTGGACACATAACACTCTGATAAAACGATCAGCAATTTTATGACGTGAACCAGGTAATTGTGACCTCAACTACTCTCGAGAGTTTTCGTTCAACGAAAGATTTCGGGAAAATGCACTATGCAGTATCTGAAGAGTTTGAATAAGATGAAAAGCATGCCGACGACAGTGAAATATGAAGTTTTATGGCCCTGTCACGTTAAAATCTAGAACCAATCAGATAACGCGATGTATAGAATAATTATAATGAGGTATAATAATTGTAATTATTGTATTGTTTCCACAGTTGGCAAAAGTCCACTTGATATTAGGTCCCTCATCATTCAAACACCATCTTCGAATCATTAATCCCTCTCTAGAAAGTTATCGAGGTCCAGCACAGGTCTAATGTCACCTTTTTTGCATCCCGAATTCCTTGACCCCTGGACTGGGCAAGTTCTTCAGTGCTAGAAATAAGCACAGCAAACTTGCTAGTCAAGGTGTAGGCTGCTTCCCCACCCTCATTCTGGCTCGCAGTTGTAGTGGCTTTCCTAAGCTTGGCCTTAGAAACCAACATCTCTGAGTTTGAAATTCTGAAAAAGATAATTTACATGTGTAACACAAAAGAATAATTAAATGATCCTTGTGTTATTTTAATTCTTTTATTCTTAAGTTGACTGAGTTCAGTTGACAGTGGTCCTAAAATAAACAATTTACAGTTGAAAGTGATAGTCATACATAAACTCTTTGACATTTCATGGGCCACAGCGCTCACCTGAGTAACTTTTGCCTTGCTGTTTTTCACCTGATTTCTCCTCTCTCTCTCTCCCCCCCCCCCCCCGTTGTACTTATTTTGGCACCGCTGTGGCAACGCACTTTGAAAAAATTTTCAAAGTGCGTTAATTTTGGGCCAAAATCAACGCACTTTGAAATTTTTTTTCAAAGTGGGTTAAGAGTGTACATAACAATTTTTTACTATGTACACACTTAACGCACTTTGAAAAAATGTGTATAAAACAAAAATTTTGGACTTAAATTTTAGTAATAGACAACATTATCCCCTCGCAACGTTTGAGGGGATATAGTACGCGATTATGTGTGTAAGTGTGTTTGTTAGTTTTTCCTGTGCGAAACGGAAGTGACGTAATTTGCATCGAGATCGCTATCATATTCAATATGAACATAGACTGATTAGTTTGATAATAATAAAATAAAAGATTAGCCACAATACTCATTTGACTGGAACTTTTACAAGGGCACCGCAAAGCGGAGCATTCTTTCTAAAAAGCATATTCTATAAATCAAGGCAGCATATATATAGAGAGAGAGAGAGAGAGAGAATTTTCATGGTAGAGAAAAATCATAATTGCTCCTTTTTCCATTTAAGTCACATCCACCGAACTTATTACAGACTGAATTAAAATAAAAAAGGAAAGAAATTATGCTATTAAACAATCATTTCTTAAAGACCAATTTCCCTTTTGTAAAATTTAGGAGAACTGTTCGAAAGAAAATAACCCCTAAAAATCTTTAAAACGTGTATATCTCAGATCCTGAAGTGACATCATCACTGAAAAAGTATGAAACCAGGTTCAAATAATTATTTATCATACCTAAAATTTGCAAGAATATTGACCAAGCCGTGCACATTTTTTTTCAAAGTGCGTTAATATGGTCGATATTAACCCTTATCATGCTTTATAATATTTGTATATCAATATAACAGGGTGCTGTATAAAACAATAAAATCATTTTTAAAATATTGGTATCTTTAAATTACAGTAGAATTTTTATTTTTTAAGATACATCCATAATCCTTATATAATTTTTAGCTAACCTGAGCCGAAGGCTCAAGTGAGCTTTTCTGATCACATTTTGTCTGTAGTCCGTCTGTCTGTCTGTCCGTCCGTCCGTCTGTAAACTTTTCACATTTTCGACTTCTCAAGAACCACTGGGCCAATTTCAACTAAACTTGCCACAAAGTATTCTTGGGTGAAGGGGATTCAAGTTTGTTCAAATAAAAGGCCAAGGGGAGATAATAAAGAATTAGTGAAAAATTAATAGCATCTTTTAAAAATCTTCTTCTAAAGAACCACAAAGGCAGGGAAGATGAAACTCATGTGGAAGCATCCTCAGGTAGTGTAGATTCAAGTTTGTTCAAATCATGACCCCCGGGGGTAGGGGGGGGGGCACAGTGGAGGATCAAAGTTTTACATAGAAATATATAGGAAAAACCTTTCAAAATCTTCTTCTCAAGAACAAGCAAAGCCATGATGAGTCATATTTATATGGAAGCATCCTCAGGTAGTGTAGATTCAAGTTTGTTCAAATCATGACCCCTGGGGGTAGGGCGGGGCCACAGTGGAGGATCAAAGTTTTACATAGAAATATATAGGAAAAACCTTTCAAAATCTTCTTCTCAAGAACAGCAAAGCCATGATGAGTCATCCTCAGGTAGTGTAGATTCAAATTTATTCAAATCCTGACCCCCCCCCCCCCCCGGGGGTAGGGGGGGCCACAATCGAGGATCAAACTTTTACATTGAAATATATAGGAAAATTCTTTTAAAATCTTCTTTTCAGGAACAGCAAAGCCCTGATTGATCATATTTATGTGGAAGTAGTGTAGATTCAAGTTTGTTCAAATCATGACCCCCTGGGGTAGGATGGGGCCACAATGGAGGATCAAAGTCTGAAATAGAAATATATAGGAAGATATCTTCTGATGAAGAACTGAAAAGCCATGATTAGTCATTTTGATATGGAAGCATCCTCAGGTAGTGTAGATTCAAGTTTGGTAAAATGATGACCCCAGGGGATAGGGATGGGCCATAATGGGGGATCAAAAATTTTACATAGGAACATATAGGAAAATATCTTCTTCTCAAGAACTGAAAATCATGTTTAGTCATTTTGATATGGAAGCATCCTCAGGTAGTGTAAATTCAATTTTGTTCAAATGATGACCCCAAGGGTAGGGTGGGGCCCAATAGGGGTATCAAAAGTTTTACATAAGAACATATAGAAAAATATTTCTTCTCAAGAACAGAAAAGCTATTTATTTTTTTTTTTTTAATTAAGAAGATTAATAATTTTTATGTTGATCTGGATTTAAACAAAAATGTAAATTAGAATTATAAAGATAAAATGATTGAAAGCACGTACATATACATACTCTTGTACAGTATCTTGAGATAATGAAATGCTATAATTTGTCAAAATACTTTTTTTTTTAGTAACAATTGTGATAACCATTATTTTCTTTTATACATTAAAGAACTGCCTGATAAATTTACGCAATATAAATAAATGGATTTTAAAAATAAAAAATAAAGAAAATAAATGTGTAAATATAACATGCTACCTGGATAATTAAAATATAAATATTTTGTTAATCGTGTTAATGATAATGTCACACTGTACATAAACACGCTTTGCTTGTAGAATGTTTTATTTACATCGAATGACAAACTGGCATGCTGATCGGTCGAAGCGCTGATTGGTTAACACGTCTTATCGCTAATCCTGATTGACAGCTCAGTTACGCAATACCGAACGCGCGTTCGCTTGCTAGGTTCGCTACTGAATTTGGGGTTCGCTTTCGGCGTTCGCTCGGGGTCCGCTATAGCGAACCATAAGCGAACCCGGGGTGCGCTTTGGGTTCGCTTTCTGTTAGGTTGTGTCTGGTCGGTACTGTATTTGTCAAAGTGAATCAAGAGGTAAGAATATATGAATAATTATTTAGGGAGTCAAACATCACGGACCGAATTAACCAGGTGTGATATTTACAGTGGACACCAGCATAGCTGTCAAGTGGTAGAAAACGAACTTCAGTGTTCGAAATACTAGATGATACAATAATGATCTTTACTCTTTATTAATAACTTAAGGTGAATATTGACTAGGTTGACATATTTTATATCTCAAATAAAGCTACAATTACAGGCTTAGTAAAAATTGCATCAGCTGATTGATCAATCACAGATTTGGCAGGAATAAAATGACCCGGCCGCAATTTGAATGGGCTCGAAATAATTGATGGCCCACTGGTCTGGGGCCATTGAATTTTCAATGTGGGCTAATAAATTGCAGAAGGCATATGCCCTTTGGGTCAGCATTTTTTTTATGCATAATAAAATTCATTCACAGTCGGGCTAGTTAACTTGACAGGGTTGTGTGTCCCAACTTCTGTTGTTTCTTGTTTTGTTAAATTGTACTTCTAAGTATCACAATATAAAAAAATATTACTATTATTATTATGGTTTTGGGCCATTCTTTTTAAAATCTATTGGTCCAGTGGGACAGTGAATTTAGTACTAAGCTGACCAGTAAAAATTTAAGGCGATAGCCCGTGTGACCGGTAAACAAAAATAATTATTTCTAGCCCTTGTTGGTCAGGTCACAGGAAACAAACATAATTTTTTTTTAGGCCTTATTATCATTTTGTTTATATATTTTTTGCAATGTAAAAATGTTTGTATTGAAAGCAAAATTGGATTATTGCAAATATACCTGTTATTATATAGTAGCATACGTTTGCATAAAATCTCAAAATTTGAAACAAATTTAGAGACATTGTAAGCTAATGTAAACTAGGACTTTTGTTTCCTGAAGTGAACATATCTTTTTCCTTTCCAGGATCAGCAAAGGAAAAAAAAGTTTTTATGGAAGGTAAAATATCTAATTATTTATAGAACATCAATTTTAGTGATAAGAAACATTTAAAAAAAAACAACTATGCATTATGTAGCTTACATTTGAAAATAAACGAAATTAAAAATAAATAAAATGGACAGAGTGAGAATTAGAGAAACCTCAACCTTGGTCAGTCAGTAAACCATTGAGTGCTGTTTAATCTAGAGCTCTTGACATACCAAACTTGGTACTGTTGTACCCTAGGTAAAGTCAGTGATCCCTAGGTTACAAGGTCAAAGATTAAGGACATTGGCAAGGTTCCTGGTTATTGTATAAAATTTTTCAAGAACTCTTGAGTTAGGCTATATTCTGGATTGTTTAACCTACCAAGCCAGCCTTCTTTTTTAGATTTCGTCAAATCGGTGTTTTCGCAATTCTCAATGCGTTTCCTATGTAAAATATTGATAAAAGGGATCTACATAATTTTTCACCATAATATTTCTCCAAAACCCACTTATTTCATTTAGTTTTTAGGTCACCTGAGTCACTCAGGTGACCTATTGCTATCATCATAACTATATACTTAGTTGGTTTATTTAATACCCAGGAGCAGAGAAGAAGATTTTCAAAGAAGTAATGCATTTTCACTATATAATCAATAGAGCCCCGCCCTTACACCAGAACCCCTGCCCCTGGGGCCATGAAATTCACAATTTTGAAAGATGCACTCTTGCTCATCATAACTATGTACTTAGTTACTGTAATTAATACCCAGGAGCAGAGAAGATTTTCAAAGAACTAATGCATTTTCACTATATAATCAATAGAGCCCCGCCCTAACACCAGAACCCCTGACCCTGGGGCCATGAATTTCACAATTTTGGAAGAGGCACTCTTACTCATCATAACTATATACTTAGTAAGTTTATTTAATACCCAGGAGCAGAGAAGAAGATTTTCAAAGAAATAATGCACTTTCACTATATAATCTATATAACCCCTCCCTAGCACCAGAACCCCTGACCCTGGGGCCATGAATTTCACAATTTTGGTAGAGGGGTCAATGCTTATTACAATCATGCCAACAGTTTGACTGCTTGATGTCCAGGAGTAAAGAAGAAGATTTTTAAAGATTGCATTAATTTTGGTGGTTTTAGCCCCACCCCTCAGGCCCCAGGGGGGCAGGGATCATGAAATTCACAATTTTTGTTCCCCTTCACCCATAGATGCTATATGCTAAATTTTTTTGAAATTGGTAGAGCGGTTTCAGAGAAGAAGCTTAAAATGTTCAAATGTTAAAGCACATCGCACGACGACGGACAAAACGGATAGCAATAGGTCACCTGAGTGACTCGGGTGACCTAAAAATATTTCTTCTCAAGAACAGAAAATCTATGTTTAGTCATATTGATATGGAAGCATCTCAGGTAGTGTAGATTCAAGTTTATTCAAATGATGAATGGAGGAGCCACATTGGGGGATTAAATTTTTACAAAGGAATAAATGGGAAATTTTTTTAAAAAATCTTCTCAAGTACAATAAAGCCATTTGTTATAATGACATGGAAGCATCATCAGATAGTTTAAAATTCAAGCCCCCCCCCCCCCCCCGTAATCATTTCAATACTGAACTGATTTGTGCTTTTGCCTTGCCAATGTGCTCAGGTGAGCAATGTGGCCCATGGGCCCCTTGTTATTGTTGAAATCAGCACCAATTTCATCAGATTCATTCTAGAAACCCACCTGTGTAAGTTACAGGTGAGAAAAGGTAATGCAAGTGCTTTCTACACAATACTATACTAAAATTTCATTCTTTCAAAACAAATACGTCTTTTTTTTAATTAATAACAATTTTGATGCGATGATATTTCATCACCATTTACTAGACATATTCATACGGTGATACAGGTACGCTCAGGTGAGACAGGTATGTCAGGTAAACCTCATTAACCTTTAAACTAAAGAAAATTTTCAGGGAACTATGTTTATTTATTTCATTAGACTGAATAATTGTAAAAAAAAAATACACTAAACAGGAACAAAGAACCGGTTTACACGGTTTTATTTCAGAGGCACGTCAGCAACGTCCCAGTTATCGTCTTCTACGTAACGACAACTGTATCAAACGAATACATCTATATCTCCGGTAAAAATTCATCGATAGTAATAAAACCAATATATTGAAATCCATCACAATCAATTTCTTAATCAAATAATCGAGATAATTTAAAATAAATGCAGTTATATCGGCGTTGTTCAAGAATGAATCGTCAGTGTCGATACATTCCGCCATGTTTTTAACTGAAGTAAACAAGGAACACAACCTGCGTCTTTTTGATGAGCTTATGTACTTTCAACCAATGAAATCAGGGTTTACAAACAGTGTTTCAGTTTGTAAATCGGATATGATGAAATACCAACAAAAATTAGTTTGTACAAGAATTGTTTATTCTTAAAATAGGAATGGGAAATTCCGATATCCAAAAACCGACTTGTGCTGCGATCAGCACTGACACGCAAAGTTGCCGATCGCGGCATTTGCCGCGATAAGCTTGATAAGGGTTAACGCACTTTGAAAAAAAAATGAAATTTTTCTAAGTGCGTTTACGTGGTCCCAAAATTAACGCACTTTGACATTTTTTTTGAAAGTGCGTTGTAACACACCGCCCTACCCCCAGAGGTCATGATTTGAACAGTTAGAATCTACACTACCCCAGGATGCTTCCACATAAGTTTCAGCCTTTCTGGCCCAGTGGTTCTTGAGAAGAAGATTTTTAAAGATTTTTTCTGCATATTTCAATGTAAAACTTGGATTCCCTATTGTGGCCCCGCCCTACCCCCGGGGGTCATGATTTTAACAATTTAGAATCTACATTATTAAAACTTTTAAAGCTTTTTACTATATATATTTCAATGTAAAACTTGAATTCTCTATTGTGGCCCTGCCCTTCCCCCGGGGGTCATGGTTTTGAACAATTTAGAATCTACACTACCCAAGGATGCTTCCACTTAAGTTTCAGCCTTTCTAGCCCAGTGGTTTCTTGAGAAGAAGATTTTAAAAGAGTTTTACTACATATTTCATTGTAAAATTTGGATTCCCTATTGTGGCCCCGCCCTAACCCCGGGGGTCATGATTTGAACAATTTAGAATCTACACTACCCCAGGATGCTTCCACATAAGTTTCAGCCTTTCTGGCCCAGTGGTTCTTGAGAAGAAGATTTTTTAATGACCCAACCCAATTTTTGTATTATCTTGATTATCTCCCCTTTGATGGGGACCTGGCCCTTCATTTTTATAATTTAAACTCCCCTTCACCCAAGGATGCTTTGTACCAAGTTTGGTGAAAATTGGCCCAGTGGTTCTTGAGAAGAAGTCAAAAATGTGAAAAGTTTACAGACGGACGGACGGACAGATGGACGGACGACGGGTGATCAGAAAAGCTCACTTGAGCTTTCAGCTCGGGTGAGCTAAATATTTATGACCTCTAGTAGCTATTACACTTTATCATACAACATAACATCTAAGTATAAAGAAATAATATGAAGTATAAATAATGTAATAATAATTTACACACTTGAGGAATGCAGTATCATAGCTTCCGGTTACTGTGACGTCATCATACAAGAGGACTGTTCAATAGAAATATATCAGGTCTTATTTCTTAATTTATAAAAACTATACATACTTGATAAGGAACCACTATAGACCCTTTTTCTATGACACATTTTGCTTAGGAGTTATTCCCCTAAGCCGCCATGTTGTATGGCAAAGCAGTGAATTTACCTCTTTGAGCAAACAATTTTAAACATGCATTCAAGAAAAATATGGGGGAAAATATTTACAATCTTATTATCATGAATTAATAGAGGATATAACAAATGTGTATTCATAAGAAAAATAGTGTTATCTTTACCTCAGTAACCAGTATAAGAAATTGAACTTGGTTGAATAATGATGGGATCTGGGAATGTTGCCCTCCAATATGGTGGCTAAGGGAAATAACTCCTAGGCAAAATATGTCATAGGAAAAGGGTCTATTGTTATAAAAACGTTTTGCATCAAACAATCTTTTAAAATCATTTATACCACCAGGATCCAGTTGTATCAATATTTAATGAACGATTAAAGCATCATTAAACAGATCATTTTTAATGTGTCATTTAATTCCGTTGTATCAATCTTTTAATGAACGAATCGGTGCATTAAAGCTTCATTAAACTCCTCAACTTTAATGAAGGTAAGGGGGCTTCATTAAGTATGGCAGCCAGCCTTACGTTTTGCCAGCTAGGCAGACGGAGAAATGACAGAGTCTTTCGTGAGCGTTTTTCACTGCACACTATGGACGATGAGGAAATTCGCTACCGTTTCCGTAAAGAAAATATTGGACGGCTTGTCACATTACTGGAACCGTCACTAAGGCATTCCACAAATAGATCGCACTCTTTGTCTACAGAATTACAGGTATAAACATGCTTATTTCCGTAAAAAAATCAAATTATGGATAAAAAAACATAATAGAAATTCCCACTGCGTCAATGCGTTATCATTCACTGAATCCAAAATAGACTTTGTTCGATGTGTGACGTCATTTCTTTCGTCATCATCTATGCGGATCTAATATTGTATACATTTACTGTTGATAAAAGCTGAATTAAACATACAAACAAACAAACAAAATAACCCGCGTCCATGAAAATACTAGTTCTCTTTCATTTCTTTTCCTCCATATATCAATAACATGAAATTTATCTATTTTATGAATGCTTTATAGCTCTGATCATATTTATATTTTGTTTTTCCACATCTATCAGCTTCACTAAGTGTGTTATTAAAATCACCCATAATGATAAGATTTTGTGTTGCGGGAATAACCTTCATTATATTTTGAAAAAAAAATTGTTCTTTCTTAAAAATCATTTGGTGCATATAGATTGATGATGTCAAAAATTTCATCATTTTCTTTATATCTTATATGTAAAAATCTTCCATCAAAACGTTGAACACAGTCTACATATGAGTTAATATTATTCTTTATCAAAACTGCTACACCTCTTGCCGTACGTCGTAATAATATTACTGTAAATAATTTCTCCATTCCATATGTGTTTGTAATTCTCAAATAATTCATTATCCAAGTGAGTTTCCTGCAAGGCAATAATAATATCAAATCTTTTTTTCTCAAATAACTGAATTACATTTTTCATCTTATCTATATTACGTAACCCATTGCAATTCCACGAAGAGATCACAACCATTAGGAATAAAGAGAAGGTAGATAATTTCCCCATTGTTATTTATTTTTCTTTGCATTACTCTTCTTATTTTTCTTTTTCCTTTTCTTTTTACCATTGGCCGTGTTCAAAACGATTTCTGTTTCCGATTATGAATTGTCTTAAGTTTCCTCTTCATCCGTTTGACTCTCATCAGCAGGGGCTTCCTCCATGTCAATATAACTTTCACCCACGTTTTCTCTCTCTTCACGCTGAACTTCATTACTGTCCGCTTGCGTGTTTGTTTCTGTATTTTTTGTGTTCTTCACCTGAAATTGAATGTTCACCTAATTCCCCGTCTTGAACCTCTTCTTTATCGTCCTCATAATTCACCCCCTGATCCTTGATATCAGAACTCCATTCCTCATCTCCGGAATCCGATTCATAATCTCTCATGCTTTGTCTACAGGTATACCTGTTTTCCCATTCACCACACTTATGAAAAAGATGAGATTTACAAGCCCTTGCGTAATGACCCTGACCTTTACATACAAAATTGGGACACGCTTTAAATAAATGTTCAGTAGAATAAAAAAGCGAACACACTTTGCTCTGATTGTTATGTATACACCTATAATATTCTTTCCGGAATCTTATTGTGTACGGGAATGATGACATATTCTCTGGTAACTTAACCTTCGCGTAACGTGTACCATCTGCAATGGTTGTGCCCATATAATATCTTCTCTTAATTGGGGATACTAACTCGACATTCATTGATCGGAGTGCCGATCCTATTTCCTCGTCTTCTACATAGGCAGGTAGATGTAACAAGAGGCCCAATGACCTTGAATCGCTCTTCTGATAAACTGTACAAACTATCACTTCTATTTGAAGCCTCTAAGTATCCTATATATTTCGATAAAGCCTTGAAATTCCAAACGTAGGTCATCATGACCTACATTTTAGATGAAACAATCTGAGAACCCAAGATGATTCTAAGCCAATTAGTACCTGAGAGAAGGTCATGGTGACCTTTTTATCGCTTGTCATTCTCTGAGGACCCAAGATACATCAACTCAGTTTGGTGATTCTAAGCCAATTAATATCTAAAATATTTATAAAATTATAACCATAAAATTTCTTAAGTAGGTCATTGTGACTTTCTTTTCAATTTTTATGACTATAATTTTGGTCAATTTTGAAGTGACCTTGAGACCTCGCCCTTTGCCGCAGGGTGATTACCCGTGTAAATCTTAATCTACGGGACATCCTCATCCTTTTTTGTAAGTTTGGTGATAATCTGCCTAGTGGTTTTTGAGAAGAAGATTTTTTGTAACCATAGAACCTGTATCTATTAAAGCTTCTGTCTCAACACCATTAATAATGATTCTACTTTCGTTTGAATGACCCACCATTCTTGACAACAAATTTTGTTCAGGGCTCTTATTTACAGATTCCTCCCCCATTTGCCCTTTAATAGAAGAGGTTACTAGTTTGTTGAATTGTTACTCCTTTGAGGCACTTGATTGTTTGACCGAGTTCGGTTGTTCTCATCTCGGTTTGTCCCGAGCCAAACATACAACGTCAAATGGCCGTACTGGTCCAAAAGAGCACGTAAATTGTAATTTAACCATGAATAAAAATCTGTAAATCGAGCACCAGGTCTACATTCAAAATGCAAAAATAAATAATTTTGTTTTAAAAGATCTAGATGTTTTTTCAGGTAATTACCCAAACTTGTACTAACTAATACAGGCTGACTAACTAATTTCTTCTTTTCTACTGGTCTAAATATTTCTGTAACTTACTATTACTCATTAAATATCAAAGCTAAATGACAGTGAATTAAACTCTTAAAACAACAAAATATAAACTAAATACAAAAGTAAATTTTGGTTTAAATCTGTTGATTTCTTGTAATCTGTAATAAAGAAAATAGTAATTAATATTTCTTTGTAACTGCTACACCTTGTCCTGTAATCTGAAATAACAGAACGAAGTAATGTAGATCGTGTATCAGCTAGTAGTAAGAGTGTAAGGCTATCAGGTGCTGCATGCATAATAACCCAGAGTTCAACGGTAATTTACACGGTAGAAGTAGTTGTACTGTCACGTTGCGCTTAAATCCGAAGTATTTCATTCTAAGTATCCATGAATGAAAACTTAGACCATGTTCACATGTATGCCGATCTCCTGAAGAAATAAATCACGGAGCAAGAGAACGAAAATACATACCAAATGCATATTCATCACGATAACCGAAAACACTTACTAATCTGTAAGTCATAAAAACGATTAAATCCTACAAGAAAAACGCAACGATGTCGACACTGCCAATACACTGCAGACAACTCCTGTTCCACGTCATTTTTCGAAGTACGACGTCACAGGTACACTGGTTTCCCGAACTTTCTGTTACAAAATGGCGAATGTGCGAATAGGCACTGAACGTAATATAAGGTATTCTGTCATTGTAGTACAACACTTAAACTTTACTTCATTAGCAGAATGTTTTCTTTTACCTGAGCAATCAAATATCACAAGAGGAAATGAAAGCGAATAGTGTTTAGTACAGAAAACGGACTATAAAATTTGAAGCTCCAGGATCCGCCTACTTGTTTCACCTCAGCTAAGAGGTGCAGATTTAGTGTGCACATCTAAAGTTTTCGATCTATTGTGACGTGTCACTCGGGGAACAGTAAAATCATAAAGAGAACGACATTAGTCTATGCAAGAACAGAACATCTGTGATATAAGAATTATTTGTATTTATCGATTCCTGTTTTCAAATAAAAAAGATTAATAACATTTTAAAACTGATGTTTTTCAAGGAGAAGTAAATTAATATTCTGTATCTCAGCTCTCTGATTTGATTCTCAAAAATTTCCAGCCCTCTCATTCCTTTCTCAGAATCAAATGATCAGAGATCCACAAATATATAGAGAATATACTTGGATAATAAGGATGAATACATGCGTATATTAATCTACGTTTTTTTTTGGGGGGGGGGGGGTAATTATTTATTTTGTTTAATTCGTAACATCCAGAAGAGGAATCCAAAAATCGGCATGAGTATTGAAAAAAATACTTTGAGAAAATGACTAAAGTAACAGTGTTTGCATTACATTTTGAAGATATTCCATACATTATATAAGAAATCCAATAACCTTTGCCCCCTCCCCCTTTTCACTCAGTCTCTCTCACATACACACCAGGTCCGTAGTCCTGAATAAAGCAAATAGAAAGATCTTTTTTAATTTTAGTTAGTCTGAACTTAAAAAAAATACGCCATATATGACTGACACTTTGAGGGGGCACAACCGTTCATTATTTTCAGTTGGGGGGGGGGGGGCTCAACTACTATGACCAGCAAGCAAGAAAAAATAAATTATTTAGTTAATATATGGCAGCGAAATGGGACATGCATAGAAATGCCGCTACCCACTTTAAAATAATAGTCAAAATAAATTTTCAAAGTTTCCGTAGTAAATTTAGTGTATACGGGAGAAAAAACAACAAATGAAAAAATATTAGACTAGCGATCCCATAATGTCCGTTCCTTCTCTTTCGCTAGTCTAACATCACTAAGCGTCCTCCCTTTGCGTTGATGAAATAAATCTTAAACAAGAACTGTAAACCATTTGTAATTTTTGATAAATTAATTGTGTCTTCTGTGTTTATTTGATAAAATTAATACATTTAGTACTAAAAAATCATTTCCGTTGAACTCCATGTTTATATACATTCATAAAACGTGATAGAAAACAGTTTCGGGTTTAAAAGAGCTTAACGGGGCTCAAGAAAATTAACACACGTGTATTATATATTACATTTTCACCGAGTACCCCGGTACTCGATCGAAAAAACGTCCGAGTAACCGATTATCAAAAATTGACCGATTTGACATCCCTAGAAATAACAGCTCTATAATCATGTAAAATTATGTCCCACGATTTATAAATAATCAGTTGATATATGTTTATTGATACATCTACATCCCCTTCCACCGACCGCTTATGTTATTTTCAGGGTTTAAGAACTACCCAGCGGTAATATGAGAAAGGTTATGGCAAAAGACGGTATGTTGAAATACTAGTAAACTTACCTGTGTAACTTTTTATGTTTTTATGTATTTCACAAGTTGAAAAAGATTGGAATTGCTCATTTGGCGCTGTATAACTTAAATCTTCAGGTACATATCTAAACTGATCTGCCTTTAGTCAGTTGATGAAGTTTTAATTAGAAAAATATATTTGCTGTCTTTACATGTAAGAGTACAGCGTTTTGAAGAAATGGATGTCCTCATATTTGTTAACCGCATCTGATGCAAGCCAATAATTCATCATGTACAATATTATCATACTAACGGGAAGTTACAAATAGCTTCGTGAGATAATGGGGGGGGGGGGTTACTTTGCTTTATGAATTGAATTAAATAGATCTAAAAAGCCCGATTAAGGGATTATGCATCCCCCTTCTGTTCCGCACTTGCAAATGAAATTCGGTAAGTTTAAGAGTGAACTGAAAACCCTTAGCGTAAAGATATTCCATGCTTGAAAAAGAGAAATTAATTTTTGAAAGAATAATGGGTAAATTTAATCATTAAATACATATAAAATATGCACATGAATTTGATATTCATGATAATTTGTCATGATAATCTGATATCATTATTATAATATTTTGAACTATTTATATACTAGTGTTGCGTTGTAATATTTATCAATAAAATCTCCCTCCCTCCCTCTCTCTCTCTCTCAGCGGAAATGTCTCGACTCCGCATATAACGATCTGATTGAAGAAGAATATGTTGAATCTTTTTTGGTTGCCTCTACGTTTTTCCCAGTATTTTCTTATTTTAATAGTTGGTGCCCCCCCTTTTTTTTTGTTTTTTTGTTTGCTTATCTAGTTTTTAGGTCACCTGAGTCACTCAGGTGACCTATTGCTATCCGTTCTCGTCCGTCGGCGTGCGTCGTGTGTTAACATTTGAACATTTTTAACTTCTTCTCTGAAACCGCTCAACCAATTTCAACCAAATTTTGCATATAGCATCCATGGGTGAAGGGGAACAAAAATTTTGAATTTCATGGTCCCTGCCCCCCTGGGGCCTGAGGGGTGGGGCTAAAACCACCAAAAATAATGCAATCTTTAAAAATCTTCTTCTTTACTCCAGGACATCAAGCAGTCAAACTGTTGGCATCATTGTAACAAGCATTGAGCCCTCTACTAAAATTGTGAAATTCATGGCCCCAGGGTCAGGGGTTCTGGCCCCAGGGTGGGGCTATATAGATCATATAGTGAAAGTGCATTATTTCTTTGAAAATCTTCTTCTCTGCTCCTGGGTATTACATAAAGTAACTAAGTACATAGTTATGAAGAGAAAGAGTGCCTCTTCCAAAATTCTGAAATTCATGGCCACAGGGTCAGGGGTTCTGGTGTTAGGGCGGGGCTCTATTGATTATATAGTGAAAATGCATTAATTCTTTAAAAATCTTCTTCTGTGCTCCTGGGTATTAAATAAAGTAACTAAGTACATAGTTATGATGAGCAAGAGAGCCTCTTCCGAAATTGTGAAATTCATGGCCCCTGGATCAGGGGTTCTGGCCCCAGGGTTTGGCTATATAGATCATATAGTGAAAGTGCATTATTTCTTTGAAAATCTTTTTCGCTGCTCCTGGGTATTAAATAAAGTAACTAAGTACACAGTTATGAAGAGCAAGAGAGCCTCTTCCAAAATTCTGATATTCATGGCCCCAGGGTCAGGGGTTCTGGTGTTAGGGCGGGGCTCTATTGATTATATAGTGAAAATGCATTAATTCTTTGAAGATCTTCTTCTCTGCTCCTGGGTATTACATAAAGTAACTAAGTACATAGTTATGAAGAGCAAGAGTGCCTCTTCCAAAATTCTGAAATTTATGGCCCCAGGGTCAGGGGTTCTGGTGTTAGGGCGGGGCTCTATTGATTATATAGTGAAATTGCATTAATTCTTTGAAAATCTTCTTCTCTATTCCTGGACATTAAAGTGATAAACTAAGTACATAGTTATGATGAGGAGGTGGGCCTCTTCCAGAATTGTGAAAGCCATCGCCCCTGGCTCAGGGGTTCTGATGTTAGGGCGGGGCTCTATGATTATATAGTGAAAATGCATTAATTCTTTGAAAATCTTCTCTGCTCCTGAGTATTATTTAAACAAACTAAGTGCATGGTTTTGATGCATAAGGATGCCTTTTCAAAAATTGTGAATTTCATGGCCACAGGGTCAGGGGTTCTGGTGTTAGGGCGGGGCTCTATTGATTATATAGTGAAAATGCATTTATTCTTTGAAAATCTTCTTCTCTGCTCCTGGGTATTATTTAAACAAACTAAGTGCATGATTTTGATGCATAAGGATGCCTTTTCAAAAATTGTGAATTTCATGGCCCCAGGGTCAGGGGTTCTGGTGTTAGGATGGGGCTCTATTGATTATATAGTGAAAATGCATTGATTCTTTGAAAATCTTCTTCTCTGCTACTGGAGATTATTTAAACAAACTAAGTGCATGATTATGATAGGCAAGGATGCTTCTTCCAAAATTTTAAAATATATGGCCTCAGTTTTTGGGGTTCTTGAGGAAAGGGGGGGGGGGCTCTATTGATTATATAGTTAAAAAGCATTAATTTTATTAATTAATCATTAATTAATCCTGTCTGCTCCTTAGCGTTGAGCTGATAAATTGCTTAGCTATGATGAAAATGGGAGCTTCGAACAGAATTTTTAAATCTTGTGGTCCTAGGGTCAGGGGTTCTGGCATAAAGAAGGGGGGGGGGGGGGCTTTTGATAATATAGTGGAAAAGTGTTAATTCTTCGAAATCCATAGTTATGATGATGAGGGTAACTCTTCCAAATTTGTAAATTTCTTGACCCTTGGTCTTTGGTTCTTGTGTTAGGGTAAGGCTTTGTTGAATCTGTAGTGAAAATGCATTGCACCTGTGAAATTCTTCTATGAATTTGTATTCTACTGAGAGAAGTTATTCCCCTTTTCCGTTCACCTTTGATAATTAATCACTGTAAATAATGTATTGAAAGATTAATAGAATAAGATAATTATGCAAAAATGTTTATCATATAATTCAAAAAGTATTTTCTTAGTTTTAATAATCAGGTAGACCTGTAAGTAATTGATAAATAAAAATGAGACAAAAATAACTTATCTTATTAAAAGTTCTTCAAAGACCATAAGAGAGGTCAATGCTAGAGGTCTTAATATGGGTTCAAAAATAGTACAGAAGCACTAATAGTTTGTTAATAGTCTGAATGGTGATAGTGTTAAGTGTGGGACAGATTAGAACTTAATTTATGAGTTGATACTGAATACTAACTAATTATTTTATTGATCCTGATCTTCCTACTTCTCTTGCTTTAGGGTAACAAAGCTTCATCTACCAGTGTATTTAACTTCTAAATTGTTGTATTATACTCAGGTGACCGTTAAGGCCCTTGGGCCTCTTGTTTTGGAGTAGGACTGACATCCTCAACACCTTACACACATACTCTTTGAAAAACGATGTTTAGTGCTTGATAATTTTACACCCCAGTACATAGTAAAAAACAAGCTTTAACATATAGCTTCTCAATGGCATCTCTTTTAATTTTATTCTTCCAAAGAATTCCTTAATTTCTTGAGACCCTTTCTTAATTTGTCTTCATATATTCTTTTCTGTTGTTTAATATATTTTTGTTGTTCATTAAGTTCCTCAGAAACATTTACTGTGACAACAGTCCGCAGTTCTCTAGGTATCTCCCCTCTGGCGGCCTCATCACAGAATTTGATAAATGAGCTTGGCCCCAGTCTAGTGTTGACTTTAATGGAATCTGTAAAAAAAAAAAAAAAACAGTATTTTTTTTTATTAATGTAATATACTCTCCCAGAAAAAGAAACACAACATGCGAAATCCCGACTTTTGTAGAGCACATTAAAGGTAGTACACAATCGATAGGCCAAATTTTTTCTTAAAATCAAGTTTTTAAATTTTTTTTTCAAGAATACAAACCCTATACAGTGTATTTACTAGTATATGTAATGTAAAAGAAATTCAACCGCACATTTATTGCCCAAAAAGTTTGAAATATATGCCCCATCAGACCCCTGTAAGAGATTGTGAAATCAGACATTGCACTTCAGAATAAACATTTTTTTTTATTACCAATCAATCTTTTGCAAATTTGCATTTTATAAATACAACGTTTCTGTTACTAAAGAGCCATAGCGCATTTGATACATGTAAGCATTTTCGCCTACTGTAGTAGTGATTTCTCAAATATAACCAATATTTTGTTATACTATCTTAGGTTATACATTAGTAAACTCAAATTACACTATAATAGTATTTAAATATTAATAGTTCCCTTTAACGATTAATATGGACATTATTCAGTTTGTATGTGTAATATAGTAAATATTAAGGTAGCTACCTAAACTATGACAAACTGTTGCAAAAGGCCACCCTTAACCAGAAAAAACAACTTCTAAATAATTTTATTTGGGTATGACTGCACCTTATTACATTTAGATAATTTTGGTTAAAGATGGTCTTAATATTGAAATGATAAAAATATATATTCAATTTTCCTTCTCATATTTCCGTAAGATTTACTAATCTGTCTAAAATTTATTATTAGAACATGAATGGCTTCGTGGCGCAGTGGTATGATCGCTGGGCTGAAAATCCCGTGATTCCGAGATTGAGACCAGTATTTTCTATTCATGTGCTTTTTAATATTTTTTTGCGTTTCTTTTCTACGTTTTTTAAAAATATTTTCTAATGAACACAATTTCAAAAAGTTTCAATATACACGTTGCACTTTGAAAGTATCTCGGGAAAACACAGTTCTAAACTATTTCATTAAATTTCACAAATCCATACCTCCTTCTTTTATTGTTAAAGATTTTCTAAACCTTTTGTCTGAAAATTAGAGTAATGAGCATGTAAATGACTTTTATATGTTATACTTGCACTTAAAAAGATATAATACACATCAACAAATGATATTTAATATGTTGGCTTTGAATTGAACAGGAATGTCTACGAATGAGTTCCTTTTAAATTCTCGAGTCGGCCGTGTCGTCGGCAAGGCAGCTCTGGCTCTTTTTAATACGATATGGGAAAAAGGTAATTTTCTACAATCCTGGATACAGGCAACAATTATTCCTATTCTAAAGCCTGGAAAGGACCATGCAGATCCACATAACTATAGACCAATTGCTTTAACAAGCTGCTTATGCAAAACCATGGAACGGATGATCAATGAACGCTTGATATGGTTTCTTGAAACTAATAATATTATTACAAATATACAGTGTGGTTTTTAGAAAAAACCGAAGTATAATAGACCATCTAGTAAGGCTGAAAAGTATGGAAAGCGATAGGGAACCCCCATGTCATTTTCTATATATTTCATTGAAAATCAATCCTGGCCGGTCAGGATGGTAATCATGACCATGTCAAGATTTCAGACATGACAAAGCAATGAATTTTATCATCTTGATCAAGTCAGGATTGATAACACGGCCATCATATCTTGACCGGTCATGATTCAACGTTGACCAAGTCAGGATTGATAAAATGGCCATCCTATCTTGGCCAAGTCAAGATTTATAACATGGCCATGCTATCTTGGCCAAGTCAGGATTGATAACACGGTCATCCTACAGTACCAACCAGACCCAACCTGACACCAAAGCAGTCCCAGAAAGCAGTCCCCGGGACTGCTTTGGGACTGCAAAGGGACTGCTGTGGGACTGCTCTAGAAAGCAGACCCAGCAGTCCCAGGGACTGCTTTGTTCACTCATGCGTGAAAAAGGTTCTGAGTGACATGATAGCTCCGCCCCTTGTGTATTCTGAATTTGCAGCTCCTTGTTGTTGTTTTAATTTGTTTACTTTCTGCAGAGAGGTGTTTAAGATAAAAGCAAATATTAAAAAAAACAAGTATTGATTTCTTACAAAAATTAAATAAATAGAGATAGTTATACATGTAATGACTAAATGTCTTCAGAGGGCTGTAAATTTACACAATTGTAGTCTAGAATTAATTGTAAGATGATAAAAGTAGTTAAAAAGGGAAGTCAGAGGATGATTTTTATCCCTTAAATTAAATTTCAATACAGGTGTTCGAAAAAAAAATTATCTAGGCCTATTTAATAAATTAATACTGTCAAATTACATATGTACTCAAAGTTTGCATTAGCACTATTTAAAAAAAAAAAACAACAACAAACAAACAACAAAAAACAAACAAACTTGTCATTTCACTAAGATACATGTATTTAGAGGAACGTACTGTACTGGATTTTTTTTCTTAAGTGAAAAAGCTAATGCTATGCTTAAAAAAGAGCACTCCATGCTATTTTTTACCACCCTCAAATAAAACCTAATAATTTATTTGATGACCATGAAATAAAATTATTCTACCATTCTTCTGTCACATAATCAATGTGAACAATTATTTCAATGATTTATTTATGAATTAGTTTTTAATTTATAAACAAGTCATTGAAAGAGTACATTTATTTAAAAGAAAAATTTGAAAATATCGGGAATTGTGACTTGTTTCTTATTTCTTTTGTTTGTGTTTACCTGGCCGGTTAATACAATGGGATTGTATAAAATGGTGTCAACACCTGAGGTTTCAATCGCCTTTGGGCATAATTAGCAGAAAGTTAATGCATGTTATTTGGGTATCAGTGTTACACATCACTGAACACGCTGGTCAACATTGACACTAATTTCAATCTATGTCATGCAAAAAATCTTAGTTTCAATAATTGTATATAAATTTATTTCGGGATTAATTAATTTTGAACGTAAGCTGAGGGTTCCATTTGCGTGATTTACAGAATGATGTACACTCGAACATTTATATAATAAAACACTTAAATCTGAGAATCTAAAGATAATTAAATTGGGAAGTCATTGAAAATAATCATGACTGAAATACAATACTCGGCAATGTTTCACAAAGAATTTTTCAAAAGCTCCAATACTTTAGAAAAATGCATTCAGAGTATAGTATGGGAATCGGCCTTGCTCTATAATTATTATTATCTATTTAAAGCTAATTCTGGTATAAAATGAACAATTCAAGTTTAATTTTCTATATAAAAAAATAAATATGAAAACCAATATCAATCACAAAAAATGAAGAGGTTGGTTTATTTTGGTTAAAAATTAATATACCAAATAATTGTGTTTAAATATTCATGTTATTAATAGGTGTGAACGTCTTCTTCATTCAATAATTATAATTTGTTTCTATACGCGTACTGTGATTTCCTTAACAGTTCAGAAATGACTGTCGTGTAAGAATTGTAAATATTTGTTGATACTTCTCAGAAAGAATTGCTCATCAATTTCAACTGCCTTTTATATAGTTACATTGTTTATTGGTAATCTCATTCTGAGTAAGCTCCGCCCATTAAATTAATTAACCCCGCCCACTGGGACTGCTTTCTGGGACCGCTGGGACTGCTCTGGGACTGCTTTAGCAGTCCCAGAAAGCAGTCCCCGGGACTGCTCTGGGACTGCTTTGTGTCAGGTTGGGTCTGGTTGGTACTGTATCTTGGCCGGGTCATGATTCAATGTTGACCAAGTCAGGATTGACAACATAGGGCCATCCTATCTTGGTCGGCCAGGATTGCATTGCGCCAGGATATATTACTTCCAAACGCAGCCAATATTTCTTCAAGCGTCAATCCTGGCCTAATCAGGATAACATTGCGCCAGGATGTATGACTTCCAAACGCAGTCATGATTTATTCAAGCGTCAATCCTGGCCAAGTCAGGATGTATTTCATCAAACGCAGTCAAGATAGCATTGCGCCAGGATGTGTGACTTCCAATCGCAGTCAAGATCGCTTTTAAGTGCTTCCCTAACAGCGAGAAACCGCTAGATTACACACTTTACGTTCGCCTTAGCTGAGAAGTATTAATGTAAGTACAGGTAATTTTACCCTGAATCTTAGTTTGTTGTTCTAAATATGTATTTTACGTAGAGTTTCTTTTCAATAAACGGTATGAACAGCAACAACCAAAAGAATTTTTAGTTTTCATCGAGGAAATTCGAATTTGTCTCTTCATACACGTTTGTATACAAAATTTTAAAAGAAGGCTATTTAAGAACAGGAAGGAATATGGTATTTTATAGGTCATTAAGAATCAATATGTTACACAATACATTCATAAAAAATCGATTACTCCCTAATCAAGACCTACTGCATTATATTTTGCATTGAAATGCATCTGACACATATATTATATAAATGTTACTTTTAGTACCAAGAACTTGAATCACGTCAATAATCTGACAGGAGTTTTTGTTTTCCGTCTTTAAGAAAGATACTACCTGACTACAACTGACACAAGGTAAGAAACTATGCAGTTACAGAATAGAAAATTTATTTCGAAATTAAGGCCTCATGGGGCATATCATGTAACAACTAAGGAATTAATTTCATAGCTACCCAAGTTATACTGTATAACCTGGGCTGGGGCAGTTTACGCATTATAAACAGCAAAGTTGTTTATAAAAAAAAGAGTAAACTGCTCCAACTCAGGTTATACCAGTATAACTTGGGTAGCTATGAAATTCATTCCTTATGATTTAATTCTCCATTATGAAGTTTTGAAACTAAGTTAAATTATCTTTCAAAAATGCTTTCAAATTGAACAAATTGTAAATGTAACGTCAAGCGGATTGAGACGTTTTTGACGCTAGTAATGCAAGTTGTACAATATGTACTAATTAGGGCCCCGCTCTGCGGTCCCCTATAGTGATCAGTATGTCCGTCCGTCTGTCCGTCCGTGATCTCTTGTCCGGAGCATATTTTCTCTCTCCTTGGCCCAATCTGGCTCATACTTCACCCACAGAGTGCATTTGGGTAAAGGGTGTGCACTGACCTTGAACCATGTTTATAGGTCTTAGGTTAAGGTCATAGCAGAATTATATGAAGAGTCCTTGTCCAGAGCATAACTTCTCTCCCCTTGGTCCAATGTGGCTCATACTTCACTCACCGAGTGCCACTTCTCAGTGGATGTACAGTGACCTTGAACGAAGTTTCTAGGTGAAGGGTCATTTTCGAAAAAAGCCTCTGTTTTTAAAATCTTTGTTCGGTGCATAATTTCTTTCCCTTAAGTCCATTCAGCCTCAAACCTTACCAATTGACTTAGGGTACGGATCATTTGTGATTTTCCTTCCATATTTCTGATAGAGGATATGCAACAATTTTCATAGAGGATATGCAGTATTCATGATTTTTGTGCCGTTTTTTGATGGAAGGTGTTGAGCACTCGTGATTTTCGTGGTATTTTTTATTATAACAAGATAACATACATTTCCTTGTTCATTGCTGAAAGCGGGGCCCTTTGAGATGGCCACCATCTCAATAATATCTAGTTAATTTATCCAATCAAATGACGCGTTACAGCCAAAATTAAATTATTTATGATAACATATCAATAAACATAGAACACATTAGTACAATTTACATTAACTAATTAGCTCATTGTTAAGTTTGTATAGTAATATAATAATATGAAGACAGGGCTAGAAATAATTATTTTTGTTTACTGGTCACACGGGCTATCGCCTTAAATTTTTACTGCTCAGATTTGTACTTTCACTGTCCCATTGGGCCAGTAGATTTTAAAAAGACTGGCCCAAAACCATAATACTTATAGTAATATTTTCTTATATTGTGATACTTAGAAGTACAACTTAACAAAACAAGAAACAGCAGAAGTTGGGGCACACAACCCTGCGAAGTTAACTAGCCCGACTGTAAACGAATCTCATTATGCATAAAAAATGCTGACCCAAAGGGCACTTCCCTTTGCAATGTACTAGCCCAGATTGAAAATTCACTGGCCCCAGACTAGCGGGTTATCAATTAATTCGAGCCCTGGATGACTTAGGTACCATGTAATTTGGAGAAACAACTCATTATTGAAATAAATATTGTGTAGAAGGTAAGTAAACTAATCATATAATCATTTTTTATATATATGGACCGCTCTCTGGGAAAAGGGGTCTTAAGGACATTTTTTTTTTTTGGAAAATGAGTTTTCCATTGGATATTGATGGCACTGCTCTGATGAATAATATTTCTAAGTTTGGTCGTTTAACCCCTTCACTCCCACATCGGTCAATTTGACCGGTGGCGCTTTAAAACACGACTTCGAGAAAATAAGATCTCCGTATCTATGATAGCATAAAGGTATATAAACTATATCATCTTTTTGGAAATTTTCTCTACTTTTAAACTATGTTAAAATTTTATGTCTTAATGTCCCT
The DNA here is from genome assembly GCF_033153115.1 of Saccostrea echinata. Classification (NCBI taxonomy): domain Eukaryota; kingdom Metazoa; phylum Mollusca; class Bivalvia; order Ostreida; family Ostreidae; genus Saccostrea; species Saccostrea echinata. The sequence goes on from NW_026889785.1 coordinate 9,560,795, forward strand.
GATGAATAGATTGTACGTTTTGAAGAATACATGACTTTTTGAAAATGGCGCAATTTTCCATAGTAATTGACGATTTTCCCGACGATTGACATTTTTTTCCTGATTAACTTAATAAAGAAAATATGATATATTCTTAAAGCATATTTTCTCTGCTTTTAAAATATGTAAAAATAAATTTTACTTTAAAATATTTTGTAAAAACAAGAATTTTCTTACACTTATGTGTTTTTTCTTGTTTTTATTCGTAATATTTAAACAAAGCTCAGATTTACGTGTATTTCTGTACTGAAATAGGGAAAACAAAATAAAGCTGGTAAAAGTAGAGGAAATTTCCTTTTCAACAAGCCTTTACAAGTCTTCTTACTCTCAGTATTTCCTTAATTACGATAGTTTGATTTTGTGACCTTCGCATAATTTTCGTAGAAAAATCGGGGGCGAGCAATATTTAACGTCAAGGTCAATTTTGTTGCGTCTTACTCGGAACAACATATTGTTTTATAAGTACTATTTTAATATATACTTTTAATGAAATAAATGCTTTTTTGATTCTGCGTAAATGTACAGAATTATTTATATCGAAACGTAACATAACGTTTAAATTTAAAAAAGATAACTAAATTACAATGAATAACAAACACACTGAAAAATTCAAACTAAGGAATTAAAAAAAAAATGTTTTAATGATATTTTGTAGTTAAAATGTATTCAACAGGAAACAATCCAATTAACGACACGATTGACCGAATCAGTCGTAATTCGTGCATCTGTAACATCACTACGTTAGTTTAGATACACAAATCTCTTTTTAAAAAAAATAATTTAAATGTACATTCTTCCTGAATGAAATAAGAAAAAAATAATCCGCATTTAATTTTTTTACCGTATATCGGATGTCGACTTTATACGGTTCGAAGTTTATAGAGCGCATTTCGTATCCTGTTCTGACGAAAAGGCAAGTTACACGCGAATGCAGGTCAATGCTGTAACTTTGTGCTGAAACTTTGTGAATTTATAAAGATTTCGATAAAGAACACGTTTTATAAACAAGATTTTTAAAATAACTTCTTAGATTTTTAATAAAAATAGAGGGAATTCTGAAATATGTTGAGCTACGGTCTATATTTAAATCATGTACATATAATAAGCTTGTCTGTTTTGCTATGCAATGAAATCTTGGACGTCAAGTCTCAACTCTGATATCTCGACACCTCGGATATCTCGACATTTTCCGATGGTCCCGTCGATGTCGAGATAACGAAGTTTACCTGTAGTTTTTCGGCATGGGAGGGGAGGGTTTGGGGTTCAATGCAATCCCATGCATGCAGATCCTTGCATTATTTTGTCAATTAAAAACAAAACAGAAGGTTGCATTATCGAAATTCAAATTCACGTAACATAATTCCCTAAAAAGTCAGTAAAGCTGATCTCATTAGTCTGATCTAGGATTTTATGAATAAAATAGAGGGGGAAGGGGTCGCCACATAGCCGTACATGTATGTAGGTATAGTTTTCACAACCCTCTAACTCCCTATCCCATTTACAATTCTTATTCCCTAGTACGTAACAACGTCTAGCTAGTTTTAAGTCTTTCTATTAAGTTTTTTTTATTATGACCTCTTTCTTTGATCTTCTTAAGACTTTCATAAGTTCGAACCTCCTGGACCACAATCCTCGTGGATCTGCCATTTAATCTTGACATTTACTCAAACGTTACATTTATTGTTATTTATTTTAAAAAGCTGAAAATGCGCATTCATAAGACTTAAGGACAGATGATACAGACAAAAAAAATGGATGCCTGGAATGGTATATATTTTTGGACCTTTTTAGGTTGTAAATGATGTGAATATAAAATTTCTAAAATATTAAGAAATTGTAAACCTTCTATGACATTCAAAATTCTATCCTCTGAAATCATCCTTATTAATCTGTGGATTTTTTTTTCACTTAAAATCACGTTATTGTGAAACGGAGAATGAAAAATAATCAAAGTACTGAAAGCCGGGCTTTAATATGTTCGAGTGTATTGTCTAATCCTAAATTAGTACATACTTGAAAATCTTTCTTTCTGACCATTGATATTTAACAGGTAGAGTTTGTATGATTATAATTAACAATAACCCATCTACCAATAATTAAAATTTACGGTCCAGAACCCAACGTTAAGACCCCAGGATAGGACTTGGTGATATTTTTAATGAAAATACATTTATACCTTTCTAAACATTAAGCTCACAATGGATATGCATGGTAACAGTGCACTTTGAGTGGTTTTGCTGATTCATACAGGCACATATATAGTATCGGAGGAGCTAGGGGTGTCACCATTTTTCAATGGACAATTGAAAGGTTGATTGACTCTTCGCAATCAAATTTAAATTGGAACTTTTAACTCACTCTTCGTAATATAAACCAGGTATTTATCACGAGCGACGAACAGATTTACTAAAAGCAAAATGGATAGTCTAATTTTAATCAGATTGTACCCATCATTTTATTGTAGCATATTAAAAGTACGGTAATTTGGTAATGAATTAATGAAACTCGAAATGTGAAAGTAAGTTGTAGCCCACCCCTACTCCTTCTCCAACGGAATAGGATTTTCGGGATTGGACAATTCTCCTTTTTTCTGATAATGATACTACATGCCTGTATTAATCAGAAAAGAAATATTCTTTATTTTTGGTCCTCTAGGAAACCAGCTGCACGAAAATTATAATTATCTAATCTTTATGACATGAATATGAGTCTAGTTCTAGTTCCAGGTTCGGCCATAATGGTCATTGCCTGAGAAAATCATGATGTATTCAGGTCTTTATGTCTCGTACATAGATAGCTCTTCATTCTGAACAGGAAGTTTTGAAACAAAGACTAACCAACTTTTTTCTGAAAAATTATAATGTGTTGTACTTAGATAAAGACTAATGAACATTTTTATATGTTGTTTTCTTTTAATTATATATTAACATACACGATTTTTATTTCCCAGCACCCTTGAGAGCTTGCATGTGTTTTAAGACCATTTTTTTTTTTGGAATGCGCGCGCACGCTCAATATACTGTAAAGCGCTTTGGGAGCACATGCGAGATGAATCCAAGGTGAGAAGTCTCGAACAAAATTTTCACATTCAAAACATACCATTGACTTTTCACTAAAAATTTGATCTGAATTTGTAAGCATAAAAATTTTCGACGCTAAATTGATTGTTAAATGGGTATAAATAATTTATATATTATACATAAACATATTCACATGGAATTTCTATCTTAAGTTTACATTTTTATTTATTAATATTCCATGCTTCACAGAATATAAATCTTTATCCCAGTCATTTAAATTAATATTACTAAATTAAAATATTAACCTAATGGAATCGCATTGTTTATTTCATATTATGAAAGAAAACAAATAGTTTTGAACTTCATTTACATCACCTTTACACAAGATCTTAGTCGCCCGCGTGGCGCAGTGGTAAGAGCGTCTGCTCTAGAGTCGCGAAGTAAGGAGTTAATCCTTACGTCGCGGGTTCGAATCCCACTGTGGGACGTGGAGACCGGTCCTTCCGTTGAGACCGTATAAACAGAGGGTCCGTGTCGCAATAGGTGCTTGCACGAAAAAGATCCCTCACTGCTCAATGGCCGTAAGTGCCGAGTATAGGACAAAATTTGGAGCTCTCCACCGGCAAGTGGTAGTGTCTCCATATGAGTGAAAAAATTGTCGAGAGGGACGTTAAACAACATACAAACAAACAAACGCAAGATCTTAACCATCATAAGGATTTTTGTTCGAAATTATTTATTAGAAAGGAGAAAGTTATTTTAATTGCATTCAGGGTTATTGAAGTAATACCGTATTTTCAAACCCTTTTCTTTAAACGCATTCAAATTTTAACTTTTTTATTAGAGTAGTAATATATTGAAAACATTTCAGCATTACCAGTATTACAACTGTAAGATTAATCTTCATGAATATTTACATACATACATCATTAGGCTAAAAAAAATTTGTTTCCGGTTATACCCGACTGACCTCCTACACATTTTTTTTTCCAGAAAATTACGAGTATCCGTAACTGTCTCTTTGTTTTACGAATTCGTAATGGCGGCGCACTTGTTTGCTGCAAGTAGTCGATGTTCGCTGTTATTTTATGCCGTTAATATAATTATAAAATCATCATCTTTTTGCAATTATTTTGAAAGGAAAAATTTAATAAATTGTCTCCTGTTAAGCCGTTTTCACAAGATCAACCCTGAAAATATCAGCAGGAATTAACACGGTATCGTACCAAATTACATCTGATAAAAGACCACCGATGTTTTTAAAATTCATTATTACATTAAATTTCTTGCCATTCAAGACACCTGTTAATGCTATACTGATCTTAAAAAACAATTACAGATATCACGACATTGTCAGTGGGCTTACTGTTTATACATGCATCAAGGACGTAAATAAATATAGGTCAGACTAATTATACTATAATATCAGTAAACGAACAAAAAATGTCATACAATTTTTTTTAATTCTACCAATAACATATGGCTAGTGAGGGGAATATATAAGTCATTTGTTTTATTTAATGTCACTAATTTAAACATTTAAGGTCACTAATTTTAACTTTTAAGAAAACAATTAATTTTTTACAAAAAATGTTTGTCTGTCAATTACCAAACTTTTTTTAAAAAGAATGTTGAACCATATGGTTTGCTGATTTTTCTTTAGATAGATTTGAATTAGAATTTAATTTAAAAGAAAAATTAAATTCATATTGGTTTAATAATTTATGTAATTCATAGTTAAAGAAATGCACATATTTTTAGAGATATTCTTAAAGTTTCAAACAAACACTACTTTTATCGCCGACTAGATACACCATGTACAATTGTCAGGCGACCTAATTCAGGCATAACGCACATTAATTAATTCTTTAAACTCCAATTTACTTATCTATTTATTTGCTGAAAGACAAAACAGAGAATATAACCACTCACATAACATCGACGAAAACGATATGAAATATAGGCAACCTGTCGAAAAGCCCGCGCTTATTGAAAATAGTTCGATTACAATATGTATTCAGTAGCGTATGTGCACAAATTGTTATATCACGATAATAATAAAGTAAATATCTAATTCCTCTTTCAATTTAATTCTCAAACAAAAATATTGATCAATTAACAATTCCGTAGATTGAGATGTAAAAAATATTTGTTTAAGTATCGTCTTTCAATGTGACTGTTTTGTTTATCGGAAGCGTCTGCTTTGACGTTGTTAGACTTTTTGTTTACTTTTCTGAGCATGTGCTATTTATAGTGTGGCAGTCGATCACGATGCCTACAGCCAGGACTTTGCTTTCAGCAAAGCCCGGCTAAAAATCTATGAGGTTCACATTATTTTTACTTCTGTTAAAAGATGATTTAAGTTCAAGCGCCACTTCTCAGGCCTTTCCGACAAGCGGGAAAATATCCTCGAATGTGTTACGTAGGCGTCCTTGATAAACCTCTTTTCATGAACTTTGAAATAAATGTAGATGGAACCGTTTTCAGTATAGAGGTAAACTTTATTGGATGTAAAAATATTACATAAAATATACCGAAGAAGGGACTTTCAACTTAGTCTATCCAATACTTTAATAAATAGGAAGCGACTCCATTTTGTATATTTTTTTGCATCCGCTGATCAATGTTAATATATTCGAGGTGTTTTTTCCGAGAGACCCGAGAAGATACGATTGTTTGTTATTTTCATGATTTTTTATAAAAATTTGTATCATCTGTCCTTAATAGATTTCAAAAACACAAAAATTAACAACAAAGAACTCGAGGAATATAATCAAACACAAAGTATTATCCAACAAACTTTAACTCCAGGAGCGATGAAGTTTTCACGTCAGCAATTCCCTACCAGCTTGCAGAATGCCCTCTGGTAGAGATTGTCTCGGTTGAATCACTCTCGGCAACTGCATTTAGGTAATGGAAGAGACATTTTTATCCCCTTGATTCCTTGACAGACATATTAAACGTCCTTATTGAAATTATTAAATACAATTTCTAGTGATTTTTAGAACATGAAAATAAATATTTGCCGAAAAAGGGATCTTTTAGAGTTTACTTTGCGTTATATTTTATATTTTAGTGTGCTGACTTTTAAAATTAAACTTAACTTCATTTCATTTGAAATAAAGTAGAATTGAAACAAAATAAATAACATTAAACCTGAATTTCCATAAATTGAATGCTTTAATTTAATGATAAACAGGTGAACTTATTGGATATCCCAAGCAATATAAAAAGCGAAGTCAGCTGTGTCTGCCCAGTCTTTCCGCTGCATACCTTTACAAATCTTATTGGCCTACTCGGTATTGACATCGGGATCGAAATGCTTTATTCAAAACGAAAGTAAAACAAGTAAAAATAAACGACTTCAAAATCTGGAATAAACCAATATTTATGCTGCTGATCTGAGTATATATACACGTAAAATAATTTTAAGATATACTTTACGAAACAGTTTCAAATGACACATCAAACGCTACATTAAATGAATTTATGCAATTTAATATTTACTTGCGCAGAACACACGTTTCATGATATTTGATGTTAACGAACCAGTTTACAAAACTTGAAACTCCAAGACAGTACTAAGCTTCTGCTTCAATATAGGATGATTTTTAAAAATTGAATCAGTATCAAAGGCCTTCATGTTTTAAGTTCAAATAACAAGTTTACCGGTATTGGGTGTTAAAATGGGGAATTCATAGTTTAATCAATATTGATTTTACTGAAACGAAATTAAAAGGAGTGAATTACTCAAAAACATCTTCCCAGGTGGTCACGCAAGTCGTTTGATCCCCAATTCAAACGATGCGGTAAGCCTGTAGGTGACCTAGACTACCCAGAATTCCAAAGTACGCAAGCGCATTTGAAGTTCTTCGTAAGAAAACTAGTCAGCCCGCGGGCTGACTAAAAAATACTGCTGCGGCCATAATACGCTTCACATCTCCATGTGTGAGGTACCCGATATATCGATAATAGATATTATCGAAAAATCTCGCGAGTCACGTGCCGAGACTTACAGACCCTATTTACCATTTACAACACCCCTGTTTCGGAATCCTGCTTGGCATGCATACCGTAGCAAGAGAGTTAAAGAACGACTTAACTCATATTTGTTTTAAAGGGTTTCGTCAGATTGCTCTAAAAGTATTCGATTTAACATCGGTAATTTTTAAACTATATAAACCCCTCAGCTTCTTCTTAACGCATGTTACAAGGTCCAAAGTTGCCTGAGTGCTTCTTTCCATCGACAATCAAATTTTAATCTTTTCACTTCCTCGACAATTTATGGAACAAAAATGTTAAGCAGTCACCCTGTTCAATTTCAAAGGAAAATGGTTTCATTTCCACCTCTCTCATTAATAGAAGCGTTGTTTCATCTATCTGATGAAAAAAACAAGGTATGAAATCGGTGTAATTCCTTTAAGCAAAGTGGCCATTTCAAATTTGAATAATAAATCTCATGAGTGCACAATTTTATCGATGTGTCAGTATTTCTTTTCAAGTTCAAATCAAAGTCATTTTAAACCGACCAATCACTATCTTGTTTTACGTCATGTTCATGTCATTGGGGCGTGGAGATCGGTCCTTCGGATAAGACTGTTCACACTGTAGTCCCGTGTCGCTGGTACGAAAAAGACCCCCTTTACATTCTTCTCAGAAAATGACCCACCATTCTGATTACACCAGATAGTTACATATTCTGAAAAAAATAGATAATACTAAATTTCATATTATCAAATTTGAAATTTTGTTATTTTTATATATTTTGTTGGCACACTAAGTACTACGTACTACTTTGAAATTTCTTGATTTTATCATTGTAATTCTGTAATCATCATTGAAGACATGTTACTGATGTCTGTACCCTTTAAGACGTCCATTTTGGAACTATCCAAAAACAGATCTCGGGTCCCCTTCTTTAGATTTGACTCCTTGACCCCTGCTAGATGCCAACTCATCCCAGTAGATTATGGCCTGTAGAAGTTTGGCCGTCAAAGTTAAGGCCTTTTTGTAGGATGGGTCTTTTTGACAGCATCTTAGGCCTTTCTCAGAGATTCTCTTTTCACTTTCAAGCTGTGATGAGCCAGGAGTTTTGTTACCTGCAATCAAAGTAAATTGCTCATTTCTGATATAACAGATTATTTCTAATGGGAAACAAATCTAACTCAGAAAATGGAAATCATTTTAAATTTGACATTTCATAAGGTATAAAAAAAAGTTTGACTCACATGGCTATCAGAATCCTCTGGTGTTGAGGCATGCTTTCTCGGAGATCTCCTTGGAGTAGCTGGCAGGGTATTTTGTTGTGAAATGATTGGAGATGTGGTGCTTTGAGGTGACATCAAGGTCATGTATTTTGTTGTGAAATGATTGGAGATCTGGTGCGTTAAGGTGACACCAAGGTCATGTTCTGGCAGTGTGACTGTGTTTAGCAGTGTATTTGTGTTCGGTACTGACTGAGTGACTGCGTTTTCATATGGAATTGTATTTGTGATATTCAATGGTTCTGAGTGTGTGTGTTCTGTGGTAAAATATTGTGGGTTGTCATCAAGCTCTGAGGTGTTGAAATGACATTATTATCCTGTAAAGTTGTAAGGTGTTGATATTGTGTGTTGCATGTTGTACTTTGCTTTGTTGGTGTTTTGAGTGTTGGTGTATTAAGTGATGCCTGTGGTGTTTGCACTGATATGTAAGTGTCATGTGTGGACCATGGGAGTGGCTGTGTGTAGTTTGTGTATGGAGTCCATGTTTGTGTAATCAAGGTAGGCATCCCGATCTCCTACTCCAAAGATTCAAATGATTTTCCTACCATCTGAACAAATAAGGAAAAGCAGAATGTTGAAATAGTCATATGCACACTCTGGACAACTGATATAGATATAGATATATATATATATATATATATATTAGGGATGGCAATCGAATACAGAATTGCTAATCGGTTAACCGAAAGACGTTCCGACCGATTAATCGTATCAAAATACACATTTTTAACTTATATTTTATTTTTTAAGGAAAGTCTAGTTATATACACAAGAAAATTGAAAAATTATATATTTTATTTCAATTTTGAACATGGTAGTTTATATGTTGATGACTTTGTTCCGTGTTACAAGTCTAAAAATATGAATTTTATTGAGCGGCGGTTACAATCATGTCTAAACAAAATTCAAAATTGGGCCGATACTAATGGTTTTAAATTTTCAATGAATAAAACCGCGTGTGTACATTTTTGTTTAAAGCGGAAAAGCCATGATGATCCGAATTTGCAATTAAATGGAAGTCCAATAAATGTAGTTAAAGAAATAAAGTTTTTAGGTGTCATTTTTGATAATAAACTCTCTTTTATTCCACACATAAATATTCTCAAAGAAAAATGTTTAAAGGCACTAGATCTTATTAAAGTAATAGCAAACACAAAATGGGGAGCTGATAAAAGTACTCTACTTAAACTCTATCGCTCTCTAGTAAGATCGAAATTAGACTATGGGTGTATTGTGCAGGGGCTGACAAATAGATTTTTTAGGCACTTGTCTAAGGGCAAGTGCATGGTCAATATTCACTTGTCCTACCTGAATTTTTGCTTGCCCCACCATCGTGACCATAAACTTATACTATATATATATATATATATATATATATATATATATATATATATATATATATATATATAATTTCAAAAAATAGGAAGATATTAAATATATATATTACATATATGTTATATATGTAATTATACTATAAGAATATAATGCAAGCCCCTGTGCCTAGCTTTATTCAGTTGTTTATTTGACTTATATGTGGATTTAATTTTTTTTAAGTCACTTAATTGCCCACGGGCAAGTGGTTGATAAAATTTCACTAGCTCAACCCTAAAATTCACTAGCCCCGGGCGTCGGGCAATTGGATTTGTCAGCCCCTGTTGTGTTTGGATCAGCTAGGACTTCCTATATAAAAGCTCTTGACGCAATCCACCATCAAGGTCTTAGATTGTGCTTGGGGGCTTTTAGAACTTCTCCTAAAGATAGTTTATATATATGTAGAGGCAAATGAACCACCTCTAGACTTTAGAAGAATTAAACTTGCTTTACAATATAGAATTAAATTAAAAGCAAATACCGATAATCCTGCTCATGACTGTGTTTTTCATCCACAAAATGCACATTTATATGATTAAAACAAGAAATGCATAAAACCACTTTTCCGATACAACAAACCATATAAGAGATTCCGAACTACCCTTGGATATTGTAAAACCTTCTACTCTTTCTGAAATACCACCATGGAAATTAATTAAACCAGTAGTGAATAAATTTTTATCAGACCTTAAGAAATCAGAAACAAGTCCTCTCATTTTTCAACAGAAATTAGCTGAAATAAAATCTAAACATCCTTCAAGAGAAATTTACACAGATGGTTCTAAAGACAGAGGCAGGGTTGCTGCTGCTGCAGTGGTCAAAAATGATGTTTTTTCTACACGACTTCCGAACGAAGCAACAATTTTTACGGCCGAAGCAAAAGCTATACAACTTGCTTTTGAATATATAAAAACTTCTAGTGAAAATTCATTTACAATATTTTCAGACTCGCTCTCATGTTTAGAGTCCATACACAATATGAACACAGATCACCCATACATATTGGATATATTGACTAAGTTCTATCATCTTACTCAACAAGGCAAAGAAGTCGAAGTTTGTTGGATTCCGAGTCACATTGGTATTTCGGGTAATAACAAGGCCGATAGTTCTGCAAAAACTGCTCTTCAATATGAAATTGTACCTTTTAAAATTCCTTACACTAATCTTAAGTACTTAGTGAAACTTTACGTAAATTCCCTTTGGCAAATATTTTGGGATTTTTGTGATAATAAACTTTATACCATACAAAACAAAGTTAATCAATCATCTGACTTTGGCCTGAAACGTCAGGACGAAGTCATTATTTCAAAAATAAGAATTGGACATTCAAGGTTTACCCATTCATATTTACTGAGCGGGGAACATCAACCTTAATGCATATCTTGTGACTGTGTAATAACTATAAACCATATACTTTTAGAATGTTCTGATTTTACGCCTTTTCGAAATAAACTTTTTAATGGCGTGCAAACAATGCATGATCTTTTTACAAATGTAAATCCTAGTGCAATTTTACAATACTTGCAAGAAACTGATTTTTACAATAAGATTTAAATGTAAATATTTTTATTAGCATTTTTGTAATTTTCAATTTAACTGTTTTTATTTTTAAATTCCAAGTCCGTCGGATGGGACGTAAAACGGTGCCCCGTGTCAAGGATTACGACCCCCTTGGCACGCTAAAGATCGTTTGTCTGGTTTTCGATAAAGAGAAGGCTCATTTGGGGCCGCCAAAGAAACCCCAAAACTCTCAAAACCGTTCATACAGTATTTAATTCATACCGCAGAAATATGGCTGAAATATTGCCGACTCGGCGTAAAACAACAATAATCAATCAATTTCGAACGGCAAGAAAAAATAAGGGAAACCATGAAACATCTCTTAAATATCGCAGAAATTGATATTGTTACAACACAAGGTCATTGTGCATTGTCACCATCAAACAGAAACTGAGTCTGAAATAATTTACAATGTTTGTTTGAAAATATAATTTATAGATAACTGGAAGGATAGACAGAGTAAGATACACATTGCAATTACTCACTTAACAGAACTCAACAAAGATTTAATTAATATCATACTTAAGACAAGCTGGGTAACGACATGGTATTTAAACAGCAATTAACACTTTGCAAAGTGACCAATTACCCCCAATAAATTCAATCTTGAGAGTCTTAATTAAATTATTTACCTCCAAATCAGCCTAATTAAACGTGGAAACGTCATACCTTATCAATATTCAGTGTTTTTAACATTGTAGATCGTGTTTTAAGGAAATTTCCACCCATTTTAATTTTTTTTTCGACTAACCGATTATAGATTTTCTAACCGATTACCATCGTTCCGACCGAGTAACCGGTTAACCGATTACAAATTGCCAAGCCTAATATATATATATATATATATATATATATATATATATATATATATATATATATATATATATATAATGTCTGATAATTGAATACACTACCTGGGAGTTCACACAGCTTTCAGACTGTCCAGACTTGAATTGTTTTACAACGACCTGCATGCAGTCCTGCACACTAGGTTTTTGCATTATTTCAGAGCTGAACTACGTCTGCTGGTGGAACTACTGTAGAGAATAAAATACAGTCATATACTTATTAGCATAATAATTATCAATAGTGTAAAGAGCATTATTACATGTATCATTTTACATTGTTATGTAAAACCATACAAATGAATTATTTACCAGGAATATTAGATCTTTCCAAGGGCCTGTCCTCTGGAACAGTTATGTCCAACTGGCTATTTCCTAAGTCTTGGTGACACAAAGCCCAAGTCGATGTTATAGGCGTGTCTCCATTTACAGCAAGTGATTGAGAGGATGTTTTCCCCGGGAGATCTCCAAATTGACTGCACAAAGAAAATGCTAATATTCCTTTGGTAGCTAATGACTCGACATTACTTTCTGCCTTTTTCTCTTGTTTGTCTTGTATCCCGGTGAGCTTGAGATATAAGATACTACAGAGTCTCACACATCTGTTTCGTATTTGGATATTTTACTTGAAAAAAACGTTAAAGGTAATCTAACAACCAAGCTTTATGATAAAAAATGATTGACTAAATGATAGATTGTATTTGCTGACAAGGTCATTGTATCGACCATAGAACTTACAAAAGGATGACTTTAAACGAGACTGTTGATATTCGTCCTTCTTCAACTTGTTTTCAATAACTTAACTCGTTTTGAAATTGTTCATACATAGAACATGCTCTTCCGTATCGAATCAACTGAGAGATATAAACTCCGTATGCAGGTGACAAGGGTATATTGTTGCATAAGTAAGGAAAGTTGACGATTGAAAAGTTAGTCATCACGTTTATCATAAATGTTCCCATTCAATATATGAAATGTTAAAAAAAATCAAAATATAACTTGTTTTATGCTTTTTAACTTCGATCTGAAGTAAACCTCAAACAAAAACATGCTTGTTTGACTACTATGTGCAGTTTTTATCATTCTAATTTACTATAAATGTTTTTTTCCGGCCTTGAGAAAAATGTCTTTAATTTTTTTCCCAATTCAAAGGGAAGGGTGGTAGTTTAATAAAATAAACATTACAGGACATCTCTATATGAGTGAAAAAGTTCCGAATGTAAAACAACATACAATCAATCGTCATCTTCTACACCAGCACATGTAGGAAGTCTTCAGACTGAACAGCTGCTAAATGGCGCGTCACATCCAATCATCTTCTGCATGAGCTTTGGTAATCTACATTTGTAAATGCAAGGCACATCCACAATAGTTACTTTCTTGCGGTTTAGCTTTGCCTTGGTCTCTATTCTAGGGAGTGTATTGAAGTACTCTTTTTCTAGACAATGCACCAAATGAGGTCGTAAATATAATTTATCGAACTTCCCGATAATAACTGTAGCAAAACTGTATGGCAAACAAAAACAGTCAACACTATTAATATGCGGTTGAAACTGCGGACGTTGATATGATAGAAATCGCTGCCTTACATGCTTGCAGCTGACTCTGTAGTGATGGCGTGACATTACTATTTGACATTTAATCAAGAACATAAATCTGTCCCTCTAACTTCACAGATGACACCGAGAGATATGAAGGTCACATAGAGTGGGCAGATACTATCCTAACCGGAAAACCAGAAACATTATTGTACATTTTATTAGCGATAGAGTCAGAGTTTATTGAAACAAAAGAAATTTTAAAATCCTACAACCAAAATCCGACAATAAAAACGGTCCAATCTACATAATGAAGCTCTGACGTCCAGACGGGGAGAACTAAAATGAGAAAAATTAGAACAGCTGCCGGGCGTACGATGGACGCATTTATGCCGGACACTGTGGAACACGAGGGAAGAAAATAATAATCAACACATGAGAGAACCTCGAGAGTTTTTAGGATGACAACGAAGACGAACAAATCTTTGCTTCGACGCCAATATCATAAACAAGATCGTAATATTGTGTTTACAAACGTCTCCACATGTTTGCGTCTCTCAGACATTGGAACGTCGTCCAATCAGCGTTTACGTACTTTCGTTTTCATTTGTCAGATCAGCGTTACGGATGTCTCAAGCATACGTACAGTAACTTTATGTTCAAATTTATTTGTATATTAATATGTTTGTTACACTGTCCTCAAACTGATCTACAGATGTATATTTGGATGTTATTCGTGCTGAATAATCGGAAAAATTTCATAATCGATAATCAATCAAGATTGGAGAAGCTTATTCGATCAATGATCGATTTAATTGGTAATTCAAAAATTTAAATACAAAATTCAATTTCTTTCTAGCTTTTATTATTTATGGAACAAACCAATAATAAAATTATATCAAGTTTATTCTGAAGTCAACTTTTTGTTGTATAAATAATAAAGCAATAGAGAAAAACATGTTTGAATAGATCAAAAGTTCAACACATTGAACAAGTAACACTGCAACAGATAGTAAAGCAAGCGAATAATCTACCAATACTTGATGGTTTTGTTTAAAAAAAATTAGCAGATCCACATTGCTGTGGCTAAGTCTGCATCTTTTGTTAGAAACAATTTGTCCCCCACGGCTGAAGACCCTCTCGGACGACACAGAGGAAGAGGGAATAGCCAGTAGAGAGTCTTGGAAAAAAGAGCATTCTTTTTCACCACTCTAAGACCGTTAAATTTTGATCCATTTCTTCAATCTGACAGCCTAAATATCTTTATATTTCATGTTCTGCGACACTTCCTACATCCACACTCTCTCCAATACATACAACGTCCTCCAACCAGTCATCATTTAATTTTTTTTTCCGTTCTGTTCGACTCGTTCTCAGTAATTTGGAAGTGGTGGAACATCAGTATCTTTCTCTGCTCCTTCAGGTTCCTCTGTGTTGTTTTTCTCTTTTTTCAGGTACAAAGTCCAATCCTTTTGTAAAAAGATTCAGCAAACAACCCACGAGAGAAATAACCTCTGACTTTGTTCTTTTAGTCATTTCTGCTTGCATCTTTTGTTTAATTTTTTTTGAATCCTCATCCGATATCTCAGTTACCTGAAAGTTTTGTAACAATTGGAAGGACTTTGTGCATGGTGAGATGT
This sequence comes from Saccostrea echinata, assembly GCF_033153115.1. Classification (NCBI taxonomy): domain Eukaryota; kingdom Metazoa; phylum Mollusca; class Bivalvia; order Ostreida; family Ostreidae; genus Saccostrea; species Saccostrea echinata. The sequence continues at coordinate 9,576,075 of NW_026889785.1, forward strand.
TGATCTGCACAAACTATTGTGGTAGTTTTTTCAAACGATACAAAAATGTTTACCAAATTTTCAACTATGGTCAATTCATCAAAATTGAAAACAGAGCTCTTGAGAGTTGCGTTGGCGTGTTTAGGCAAGGGTGGATCATTAGCCAAGGCCATAAGAACTGGTGCTTATTTAAGGAGACGCTGTAGCATATACAGGGTAGAATTCCACCTTGTTTCCACATCAATCGAAAGCATGTGACCCACTTTACTGTCGCTGAGGAGTAGCTTCTGTTCATCATGCAGCATAGATGTCATGCTACTGGATTTATGAAAAAAAAACTACCAGTGTTCTAGCCGTCCATAATACTCTGCTAATCTCAGGAAATAAAAGAGAATTTTTCACAACCAGATTTATCCTGTGGCCATAGCATCCAAATCTATTCCAACCCAACAATTCGTAACCGTTTTGTTCATTCGCAGCGTTGTCTGACGTTGCTGTTGGTACTGGAAGGGACCAACTATCATGAGTATTTTAAGTTTGTTTGCTATATTTTGCGAAGTGTGACTCCCTGCACAAGTTTTACTGTTCCGAAAACAACACTTTGTAGGCACCAGTCATTTTCAATTAAATGTCAAGTCGTTGTAATAAGATTCTGTATTTAAGCTTGCCCAGCCATCATGTGTTATGGAAATGTCTGAGGAAAGCTTCAAACGGCTTTTTAGTTTGTCTTGACATAACTGCTTAAAAGTCTTACTTACATGCATCTATTATCTCAAACTTTACTTATATTCTATTTTTATAGTATTTTATAGTTCTATTTGAAATGAATTTATTTATTTAAAAAATAGGTTTTATTTCTTAAAATATTTATTAAAAAATGTGCAATCTTTTTCTTACTTTTTCCTATCTTATAACCTATTTATGAAAAATATTTAACAATCAAGACTGTGATATAACTCTAAAATTCTAATATTTTTATATTTTCTCATACCTAGGGTCTAAGAGTTCCACAAAGCCCTGAAGTAGATATAATCAATGATGCTCACTGGTAAAACCTTGCCAATGATCGACTTATTCAATACATCATCAATTGTTGACTGCCTTTGTGGACTTATTTTTCCGACAGGTTTGTTAGATTTGACAAAGCTATCAAGACGAGATCTAGACTTGATGTCCACCAAGACAAAATCATCGATTTGAAATTGCTTGGTGATATTTGTCTGTCCACAGGCCTTTCCTATAATGACCTAAAATGATATATTTAAAAATACAGGCTTGTAATGAAGTTTTGTTTTTAAATGTCTAATGAAATATGTATATATTGCTGATATTTATTTACCTGATGTATTGGGGCATCTTCATCTTCGTTAAAATAAAAAAACGCTCGAGTCATCTTGGAAATTTGGTTCTGAAATTAAAATATATATATATATATATTTGAAAAAAAAAAATAGTCCAAGCTTATAATTATTATACATACCTGCTTTAGAGCCCAGGATTTCCTGAAGGAACCACACTGTGTCATTTGCTAGAAAAGAACAGAGTAGCTATGTAAACACCATTTAAAAATTAATAATATTAATAATAATTTTTACAGGCTACTAAATATTGTGCCTGTAAACATTTACTATAGGAAAATAAATACCGTTTTCGTCATAATTTTCAAAGAAAAACTACCATCACTTTTTAACTTCGTCTTTTGCGAAAAACCTGATATCCCCCTCCTACCTATCCATGTTGTTAGCAATCTTGGAATTTAAGTCCCCTTGAACAATATCTGGTGTGTTCTTGACCTTAGTTTTAAGAAATTACTCGCCAGTATCATTCAAAGTCTGAAAAATTCAGATACGTTTTAGTGCTTGGATATGATCTGTATATATATCCTTATGTTATACTTTGAGTTTTGTTTGTGTGTTTAAAAGAGAATTGATAGAAAAACCTCGAAATTGTTGTCAAATGCGAATATCAAAGTTATTAACAGGGAACATCTCTGAATCACAATCAATAAATACTTTCTAAAATAAACTTCATCTCTAATTTTACGATGCGTACTTTATCTTAGTCCACTCTTTCCAATAAAGGTTTGCCCTGCCATGTTCATCGTTGATTACTTTGAAGACGTGTGGCTTGGATTGTCACCGGATAGTTTAATTGTATATCAACCTATTACAAAGTCCACAATAGGCAGAAGATATTTTAAACTGAGAGAGCATTGTTATATACTTCATCACATGATCAAGTTTGAGCCAATTAGAGATGGTACATTAGCTTTTGAAGTTTATCAAGTCCAGACATACTGGTTAAAATAAGCTATTTGGTACACATCTAACATCTCTTACTCATTCTTTTCCGACTTCTATTCTCACAATGTTAATTGAGGTTTTTCCCATAACTTTGGAGGAATACTATAGAAATAAACCTTAAATAGATTGTACTCGGCCACTGTCATGCCCTTGGTTTTTCCTGTTATTAAAACTTGGTCGAACTCTTTCCCTGGCAGATTTATTTCCAATAACATAGGTTCAGAATCCCTTATCTCCTGCGTCACTAATGAGATGCAGATGCCTTGGGTTATGCCCTTATCTCTGATGCCCGTATGATGCGGACAAACATTATCTTGTACGATCATAACAATGGCGAGTACTAGTAAGTTTCAGGCAATCAAATTAACAGAAGATGATGTTCCTGGTGCAAAATTGATTTATCCAGAGGTTGAAAATCACTCTGTTGTACAATTAAGAAGATCGCTACTTTGCAGAGGAGTTAAAACATCTGGAAATAAGTGTGATCTAGTGCAGAGGTAACATAAACTTTCTTTGTTTACATTATCAAGATATTTTCTGCTTGTATTCACTTCTTAAAAATCCTTTTCATTAGCTTTTATATAGTTGTGTTTTTTTAAATCAATGAATATGAATGATTTTATTTCATATCTTAAAAATGAACACACTAGCTTCTAGTACATGATTATTATACATGCATGACTAACTGAGTTTTAAACCAGATTTTCATTACTTTGCAGAGTAAAAGACTGCATTTCATCTGGAAACACGGACATACGTGTTAGTGTTGATGCTGGAAAATGGATGGACATGAAGGCATCAGATCTTAAAGCATCAACTTCAGATGATGCATCATCAAGCAACCCAAAAATTCCCCTAGTTTGTTGGAAAATTTTCCCATCTACAAACTTGCCACAATATTTCAATGAAGGTCATATTCATCATTATATAATTGAAAGTGTGCAGTAAGTAGACCAGCCTGGAAATGATTCTGGAGATGAAATTGATGACCTACATACATCAAAACCCTTAAAAAAAGGAAAACAATATTTCAAGAGTGGGCATGTCTGCAACTTGAAGGACTTTAAGTCAGGGAATGTTTATTTCCTGAAGGCCTCTGTAATGGCATCGTACAGAATTAAGACATCCCACAATGTCACAGTTGCAATGTCTGCAGAAACTGGTTTTGTGCAGGATGCTTCATGCACATGCATGGCTTCATCAATGGGAAGGTGTAGTCATGTTGCAGCTGTGCTATTTGCCCTTCTGGACTATTGTCAACAATATGGCCATGAACCTGCTGCATGTACCTCAAAAAGTGTGAGTGGAATGTTGGTAGGAAGAAAAGAAAAAATCCACAAAAATTTACAGAATCTAAGTATTCCGGAATTAAACAGAAGAAGATTGATGAACTGATCTCATATGACCCCCGACCACCAACATATCAGACTGATGACAATCCCGATGTTGAAGAAAACACATTTTGGCAGGAACTACAGTATCAAAACTGTTTCAGTAGTATGTGGGCCACACTTTCGAAATATAATTATGAAGATTATGACATAGATGACGAGCATGCAGAAGAGCTGAGGAATAAACGCAAGTTGCTTTTGGAAAATCTTTCGCTGTCCTTAGACACAGATACCACGGAAATTATATCTTCTCAGCGGTGTGATGAGTGGAACTGTCATCGACGTGTCCGAATTACAGCTTCAAAATCAAAGACAGTGGCTACACTTAAGGAGGAGAAGGACCTTGAGCTGAAAAAATACTTGTCATTCAATTTTTTTCATATTTTGTGTATTTCTAATTAAGTATGTCCCACATATCTTAAAGCAGTTATATCATTAGGTTTCTTACCTTATTTTGGAGATATTGATTGACAAATACTATGCCCTACAGTATCTAAGTGGTGTTTTAATTCTCCATGTTTCCGGGCTTATTACTCTGTCCATAATGGGATTTTTTAAGCATACACAAAAAATATCAAAGTGGACATGTATCTTTTAAAATATTTCAGAGTATAACTAGGATTTAAAATTCGAAAAAGGAAGTTTTGTGTATCACACTGCATCTGGATAGGGAAAATTACACACTTTTTAAGACAACTTAAACAATAAAAAACGTAATTTACAAAAAATTCTATCATTCAATATTTTTTAATTTACGTTGAAATGCAAATCCTTCAAATTATTGATTAACTGTAAAAATTTCGAATGGTGAAGCTGACTTCAATATTGCACAAGACATCGTTAAAGAGGACATAAGCATGACAAAAACGTGTCATGTTACATTTCTCGAGTACGGGAAAAACCAACTATGACGTCACTTGTAAGCTAAATAAGCGAAATAAGATATACCTACATAAGATTTCCGTCATCAGCCATGCAAAAATATTTTTGTGTTCCCCGTTTCTCAAAATATTTCATCATATACTGATTATGACCTGTTTTACATAATAATACCGCCCCTGTGTTCACTGAGTATGATCTTGCTGTACTAACAGATCGTGTATGACGTCACCGACTTGGTGGACGCGCAGTTTAGGGAAACAGAGGAGTGGATCAATCTTTTTCATAATTTGTTGATGTTTACAAGAATGTTAAAACTTTTTAATTTTTTTTATATAAGATGGTAATTAAAGTTAAAAAATTGTCAAATTATTATACAAGAACTCATGCTTTACACATTTTACACTTATATAAACGGAGACTATGACGTAGTTAAACAGAGTCATGTGACCATGTGTCCTTCATCCCCTTAAATCCGACTCAGCCATCACACATACTTTGTCAAACATTATGTATCCATCAACTTCATATCAAACTAGAGCAATGCTTTATGGGATTGAAAAGGAATCACTTGCTTTTTCACATTATACTAGTTCAAAGAAAGATGCTACTCCTTCATTTGAAACCTGTACGACAGGATTCTGGGTATCTCCAAAGAATCCAGCACTAGGATGTAGTCCAGATGGATTGGTAACCGATCCTAGTGAGCAGAATGGAGACATTCATGGTCTAGTGGAAATAAAATGTCCATATATCCTTAAAGATACAGAAATTGAAACTTCTGATTCATTTTTGTCTGGTTCACAGAAATCAATTTTTTTTCTCGTGAAAAGGAAAAGTGGAACCATTGCTCTAAAGCGAAACCATGACTATTATTTTCAAGTTCAAATGCAGTTAGGAATAATGGGTCGTAATTGGTGTGATTTTTATGTCTGGTCTTCCAAAGGATCTTTCTGTGAAAGAATCAGGTTTGACAAAACATTTTGGGAAAGTTTAGCTCAAAAACTTGTTAAATTTCATCATACTAGACTCTGTCCTGAGTATTTTGAGTTTAGAATTCCAAGGAGACTAGAACCAATTGATATATCAGAGTAAAATGACATAATTGTGGTTTAAAGAATAAAGTTTTATGCGTCCTCAGATATATGTTTTTTTTCTTTCTTACTAGAACATACCCTGCTTTCATATCCAATCAGCAGTCACTAAAGATTCTATGAATTTACTTGTTAAAACCACTTTTCTGTGTAAATACAGTCATGCGAGATGCTTTGAGAAAGAAAAACAAAGGAATAAAAATATTTGATTAGCGCAAAACTTTTGATCAGCCAAAGTAAAACAGGTTATGTTCTAAGTATGTTAGATCACGGAAAGTAAAATTTTAGTAAATGAGAAGGGTTTTGATGGCTTAACTCTGTTTATCTCCTCAAAATCACTAAAGTTTTATTTAATGTGATTTAACTATTATTTAAATAGAAATCCCTAAATACATATATAATCTCATTAACTTCAGATACATTTATTTAACTATTGGATCTTGAAAATTAACCAAACAACCTACAACAAATATTAATTGAGAAAATACTGGCTCTTTGGTGCAAACTTGCGCAAGTGAGATCTACTTCGAAACATTTTTGATCTGAGAGGAAGAAATCTTTTATACAGAAACTGAACCCATGTGAGAATTATTCTAGAAACCATAGAGGTGCTAACATTAAATCTGTATGATAGATCTTCAACAAGAAATCCATGTCTTAACCTCATGTCATGAAAGTTTATATTTTGGTTCAAGTTTGTGCTTTGGACCAGGTCTCTTGATTGGTGATCTGTCTGGATATTCACAATCACAATAATGACAATTTGTGAGACTAAAAAAATCAAGTATTTAACAAAAAATGTTTTAATTATGGTAGATAGTCCCTACAAATCTAAGAATAATGCAGGAACCTTATTAGAAATGTTGCATCAAGATTACACAAGTTTTTTGTTTCTCTTTTTATAAATCTTTGTAACAAATTTAAAAAAAATGTTTTCAAATTTAATTTCAGAATGACATAAATATGCATTTTTATTGCACTACAAAGCAGATAGTATGGATAGATCCCTTGGGAGTAACGAGTGGACATGCATCCATGCAGTTAAAGATTAATTAATGAGTTCAGTGTAAGGAGGCTAGCTGTCTCAATCATTTCTATTAGAGGATCTCTGATCAAGCAGCTCGTATCTGTATCCTTTGGGAAATAGACAGAAGAACTGCTTGTCACTTTATAGCATATGTCATTTGATGGCCAGCCTTTAATTTTTAAAATTATTTGATATAGATTAAGTTAAGACTAAATTGATATTGTTTAATATATTTTTATTTAATTTTTTTGAAAAATATCAACTAATTCAGAACATCATGTCTCACAAATCTGAAAGCTGGGGGGGGGGGGGGGTGCAGATGGACATTTGTCAAGCTCTAACACAACCAGTTGATTTATAATGTAATATTTGCTATAATTAATGCCTACACCACAGGAGATGTATAAATAAATATTAAAAGGAATGAAAAAATTCTTGAATCCTTGTATCAAGGTTGACATGATTTTCTTGCACTTTAAACTGTTTATGACAATTGAACAATACATTTGACGGGCGTATCATGCTGTGGCGGGGCACTTTATTTATGATAGAACACCTATTTGCGATATCTGTGACGCCGGATTCGTTTATTCATTCAAAACTGCGTTTGAACCCGGTTGACCTCTTAAAAAGTCTGAAACTTTTTTTTTCCGGATAAAGTGGATCAAATGTTCCAGTGTTAAATAGTTATCCGGAGGAATAGTTTTAGATTTTTTTTTTCTTAACAAGGACATATACTACAATAATCATGGATTAACATTACTTTGTTATTAACTTTTACTAAATAGTTATTGGTTTTACTGTTATATTTTATATTTTACTCACGATTTTGTGTTCAGTGTGATCAAATAAACGGCAAAACAGCTAAAATATTGACAATAATATGAATTATGATTTGACTTGTGTGGAATGACCTTGAAATAACTTGATTCCCCATTTTGTGCTTCCTTTTGTTAATACAGATTACCTTGCATCCTGAAAATTCTTCATTTCATCTTCAGAGGCAGATGTGAATCTATTTGCTGGTGGGGGTGTATGAACAGGCACATGAAGACATGACAGACCCCGAAACTTTCAGATCTTGCTCCATTTCATTCTCCCCAACACTCAGAGGTGCCAAAAAGGAAAGATCTAGTGATGCAAATATGTCATCGTCTAGCAGAAGGTACAATTCTGCATCAACCACATCAAAATTGCCAAATTCAGTATTGTTTACATTAGAGTGACCTGGGGTCAGTATACCAGACGGAAATTTAGACATACTTTAAGACATCGTTTTGCAAAAATGTTTTGTTATTGATGAAGTCCACTGCTTAGAATACACATAAAATCATAAATACAATTTGTGACGTTGGTTATATCTATTTTTAGGTCACCTGAGTCACTCAGGTGACCTATTGCTATCCGTTTTCGTCCGTCGTCGTGCGACGTGCGTTAACATTTGAACATTTTAAGCTTCTTCTCTGAAACCGCTTAACCAATTTCAACCAAATTTGGTATATAGCATCTATGGGTGAAGGGGAACAAAAATTGTGAATTTCATGGTCCCTGCCCCCCCCCCCCGGGGTCTGAGGGTGGGGCTAAAACCACCAAAATTAATGCTATCTTCAAATCTTCTTTACTCCTGGACATCAAGCAGTCAAACTGTTGGCATGATTGTAATAAGCATTGAGCCCTCTACCGAAATTGTGAAATTCATGGCCCCAGGGTCAGGGGTTCTGGTGCTAGGGCGGGGCTATATAGATCATATACTGAAGGGCATTATTTCTTTCAAAATCTTCTTCTCTGCTCTTGGTCGCCCGCGTGGCGCAGTGGTTAGAGCGTCTGCTCTAGAGTTGCGAAGTAAGGAGTTGATCCTTACGCCGCGGGTTCGAATCCCACTGTGGGACGTGGAGACCGGTCTTTCGCATGAGACCGTATAAACCGAGGTCCCGTGTCACAGTAGGTGCTGGCACGAAAAAGATCGCTCACTGCTCAATGGCCGTAAGTGCCGAGTATAGGACAGAAATTTGCAGCTGTCCACCGGCAAGTGGTGGCGTCTCCATATGAGTGAAAAATTCTCGAGAGGGACGTTAAACAATATACAATCAATCAATCAATCTCTGCTCCTGGGTATCAAATAAACTAATTAAGAACAAAGTTATGAAGTCTGTACAAAATCCAAAGTTTTATGATTTGAGAAATTTAATAATGAATTTAAAATTCATTGTCAGTAATACCAGAAATGTTTTCAATGTTTTATCTTTAGTTATTAATTGGACAAATGTTCGTGAACTTGGAAGTCAAGATGTCAGATTCTTGAAATATGTCAGTTGAAATGCATCGTTAAATTATGAATAAATAAAAAAAGAAATCTGTGAACACTTTATTACTTGCACTTCCATCTTTATCGTTATTCAATAAAATAATATTAACTCTCTCATCATGTAGCGTGAATAATGTGTAAAGATGCACAATTTGGATCTATACCTTTAAAGGGGCTGGGACACAGATTTGAAAATTTTGTATTTTCTAAATAATATCATGATTTATATGTTGATAGAGCACTTTTTTTTTATCTGAAAATTATTAAAACTATGAATTTCGGGATGTTTTTGATTGACATTTATCCTTGCACTCTCACAATGTAAACAGTATCCATAATACTTAAGAAAAGTAGAAAATATGTTGTGTATTAATGAAAAATTTGATAACCCCAATCCAGAAAATTTAGAGCAGAAATGTGAGAACGCAAAACCAAATCACTAATATTATCAGTCTGTGATCAGTGACGTGTGCAGACTAAACAAACTGAAACACCCGGTAAAACATAAACACTAACAATAACAGCTCGTGTCCTGTTTACAAACATAGGTGTTTGACGTGATGGTATTAAGAACGTCACTGTCATTAAATCCGAAGAATACTCGTGTAAGATCAATTCATTAAACTGAAGTTATTTTTTGAATAAACTTTGAATAAACAGAGAAATTTTAAATGTAAACATTGAAACTGTGTCCAGGCCCTTTTGATACTGCATTTGCCCTAATGAACAGCTGAATGCCCCTTGGATCTACATGTAAGATATTATAAGAATAATTAAGGACACCTTCATCAAATACTTTTTAGTTGTCACCGTGTAATTCAGCAGGGCTAAACCACTACATGTATGTATTAATGATATAAAATTAATTTTGATATAATTTCTAAATTAAGTGTTTACATTGATTATTTTCCAATATATATCACTTAAAATGCATTTGATGAGGGTGCCTCTATGAAAAATATACTTCCATTTGTTTTAATAATTATGTTAATGTCTTGTAATAAGTTGTAAGTTATAAAACTGGCAGTCCTTACAAGCACTCCCTTTTTGTAATTTTTGATACTCGCATAGGGATCTTAATAGGGCGAGTATGGTACAATAATCCTATTAAATTTTGAGCCCCTCTCCGTGGGGAAGGCTAAGGAAACGAGTCGCTAGTTTACACAACAAGTTGGTAACATGCCTAATTGCCCTGCCAGCTGCTCTTTTTGAAACATTCAATGTATCTCCAACAGTAAGGTAGAACGACCTTGTCAAGAAAAATCGCAACGAGACCAAGACTTGATTGAGGGGAGTCAGTGGGTTGTTTCTAAGACTTGTGAATTCAAGGTGATCTTTCAGGAAAGCAACAATAAAAAATATGATTGTTGAGGAAAAAAACGATATCTGTCGAAAATCCCCCATCACTGAAACCTTCCAACGGATTGGATCGATCTATGACTTCCGAAGGGCACGTACTCTCCGACGAAGTTGCAAGCGTCTTCTTACAGCCATTTTGGTGAGTAATCTCTGTAGCAATATCAAGATTTTTTGAGAAATATCAGATTTTTTTTTCTCAGCTGAGTCGGAAAAGACGTTGGTGGCACGCGCGTATGAGAAAAATCTCAGATTTTAGAAAAAAAACTGAAGATAAGTCGGAGTTTGAGAAAATATTTGTTTGGTGGCACAGTTCAGTGAGAAACAAACCAAATTTTCTGAGAAACTGTTTTGTTTGCATCAAGTCCTTTGAATATTTTTTTCAAGTCTTTCACTTGATTTTCCTTCTCCATATCGGCAGGTTTATTTGCACTTGGACCACCATTTGGATTCACCAATGAACGGACTCGATTCAAAAAGCGTTGGTTCAAGCAAGTGCTCTGTCAGTAAGATAAAATGGGTACACTCCACAAAGTATTTGGAAAGTTCCAAGTGTGCAAAAACACAAGGTAGCATCATCTTGAGAGAATATTGACAATAACAAAGTTCCCTTCTCGAATTGCGTCTTTAATGCACAATAAATTGGAAAAGTAGTGAAGGTTATGCTTGGCATATTTAAATAGATCATCATCTCCTTTCCTCTTGATACTGATACTAGTTCTATTAGGAAGCTTCAGCAGTAGAGGGTTTGCTAAGGATTTTACAAGTTAACCATAATTTTATCAGCAGCTAATGGGATAGATGTATATGCTCATTTCACATGCTTTTACTGGGCTAAAAAATAAATTTTCATTAAATGTATTTCAAACATTCAGATACTTTAGAAAATCATAAAACAGTGGAACCTGTCTTATCCGACAGGCACACAAATTTTGTTTTGGAAAAAAAACATGGTGACAGATTGCACAGCGTAAAAAAACATTAAAGAACAATAAATGGGAATTGAAATGAGTCATAATTTACAGTGAAACATTGCATAGGTGTCAGATTAGACAGTTTTCACTGTAGTATGTCAGTGAGTGGGATTACACTGTACATGTAATGGTTTAAATTTGCATTTTCCTAGGATGTCAGAAGCGAGATCATTGACTGAAAAAAAATAGGTCTTCTAAATGGCATTTTAATGATTTTATGTTTGTATGAGAAAAGTTTAAGAAATCGGAGGTCATCACGGTCTTTAATTATTGTGTCCCTAGAAAATGGAGAAGGGTTGCAAATTTAAGACATGACAAGGTGTCCAAAATAGTGTTTGTTGTGTGTGTTCTCTCTGTAATCTCGTGCCTCCACTTATTCAGTCATAGTCTACTATGTAAATCATAAAATGTCTCTTTCAGAATATGCATCAAATACTTCATTGTTTGAAATCTACGTACGTCTTTACATTATTTATACTTCAGTATGTCGATCATGAATCATAGCAATGATGAACCAGAACAACTTCATTCATTTGCACTGCCATTTCTTATGTCAGAAAATCTTTTAAAATTCTTTTTTTTAATAAAGATTTAGAAAACTCTCAGTTCATGTTTACTGTTATTAAAGTTTCTGTAAAAATAAAGTTTTTAAATGCATCATATCCTTGTATCGTTGCAATGACCTTTGGCCTTATGTAAAATTTATTACTAAATTAAGAGGTAATGTATGTACCTTCATTTAGAAAATAAGATAAAATGCTCTATTATAAATATATTGATCAGATGCTTATTACAAAATACATTATGTTAATGTTGATTATGATATGAGAGTGCGTGTACACATATCCTTAATGCACAGTTATGTCATACCTGATTAGAGACCTTTAGTAACATATGTCAGTACTCATCAAAATTTTAAAGTCCCCTTTTAACTCTGAAAAAAGCTAAGGTAACACTGCAGAACAATAAAAAGAATTCAGTTTTGGAAGCATTTCATTTTCCCAAAGTTCCCCATCATATAAAATTGTTTCAAATTCGAGACCTTTATTTGTCCATATGATAAAGTGACACCAATTTGTTTGACTAATAGCCATTTCTCCTTGTACCTGGTAGTAGTATGCATAATTCCTTTTCGTAAATTTCCAATTCATCTAAGATACAAAAAAATTGATCACTTAAAAGCCCTTCTTTGGGATGCACATCTCAGGTGACCTATTGCTGTCGGTTTTAGTCCGTCGGCGTTCGTCGTGCGTTAACATTTAAACATTTTCAGCTTCTCCTCTGAAACCACTGAACCAATTTAACCAATTTTGGCATATAGCATCTATGGGTGAATGGGAGTAAAAATTGTGAATTTCATGGTCCCTGATCCCCTGGGACCTGAGGGGTGGGGTTAAAACCACCAAAATTAATGCAATCTTTTAAAAATCTTCTTCTTTACTCTTGGACATCAAACAGTCAAACTGCTGGCATGATTGTAATAAGCATTGAACCCTCTACCAGAATTGTGAAATTCATGGACCCTGGTCAAGGGTTCTGGCCCTAGGGTGGGGCTCTAATGATCATACAGTGAAAATGCATTAATTCTTTAAAAATCTTCTCCTCTGCTCCTGGGTATTAAGCTGATGAAATAAGTACATAGTTATGATGAGCAATGGTGCCTCTTCCAAAATTGTGAATTTTATGGCCCCTGGGTCAGGGGTTCTGGTGTTAGGGCGGGGCTCTATTGATTATAAAGTGAAAATGCATTAATTCTTTAAAAATCTTCTCCTCTGCTCCTGGGTATTAAGCTGATGAAATAAGTATATAGATATGATGAGCAATGGTGCCTCTTCCAAAATTGTGAATTTCATGGCCCCTGGGTCAGGGGTTCTGGTGTTAGGGCGGGGCTCTTATGATTATATAGTGAAAATGTTAATTCTTGAAAATCTTCTCCTCTGTTACTGGGTAATAAGCGGATAAACTAAGTACATAGTTATGATGAGCAATGGAGCCTCTTCAGAAATTGTGAATTTCATGGCCCCTGGGGGGGGGGGGGGGCTTATTTATTATATACTGAAAATAGGTTAATGCTTTGAAAATCTTCTCATCTGCTCCTTGGTATTAAGCAAACAAACTAAGTACATAGTTATGACGAGGAAGAGTGCCTCTTTCAAAATTGTGAATTTCTTTGCCCCTGGGTCAGGGGTTCTTATATATGGGTGGGGTTCTATTCATTAGTGCTTCGAAAATCTTCTCATCTGCCGATGAGTACTAAGCAAACAAACTAAATGCAATAATATCAATGTAAGTGTATTAAATATTATTTTAAGTATATGTGCCTTTTCTTTGCTCCTGGATATCTATGAGGCAAACAAAGTACACAATTGAAATAAGTTAAGCAAATGAGAGTTAATCCCCATGCTAGTTGATGTTAATCAAGAAATCCTTGTGTATAATTATTATTATTATTATGATTATTTGATTGAATGAGAATGCTAAGTATATAGAAACAAAATAAAATGAATGTTTGGTTTAAATGAGCAATGCATGCTCAAAGTCAGATTCTTGTCTGGAAAGCTATATAAAATATGATAAAGATTATTTATATATTTAGCAAAAGTAATTGTACACAGTATGATCACACTGTTGTGATCTGTTTGACAGTAGATTAGTTGATGTCATTGGCGAAGTCATGGTTGACAATAGACTGGATTAAGTTGTTTATACTTTATCGAAGAGAACAAAGAATCACAGAGAGCCAGGTGACTTATTGTAATAAGTGACAAGTGGCAAATAGACATGTTGTATACCCAAGTTTGCGTGTATTGAATTGTAGCACTAGACAAGTGACAAAAACATATCTGTATATACTGAATACCTTACACAATAGGCAAGTGTCCATTGTATTTGTATATTTTACATTCATTTTCATCCTTGTAAGAATTGGGAAAATCAAGTATGATCCCAAGGATATCATTCGGGTCTAGCACGTTACAATAAGCAAGTGTATTTTTACTAGATTTTTGAAATTATTGGGCAACATTGCTTCGTCTATCAGTTAATTTTTTTTATACTTCTATGAACCTTTTACAGTGTTGTATTATACTCAGGTGACCCTTTAGGCCCTTGGGCCTCTTGTTTATTTTTGTCTTTGGTTGGTATTGACGGTAAGCAGTCACATTTAATAATACAATGTGAAGAGTCCTTTTGTAACTCGATTAATTTCAATGTTCTGTACATGACCTTTGTCATTTTTTTTTTGGCTTTAAAAGCTCTGGAAAATACTCGCAGTTCGACACCCAGCCTTAGCTTTGACGGTACTGGTATCTTTTCACCAAGCGGTGATATTATTTTTTCCTATAGAAATCACGAAACCCCGCAGTCGACGTCGTTATCATGGTTATCTACATCTAATCCTAAGTCCTTTGCACCTTTTCTCTGATTTTAGAGAGACTGAGGAACATTTCCACACAGAGGAAATAAGGGAGCAAGAAGACAGTATTTCGGAAGGTGAAGAAAAGAGGTATTTATAGAACTATATAGATCTTGTCAGTGCATGTATATTTAGCAAAATATTCTCTGATGCACAGTGTTAGTACGTTCTTGCATTATATATTTTCTGTACTGTTAGGAATTTAGAAGAAATAGAAGCGTTAAAGATGAAAACAAATGACCTCCGAGAACAACTCAAGAACGTTAAGGAGAAAAACAGAAGAATGGAGAAGTTTGCACTCAGTAGCAAGCTATAATCAGAGGTAACTATTCACGCTCATTTCTTTGATACCTCGTAAAATAATTGGACCCAAAGCACATATACACACATAAAATTTTACAAATTAAACAAGAGGCCCATGGGCCACATCGTTCACCTGAGCACATTGGCTAAGAAAAAGCACAAATCACTTCAGTATTGAAAAGTTTAAAGGGGAGGGGGCTTGGATTTTGAACTACCTGAGGATGCTTCCATATCAATATAACAAATGGCTTTACTGTTCTTGAGCAGAAGATTTTTAAAGATTTTTTTCCTATACATTCCCTTGTTAAAAATTTGATCCCCCATTGTGGACCCTCCCTACCCCCCCCCCAAATCATTTGAACAAACTTGAATCTACACTACCTGAGGATGCTTCCATATCAATATGACTAAACATGGCTTTTCTGTTGATGAAAAGATTTTTCCCTATTTATTCCTATGTAAAACTATGATCCCCCATTGTGGCCCCGCCCTACCCCCAGGGGTCATGATTTGAACAACTTGAATCTACACTACCTGAGGACGCTTCCATATTAATATGACAAAACATGGCTTTGCTGTTCCTGAGAAAAAGATTTTTCAAGTTTTTTCCCCTATATATTCTTATGTAAAACTATGATCCCCCACCCTACCCCCAGGGGTCATAATTTGAAAAAACTTGAATCTACACTAACTGAGGATGCTTCCATATCAGTATGACAAAACAAGACTTTGCTGTTCTTGAGAAGAAGATTTTTGAAGTTTTTTCCTTTGTATTCCTATGTAAACCTTTGATCCTCAATTGTGGCACCACCCTAACCCTGGTGGTCATGATTTGAACAAAGTTAAATCTACACTATCTGAGAATGCTTCCATATCAATATGACTTAACAAGGCTTTGCTGTTCTTGAGAAGAAGATTTTTCAAGTTTTTTTTCTGTATAATCCTATGTAAAACTTTGATCGCCCCTTGTGGCCCCACCCTACCCCGAGGGGTCATGATTTGATACAAACTTGAATCTTCACTACCTGAGGATGAATCCACATCAATATGACTAATTGTGACTTTGTTGTTCTTGAGAAGAAGATTTTTCAAGATTTTTTTTTCTACATATTTCTATGTAAAATATTGATCCCCCATTGTGGCCCCACACTACCCATGGGGGTCATGATTTGTACAAAATTTAATCTACATTACCTGAGAATGATTCCATATCAATATGACTTTGTTGTTCTTGGGAGAAAGATTTTTAAAGATTTTTTTTCTATAAATTCCTATGTAAAATTTTGATCCCCCATTGTGCCCCCCCCCCGCCCGGGGGTCATGATTTTGTACAAACTTGAATCTACACTACCTGAGGATGCTTCAATATAAATTATGACTAATTTATGGTTTGGTTGTTTTTAAGAAAAACAATTTCAAGATTTTTCCTACATATTTCTATGTAAAACTTTGATTCCTCATTGTGGCCTCACCCTACCCCAAGGGGTCATGATTTGAACAAACTTGAATCTGCACTACCTGAGGATGCTTCAATATAAATTAT
Organism: Saccostrea echinata; assembly: GCF_033153115.1. Classification (NCBI taxonomy): domain Eukaryota; kingdom Metazoa; phylum Mollusca; class Bivalvia; order Ostreida; family Ostreidae; genus Saccostrea; species Saccostrea echinata. Next base: position 9,592,644 of record NW_026889785.1, read on the forward strand.
GACTAATTTATGGTTTGGTTGTTTTTAAGAAAAACAATTTCAAGATTTTTCTTACATATTTCTATGTAAAATTTTGATCCCCCATTGTGCCCCCCCCCCCCGCCCGGGGGTCATGATTTTGTACAAACTTGAATCTACATTACCTGAGGATGCTTCAATATACATTATGACTAATTTATGGTTTGGTTGTTTTTAAGAAAAACAATTTCAAGATTTTTCCTACATATTTCTATGTAAAACTTTGATCCCCCATTGTGGCCCCACCCTACCCCTGGGGGTCATGATTTGAACAAACTTGAATCTACACTATCTGAGGATGATTCCATATCAATATGACTAATTGTGGCTTTGTTGTTCTTGAGAAGAAGATTTTTAAAGTTATTGTTCTATATATTCCTATGTAAAACTTTGATTCCTCATTGTGGCCCCACCCTACCCCAAGGGGTCATGATTTGAACAAACTTGAATCTGCACTACCTGAGGATGATTCCATATCAATATGCCTAATTGTGGCTTTGTTGTTCTTGAGAAAAAGATTTTTAAAGATTTTTTCTATATATTCCTATGTAAAACTTTGATCCCACATTGTGGCCCCACCCTACCCCTGGGGGTCATGATTTGAACAAACTTGAATCTGCACTACCTGAGGATGATTCCATATCAATATGCCTAATTGTGGCTTTGTTGGTCTTGAGAAAAAGATTTTAAAAGATTTTTTCTATATATTCCTATGTAAAACTTTGATCCCCCCTTGTGGCCCCACCCTACCCCTGGGGGTCATGATTTGAAGAAACTTGAAACTACACTACCTGAGGATGATTCCATATCAATATGACTAATCGTGGCTTAGTTGTTTTTGAGGAGAAGATTTTTAAAGATTTATTCCTATACATTCCTATGTAAAACTTTGATCCCCCATTGTGGCCCCACCCTACCCAAGGGGGTCATGATTTGAACAAACTTGAATCTGCACTATGTAATGAAGGTCTCACATACGTTTCAACTTTTACAGTCCAGTGGTTCTTGAGAAGAAGATTTTTAAAAGATACCACTAAATTTTCACTAATTCTTAATTATCTCCCCTTGAAAGAGGGTGTGGCCCTTCATTTGAACAAACTTGAATCCCCTTTACCCAAGGTTGCTTTGTGGCAAGTTTGGTTGAAATTGGCCCAGTGGTTCTTGAGAAGAAGATGAAAATATGAAAAGTTTACAACAACGACGACGACAGACTACGGACACATTTTGATCAAAAAAGCTCACTTGAGCCTTTGGCTCAGGTGAGCTAAAAAGTATTCCTAGATTAAAAAAGAGATTTTTAAAAAGCATATATGACAAAATCTTTTATAAGAGAACATTTTACAGTCACGAAAGTTTAGGGATTTATCTCAAATATTGTTATTAAATCTTTATATCGCATTTTTGCTGAATTGAAAATATATTAAACTAATAAGCTTTCAACATCTTTTAAAGCATGCGGATCACGATATGCTAGAAAAAAAGCTCAATTACGACGGCAAGAGTTCTGTTTTTAAATCCATACACGGTGCAATAACTGAAATCTGGGCACATGCGATTTGAATATAAAAAAAATCATGTAAAGTATTTGTGCTTCTTTGGATCATCGAAGTGTAATATATTTGTACATAGACATGTAGAAATATTTTTCCTTTATGCAACAGCAGGAAGAGGAAATTGAGAGACTGAGAGGGAAAACTAAAGAGCAAGAAAAAGGAAATTTGTTGCATCTTAAGGTAATACATTGTAAATTATAAATTATTAACTGTTGATACGTAAAAAAAAAACAAAAAAAACATGAAAATCAGTATTTTTCGGTGGGAGAGATTAAAAAAATCTCGATACACGTATAGTTGTACGATGAAGAAGAGACGATATTGTCTTGATTGAGTTATATGCAAATAAAACCAATTCAGTAAATTATATTTTTTTTTCTTGCTTTAAATTAATATGCACGTGCCTTAAACACTCCAGTTATGATGAAAAAGAAGAAATCTTGACAATTAATTATTTCAAGAATTAACTTAGAGACCTAATATTTATACTTGGTAATGAATATTTAAACATTTATACGTTGTAATGAATATTTTAACATTTTTACTTGTAATGAGTATTATTATTGTTTCGTTTGTATATCACGAATTAAGAATTTTGTATAGAAATTCGGATAGACCGGGTTTTGCTAAATTAAAACATTAAAAAATCGGATAGACCTGTAATTTCTAGCAATACATAGGGAAGTATTGTTACGTGCAAAAATGAATACGATTTGCTGGTGGATGTAATTTAAACAAATCAAAATTCATTTCTAGTTAGATCTTATAATTTAAGTCAGTGAATACTCGGATTGACTGATGGCGGTACTTTCTAATAATAGTTGTTTCTTTACGTTTGGCAATCGTTATTTTAAAAAAAAATTATTGAAACGAATAAAGCTCTGTAGAAAATAAAGCTTTGCTTATGTACTTTATGTAATTATTTTCCTCTTAATAAATCAGAAGAGTACTATCAAATAGAGATACAGAGGGAGAAAGAGAGGCGCTCACTAGCTGAAGACGCTGCAACAAGAGCTCGGGCAAAGCTTACAGAAAAACCAGTAAGTTAAAAAAGTGAAACCACTTAATTTTACAAATAAATAATATAGGCATACTTGACTCATAATCTGCAGGAATCATCAGTACAAAACATTTATGGTTTAGACTCGTGATAACGATTTAGTCAGCTGACCACAGCGGTACAGACTTTCTGTTCATAGGAAAATGTTACATTCGCATTTGGAATGGTGCACTGAACCAAAATTTATCTATCTTAAAACTTTTCAACCACTAAGTGCACTGGACTGGTAATGCATGCTACTCGGCTCTTATCACTTTACAGATGTGTGATATTTTAAAATGACAAAGAAGCAACGCATATATAAAATGCTTATTTGGGAGGTGGAGTGGGGGTACTTTTTTATTGTCTCAAGGTATTCTCGCCATTTTAATATATAAATGTTTGTTCGTTTCTTTCAATTAAATTGCGCACAAATTACGTTTCAAAATTTAGGAGAAATAACCCAGAAATAACAATTTGTTAGAAAAGCTTGTTTTTAAACTTAAAAGTATACATTAAATGACTCATCTATCCGTGTTTCAAGTTTCAAGTTAATTTTAGGAAATGGAAACACACTTTTAAAAAAATAAGGAACATAATGCATCATTAGAGTGCAAAATTTTTTTATAATTTCATTTTTAAAGTTCCTAAAAGTTTTCACGTTTTAAGTGTGTCCAGAATTCTTCCAATTGCCAATCAAAAGCGCTCTCGTTCTTTATTAGTCCCCTACCGGTGAAACCGGAGGGGACTATAGGTTTCCTCTGAGTCTGTCCGTCCGTCTATCTGTCTGTCCCTCTGTCTGTCTGTCCCACTTGGTTTTCCGCACTTTTTTCCTAAACGCTTGCAGATATTGAGCTGATTTTTGGTATGTGAGTGTATCTTGATGAGTTACAGATCAAGTTTGCATTTCATTCCGCTTCATTGATTTTTGACGGAATTACGGCCTTTTCAATTTTTAAGGGTTTTCCGCAATTTTCTTCTAAGCGCTTTAGGATACTGAGCTGATTTTTGGTAAACGACTTAAGCTTGATTAGTTATGGACCAAGTTTGCATTTCGTCCCGCTTCATTGATTTTTGACGGAATTATGGCATTTTTCAATTCTTAACGGGAAACTGATTACACTTGCCGGTAGGGGACTAGTATTGCTAATGCAATACTCTCAGAATGCTTGTTAAAAAAACATTTTTGTTAAACTTATGTGGAAATATCCTAAGGTAGTGTACATTCAAGTTTGTCCAATTCATGAACTTCGGCGGTAAGGTGGGGTGAAATGGCAGATCAAATTTCGACATAGGAGTACATGTACATAAAAACACTCAAAATCAGCAAAGCGTTATTGTTCATATTTATGTGAACGCATCCTCAGGCTGTGTAAATAAAAATTGTAGGTAGTAGGGGTAGGTAGGGACCACAATTGATGATCAAAATCTTACATAGAAATCTGTGCAAAAATATCATCTTTTCTAGAACAGCAAATTCCTGATTAATTAAATTTATATGGAAGCATTTTCAGGTAATGTAGGTTTAAGTTTGTTCAATGGTGATCCTTTGTGGTAGGGAGGAGGCACAGTAGGGGTTTTACAAAGAAATGTTTTGGAAAAATAATGAAAATCTTCTTTTTGAAGAGCAACAAAGCCATAATTAGTCATTTTTTTCTGAAGCACCCTAAGGAAGTGTAAAATAAAGATTGTTTAAATCATGCTCCCACTTTTATATTTAAATTTTTCATAACTGAACTGACTATTTTTTCCTGGCCAAAGTACTCTGGTGAGCGGTGTGGCCCATGGACCTGTTGTTAATAAATCAAAATCAACTGATTAAGATTACTTACACCTGAAATGCTGTATAAATACACATGTAATAACCAATTTAGCTAAAAAAAACAGTATTTCCTAATTAAGGAAAATGTTTTTTTTTGCAGGAAATCAAGAAGACGACCAAAACCACTAAAGAGGAAAATAAACAAGAGGTATGCTTTAAATTATATTGCAAGTTTCATTAAGTTAATGTGGGATTTATGAATTTGTTTAGAATTCAAATTCAAATTAACTTTTTACAGACTACATCACAAAAAAGGAAAATATTCACTTAGAGGCCCTGGGACTATGAATCGGCCGAATCTGTAAGTTTCGCATTACTTTTAAGGTTTTGTATGGAATAAAAATGACATAGGATACCTATAAAAGAATCTAGAATTTGAAACATCAAACTACATGTATTCAATATTCAAGAAGGAAGTTTGATAACTACCCAATTAATAATACCCGGTAAAACAGTTTACGTTTCATAACTGTAATGATCAGCCTCTTGAAAATTATTAGTTAATGCAGTTGTCTTGTCAGAAATATCTTCATAACACTTCTATAAGCATTTACATTTGAAAATGAAACATTAGTGGCTATAATGTAACAGCTTTAAAAATATGCAGTCACCATCAATTTAAAGGCTTCAACAAGACAAGATGATGGCCTTATATTGTCCTTCATTTGACTAATAAATACATTTCAGGTTCTTATAAAACATTTACATATTTGTAAGTTGCAAGTTTGAAAATGTGACATTTTTTTTTTACATCGACATGAGTAACAAATTTAAGTTTAAAAGTGCCAAAATTCCCAGAAAAAATAAAGGAATCGGAATTTCCTGGTAATATGCACATCTACACATTGTGTCCTAAATATCTGCAAAGTTTGACGAAATTCTGTGCAGCGGTTTAAGAGAAGTTGCGCTGACAAAAAAACAGGACTGACTTACTGACTGACGGACGGGTCAAAAACATTACACCCCACGCAACTTGTTGCGTGGGGTATAAAAATGCACATCTAACTTGGAAGAGCGCCTGAATGGAACCACAAATGCATGTATAGAAATCTATCTTAAAATAAATATGTTCGGTAACCACGTTAATATATACTGAAACGCAAAGGAAACGCAACAAGCAGTAATCTACAAATATTTGAATTTTTTATCTAATAATTTTCAAAAATGAATACAGTAAGCTTAAACTCGATATAAAAACATCAGAGATTTGTTAAAAATGTTAAATGATTATCTTTTAACTTTAGAAAATAATTCATGACTGTTAAGACACCCCCACGCCGGCCGTTCAATAACAGCGTGCAAGCCTGCCATGCACAACAATTGCAGCTTGATTTCTACGATGCAATAGGTTCATCAATATCGAGATCTGAGCAAAAGGAATATTCATTGCCATTTTAAAATCCTGTTTTTAAGATGACGAAGTCGAATTTCCTCTAGCGTAGCGCAGTGTAGTAACCTTTGGACTTACGGTCCAAAGACCGTCATTCTTGCTAATGATACGTAAGAGCCTCTTGAAGCGTGATGTATTGCATATTTGCATCTGTAACTCTCCATCACCTTTATTTTGAGATTTACCAGCTAGAGCAATGAAAATGCGTACTTAACTCAGGAAGCCTTGGCATAGCTTACGGAAAAGAAAGGATAATTTATTTTTCGGAATAACAATTATTAAATATTAAAGTGTTTTCAAGTGAATAAAAGCTTTAATACTTGTATGATAGGTTGTCTTTGGCATAATCGTTTAAATAGTTCTTTACACCAACAGTTATAGCACATGCAGAAAGACAAAAGAGTGCATTTCACTGAAAGAAAGGATAACATATATTCTATGATTTTTTTTGTCCCACTGAAAAAAGTATGATTAAAACAAGAGGCTCAGGGGCCACATCGCTCACCTGAGCACTATGGCTAGGAAAAAGCAGAAATCAGTTCAGTCTTGAGAGGTTGAAAAGTTTAAATAAAAAAGTGAATTGAACAAATTTGAATCTACATTATCTGAGGATGCTTCCATTTTAATATGACCAATCATGGCTTTGCTGTTCTTGAGTAGAAGATTTTTAAAGATTTAACCTATGTATTCCTATGTAAAACTTTGATCGCCCATTGTGGCCCCACCCGACCCCCGGGGGTCATGATTTGAACAAACTTGAATCTACACTACCTGAGGATGCTTCCATTTTAATATGACCAATCATGGCTTTGCTGTTCTTGAGTAGAAGATTTTTAAAGATTTAACCTATGTATTCCTATGTAAAACTTTGATCGCCCATTGTGGCCCCACCCGTCCCCCGGGGGTCATGATTTGAACAAACTTGAATCTACACTATCTGAGGATGCTTCCATGTAAATATGACCAATCATGGCTTTGCTGTTCTTGAGTAGAAGATTTTTAAAGATTATTCCTATATATTCCTATGTAAAACTTTGATCGCCCATTGTGGCCCCATCCGACCCCCGGGGGTCATGATTTGAACAAACTTGAATCTACACTACCTGAGGATGCATATAAATATGACCAATCATGGCTTTGCTGTTCTTGAGAAGAATATTTTTCAAAGATTTTTCCTTTATATTCCTATGTAAAACTTTGATCGCCCATTGTGGCCTCACTCGACCCCTCGGGGTCATGATTTGAACAAACTTGAATCTACACTATCTGAGGATGCTACCATATAAATATGACCAATCATGGCTTTGCTATTCTTGAGAAGAAGATTTTTAAAGATTATTCCTATATATTCCTATGTAAAACTTTGATCGCCCATTGTGGCCCCACCCGACCCCCGGGGGTCATGATTTGAACAAACTTGAATCTACACTACCTGAGGATGCTTCCATGTAAATATGACCAATCATGGCTTTGCTGTTCTTGAGAAGAAGATTTTTAAAGATTTTTCCTATATATTCCTATGAAAAACTTTGATCGCCCATTGTGGCCTCACTCGACCCCTCGGGGTCATGATTTGAACAAACTTGAATCTACACTATCTGAGGATGCTACCATATAAATATGACCAATCATGGCTTTGCTATTCTTGAGAAGAAGATTTTTAAAGATTATTCCTATATATTCCTATGTAAAACTTTGATCGCCCATTGTGGCCCCAACCGACCCCCGGGGGTCATGATTTGAACAAACTTGAATCTACACTATCTGAGGATGCTACCATATAAATATGACCAATCATGGCTTTGCTGTTCTTGAGAAGAAGATTTTAAAAGATTTTTCCTATATATTCCTATGTAAAACTTTGATCGCCCATTGTGGCCCCACCCGACCCCCGGGGGTCACGATTTGAACAAACTTGAATCTACACTACCTGATGATGCTTCCACTTAAGTTTTATATTTTCAAGCAAAGTGGTTCTTGAGAAGAAGAATTTTTAATGATGCCATTAATTTTTCACGAATTCTTAATTATCTCCCCTTGGAAGAAGGCGTGGCCCTTCATTTGAACAAACTTGAATTCCCTTTACCCAGGGATACTTTGTGGCAAGTTTGGTTGAAATTGGCCCAGTGGTTCTTGAGAAGAAGATGAAAATATGAAAAGTTTACAACAACAACGACGACAGACAACGGACAAATTTTGATCAGAAAAGCTCACTTGAGCCTTTGGCTCAGGTGAGCTAAACGTAATAAAAACCACAAACAACTTACCAGAAAGGATAATGAACAAAATCATCAAATCAGAAATTGACCTCCACATGATGTTTATCTGAGGGAATTCTTTAGTTGATGTGTAGAAAGTGAGCGTCAAAGTTGTTCTACATAGGGGGAAAAACTTTAAAAATGTATCATCACTTGAAGAAATGTGACAAAATGCGATGATTTTTTTTTCACTTCCAGATACTGTTGAGTGAGAAATAGATTCTTTTGAAGAAGTGGACTCTGAGGAAGTCTTAGAAGAGAATCTTGAGGAACATGTACTTACTTCCAACATGGAGGGGGTTGATTCAACAGGTGGAACTGGTTTGAGCATTGAAGACGAAGGTGAAGAGGAGAGGGAAGATGTGGATGTCATTGTGGTAGACTAATAAGAAATTAAAATAAAACATGAAAATTGTCGTTTAAAATTGTGAAAAGTTAAGAGTGCATTTAGCATTTACTTGTTTAATATTATTGTCATAATCATTATCATGTAAATTATTCCTTTCCTTTTATTTTGATGTTACGTTTGAGAACTTAAATATATTAAAACAAATAATATGATTGTCATTGCTGTCAAATCATTAAAAAGGGCTAAAAACACTGAAAAGTAAAATTAGAGTGCTTTTACTTTGAGTACAAAATATCTATGGAGGATTTTTTATGCCCCGCCATGAATATGGCCGGAGCATATAGTGTTTGTCATGTCCGTCTTCCGTCCTTCCGTCACACTTTGCTTTTAGCTCTGTTCAAAGCTCAGTTTCAAAGAAACTATCCAAGATATTTTTTATCAAACTTCATATGCTGATAGATATTGATGAGAGCTATGCAACTGCATCAACATTTTTGACCTTGACCTTTCCTTTGACCTTGACCTCACTTTTCTTAAATTAGTGTTTAGCTCAGTTTTAAAGATACCATTCAAGATAGTGTAATCAAACTTCATATGTTGATACATACTGATGTAAGCTATTCAACTGCATCAACATTTTTGGCCTTGACCTTTCTTTTGACCTTGACCTCACTTTTCTTAAATTAGTGTTTAGCTCAGTTTTAATGAAACAATTCCAACATATTTTTAACAAACATCATATGTTGATACATACTGATGAGAGCTATTCAACTGCATCAATATTTTTTACCTTGACCTTTCCATTGACCTTGACCTCTTTTTTCTTAAATATGTTTTTAGCTCAGTTTTAAAGATACCATTCAAGATAGTGTTATCAAACTTCATATCCTGATGCATACTGATGAGAGCTATTCAACTGCATCAACATTTTTTGACCTTGACCTTTCCTTTGACCTTGACCTCACGATTCTTAAATTAGTGTCAAATTTCATATGCCGATACATACTGATGAGAGCTATTCAACTGCATCAAAATGTTTTGACCTTGACCTTCCTTTTCTTATATCAGTGTTTATTTCAGTTTTAAAGAAACCATTCATAATATTTTTATCAAACTTCATATGCTAATACATACTGATGTATCCTTTTCAACTGCATCAACAATTTTTGACCTTGACCTTTCCTTTGACCTTGACATAACTTTTCTTAAATTAGTGTCAAACTTCATATGCTGATACATACTGATGTAAGCTATTCAACTGCATCAATATTTGTTCACCTTGACCTTTCCTTTGACTTTGACCTCACTTTACTCAATTTGTGTTAAATTGTTGCATTACTAATACACCTTCGGCGGGGCATTCATGTCCTATGGACATATTTCTAGTTTCTTTCTTTTTTTTTTTTAACAATGAATGACCAACTCTGTTTACAAACATGACAATGCGCTCGAAAAAATAGCGTCGGGTATGGACTCTTAGCATGTCAAATATATATATTGTTCAGATTAAAATATGAAACGTTCAAGATTATTATTTCACCTATGAATAATTACTATAACTTGAAATTGATGCACACATATATTTTTTCTGTCATAACTAATCAGAAAATTTGAAAAAAAAGATGAAGAAATCACTTACCAGGTCACACAACTTTGTTTCAATAAACACTCGAACATTTGCCGGTACATGAATTTTCCAACATTGCACATCTCCAGATTGTATTTCAACAACTCTCAACTCCTGAATTCAAATTTCTCCAGTGTTGGAAAATCGTCTAAAAACAATGGTGTCAAAGTCTCGCAGGCTGTTGGGTGAAGTGGTTGTGTACAAACCGGGACCTTTCCAGTCACAACCAAGGAGCCCTCCAGTGGAGGGTTTTTATGAGTAATTATCAATGAGAAACACTGACCAGCAGCATTTGTAAACAAAATGCAACAAGCGCAGACAGCAAAGTTTAGAAAAATCATCCTGATCGTATTCGTAGTTCTTTCTGCAGTTAAGTTTGTGTATTGTGACGTTACTCAAAAATATTTAATCTTACATAAGCTTATTCGTTTCACACTGGCTATGACATTTACTGTTTTGAAATCGTAGTATTAAATGAAATAATATTAGGAACTTTTTAAATTTTTTAATAAATTGATTTGCGACTGATTTTCTGATTTTATTTTTTTAAATTTTTTTTTAATTAAAATTAAATTTTATTATAAGAAGAGTTCACATATGCCCCCATTTTTTTATGGATCCTCAGAATATAGTACAAATGAGTTCACATTTGCAATGTGGATTTCAATACAAAGCAATAGAAAGGTCAGAGGTCATCATGTAGAGCGGAGTTTGCTTTTTCAGCTCCGAAGTTAGTGTTTTATTTGAGTGTTTATCTAGTGGACAATTTGTGTGAAAATGAACCAATTGTAAGTGCTTTGTGTATATATTCTGCAATCTGAAAATTTAAGCTCATATATATATGTTCTGAAGATAAACTTTTGGATCCCTTTGTTTAAAAAACCCGGTAACAATTCAAGGCTTGTCGCCATTGTGAGTACATACTCACCACAATACTTGATCATTCGACCTGTTAATCCAAAATGGCTAGGAACAAAAACACAAAAGACAACCCACTGAAAAGATTCAGATGTGATAGCAGCACCAATTCAGAAAATTTAAGTCAGCTTAACGATTTGCTTGATTCAATGTCTGGTGATGAACATTCGTTTAAACAGGCTATAGCCCTAACCTTACAAAAGGAAAACTTCAGAAATGCTATCACAGAGGTTCTTGTACCAGAAGTTTCATCACTTCGTGAGGAAGTAAACGATCTGAGAGACAGGGTGGAAGAGATGGAGCAATACTCAAGAAGAAACTGCCTGAAGATCACCGGGATACCTGAGGATAAAAATGAGAAAACTGATGAGCTTGTATTAAATGTCATAAACAATCTGATTTTCACCAAACAAGATGAGAAAATGTCCATTAATGACATTTCAAGAAGCCACAGGGTGGGTAAATTCAATCCAAAATCAAACACAAGACCCAGAGACATAATTGTCAAATTTGTTAGTTACAGAAATAAAGCAAAGGTGTACTCAAAAAAAAGCAATCTTAAGTCTTACAATCAAAATCCAACCAAACAGACCGATCCAATCTACATCAATGAGGCATTAACCAAAAAAAGATCTTCACTTTTGTGGATTAAGTCTTACAATCAAAATCCAACCAAACAGACCGATCCAATCTACATCAATGAGGCATTAACCAAAAAAAGATCTTCACTTTTGTGGAAAACACGTAATCTTGTTAAACAACATGTCTTGGGCAGCTGTTGGACCTACGATGGCAGAATTTTTGCTAAAACTACTGGCCCGAGGGAAAAGAAAATTTCGATATGCTCAGAGGACGATCTGATAGCATTCCAACCAGAAAATGCTCGTGGGGTGTGACACAGATGAACTATCAATTGAAGACGAACAGGAAATCCAGTCCTCAACTCCTGTAAGTGATACCCGTAAATAAATATGTACATATACCCACGTGTATAAATAAACTCTGATCTTTTGAACGCTTTACTTCAACAATGATACTCGGGGTGTTCAGAGTGAGACAGATTAAAACCCTCCGCGTGAAATTCGTGACTCATACGGATTATCTTAATCTTAAACCAGCCCTTTGCTTGAAAATATTTATCTTAATTTTTATTGAACAAAAGAAATATATATTATTAAAATATAAGCATACATGTATATATCTATACATTTTGTTAAAAAAAAAACTTCGGAGCTTCCCCATTGCTTCGTGAACTGTAATGTACATATTACGTGTGTATTTCATGCTATATTTAGTACTCTGTTTATACAGACCAAAAAATACTAGATCTTTTGCCACGCTTTCGTACAGCGAAAGTATCTTTGTTTGTAAATATGAGGTTTACTGCTATTTACACCTAAACTTATTGGCATGCTTTTGTGTTTACTTTGTTTACAATGTTTTGATGTTCTTTATTGTGGTCCGCCACCTTTATTATGTGGGGAAAACATGCATGGTCTTTGACTCTTGTACTCGTTTCAGTTTCAATTCCATTTACATTTGTTTTTTTACGTTCCATGTTTTTTTACATATTGAATTTACAACACATTCTAGCCATACTTCTGTATCAACTACCCCTTTTGCGGCGGTTCGTTATATTTTTTTCTTTCTCTACCCATGTGTCTAATAATATTATCATACTCGGAGATCTTATGTTGATTTTCTTCAAATAAATCCAAATCATGAAATCTATAATATTATGAATATTGCTGGGCTTTCAAATGTAATAAATGAGCCTACGAGAGAAACACAAAATACCAAAACGTTAATAGACCCTATTCTTATAAGTCAAGAAAAATTTGTGTACGATTCAGGTACACTAATGGTTGACAAAAATATTAGTGACCACAAAGCTACGTACATATATATACAACAAAATTATTGTAATAGTTCTTCATATAAACGAAAAATATGGAGCTATAAAGAAGCAAATTTAGAAGAACTTAATATACAAAAAACTTGGACTTCTAAAGAAACTTAAATTTTCAGTGTCTAGAGATACGCTATCCAAAATTTACGTTTCCTTTATTCGACCACAACTTGAGTATGCATCTGAAGTTTGGTCAGGCTGTTCGTTTGCAGATATTGAAAAACTTGAAAAGGTTCAGTTAAGCGCTGCAAGGATTGTGACGGGTCTGTCTGTATTAGCGTCAAGAAACTCGTTGTATGTTGAAACAGGATGGGAACCTCTTATAATAAGAAGGGATAAAGCTAAACTTTTAGCAATGTTTAAAATCCACAATAACCTAGTTCCTGGTTATTTAAAAAATATAGTACCAGTAGTTAGAAACAGTGTTTCAAATTATAATACTCGTAATTCCAGTAATTATTTTTTACCGAAGTGCAGGCTTGAATTACTAAATAAGTCATTTGTCCCTGATACTATTCGCAAATGGAATTCATAGAGTAACGAAACAAGGGAAATAACTTCAATAGGAATTTTTAAAAGAAAATTGAATAATAATAATGACAAGCCTCCCAAGTATCTATCATACGGCAAAAGGTATTTGAACATTTTACATACAAGATTAAGGCACAATTGTATTTTAAATCATGACTTGTGATGTAACATTATAACGAATCCAAATTGTTCTTGTGGATATAAGGAGGATAGTCATTATTATTTCTTTGTGTGTAGAAAATATCTTCAAGCTAGGCGTTTAATGTTGAATGCATTACTTGTAATTAATAATGTAAAAATGTTAAATGTGCATAAACTGCTATGGGGAGATGAATCATTATCTTTGCAGGAAAATGAAAAAATATTTGGTATTGTTCAAAAATTTATTCAGGATACTGGTCCTTTCAACTAACACTTACATGTACTTGTATTTATTACCTTTTAAAACTATTTTAATATGGTTATTGACGTCATTATAATCATCATTATATCAACTGATATTCCTTAGCAATAATAACTATTGTCTTTGTTCTTCTACGTTCATGTGTAATATTGTAAAATTGTAAATTTTTGTAAATGTTGTATGGCTATTAAGATTTTATGTATGGGAGAGGACTATCTAAGTTTTTAGAACTTGTGTCCAATCCCTTTGACACATTGTCAATCAAATATGTTCAAAACAAAAAACAAGCAATAGATTCTCTTTTATTTATTCATCAGCTATCATCCGTAAACTTTTCTACAGAAATAAAAAGATGGGTGAAATTAGTCTTTAAATTTGTTGATGATATGGCCAAATATGGAAAAAAAAATCCTGTACGGCTCATAACTAGAAAACTATTAGACCTAGAATCATCAAACTTAGCCAATATATTAATCTTAGATAGAAGGTGTGTCGCGACCTATTTCAAGGTCACTGTGAACAATTATTGACACAAATTAAATGGCCATTCCTTAAATACAAAAAGTACATGTTTTTGCATACATATACGTCAACAAAAGTTGATAATGAAGAATTAAACATGTAAACAATACTTTTAAGAATAAAGGATTGTATTAGCTGAAAGATCTTAAATAATTTTGAATTTTTTCTTACATTCAGAAATTCACTTACATGCATGTATGGTACATGTATATACATATGTTTGCTTAACATTGCAGAAACTGATTGTTCACATAATGGATGGTAAAAACAGGGCTTGAAGAGGGCATTTCCTACGGATAATGGACTTACTGGCTGTCTTAAAATCCTAACCAGCTACAGTGATTATGCGGAAAATTGGATGGCCAAAATCAGTAACATGTTCCGGGGGAAGATGATTTTCCTTCCCCACATAATAGGAATATGTGGTATTGAAGCAATCGAGAACCCCCAACATTTTAGACTTAGACATTTGGAAAAACTAAAAACAAACAAAACACATGTGCCACTAAAGATATATGCAAAGGCCAGAGGGAAAGGTAATGCATTAAAATCAACTTGATAAAGTGCAAGAGGCCCAATGGCCTAGAATCGCTCTTCTGAAAATTGTATAACCTACAATATCATCTGTTTTAAGCCTCTTGATAACCTTTATATAAGTATAAAGCCTTGAATTTTCAAAATTATGTCAGCGTGGCAACAACTGACAAAGTTTGATAATTCTAAGCCAATTAGTATCTGAAATAAATTTAGCCATGATGTTGCAAATGTAGGACTCAAGATGCGTCAACTGACAAAATTTGATGATTCTAAGCTAGTTTAGTATCTGGAATAGCCATCAAATTCCTAAAGAAGATCACGGTGACCTACTTTTTGGTTGATACACTCCGGATACCCAAATGCATCAACTAACAAAGTTTGATAATTCCAAGCCAATTAGTATCTGAAATGATCAAATTAAGCCATGAAATTGCAAAAGTAGGTCACAGTGACCTACCTTTTGGTTTACACAATTTGAGGACTCCAGATGCATCAACTGACATAGTTTGATGATTATAGGCCAATTATTATTTAAAATAGCCATCAAATTCCTAAAGCAGGTCACGATGACCTACTTTTTGGTCGACGCACTATGGGTACCCAAGATACATCAATTAACAAAGTTTAATAATTCCAAGCCAATTAGTATCTGAAATATTCAAATAGAGCCATGAAATTGCAAAAGGTCACATTAACCTACTTTTTGGTTGATGCACTCCGAAGACTCAAGATGCATCAACTGACAAAGTTTGGTGATTTTAAGGCAATTAGTAACTGAAAAAGCCATCAAATTCCAAAAGTAGGTCATGGTGACCTACTATTTGGTTGACACACTTTGAGGACCCAAAATGCATCAACTGACAAAGTTTGATGATTCTAAGCCAATTAGTAACTGAAAAAGCCATCAAATTACAAAAGTACGTCAAGGTAATCTACTTTTTGGTTGACACACTCGTACCCAAGATGCATCAACTGACAAAGTTGGGTGATTCTAAGCCATTTAGTATTTGAATTATTTTCATTAAGCCATCAAATTGCAAAAGTAGGTCAAGGTTACCTATATTTTGGTTGACATACTCCGGGTACCCAAGATGCATCAAATGACAAAGTTTGATGATCTTATGCCTCAAAGTGTCAAAAATATGCCTCTAAAACAATTTGAAAATGAATACCTGTAAAATTCCAAAAGGAGGTCACTGTGACCCATTTTTAATAAATCTGTTTTAAGGTCCCTAAGTGCATCAACTTGCAAGGTTTGATGATTCTATACATCTTAGTATCTGAAATAATGGCCTTTAACATTTACAAAACGATTAGCCATAAAATTCAGAAAGTAGGTCACGGTGACCTACTTTTTGGTTGACACACTTCAAGGTCTCATGATGCAAAAACTGACAAGTTTTGATGATCATAGGCTTCAAAATATCCAAGTTAGGCATTAAAATGAAAATGAATACCTGCAAAATTCAAAACGTACGATGTAGGTGGCTGGATTTCAAGGACTTTCACAGGCAGATAAATCTTCATACTTTGCTCTCTGTTAATGTTTTTGATTTATTTCAGTGTTTTAGCTAAAAAATGTAAAGTTTATCTCGGCATATGTAAAATATTTGTTGTTGTTTGTTTCTTTGAAGCAATAAGTTTAAAGAGTATAATTAATATTACCAAATATTTGTAAGATTACATGATTTTTATTACGTACAAAAGTAAGAATACAATATGTCTGAAAACTATGAAGCTTATAAATAGAGACAATTGCGTACTTATACATGTATATCACTGAGAATACAATATGTCTGAAATCTATGAAGCTTATTAATAGAGACAATTGCGTACTTATATTTGTATCTCACTGAGAATACAATATGTCTGAAATCTACGAAGCTTATTAATAGAAACAATTGTGTACTTATACATGTATATCACTGAGAAATCAGCTTATAGTAATTTTAACACACATATCGAGGGGACATATAATAGTTCATTTTTCTCCATCTTTTCTGTTGTGTAAGCGCATGTATCCATCAATGACACTTTTATCAGCTGTTATTCTGCTGACGGCAAGGCTTAATAATTGAACACTTGGTAATGCGCGGACTCTACTTAAAGCAACATAAGCTTGACCATGTTGAGATAATGAATTATCCAGTGTAAGGGCAGCTTCACCTACAGATAATCCTTGTACTTTATGCAATAAAGAGTAACAGGGAATATTTCTCTTATAATAAGTAAATCGCCCTCAACTTAAAAATTCTTGTTTGTACACATCTGGTGGAATTAAATCTAATTCATGGAATTTAAATTGATATGAAGACTCTGAACTCTGCCTCCATTTAGAGATAGTTGTATACAAGAAATAACACCACATGCACCATTTATTAAACCATATAGAAAACACAGATTGCGAAGTAGCATAACTGTCGAACCAACAGAAACGGTTAAAGATGAAGGTAAACCCCCTTCATCTCTATCATTTTAACATACTCGTAAAAGTAAAGTGCAGTACAGAGACAATGGATTTGGAATTATATACTGAAACCCAAACGAAACTCGAAATACTGTTCTAGGGGGAAAATTACCGGTATATACAGGATACAACTTTGTACCGAAAATTTTAAGGACATCTTCATTTTCGTAAATATCAATTATTTAACGGTTAAATTTTCTGACAATTTCACAACTACACCGTGTGTCCTAAATATCTGCATAGATATGATGAAATGATACTAAAATGACTGATATTGTGCTCTATTCTATTCGGCATAGCTTTGTTACAAAATAGTCCATTGAACGTTTACGGCCCTTGAATCGCAAAAGAAATCCACGGACAAACAAGCTTGGCTACGCATCGTTTACATTTACCTCGTATCGATCGATATGAGTGTCGATATGAATAGCTTACGTTTACCTGAGCTGCGAGAATACCTGAGGACACGAAGTGTGACAATCACAGTTATAATAAGGTGTCTCTTAGGGAAATTGCTTTGTCAGTGCTTAGATATTCTACTCAGTCCAGAAGAAAGATCCCAATCGACTCAGACTGCACTGACCTAGAAAATATTTCTATAATCAGGAAAGCAACAACCTTTTTTGAACTTAACAACATTTCAAATACAAATCTACAAGAGAATGTTGACCAGCTCTACAAAATAATTACCATTAATAAGAGTGATGTGAGTATTAGAGACAATCCTCAAATAAACTGCCATACCCTCAGGAAAGGTTTAATAACAGCCTCAAATTTTAGAGAGGCTTGTAATTTTATTGACAGACTCTCTTATCAGAAACTTTTATGAGGAAAATCATGGGTGAAAGTCATCTAGAGGAACATCTTCTACCACCGCCCCAAAAATAGGGTAGGAGAAAAGAATCAATTGCAAGAATTCTGTATGGAGGGGGTGTTAAAAAGCAGCATTCATCTTTATGTAAATCTATTATGGATAATGAAGATGGGCTCTTAATGAGCGAAAAGTACCCTGCATTATCATGTAGTGCCGATGGTATAGTTTTTGCAGATGCAAGATACAACACATAATAAAACTGGTAGAAATAAAATGTCCATATTCCTTAAAGCTGAACATGATTCGTAAAAGCAATGTGTCCGCCATTTTTGTTCGGATTCTCGCTATATCTGAGGACCCCTATATAAAGGGCCTGACTTGGACACTGTTCAGTATAATCAGTCGACACCGGTGTAGACGGACGTATGCTATACAGCACTTGGTAGCGACAAAAATAACTGTAATACCTCGTCTAATGCAGGAAAGTAAGATACAAAAGAAACTTACAATTATAGTTGTAATACCTCGTCTAATGCAGGAAAGTAAGATACAAAAGAAACTTACAATTATAGTTGTACAGGTCAGTGCAGTATACAAACAAACACAGATACACGTAACTACAATAAAATGTAAACAAAGGTAATGCACGATAACCAGCACGAACACGGGTCGCCATTCCACGCCGATACCCGTGACAATAAAGCAGTCAGGTGTAACGAATGCGAAGAGTATACCCTGGTGTTGATGTATCGTAGATATAATATCGAAAATGGCGTATGCCTATTTACGAGTCGTGTTCAGCTTTAATTGAAAAAAAACCCCTAAAGATGTGGCATTGTAAAAGGACTGTCAAGGTAATCAGTGATATAATTTCTCAAATTATCGCGATTTTAATACCTGCAAACCCTGAAATTTTATGTACGAGTTGACAAAACTCACTTTCGGTTAATTTAACTGGTTTTTTTGTTTGTTTGTATGTTGTTTAACGTCCCTCTCGAGAATTTTTCACTCATATGGAGACGCCACCACTTGCCGGTGGAGAGCTGCAAATTTTGTCCTATACTCGGCACTTAAGGCCATTGAGCAGTGAGGGATCTTTTTGTGCCAGCACCTACTGCGACACGGGACCTCGGTTTATACGGTCTCATCCGAAGGACCGGTCTCCACGTCCCACAGTGGGATTCGAACCCGCGACATAAGGATCAACTCCTTACTCCGCGACTCTAGAGCAGACGCTCTAACCACTGCGCCACGCGGGCGACAATTTAACTGGTAAATTTGGGTCGCTTCGATAAGTTCTACTTTGCATTTGCGTATTGTCATATTATTGTGCGCATGTTGAGACAGTCTGTATGAATTAAAAGTGTCACCTCTGACAATAAGTAATTGAAATAATTTGATGAAAGTCGCGGTTTCATTACCAAATCCCCACAAGTGTCTGTTTACAATATGGAATTTATTCTTGAGACGCACGTAATTCTTAAAAACTATAACGGCATTTCGCAAGTTTCATTGACCTCTCAACACCGGTGTGTTGTCATTTTTCATTACGAAATAAAAATATTGCTTCCGAGGGTATTCTCAGATTTTATGCATATCGCATGCAACTGTGGGGAATACTCAGGTCGGTAAATTACTGAAATTTAGAGGATACGTGATATGTTTCTGCTATGACGAGGGGAACTGTCCAATTACGTATGAATGTTATGCCTCCACCAAGATGCTAAATATCTTGAGTTTTGTTAAAATTGGACCCACCGAACTCCCAGATGATATCGACCTTAACTTCTCTTAAAACTTTAATGTTGCAGTACATTGTATTATCTTTATTTTATTTTAAACTTCATATAGTAAAACTGGGTGCCCTTAAGCTTGATAACTAGATGATTGTATCTTGTATAACGTCCCTCTAGAGAATTTTTCTCTCGTATGGAGACATTGCCATTACCGGTGAAGTTCCTGCCGCGAGGGGATGCTCCGCTTAGCGGTGTTCTTGTTTGTTTGTTTTTTTTAATTATTTAAAGGTACAAGTAACTTTATATTCAAGCAGGGGGAGGATTGTAGTGTCTTACTTTATACTGTAAATGGAATATTTCCATATACGACTTCCTATCCGGTAATATCGTGGTCATCTGTCATGATACCACTCAAATATGCAGCACTTTCATAATATCATGTCACTTACTCAAACCTTGTGAAGTACCGATACCTGGCAGACTAATCTGAATGCCGCAAATCCATCTTCTGTTTTACGCATCACCTCAAACCCATCCACTGTTTCTCCAATCTCTGTCATGTGACATGTCTTTTTGACATGTTTTTATAATATCCAGACCTCTAGCCTCTTTTTAGCAGTACATCTACTTCTATGGCTTTACAGTGTCAATCTTTCTATAACTCATCTATCTTAGCAGTACACATATTTTTATGGCTTTACAGTGTCACCTACTTTTATGGCTTTACAGTGTCACCTACTTTTATGGCTTTACAGTGTCAATCTTTCTCGAACTCATCTATCACTTCAGCTATTTCGTATTCATTGGGGATGGAGGAAACTCAGTGTCAGCGATGTGAGGAAAATGAAGTTACAAGAGACAATATGGGTTGAAAGAAAAGATGAGTTTACAGAAATCCAACAATCAAATTCAACTAGTTTACATGAAAGTATAATATAACGAGATAACTACCTATTCCGAAACTCCTTATAACTACACAATTATATCCTTTTACTCAGATAAATATCAGATTATATAAGAAGATAACTAACTCGGTATGAAATAATTAATTAGTTTTTAAATAATTAATTAGTTTTAACGAGATACTACATGTTAACTCAAACAATTCTTTCGTTCATTGGATTCAGGCAAAATACAATTAGTATAAGGACTATAAATAAATATGACTCTCTTTGAAAACAAATTGAAACTTTAAACTTTAGACAGCCTTGATATATTGCACTTTAAAATAAGTGACACATCCACGTAGATGTACCGCTGTGCCATTAGAGGTGTTAAGACATCGAATCTGAGGAGTTTTATATTTCTTTTGAAAGTTAAATATTCGGGTTGAGACACCATGATTCGAAATATATGCTTACAAAATTCTTACTACAATTGAACAGTATATAAATAAAAAAAACAAACATTTATTTTCCATTTAAAAATTAGTTTCTCGTTTATATTTTTTCACAAACTAGAACTGTCCAAAAGGGACAAATACCCCCCGCTGGGTTTTTCAGAGAAAGTACCAAATCACTAATGTTTTCTAGATGTGAGAGGTGTTCACAATTTCCTTAAACATTTACAGTGAAAATTTAATCACTCATTATATATTTTTATACGTCCGTCTTACGACGGGACGTATTATGTTATAGCGTTCATGTTTGTCCGTCCGTTAGCTTTTTCATGTCCGGCTCATAACTTTAATACTATTAGGCCTAGAATTATCAAACTTTGTCAGCTGATACATCTAGGGTAGAAGGTGTGTCGCACATTAAAACCAGGTTGCTCTGACCTTTAATAAAGACGCTATGGCCAGATATGGAAAAATCATAACTAGAAAACCATTAGACTTAGAATCAAAAAACTATGTCTTTCAACTTTTAAATTACACAGTCCCAAAAGATGTCAGAGTATTGCAGTATCTTTATTAAAAAAGTGTTAAATAAAGAAAATACTAGTCTTACTTTTTTCATTATGTTCTTTACAGCAATCTGTAACAACAAAAATTCCACCTCTCTCATGGGTGTAATGATCAGGCACTGGTCAAGGAAAATTTTGATAGCAGAAAATTGTATGTCAAATTAGAGAGAAATTAATGAGTTTAGTGTGAGGAGATAACTGGTAGAGCATCTCTGATCAAGCAGGTGTTATCTACATCTCTTGGGAATTGGGCAAAAGGAATCAGTCTCTTAATTAATTGCTTGTGTTGTATTGAATTGTTCTTGTTGGCTAGTCTTACTTTCAAGATAAATTTGATGTAATTAAAACTAATTTGATATTGTATATAATAATTAAAAGTTATATGATATTGTATAATATAATTTAAACTAATTATTTATTGTACATTTTTTATTTGAATTTTTATATCTTTACAACAAATTGCAGACTGCCTTGTCTCGCTAAGATGTCATTCAAACAATTGAATCTAAACTGTTTATGATAATTTAACAATATTTGATGGGCGTATCATGCTGTGGTGGGGCACTTTATTTAATGAATGAAACTAAGGTGCAGCCTAATAAAACATAAACACTAATAATTACAGTGTTTTTTATTACATTGAAAAGATAGTTTGCAACTATCTGCCATCTTTGTGAGACATGACACTCTGCAAATTGATTGTTGAAAAAAAGAATATCATAATTAACTAGTTATAATTGTAACGGGGACCGTTACAGATGTTCCCCAAACGCTCCCTAACTCCCTTTTGGTGTCTTATTTCCTGTAAGACTTCATTAAATAAGGCAATCAAGTATATTTGTTGTTTTACGCATTACACGCGCGCGCACGTGCATGCATGTGCAAGATGACCATGTCACTTGTCTAAACTATCGATATATTTTATAAAACTGTGTATCGAAGAATTTCATCAAAAAGTATAAAAGTAAACGCTATATCAAGTATATTGGTCATTTCAACATTGCACGCGCGTGCACGTGCAGGCATATGACCATATCATCTTGTCTACACTTTTAATATATTTCTATCGTTTGAGTTTCGAAGCATTTCATCAAAAAGTTGAAAAGTAACAGCTATATCAAGTATATTGTTCATTTAACGCATTGTACGCGCGCGCACATGCATGCATGCATGCATCTTCTTGCATTCAATTTTGATAGTAGCATAATGTAGGAATCTATCATACCTATTTATGTTCTAAATTTCGTCCTGTTTTGTTGAGAACCAAAAAAGTTATAGCCATTTAAAGTTTAAGCCAATCAGATTGCAGCGCACGTGCATGCGCGTGTTTTCATGATAATCCTTATACATTGTCTTGTAGAACCTTCTAATGTATGACTGTTCTAAATTTCAAAGTATTTTGTCAAAAAACAAGAAAGATATTGAGACTTTTGTTTCAGCCAATCAGAACGAAGCGCACGTGCATGCGCGTGAGTTCATGCTGATTTGACCATGTCATCTTGTCTAATATATCCTTATGTTATGATTTTCAAAGCATTTCGTCAAAAAATATAAAAGTTACGGCTATATGAAGTATGTAAGTCATTTCACTCATTGCACGCGCCCGCACGTGCATGCATGTGCGCGCAAAATGACCTTCGTTCCGCAAATCTACACAACATGCCTATTAACCCTAAAAAGGTTTTAACTCAATTGGATGAGCAGTTTCCGAGAACACTCGCGGACAAAAAAGTACCGGAGAAGAAATAAGAAGAGAAAAGAATAATAATAATAATAATAACTAGTTATAATTGTAACGGGGACCGTTACAGATGTTCCCCAAACGCTCCCCAACTCCCTTTTGGTGTCTTATTTCCTGTAAGCTTCATTAAATAAGGCAATGAAGTATATTTGTCGTTTGTTGCATTTCTCGTGCGCGCATGTGCATGCATGTGCAGTATGACCATGTCATCCCGTCTATACTATTAATGTATCTTTATATTATCAGTATCAAAACATTTTATCAAAAATATATAAGTTCCTGCTATATCAAGTATACTGGTCATCTTAGCATTGCGCGTACGCGCACCTGCATGCATGTTCATATTGACCATGCCATCTTGTCCACACTTATAATATGTCTGTTTATTCTTAGTATCAAAGCTTATCATCAAAAAATATAAAAGTTACAGCTATATCAAGTATATTGGTCATTTAACAAATTGCACGCGCGCGCATGTGCATGCATGTGCATGATGTCCACATCATCTTGTCTACACTTTTAATATATCTGTATATTCTTAATATCAAAGCTTTTCATCAAAAAATATAAAAATTACTATATTAAATATATTGGTCATTTAACACATTGCACGCGCGCACGTGCATGCATATGCATGCATGTGCATGATGACCATGTCATCTTGTCTACACTTTGAATATATATAAATATTTTGAGTATCAAATCATTTCATCAAAAAATATAAAAGTTACGACTAATCAAGTAAATTGGTCATTTTACGATTTGCGCGTGCGCGCACGTGCGTGCATGTGCATGTTGACCATGTCATCTTGTCTACACTTTTAATTTATCCTTATATTCTGAGTATCAAAGCATTTCATCAAAAAATATAAAAGTTACAGCTATATCATGTATATTGGTCATTTTACGCATTGCACGCGCACGCACGTGCGTGCACGTGCGCGCAAAATGACCTTCGTTCCGCAAATCTACATAACATACCTAGTAACCCTAAAAAGGTTTTAACTCAATTGGATGTGCAGTTTCCGAGAACACTCGCGGACAAAAAAGTACCGGAGAAGAAATAAGAATAAAAAAGAATAATAATAATAATAACTAGTTATAATTGTAACGGGGACCGTTACAGATGTTCCCCAAACGCTCCCCAACACCCTTTTGGTGTCTTATTTCCTGTAAGCTTCATTAAATAAGGCAATGAAGTATATTGGTCGTTTTTTGCATTTCACGCCAGGCACGTACATGCATGTGCAGGATGACCATGTCATCTCATCTATACTATTAATGCATCTTTATATTCTGAGTATCAAAACATTTCATCAAAAAATAAATAAGTTCCGGCTATATCAAGTATATTGGTCATCTTAGCATTGCACGCATGCGCACCTGCATGCATGTTCATAATGACCATGCCATTTTGTCTACACTTATAATATCTCTGTTTATTCTTAGTATGAAAGCTTTTCATAAAAAATATATAAAAGTTATGGCTATGTTAAGTATATTGGTCATTTAACACATTGCACGCGCGCGCATGTGCATTCATGAGCATGATGTCCAAATCATCTTGTCTACACTTTTAATATATCTGTATATTTTTAATAAAAGAAATATAAAAATTACGGCTATATTAAGTATATTGGTCAATTAACACATTGCACGCGCGCGCACGTGCATGCATATGCATGCGTGCATGCATGTGCATGATGACCATGTCATCTTGTCTACACTTTTAATATATACAAATATTTTGAGTATCAAAGCATTTCATCAAAAAGTATCAAAGTTACGAGTATTTCAAGTATATTTGTCATTTTACGCTTTGCGCGTGCGCACACGTGCATGCATATGCATGTTGACCATGTCATCTTGTTTACACTTTTAATATATCCTTATATTCTGAGTATCAAAGCATTTCATCAAAAAATATAAAAGTTACAGCTATATCAAGTATATTGGTCATTTTACGCATTGCACGCGCACGCACGTGCATGCACGTGCGCGCAAAATGACCTTGATTCCGCAAATCTACATAACATGCCTATTAACCCTAGAAAGGTTTCACCTCAATCGGATGGGTAGTTGACGAGATCACTCGCGGACAAAAAAGTACCCAGGAAGAAGAAGAAGAAGAAGAAAAATAATAATAACTAGAAACTCATTGCCAGCAATGAGAGGTCTTCCGTCCGATTCTGAAAATAAAAACGAAAATTCAAGCTGAAAAAGAAATAAAAGAAATTCAGACAATCTGGGAATTTAACCATGGTCGTCAGCGTGAAAATCCAACTTGCTAACGTTAACCATTCATTTTTTACATCATTCCGGTCACGACCGGAAGTACCGGAAGTAACGGCGATACAAGATTTTCTCACGATTCATATAACTGATGACTGACCATCAGTCCTGAAAGTTTTAGACTTCAGTCGTTTACTGTTGCCGAGCAATATTGTGAGATCAAATTCTAATTTTGAGGACAGGTAAACACGAGACCGGAAGTGAATTTTATAAAAATCTTTGACTTTTCTCTAGACATTTGCAGTATATACAACATACATAAAGTCATTTCAAGTACTTTATCGATGAGCAATATTTATGAGAAAGTTAAATATCAAAGTAAAGTAGTTTATCTCCTAAAACCGGAAGTTGACGTTTTTGTTTCCGGTGGAATCTAACATATTTCCAAACAGCAAAAGAGATGCAATAAAGTGATGCAAGCATTAATTTAAAAAAGAAAAGTTAATTTTTTTTAGATTTCTTTGATCACTTACTGTGACAAGCGGAAGTGACGACTGACGCGTTTAACCCAAATGGTTTTGCCTACTCCTCAAGGTCTATTACTCATAAAAGTTTGGTGTTTTAATCTTTTACCTGGTTTTGAGATCTCGCTCAGATAACTTCACATTTTGAGGACAGGAAAACATGCGACCGGAAGTGAATTTTTGAAAGATATTTACGATTACTCTAGACATTTGCAGTCTGAACATATTTAAAATTCATTTCAAATACTTTTTCTAGAAAAAATATTGATGGAAAAGTAAAATACTCAAATTATGTAGTTTTTCTCTTATAACCGGAAGTTGTCACTTTTGTTTTCGGTGAGACCAACATCTTTCGAATCTGCGAAAAAGATGCAATAAAGTGATGCAATTTTTAATTAAAAAAAGAAAAGTTGAAATTTTCGATTTCTTTGATCACTTCCTGTGACGACCGGAAGTGACGACTGACGCTCTGTACCCAAATGGTTTTGCCTACATCTTAAGGTCTATTGCTCATATAAGTTTGGTGTCTTAATCTCTCGCCGTTTCCGAGATCTTGCTCAGAGAACTTCTCATTTTGAGGACAGGAAAACACGCGACCGGAAGTGAATTTTACAAAGATATTTTATGTTACTCTAGATATCTGCAGTTTGAATAACATATTTAAAATTCATTTCAAATACTTTATCTACAAAGGATATTAATGGGAAAGAAAAATACTAAAATTATGTAGTTTTTCTCTTATAACCGGAAGTTAACGTTTTTGTTTCCGGTGGGACCAACATATTTCGAAACTACAAAAGAGATGCAATAATCTCATGTAAGTATTGATTTGAAAAAAGAAAGTTGAAATTTTATGATTTCTTTGATCACTTCCTGTGACGACCGGAAGTGCCGACGACGAACGAAAATGCGATTCCACAAATTTACAAGTCACGATCTATGCTCTCCAATAAGTCTCCAGTTCATATCTTTAGTCATTCTTTAGAACACTCGAGGACAAAATTTCATTTTAAAATCAGGAAATTGCCCGTAACTTGGAACCAAAATGGAATTT
Organism: Saccostrea echinata; assembly: GCF_033153115.1. NCBI lineage: Eukaryota > Metazoa > Mollusca > Bivalvia > Ostreida > Ostreidae > Saccostrea > Saccostrea echinata. The sequence continues at coordinate 9,619,993 of NW_026889785.1, forward strand.
TCCAAATTTTCCTTGTGATGAAACAAGTTCATACAATGACTAATTTTTCCTGAAAGTTTCACGAAAAACCACTGAATAGTTTTCGAGAAAACGCCTGCACAAAATTTGGTCAAAAAAAAAATAATAATAATAATAACTAGAAACTCATTGCGAGCAATGAGAGGTCTTCCGTTCGATTCTGAAAATAAAAACGAAAATTCAAGCTGAAAAAGTGATAAAAGAAATTCAGACGCTGGAGATTTAACCCTGATCGTCAGTGTGAAAATCCAATGTGATTTCTTTGATCACTTCCTGTGACAAGCGGAAGTGACGACTGACTCGTTTAACCCAAATGGTTTCGCCTACTCCTCAAGGTCTATTACTCATAAAAGTTTGGTCTTTTAATATTTTACCTGCTTTTAAGATCTCGCTCAAGAAAATTTCTCATTTTGAGGACAGAAAAACACGCGACCGGAAGTGAATTTTTGGAAGCTATTTAAGGTTACACTAGACATTTGCACTCTGAATAACATATTCAAAATTCATTTTAAATACTTCATCTATAAAGAATATTTATGGGAAAGTAAAATATTCAAATTATTTAGTTTTTCTCTTATAACCGGAAGTTGTCGTTTTTGTTTCCGGTGGGACCAGCATCTTTCGAATCTGCGAAAAAGATACAATAAAGTGATGTAATTTTTAATTAGAAAAAGAAAAGTTGAAATTTTCGATTTCTTTGATCACTTCCTGTGACGACCGGAAGAGACGGCTGACGCTCTGAACTCGAATGGTTTTGTCTACATCTTAAGGTCTGTTGCTCATATAAGTTTGGTGTCTTAATCTCTTACCGTGTTTGAGATCTTGCTCAGACAACTTACAATGTGATATTCTTTGCATGTAAAATTATATTTATATATGCTCGTAGTAAAGACACCTAAAATATTACATGGGTCTTTCAAAATGCAAGGATATTTAAGATTTCTTTTAAAAAATGAGAATAACGCAGAATTCACAAAGAAGAAAACACTCAATATCGTTTCTAAAGATGAAAACATAAATTAAAACTAAGAAATGAGAGATTGATTGATTGATTGTATGTTGTTTTACGTCCCATTCGAGAATTTTTCACTCATATAGAGACGTCACCATACACCGGTGAAGGGCTTCAAATTTTGACCTTTACTCGGCACTTAGGGCCATTGAGCAGTGAGGGATCTTTATCGTGCCAACGCCTGCCGTGACACGGGACCTCGGTTTTTAAGGTCTCATCCGAAGGACCCGCAACTTTCACTTCAAAGTGCCGAGCGCATGGCGAAGGCACAGTTGCTACCTATTTTTTATCGACTTAGGTCTGTTGCGGCCGAGATTCGAACTCACGACCTTCCGATCACGGAGCAAGCGCTCTACCATCTAAGCTACCGTGAAAGGTAAAATGAGAAAGAAAATTCAGACATAATTCGGAATAAACCCAGATCGCTTGCTTTGAAATTCAATATGGAAACTACTACACCAGCGCAATTTTACCATTCATCATCGATTTTTACTTTGTATCAATGCTTGAAGTAACAAGCGTCAAGGAGGATAAAACTTTTTATAGAATGCGAACTAGCTAGCCAAATTTTGTGCAAGCAGATTAACATCGTAATTCGTTAATTGAGTTTAATAAACAATAACTGTCAGCAGAATAAATAAACTATTACTGATGAACTGATGATACTGTTTACTTCTTTTATTCCTTATACATATATATTCAACTTTTTATTCCATACAATTCCATATACATGTATTTCATGTCCATGTTATCTTTATCTGCTCTTCTGTATCAGACCATTTGTCTATATGAAAAGGGAGGGGTGTTATAATACATTATTTCGCGCCAAACGTCACGAGCAAATCTTCGCGCTTTTCTTTAAAATGTTTGTTCCATTGAATGGTTTCCATCATCATATATAATATTCTATGTACCGTACAAATTACTAATTTTATTGCATTTGGAGGTCACAGTATTTATGTTTTCAAAGACCTATTATCCATTTCCAAAATCAGCCAAATCCAATAATTCCTGTACATTTCATCGGTCCTTATGCTTGTTTCGTTCAACAAGACGTTCGGCTGTCTCCGTAAACTACGACCAGCTCGTCGGAGTTTACGGAGACGGCAGCCATTTTGACCCCGCTTCAAATTTTAAAATGCAAATATCTAGAGTTTGAATTTATCAAATTTAAAACAAACTATATATTAAGTATTTTTGGAAGTGTTTCTATTAACCATAATAATATCAAAGAAAAATAATGAAAAACAAAAAAGTTGAAAAAATCCATTTGTGAAATTCGCTTCCGGTGGTGACCGGAAGCATCGACGACACACAAAAAATTGGTCAGAACATCTACAAGTCATGCTCTATCATCTTTGACATGTCTCACGTTCATATCTTTAGCCGTTCTAGAGGAGATAGAAAGACAAAAATCCAATTCAAAATCAGAAAATTGGCCATTACTTGGAACCGAAAGAGATTTTTTGAATTTTCTCTTCAAATGCACAAAGATCATAATAATGTCCATTATCCCTGAAAAAATCACTGAAAACCACTGAATAGTTTTGAGAAAACGCGTGCACAAAATATGGGAGGAAAAATAAGAATAACAATAATAATAATAAGAAACAGTAGAATCACTATAAGGTCTTCCGTGAAAACGGAAGACCTTAATAATAATAATAAGAAGAAACAGTAGAATCACTATAAGGTCTTCCGTGAAAACGGAAGACCTTAACTAGATGAGATCTCGTTGCGAGCAACGAGTAGGTCTTCCGTCCCATTTTTCGATGAGATATGATTTTGACTATGATTTTGTTTAAAGATAATAAGATATAGACTTCCCTAATTAGATTTCATTCTTTTGATTTATATAACATTATCAAAGAGCTATAGATGACATGTTTTTGGCCCCTCTGAGCCCCTAGTTTGAGGGGTCAGCCTCTTTTTCTTGATATCAACTGAAAGGTCTTGTGATTTTGAAAACGTTTTGTTCAACAATTATTCAGAGATTTCCTTTCGTTGTGGAGATATGCTGAATGGAAATATTTAGGGGCCATTCCTCAATGTCCTTAATGGGGACATTTGATAAAAATTGAAAGGGTACATATTGTTTAGAACATTATTCTGACTATCTTTTGTTCAGTATTGCTTATCAAAATATTCCCCCTTTACGAGATATAAAGCGTCAAAGATTTAACATTCTGGCCCCTTATTACGTAACGTATGATCAGTATCGTATCATATATTGTTGTAAATTGTTAGGATAAGCATCTTTGCTTCAGGAAAGTATTACAAATTATTGATCGTTTAAGAGTTAAAGATGAAAGAGTTTTGGCCCCCCTGAGCCCCTATTTTGAGGGGTCAGCCCCTTTTTCTTGATACCAAATGAAAGGTCTTTTGATTTTGAAGACTTTTTGTTCAACAACTATTCAGAAATCTATTTTCGTTTTCGAGATATGGTGAATTGAAATATTTAGGGGCCAGCCCTCCAAGTCCTTAATGGGGCCGTTTTGCAAAAATTGAAAGGTTGCATATTGTTTAGAACATTATTCTGAACATCTTTTGTTCAATATTGCTTTTCAAAATATTCCCCCTTTTTGAGATATAAAGCATTAAAGATTTAGTATTCTGGCCCCTTTTGGCCCCTTATTACGTAACATATGATCAGAATTTTAAAACATATAGTTGCAAATCGATAAGATGAACATTTTTGCTTCAGTAATTTATAACAAAATATTGATCGTTCAAAAGTTATACTTGAAAGAGTTTTGGCCCCTCTGAGCCCCTAATTTGAGGGACCAGCCCTTTTTTCTTGATATCAAATGAAAGGTCTTGTCATTTTGAAAATTTTTTGTTCAACAACTATTCAGAAATTTATTTTCGTTTTCGAGATATGCTGAATTGAAATATTTAGGGGCCAGCCCTTCAAGTCCTTAATGGGGCAGTTTTGCAAAAATTGAAAGGTTGCATATAGTTTAAATTAATAATCTGACCATCTTTTGTTCAGTATTGCTTATCAAAATATTCTCTCTTTTCGAGATAGAAAGCGTCAAAGATTTAGCATTCTGGCCCCTTCTGGCCCCTTATTACGTAATATATGATAAAAATTTTAAAACATATAGTTGCAAATTGTTAAGATGAACATTTTTGCTTCAGTAACCTATAACAAAATTTTGATCGTTCAAAAGTTATATATGAAAGAGTTTTGGCCCCTCTGAGCCCCTAATTTGAGTGATCAGCCCCTTTTTCTTGATATCAAATGAAAGGTCTTGTCATTTTGTGCATCTTTTGTTATATATGTTTTTACAAAATATTTACAGGTAAAAAGATATAAAAGAAAACATGTCAAATTTTGCGAGATGCTTGTGAGCCTATTTTTCGAGCCCAGGCGAGCTTCAGTGCCTTTTGAGCTGGAAACATATAGATGCGAAATGGCACATCTACAATCTTTCCTCTATCTTCACTGAAAATCTTATCCCTTTATCTCTATTCGTTTAGGAGAACACCCCAGGACAAGCTGACCCTCTGAAAATCAGAAAATCGTCCATATCTCACGACCGGAAGTGACGTCATCAAAAACCAAAAAAACCTATCAAGATCAGTTGATTATCTTTCACGTCTGAAAGTTTGATGTAAATCGGCCAAGCCATTTCTGAGAAATCGCGTGCACAAAATCGGTTGGAAGAAAAATAATAATAATAATAAGAAGAATAGGGAAAAAGAAACCGAACGAAAACAATAAGGTCTTCCGTTGGAGACGGAAGACCTTAATAATAAGAAACAGAGTAAAAACAATATGTTCCCCAACTTCGTTTGGGGAACATAATAATAATAATAATAATAAGAAACCGAGTAAAAACAATATGTTCCCAAACTTCGTTTGGGGAACATAATAAGAAACAGAGTAAAAACAATATGTTCCCAAACTCCGTTTGGGGAACATAATTATAGAAAATCAAATTGATTTTAATACCTTTATATCAAACTCATTTTAAAATAAAAGGCTGGTTTTAGTAACTATGTATTTTGACAGACATAAATTACAATTAAAAGACTTCAACAACAGAGATCTTTATTTCTTTCTGCCCAATTCCCCTGAGATATAGATAAGACCTGCTTGATCAGAGATGCCCTAACAGCTTCCCACACTGAACTCATTAATTAATCTTTAACTGGATGCATGTCCACTTATTACTCCCAAGGGACAAATGGATTTACACTATCTGCTGTGTAATGTAAAAACTGTTTTTAATACTTTGTGTTTTTTTTTAGTTCTAATGAGTAGTTTTAAGCTGTAGTTCACATTTTTGTACAGATGTTCTAGATTCTATGTCTCAAACCTTAGATATGAACCCAAAATGACTAAGTCAATAAATTAAATTTAAAAAAACACCTGTAAAATGCAGAAAAATCATCAAATAATGTTGAAAATACCAGGTGCACATCTTCATATGGTAAATAATAAGTGTACAAATTTTCATACAAATCTATGCAATAGTCTCTGGGAACAGATCCAGACAAAACCACATAATAAAAATGAAAAAAACACCTGTAAAATGCAAAATAATTATCCAATCATAATGAAAATACCAGGTGCACACCTTCATATGGTGAATAATAAGTGTACAAATTTTCAGACAAATCCTTCCAACAGTTTCCAAGAAATGGTCCGGACAAAATCTCGTCTACAGACAGACGGACATGCTGATTCCAATATACCCCCCCTAAACTTCGTTTGCGGGGGGTATAAAAATTACGGCGGTGGTTTATATTGACTCTATAACGGGGGGGGGGTTCCTAGAAAGAAGGAGGGGGAAATTTAGCTCAAGTGTGATATTTCCCTTCCGGGAAAAAAGTACATTTTCTAAAGTTTTATTTGATATAACTTTCGCTTTTGTACGTTCCTGTTGATGTACTGTTCTGTAAGTATTCGAGTGTACTGACAGAATTGCATGCAGAAATGTTGCAAGCAAAAAATAAGAAGTGGAAAAACAAACAAAACCATCAAAACACGCGGAGAAACAGACAACGATCTGATGACTCAGATGAGCCAGGAGAATCGGTTAATGAGAATAATTACCACCTCCAAGAAAAGTTGCCTGGAAATGATGTGCATGTGGACGAGTATGTAGCAGTGGCGTATGATGACGCGTGGCATCCTGTGATGCAGATAAAGGATACTTGTGTTGTTGTTCAATTCCTTGATTGCACAAAGAACCAAGGTGTCTACCAGTGGCCACGTAGTGATGACATTCAGGATGTCAATGTTCGCTATAATCTCAAGAAAGGATTTATCCTGGAATGTTTGAATTCAGGACTGATGTGGGGGATTTCTGAATTTAGAGACATTGAAAGTTTGTACAAACAGTTCAAGACAGTTTTTTCTAATTTATAATTTGTATGACATATCAGACTTTGGAATTGAAAATGCTTATTGCTATGAATAGTGATTATTGGATATTTGCATGATCATGATGTAAAATTTTGATGCGCATGGTTTGGGAAATTGTATGTCTACATCTTGTATCATTTTATGACAAAGTATATTGATGTATTCATTTTAATTATTAAATTTTGCAAGCATATTAATTTTAATTATTAAATTTTGTTACAAAGTAAAATCATGATGCATTCTGTTCATTTGAATAATATATTAATATTCTTATTTAATGTACTCCATATATATGTATTATGTGATATTTCACTTTCGTGATAAACATATTCATGATCATTTTGTCATGTTAAGGAACAAGTTGCAAAGAATTAGCATTTTACATGTAGTAAAAATTCATTTTTTTTATTTTTATCACAGATAGAGTTGCATATGATATTTTTAACTTAATTATGATGGCATTTTCATGCAATGAAAAAAAATATCTTGTTTTTACAATAAATTTATTAGAACTTATGAACATCTTGACTTTTTTTTTCTCTATGAATGCTTAAAGATAGAGAAGACACAGTGGCCGAATCAGTAAGATCAGAACTTGTCCAGTCAGAGTACCAAATTTTATGAAAATCTGACAAATAAAAAAAAAATAAGATAACTAATTTTTTAGTCTTCCGGGTCCGCCTCTGGGCGCTTTGAGATTCATTATTATTAAGGTATAAAATTCTAGAAAACGACCGAAATTTAATGACTTTAAAATGCCAAAACTTTTTTTCCAATAAAGATGTAAAGATGTCTTCATCAAATAAAAAGTATTATACAGCATTTAATGAGCTCTTTCAAATGGCATAAAGTTTGTTTACATTTTTCAAAAATAAAAAATTAGCGTGGGTTGCTATTCAGCTTACTTATTGACATAAAAATGAAATGGAATTCCCACTGATTTTATACCAGGTGGCATAAACACTATGTCGTCCCTGGCCTCTTAAATAAAAATAAATTTCACGACTACTGTTTGTTCGCTTTAATTTCGACGCACCATTTCTTAAGATAAGTAGCTCGTTCGTATTTTGGTTCCGATCGTTTAATACGGCAGTTGTGTGATGAGTCGGCCATCCTAATTGAAGACCTACATGTAAATGAAGATCTACAAAAATTGGGGTTATATACATAAAATTTGATATCATATTCTTATCATGGGCGGATACAAGATTTGTGATTAGGGGGGACGTGGATAACTTCGTTCAGGCAGGGGGTCTGGGGGCCGCCGTAAGGCCCCCAGTGGGTCCAGGGCGAAGCCCTGGTGGGGGCCCAGGGGGCGAAGCCCCCGTAAGCTCCTGCGTTTTCGTGAATTTTAAGAGAAAAACCAGACACAAAAATAGTGGTATTGATTAGCTATGTACACTAGGATATTTCACTTTTTAAAAGAAAAAACACATACACACACAAACAAACCAAAAAACAACGAACAAACAAGATCAGATTTTAAAAATAGCATTTTACCTAGATATACCAGAAGTCACAAAAATCTGAATGTTTTTCAAAGTACCGTGGTGAAATTTCGACCGATTATTTTTTTTATATTTAGATTTGTTCAAGTATGTCATTGCCTATTACATGTATTATGCTCAACTTTTACTGGATCCATTTTCCTTCGGAATACCTTTTATTGTTCAGATTACATTGTATTATATGTATTATTCGTCATGATATAAAATAAATGTGTTCATTTTACAAGATATGCGTGTTGGGTAACTTTGACCGCACACGGGGTATTTTCGATCGATGTGCAAATATAAACGAAATTATTCGCGTCACCTCTAATTTAAAAATATATATATATTAATTTAAATTATTCTGTTGTAAAACATAAAAGATTGTGAAAAAATGCTGACAAAAAAGAAGTAATTTTCAAAATATACCTAATTTGAAGACATGAAGTGCACCAGGTGCCTAGAGACTGATTTACCGATTTTGTCAAGGCATGCTACAAATGACATATACATATATGCGCAGGCATCTAAACCGCATGTAAACAGAACAGATGATTTTTTCACTGTTATAGAACTAGTTTCTACGGAGTATTCTTGTACATAATACTTATCCTAATACTTTTTTTATACGGATGGTGGTTCATGATTTTTTTCTGGTAACAAATAGCATTGCGTCATTTTCATCGGTCGAACTGAGTTATAATTACCTGCTGACGCCGTATTCATGCAAAGGGTAACTTCGGCCGATTTCTGTTCAGCTGATTTGCATTTTATTTGTAAAAACTAAATACTATAAATTAAAAAGGTATGAATTTAAGTTGCAAAATTAAACATAGTTGATCAATTTCACGCCAGGAATATCCACTGTGTCTTTCTATATATACAAGATATTTTCAGAGGTGATAAACTGATAATTCCCCGCAATGGTTTAAAAATACTCGTCCGTAATTTTTCGGGCGATGAAGTTTCTTCTTGGATGTAATTTTCCAGTGAAGAAATAAATTTCTCCGATTATTATCGACATTGATTTGTATCTGAAAAATGCATTTTCTTTCTGCATAAAGTACATGTAGATGTATGTACACTATAATGGGTTATAAACAAATTATTTTAAGGTATTTATGAACGGTCGAAATTAACCAGGTGGTCGAAGTTACATCATCCTAACCTATATCCTGACGTTAAATTCCATTTATATGGAAAGAATATGAGATGTGTGTAATGAAAAAAGTCTTGTATCTATGTAAGTAAATTACTGCATAGTTACACCATTTGATAAATAAATACATCAATCAGTGGACGGGTTTGTAACGTAGACCGTCTGATTTTAAATTCATTTATTTACCTTCGACCAGCCTTTAAATATTGCAGTATTTTTCCTTGCATCATGATAGGAAATTGACAAGTGCAGTCTACCCTTCAAACGAAATCGGGAGACGTTTTCCGGTTTGAATAATTATGAGATAATATTCTTAGCCTAGGGAGGGTGCAAGGTTTTCAGACTTGATTTTTAAGAAAACCGATACTTGGTCTTTAACTAAAATTACCATTTTTTTATTGAACATTAATTATAAAACCAAAGTATGCCATTATTAATATTAGTCATGTCATACTTTGAAAATTTTAGGGGGGGGGGGGCGCACGCCAGTGCTTATTCAGCATGTCTTTAAATGTAGAGTAAATCTAAACATATTTCATTAAAATAGGTTTTAAATAGTGTTTTTGGAGTCTTGCCAGACAGGCCTCATTTCCCGGTCTAGCTCGTCCATTTCTGACTGACCAATTAATACGTCTAAAATATCCATAAGAAGAAAATATCTGAAAAAAAAAAACAGTTGTACAACATGGATAAGATTTTATTTTGAAATAATTCAATTATGTCAAAGTAATACCAGAGTATAGGAATAGGGCGCCAACAGTCCAGCTGTTTTATATGAGTATTCCGTCTCTGAGGGTTTAATTGTTCTCCCAACTCTTGTTTTTACAGATCTTTGATCAGGTTGCACCCAAGGACTATTTGAAAGTGGTTCTGCTGTTTCACTTAAGGTTCCATCAGAAGTTTGATTTTCATGATCTTCCAACCAATTGACAAGGTTGTCTCCCTTGAAATGGTTTTGACAATTATTGGGTCACTTTCTGACTTTAACTGTATTTCATAGGTAACATCTAAAAAAATTTTGAATAATGAGGTATTGACCCTTAATTCCAACCCTGACCTAATTTATTTGACATTGCTGGACTATTTGAAAGTGGTTCTGCTGTTTCACTCAAGGTTCCATCAGAAGTTTGATTTTCAGGATCTTCCAACCAATTGACAGGAGGTTGTCTCCCTTGAAATGGTTTGGACAATTATTGGGTCACTTTCTGAGTTTAACTGTATTTCATAGGTAACATCTAAAAATTTTTGAATAATGAGGTATGGACCTTTCCAACCGTGACCTAATTTATTTGACATTGCTGGTAAGTACTATCTCCAAACCCATTCATCTGGTTCAAATTCTCTAGGTTTTAACCCTTTATCATAATAATGTGTCCGTCTCTGAGCAGATATACTTAAATTCTGATACGCAAACTTAAACGCATTGTTCATTGACACTTCTAACCATTTTACATACATTGAAGGATACAATTTCCCTGGATTTGCTGGTGGTATCCCGACCATAATATCTAAAGGGCATGAAATTTCCCGACCCAATTTAAGCAAGTTTGGAGTACATTTTGTACTTACAAATAACAAAATAATGTAATATAAAAACGACAAATCTCATATGTAGAGATACAAGATTATCTACCTTGCTTTGTCTCACATACACTACTAGTATTTTGTTTTCCCTTTACATATGCAAAAAAAAAAGAGAAAAGAATAATAAAAACATATTACTTCTTCAAATGAGGGAAAACCTGACAAATACAATAAAAAAAAAAAGAATTCAACATAAGTGAATTTAAGATGTGGAATCTCATGTGTGTAAATACATGATTATCTACCTTGTTCCCGTTCAACCTTAAAACTAGCTGTTAGTTCCCTCTCCATATGTAGTTTATTTTTAAAAAAATTATATGAGATGGAAAATTTTAAGGGATTTGGAACATTTTAAGCTCCTTTTAAAATTATCTTAAATATAATAAAAGGAAAATCCTAATTTCAAAATATTGCAAAATCTGAATTTTCTTGTAGTCATAAAATAAACTTGGCTAATAATCACAACTGTAAAAATAAGTTTTAGGTTACAAAAAATTTCAAAGTATTCTTTACACACTTTTGCTTATCCTTTACAGCCCATAAGTAAAAGTACCTTGTATTACGACTTTTCAATACCATTTTTAAATATAACAATATCTAAATTCTCTTGTACATAAATTAACTTGGCTATTAATCACAACTGCAAAAATAAAATTTTAAGTTACACAATATTTTTAAAAGTATTTTTTACACATTATTGCTTATCCTTTACAGCCCACAAGTAAAAACACCTGTTACAACGTTTCAAAAAACAACATTCCCATTCTTAAAAATAAATGGTAAACAGGACAAATTTGTATTGTTAAAAATATACATTTTGCACTTTATAATAGCTCAACTATCTTAAATGCTGTAAATCTCATGATATTTTGAGTATTCTAGATTTTCTTATATATAAAATATAAGTTAGCTAATAATCTTAACCGCACAAATTTAGTTTATTAGTTTACAAAAATTTTTTTAAAAGTATTTTTACACACTATTGCTTATTCTTTACAAGTTGTAAAGTAAAAGCACTTCTATTCTTTAAAATAAAATGGAATACAGAGCAGATTATTGTCAAAAAAAGTAAATCTTCTCACTTTAACATAGCTAAAATATCTCAAATGCTGTAAATTACATGAATGAATGTTAAATTTATTTTTGTAAAGATTTTATTTTTAGCTCTTCTGAGCCAAAGGCTCAAAGAGCTAATGCTATGGCCATTTGTGCGGTGTGCGTAAACTTTTTTAGAATATGGGCCTTAACTCAATAACCCCTTGGCCAATTATTGTCAAAGAGCTAGGTTCACTTTATGTATAAAATGGCCCTGTCCTTATATCAATTAATTGACTTTCACCCTCTGTCCCATTTCATATATCAAAATAAAGTAGAAACTTAGTGCTTTCACTTACTATGACCAAAGAACGAGTGCACTTATGGGCCCCGGTAAAATGTGAAAAAATGAAGAATCAAATTAAGCATAATTTTTCATCTCAGATCATTAATTGATATCTAAACCATAAGATTCAAGAAATTTTATCGGTGAAATTCATGAATATACAAAGAGCAAAGCCATACAATGTGGTAGGGGTCAGCCGACATTCATGATTTTCTATAGTAAATCGAGGACGGTCATTCATTTCAAAGCTTTTGTTTACTGTCAGCCTAACGTTGTACAAACTTGTGCGAACGACAAAAAGCGCATTATACATTTATAAAACTTGTGTGAAAGTAGGAAATTTGTACAAGATTAGGCTTGTACTTAAAATACTAAAAATGTATGAAAAGTTCAATGTTTTTCCTATAGCAAACGAGAGCTATTTACCTGTATGACCTTTGTTGAACCCACCCGTGGAATAAATTACTTAAAATACCGGTAGTCACGTGAGTTCTACCCAGGTAAATATTCCTCTAAGGTGCTCACTGTAAAAGATAGCCACGTTTTGTATCATTATATCGAAGTCGTGCCGCATACAGAAGTTTGTATGTATTTGGTTTATGAACACGGAAGGGTTAGGAGAGTTTAGTGTCGTTAAAATGTCATCATACATAAAAGCGTCAAACATTTTTAACATTCATGCAAGACAATGGTATCGGTAATGAAAGCCACCTAAATACACTTTTTTTCATTTTAAAATTTCAAGGAACTAATGTTATTACTTATATTATTATTTCAAATGCAAGCGTGCAAATTTCTTAGTTTGATCACTATGGCTACAGGCATCTATACAACATCGATTTTTTTTTCTCAGGTAAAATAGCGAAAGATTATCATTCGGAAAACGCACATGTCAATGATCCACCATCAGATTGTTCAAGTGTCAGATTTAAATGTCTCCTCCCCTTGATTTAAATAAACGAAACTCAAAATAGGTTCGGTACGACTTTTCCGGATTTGGGGTATCTATAGGCATTTAAAAATCTTCATTTCTTTCAAAACTATGCTGATTTAGGTGATGTTTTAACATGATTTTAATTAGAAATATCCACTTGTGTTTAACTATTACCAAAAAGAACAATTTGGTAATATCTTCTAAAGTAAAACGGCACTGAAAAAGGGCCCATTAAGCATTGCTTAAGGACACTTGTCCTTTCTTTTTGAGAATCCATGTATAGGGGAACAGGCTTTGAGAAAATGACAACCTTCAGAAAAGAATTAAATATGAGCACAGCCCACGATCCAAAAATTAAAATATGTTTTGTGATCTTCAGATACAGATCTTTCATTATATAATTGCATATTTTAAATGGGAGGTTGCGTTCTATAAGAAATATTTAAAAAATGCCTCGATTTTTGGCCATTTTTAAGGAAATTTACAGGATATGGGAAAAATGACGCATTTTATGACGTCATAATGCATTGACTAGAGAAAAAAACTTACGTCATGTTCAATAGATACACGGTCACCAAGGGTCCAAGTTATAAATACTACATTTTCAACCAAAACTGAGAAGTTTCGATTTTTCAGAAATTCTCAGGGCCAAAAAAGGCCCCAAAAGGCTCCTTGCTCTTTGTCACAGGGTATCCTTGGCCCAAGGGCTTCTGTTTATACTAAAACAGGGGTTGTGACCCTTAAACAAGGGGAGATAATTAGGAAAATAAAAACAAAAGTATTGGTTGCTAAAAAATCTTCTTCTCAAGAAGCACTGGGCAGATTATCACCAAACTTACAAAAAAGGATGAGGATATGTTGTAGATTAAAAAATGTTCAAGGCATTACCCTGGGGCAAAGGGCGTGGTCTGAAGGTCACTTCAAAGTTGACAAAAATTACATTATATTAAAATGTTGATATTTTGCTTACTATAAGGACTAGGATCATCAAATCTTGTCAGTTGATGCATCTAAGGACCTCATATCATGTTGAATAAAAAGTAGGTCACGGGTGACCTACTTTTTAAATTTTGCGACCATTCATTGTCAAAATGGTTTAGAGGCATATTTTGAACAATTTAAGGCCTATGATCATCAAACTTTGTCAGTTGATGCATCTTTGGTCCTTAAAGTACATCAACTAAAAAGTAGGTCACATTGACCTACTTTGTGAATTTTATGGCTAATCTTATTCAAAACAACTAAGATTATTAATTCGAATACTGAGAGGTTTAGAATCATGAAATCTTGTAAGATGATGCATCTTGGGGCCATAAAACGTATTTTTTTTAAAGTAGGCCACATTGACCTACTTTTTGAACTTTGCAGGCATTCGATTTCAAAGTGTTTTAGATGCATAATTTGGACATTTAAAGGCCTATGACTATAAAATTTTGTAAGTTGATGCATCTTAGGTGCTCGAAAAACGTCAACTGGAAAGTAGGTCACCGTGACCTACTTTTGAAATTTTATGGCTATTTTTAATATTTAGGGTACTTTTTGGCTTAGAATCATCAAAATTTGTCAGTTGATGTATCTTCGGTCACCGTGACCTACTTTTCAATTTATATGACCATAATTAAATATTTCGGGCACTACTTGATGCATCTACTGTTCTCTCGACTAACAACTTTTAACGATAGGCCTGAATCCTATAGTGCATGGAAACACAGTTTTTTGTGTGTCACAAATGAACTTCAAGTGATGGACTCAGAGCAGATGGATCTCCTTATCAAGTATTTGGGGCCTGAATCAAAGAAGCATGCTATCAGTATCCGGATATCAAACATAACCAACATTCCTAGAGGACTACAGAGGCTGTGGGAAAGGTTAGATGAACGCTATGGTGCGCCAGAGCATATTGAAGCATCGATAAGGGCAAAACTTCACAACTTTCCAAAGCTCGGTAATAAGGATTATCAGAAGCTCTGTGATCTTTCAGACATTCTCATGGAAATGCAGTTCTTAAAAGAAGACCCCAAAGTCTTCGTAGAATTCATAAAGGATATAAGCAAGGTGAAAAATGACCCAGGATTCAACTATGAGCCAGACACAAACAGCACCAACAAATTTGCTGCTCCAAAACTATTAAGTTATGCAAGAAACAAGGTCAATGTGAACAAGACAGGTGTCGACGTAACTGCTCCACTTGAACGTTGTATCATCCACAAAACCAAACATACTCTAGTCGACTGTAGAGGATTCCGGTCCAAGTCGGTAGAGGAAAGGAAGAGACTCTTGAAAGAAAACAACATATGCTTCAGATGTTGTGCTTCTAACACTCACAAAAGTCGCGAATGCAATGCTGTTATCTCATGCAAGGAATGTGGAAGCAAGCATCATACAACCGCTCTGCACCTTACCAGAAATGACAAATTGGTTTCTATGGATTCTAAGGCAACTCATCAAGCGAATGGCGGGGAGGAAACCAAATGCACCCCTAATTCATCATTAAAGGAGAACGGCGGGGAGTCGAGGGGTAACGTGATGTCCAACACTGTGTCAGAGGTCAACTCAAGCTGCACCGAGATATGCAGAGAACCTTACAGTGGAAAGTCGTGTGCCAAGATCTTGCCCGTTCATGTGTTTCATCGTGACAATCCACACAAGTCGGTGAAGATGTACGCAGTAATTGATGATCAGAGCAACCGCTCATTAGCCTCCCCAGAATTCTTTGAGTTGTTTTGTGTGAAGGATAAACCACAGAACTACACCATATCAACCTGTTCTGGCAAAGTTGTAACCTCTGGAAGAAGAGGAAAGGGGTTCATTGTTAGATCGATAGAAGAGTAGTAAAGGGTACATTATACAGTCAACATTTTTTTTTTTAAATTAGGTCAAGGTCATAACTTTATGTAGGTCAAAGCCCAAGGTCATAACATTTTAGGTCAAAGTCAAGGTCATACCATTTATCAGTCACAAACCTCGAGACATATTAGGTCAAGGTCATATTATTCAACAGTCAATGACTATGAAAACATGTCAAGGTCATAGCATTCAACAGTCACTGACCTAGAGAAATTGATCGCAGCTTATAAAAAAAAAATGGAGCAACGTCAAGATTCAACGACAAACTGGAAATTTTTGGGAGCAAAATTACCCAAATCTGAAATCGTTTATTTCTGCCAGATCCTGTTGGTTTATATAATTATCGTTACCGCAATTGTAAATCTTTCTCTTCAGACAGAAAACACTCGTACGGAACTATGGGTGAGCCTCCTAAGCAGTGCGATCGGTTATGCTCTACCTAGTCCCACACTTCAAAAGTGATGTCGATGTATGTAATTTTGTCCTTAGTCAATTTTGCTACAGTCTCAATTAAAAAAAATTATTTCTGACAATCAGTAGCCACCACAGAAATATAGTAATGTTTAAAGCACAGCGAGTAGAAAAATCTCCGAAAAAAACGTGCAGTTTAGAGATTGCATACATATAATTTACATTCCTTACGAGGAGCGGAAAGGAGTTTGGATTGAACATGCTATAAATAGAGCTCATTTTAAGAGAAGAATACAACAAATAGAGACTGTTTTATCACCCATATTACTTCAGAAATTGGAGCAAAATACTGGAGATACTTAGTGACTGTGAAATGTACTTTGGAAAAAAAAATATTCACAGTCATAATTTAAGGTTAGGACACTCTTATGTGACTGTGAAAATGTTTTACTAATCAGAACATTATACAGTCAATTATGTCACTGTATTTGATTCCTATATAAACTCGGGTATAGAAGGCATATATCACCAGTTCTGATTTCGCCTGAGAGGGAGCACAATATTTTGTTTTAACTCTACCTTACGCAAGAAGATGGAGCAAAAACATAAAGACATTATCAAGGCAAACTACTCAACTCTTGTAAAGAACATGATGTCTACCCATGTTGTTGGACATCTTTTTGCTTCGGGAATTATTACAGATGAAATGAGACAACAGATAGAGGCTGAGAAAACTAGTTATGATCGCAACAGAAAGTTGATCAGCATCATCTTACGTCGAGGAAAAAGAGCTTTTACAGGACTTAAAGTTGCATTGATGAAAGCTGACCAAAACGAACTCTCCAAAGTTTTGATTGGTGAAGACAGTACAATGACCGAATACGAGAAGAAGCTAGCCACAGCCCGATCTTTGGTTGTGAACATGACGGAAAAACCAAATTTAAGCAAAGAATCGAAGAATAAACTCAACAAACGCCAACAGTTGCAAGAGCCACGATGTCGGTTTAACCTGGATGACTTTAATGACCTTTTTCTGACCGTTACGCCTTTCAAAGGAAATATCAATATTCATATTCGCCATTTTACAGTGTCCAATGGTCGTTTTTTTCCAACCAAGAAAGGGGTTACATTTCCTCTTGCCCGATGGCTGAAATTTGAGTCACTTCTACCAGAAATAGCAAGTTACCTACAAAACACCAACAGAGATGGAGAAATGAAATGGCATATTGGTGGGGGTGTTTACGTATCCCTAAATCCTATTTATTCCACAGTGGACATAAGACACTTTTGGAAACCAGTCGACGCACAGGAACCAATACCAACCAAGAAAGGCGTTACTCTAAACACACATAAGCTGATCAAACTATTAGAAGTTGTTGATGAAATGAAAGAATATGTTCCCGAGCTTAATGACGTAGAACTGTGTATGTTGAGTGATTCACATCAAAACCAACTTGGTATGCTAAGTTGTCCGGAGTGTACTCCCTTTGGATTCGAATCCCAGGTTGACAATGTATCCCTAGAATGCAACGTCGATGATGTACAAGACTTACAAATAATCGAAAATGACATTGAATAATTTAAATCTTTATAAAATGCTGACTTTGATGTACTATATTTAGTTACATGTTTACGTACTCTGTATATGTGCATTTTTTAAAAATCATTTAATAAAAGTTTGTATATTAAGATATATCTGCGTGGTTATTACCTTGGTATTTAAGAGAACACAAATAGAAGTAAAAGCTCATTTAGATCCAGTATGTCAAAATACACGGATTACTTGAGAAAATTATACTACACGCCTGGAAATCCTGGTGCTTTTGCAGGTCCTGAAAAGCTATACCAATCTGTTAAAAACGATGGAAAACACAAAATTGGAAGAGAAAAAATTAGACAATTTTTGAACAATGAGGACCCCTACAGTCTGCTTAAACCTATTCGTAGGTCATTTCCTCGTTCGAAGGTAGTTGTGGACACGATTGACTCTATGTGGGACGGAGATTTGGCTGATGTTAGCAACATTTCTTCTCACAATGATGGTTTTCAATTTTTGTTTGTGTTGATAGATATATTCAGTCGATTTTTGTTTGTGGTGCCTTTGAAAAATAAGCACCATCAAACCATTATTGATAGTTTGAAAAAAACTTTTCAAACAGGACGAAAACCAAACACATTAAGAACAGATAAAGGAAGTGAATTCAAAAATCGTTGGGTTAAAGCATTTCTACAAAAAGAGAATATCAGTAACATATACACTCAGAATGAAACAAAAGCAAATTATGCTGAAAGAGTTATTCGAACTATGAAAAACCTAATGTATCGTTATTTTCTTAAAAATAGAACTTATCGGTACTTAGACGTTTTACAAGATTTAGTCAAAACTTACAATAAGCGACCTCATAGATCTTTGGGTGGAATAACACCCTCAGAAGTAAACCCTCAAAATGTCGACGAAATAAGATTATCTGCCTATCTGGCTGGAAAAAAGAAGATTCGCTCTGATTCCAAAAATATAGAAAATCAAAACAAAATGGTGAAGAGTAAACAGAGAAAAAAGAAAATGTCAACTTTCAAGTTCAAGATAGGGGATAATGTACGTATATCTCAGATTAAACACCCATTCCAGAGAGATTATCAACAAAAATGGACGGAAGAATTCTTTAGAATAAGTCAGCGTTACAAGAGGGAAGGAATTTCTGTATACAAAATAAACGATTTAGCAGATGACCCAATAGATGGTACTTTTTATGAATCAGAACTTCAAAAAGTTTTCAAGTCGGATGACATTCTGTATAGAGTTGAAAAAGTTCTTAAGAAAAGACAACGTGGAAAAAACACAGAGGTGTACGTCAAGTGGGAGGGTTGGCCTAAAAAATTTAACTCATGGATTTCAGAGAATTCTCTTGAAAAAAGTAAATAAATAGAAGAACCGAACAAGAAGTTGCTTTATTTAAGATGAGCGTTCGTATGATACTGACGTCAACAGACAGTTTGGAATATTTTGACAACAAACCAAATTGTTTTAGGGTTCAACTAAATAAACAAGTTCAATTCGATGGGTACTGGACAGTAGCATTGACGGAATTTAGCACATAAAGCTGGATTTCGTCCAAGAAAAAAACGGAAGTATACGTGTGCTGTGATATTTGTGAGGAGACTTTTGTCGGTGGTAAAGAAGTGTCCCTTTTGAGACGTGTGTTTCTAGGAGAGAAAGAGGGTAACATATGTTACACGTTACCATATCATATCCCAGTAAAGATAGGACAACTACAACAGATCTGTATATATATAACAGATAAAGACAAGAAATTAGTTTCATTCTTAGACGGACCTGTGAGTGTGACACTTCACTTTAAGAAGTTTCCATACGTCATATAATGAACAGCCAGACTTATGTGAGCGATCCTAGAATGTGGGAGGCATTCTATAAAAACATGGCCGAGAAAAAATTCAATCCTTATAAATATAAACCAAAACAAATAGGAAGGGGTGTACGAAGTCACAAATCTTACGTCATTCCGATCCGACCTCATTCAGAGTTTCAAACTCCAGACAATACCCCCCTTGTGACCCACGTAGCTGCTGTGGAAGAAAGAGCAAAATCAGAACATACGAAGGATGTCAAACAGGGTGCCCCATTTGTCAAAGTCGAAGGAGGTATAAAAAGACCCCATTCTGAGATTACTGTCATTCGTGCAAAGAGAGGAAGGAAGTCAACTTCGCAAAAGCCCGTAAAGAAGAGAAATTATATACCAAATTCTGCAAGGAAAACGAAAAAAAAAATCTCCTAAGAAAACGAAACTAATTTCTAAAGAAAAGAAAAGGGTGGCTTGGAAAAAATCAAGAAGCAAACAAAAACCAAAAGAATTTAAGATCGATAGTTATAAGAACATATTCAAAAAGTAAGGATGGCTTTTTTAAGTAATGACAATAAAGACATTGCTCAGCCGATGGAACTTTCTTTTTTTGCATCACCAACAAATCAAGTAGCAGTGGAAAAAGTCTACTTTACGGAAGCAAGACCAATATCTAGCATAGGGGTGGCTGATACCCCAATCGAGATTGTAGTCTCTGGTTCTGGAGCTGAATATATTGATTTAAAAAGAAGTAAATTATACGTGAAAGCCCGGATTTTAAAAGCAGACAGTAATGCCTTAGCAGCAAATGAAAAAACAGGAATCATAAACTTGCCTTTGCAAAGTATGTTTTCTCAGATGGATGTTTATTTAAACAACAAATTGGTCTCTTTCAATACCAACAACTATCCTTGGAAGGCTTATTTGAAAACTGTTCTGTTCAGTGGAGAAGAAGAATTATCCTCACAGAAGCAATCAGAGTTATATTTTAAAGATGAGGGAAATCTTGCAGACCCAAATGCTTACAATGGAGGGAATTCCGGGCTAGTATTGCGGTATGGCTATACACAACAGAGTCGTGTTTTTGAGCTTGAGGGAAACTTAATGGAGGACATATTTGATATAGATAAATACCTGATCAATGGAGTAGATATCTATATCAAACTATTTAGATCCAGTGCCCCCTTTTTAATTATGTCTGATGCCACCACTCCGGCATACAAACTCGAATTACTTGACGTTGTGTATAAAGTAGCCAAAGTACGAGTAGATCCAGGCGTTCTACTAAACCACAGTAAACAGTTGGAGTCAACCCCTGTAAAATACATTATTTCCAGAAATGAACTAAAAATGAACACTATTCCTAAAGGATCTACTGAGTTTTACTGGGACAATATATTTCCACAGGCAGTACCTGATCGTATCGTTATAGGTCTGATTGACCAAAAAGCTGTAAACGGTGATTATACAGCCAATCCCTTCAATTTTGAGCATTTTAACGTATCCGATGTCGGAGTATACGTAAACGGCGAAAGCGTGCCAGGACGACCTTTAAAGACAGATTTCACAGCGGGACATTTTTTGTCGGCCTATACCCGATTATTTGAAGCATCGGGAAAGTGGAATAAGGATGCAGGGCTGGTTATAAGTCGGGAGAACTTTAAGGCCGGGTATTCTCTTTTTGTTTTTACTATTGATCCATGTGGATTTGGTGAAGAATATTTAAACCTAATTCGACGAGGAAACACCAGACTTGAACTGAAATTCAAACAAGCAACAACTAAAGCTGCCAATGTGTTGGTATTAGCAACATTTTCATCTCTGCTAGAAGTTGACAAATCACGTGAAATCAACTATATCCAGCCATGAACTCAAAACAATTACTTAATATCGTACTAGATGATCCGTACTTAAAAGAAGTTGTGAAAGGTGTTTATGCAAGTAATACGTTACCAAATACCATACCACATTATCCGTGTGCCTACATAGTAAATTCACAACCTTTGCCCCTTCCCGGAGAACACTGGATAGCCATTATAATACATAATGCACTGGAGGCGGATTTCTTTGATAGTCTTGGGAAATCACCGGCTGATTACAATCAAGATATAAGGAATTTTATATACATGAATTGTACACATTGTAATTTCAAATCTATAAGACTTCAACCGTATAACTCCAATTTGTGTGGTCTTTATGTACTAGTTTTCATAATTGCGAGATTGTGTTTTAAAAAATCTTTGGCTCGTATATATGCATTATTTTCAAGTAATATTCAATCCAATGATAGCTTTGTACGTAGTTTCATACATGAATATTTTTTGTCTAAATAAATTAGTTTTATAATGGGGACATCAGCTTTGATTTCATTACATTTTTGTTTTTTTTTTTTCTTTATTACTACCTATACCAAGGACATCTTGAATTTTTATTATTATTTTGAATTATATATATATATATGTGCTAATTTGCTATAGACACAGTATGAAATAAGACGTGGAGAAATAAACATGGAAACAGATATTGTGAATAAGTGGTGGAACACGAAATCCTTACTTCCCTTTTCTGCACCCTCCACAATTTTAATATGTGGTAGCACACAAAGTGGAAAAACATATTTTACCAAACAAATGTTACAAAATGCAAACTGTATGTTTTCGATGCCTGTCGATAAAATTATTTATGCGTATTCTGAACATCAACCGATGTTTGATGAGATGGTTAAATCTATACCGACCCTTTCTTTACACCAAGGCTTACCAACGAAGGACGACATAGAACAATATACAGAGGGTGTGAATCATACAATTGTGGTTTTGGATGATCTCATGTTACAAGTTGCGCAGTCTCAAGACTGCGTACATCTTTTTACGGTGACTTCACATCATCGAAACGTTACAACTGTAATGCTTTCCCAAAATCTGTACCCTCCGGGAAAATATGCCAGAACAATTTCCCTGAATTGCCTAAATGTTATATTGTTCAAGAATTATCGTGATTCTCGACAGGTAATCACCTTTGGCTCTCAGATACTACCAAGTCAAGTACCTTATTTTAAGGCAGCATATGAATCTGCCACTCGTGCGAATTTTGGCTACCTTCATGTTTGTCTGGAGCCTACTCAAAACAAAGACTACCAATTAAGGTCTCGCATTCTACCGAGTGAGGACATGATTATCTATCAGCCATTATAAAAACATTTACTGAATCTTTTTGTTTCATTACACAATTATGAAGCAGAGAGTAGAGAAGCATAGAGCTCTATTGGAGTTTCTTTTGTATGCAGACAATGTACAACAGAAGATGACAGTCAAAGTACTGACCAACGAACAATACGATGTCCTCAGCGAAATAGCACTGAACATTTATACAGGGACCTATCCATTACCCACAAAGTATATAAACCAGTTAAAACCCTACGAATCTTACATTAGATTGCTGGGATCTAGAGAAGTCAGTACTAAAGAGAAAAAACGGATTTTACTGAAACATATTCAGCTAGTGTCACTTTTGTTGAAACCTATAGTGCGATATATTCAAAAGAAATGGCGAGAGAAATTATACTAGTGCCGAAGCTCAAGTATGACCACCTTCTTAAAAAATCCGACAATGTTGGGAACAATTTAAATCAGGATACCAGTCACTCGAGGAATGAACCCAAACTATTCGAACATACAGAAGATCAAAAACAAAATCCTGACCAGTTAACGGAAAAAACGGATTTGGTGCAAACAGGAAATGGTTACTTACGTAGGAATAAAAAAGGTTGGGAGACCTCCAGGTGTTTCCAATACTCGACGCAAGAGAAACATTCAATGGCTTACATACTGAGATAAACTGCATGATATAATTAAAACAGACATTATACAAATTGTCACATAGTTTTATTATTATGTTTACTGCAATATTCAATAAAAATAATATCAGTTATAAACAATTGGGTTTTTTTTTCTTTAGAAAAATCCAAATGGCAACGTGTCCAAATTGGGTAGAATTCGTCTTTTCGTATAAACCATTTTATAGTTTTTTGCTTCTCTTCGGTTTAACAGTTTTCGCTTTCTACTATCCCTAGATATTTTACAGGGATTGATAATTTCAATCTGTTTTGAAGTACAGATGATTGATTTAATTGCATCAAAATTAAGCAGTTTTGAGTTTGCCCAGTTAAGTGTAAAACCTCGCACTTTGCATTCTTCTTTCCCTGATATGCGGTATGCATAATTTTTTGGCCCACCCGACACAAATTCCACAATGTGCCTTTCTTGTGCAGATATCTCATTTGTTAGTTCCCCAAGATAGTTTCCTATGGGAAGGTAACTCAAATCGTCTGACTGTTTGGCTTTGAATATGACGCTGTCTGTATCAAAGTACAACACATTCTCATTTAACTTGTCGAGAATACTATACAATTTCAATCGAGCCCACATTGTAGTGAAAGAAGCCAAGAAAATATTTGTTTTATTATTGAATGACGTGAAAAGGGGGCTATTACTATATTCTAACTGAAGTATGTCTCTGGAAACAATGTGAAAATTGTGGGGGACTTTGGTTGGGTCTGAGAGTATTTGAAAAAAATTCTCAGCTTCAGACTCGTGAATAAATATAGATTGATTCATGTCTAGCCTCTGACCAAATTTCCCCCAGAAACTATTTAAACAAAGTTTTGCTAGACAGCGTAAACCAGGATTCTTCTGAATTTTTTCATAATCTAATTGTATGCCCTCTTTTTCTCTGTATTCTCTTGTGTATTTACGTTTAAACTCTTCTGTGACACACCCAGCAGGAAAACCAGAGGCTTCCTTTTTATTTTTAAGGAACATGTTAACATACTGGGCAAACAGGCCTCCCTCACATGACTTTTCGTCGTATTTTGACGATTCGGAAAAGTGATACACCTCATATATTTTTAAGATTTTATACCCTTTGGACGTTGCCATTTGAATTTCGGGGGTACACCACGTGCCTATAATAACCCTGTCTTCTACAGAACAAGTGCATTCTTTCTGATTTTCAGTGTCTGCACATTTTCTACACAGTGGAAACTTTAATTTTCCTTTGGAATTATATGGGAGCACAGGGTGATACAATCGTCTCGGTGGAAGTATTTTGATTTTTGCAAGTCCAAAATACAGGGATAAGTCCTCAAAATTGTCAGTAATGATAGTCGGATGGCCTGTAGGGTATCGACAATATTTATTGGTCCAAGGATAGAGACTGGTGAAGTCATAGTATTGAATGGTTTCGCCTTTCTGGGCCTTGTAGTGCAGTTTGATGGCATTCGTGCGACCACCAAAAAAACTGTCACGTGGGTTTAGTCTGTCCTGGAGATCCAAGTTCAAAATGAATTGTTGCAATTCTAAGTTTTTGTTGAGTTGATACTTAAACTGATGCTCCCATATTGTGACCACTTTATACCCCAGATCTTTGAGTTCTTGCTCTCTCCTTTTTGTCATCGTAAACAATTCGTCTATCGTCTGATTCGTGGATGGTAGTTTAGTTTTATATCGATCGTGCGGGAAACATGTGCGACAGCCATGAAACACACAACCTAACCCCAAAAATCAAATACAAATTATTTACTTAATTCATTCCACCCTCCCCTTTCAGTTTTTTTTTTGGGGGGGGGGGAAGGGGCAAATTGGCAACAGACGTTACATAAACAACATTTTTCTTACCGTAGAATTCGTAAATGGTTCCCATTCCGTTTGGAGTCTCTGTAAATCCGTCACATCTGTAATTAGTGCCCGGGACACGGTATTCACCCTCATTCAGAGCATGACGTATGAAAACAGGTTTCCCCCGTTTTAGACTTTTTTCCATCAGCCATTCTAACCACTGAATTGAAACTTTGCTGTGGTTATCTCTTTTTGTGTAACCTTGGGATGGTACAACTGCAATGGGACTGGTAAATTTTCGTTTCCCTATCTGTACACTTTCATCTTTTTTCAAGTCAATTAGGGATTTCCACTCACCATCAATAGAAACTCCCTGTAATCCACTCTTACAATAAACATTATACCATTCAGTCTCTAAACCCCTTGTGATTTCTACTTCATGCTCTTCTTTTAAAAAGAGAGTTTTAAAAATCCCCATGCAGACGCTTGCAATGGTCACAAAATCAAAGGGGTCTACTCCCGAAGTGGTGCAATTCTCAATGGTTCCGTCAGGTTGAACAATGCAGCTCTTAAATGTCGTAACATTAATCATGAGATTTCGAAATTCTAAACATCCTCTCCTCAAGATGTCGACGTCTGAGCGACAATAGCGTAACATTTCGTCTTGAAAGTTAAATGTTTCATCACTCTTCTTTGCATGCCATTCAGCCAACTTTTTCCGCTCTTCGGATGACATAAAATCATATCCATAATACTTCAATGCTGGGTAAGGACCCACATATTTTTGATTTGCTTTTGTATTGAACAAATGTGGAAAATAACCCTTGGAGAGCTCCTCCAGTCCGAAAGCTTCCGGTATTTTGGCTAATTTCATAGGTAGAAAATTTAGGGAATCCAAAAAGGTAAGGTTTAATTTTTGTGAAATGTGCATGTACATGATTTTGGAACCACTGTAAATAATCTTGCTTGGTCGTATAGAATGACGATCTATGAGAACTTCTAAGATGGGATACAAATCAAAACTTTTTGCATTATGAGCAATTAAGAATGTGTCTCTGCAGTGTTTCTGCGTGATATAGGAACAAAACTGTTCGGCTGTGTCATCACCATGGAACACCTTTTCCCTGTATCCACAAGTATCTGGACAAGGGGAATGAATAAAATTGGACTTACGTGTCTTAGAGCATTTTCCACATCGTATTCCACAGTTTGCGCATTTTGAGTCCGTCTTTAATTCCTGTTTTTGGCATTTATGACACGAAGTTTGCAATTCAGCAAAATTAACTTTGTGTTGTGGAAGGCCACATGACGGATCTTGACAGTTTTGACACAATCTGCAATCTAAACACCGACGTTCTTCCTTGACACATTGCCGAGATCTTATGCTAGATGGATTATACCCTTGGTCACACTGAAAGTTGTCGTCCTGACGCGTTTCGAAGTCGTAAAAGATAAATTTCATATTTCTTTTTTCTATATCTGATTTATACGACTTTTGATAACAGTGGTGGTCTCCTGTTTGATATTCTCTGCAATTAGGACATTGCCACTCTTGACACACGTGTTTTTCGGGAGACCGCTTACTATATTCTAAGGTAACTCTGCAAGTCTTACACTGGTAGAATAATTCGCAGGGGGGTGGAATGTTGTCATTTTTTACCACTTTGCTTACCTTGTGTCTATTGAAACACTCAAGTGACCGACACACACGTCTGCAAGAACGACATCCTAATCGGATATCCGTTTCTGGACAGTGATCATGCAAACACACGTCACAGGAGGTCGAACAGGAGTGTTG
Organism: Saccostrea echinata; assembly: GCF_033153115.1. Lineage (NCBI taxonomy): Eukaryota > Metazoa > Mollusca > Bivalvia > Ostreida > Ostreidae > Saccostrea > Saccostrea echinata. The sequence continues at coordinate 9,646,978 of NW_026889785.1, forward strand.
GTATTTTTCTTTGTATGGTTTTAAACAAGTGTGACAAAAATACGACTTTTTAAAAAAGCCTTGTATATTTGCGATGCCATGCCAATGTTTTTCCTTTTCCGACTCCACGTGATACAAATAGAGGCGGGGTTTTCCTTGGTCGTCCGTCACCCTGACAAACTTGTTTCCTACTATAGACGACACGACGTTAATACAGACATCGAGCAAATTTTCAAAAGGTTCTATGTCATTTAAACCCAAATACCTCGTGGTAGGCACGCCAGCTTTTTCACAAAGCTGGATTGCCATCTCTGTTTGCATTTTTCGACGAGATTTTTTTAACATATTGTCATAATATGATTTTGGGATAGCTTGATGCTTGATTGCATGATCTAACATCGTTCCTGTATCACTCCCGATTAAGTGGCGCCATGTATTGCCGTTTACTTTTCTGCACATTTTAAGGTAACAAAGGCCTATTGAGATAGCCATGCAAAGATTGTTATCGTTTTCCACATAAAAAATTGCTCTTTTTTTTCATTAAACTATTCTCTGGACCAAAAAGGGATGTAATAGGTAATTTTGTTGCACCCCCACCCCCTTTCGGCAAATCAATTGACCCTATAGTGACAAGCAGGTTTTCATCCACAGGTATACCTTCATTTGAATTCAATACTTTAGTGATCTCCGACATCACAGTTTCCGCATTGAGGTTTTCCCATGGCTGCAGGGGAACCACAATAGGGTTGTTCAAACTCGGATGACTGAGTACCACTCTTCCTAAATCTGCATCATGTCCCTTGGCCTGTGACAACAGGTCATCGAACATATCATGAAATTTGTTCTGAATATCTAGTAATTTTTCCCCCTGCCATTGCTCATTGAATTTCACTTTGAACGAAGTGTCACGGGCTAAATTTTTCTTAAACGTTCTGGTGTCTCTTTTCCATATGAAGTAGGGTTGTTTCAATTTACTCTCTTGGCTAGAATCATCCCCAGCCCCCAATTGCCCACTATTAGATAATTGGTCATCATCATGCAGATTTTGTCGAGGTCTTTTTGTTGGGGTCTCAATGTCTGGTAGAACCTCATGCCACAAAGTATCAACATGCTTTTCCCATTCAAGTTCTCTTAATCGCTTCTCAACCTCAGCATCACCAACAAGACTATTGGCTGCAGCAAAAAACTTTACAGTTTCCGGATCATTCAAGGAGTTCAGGATTTCTTTTAAAAGGCTGTCATCTGCCATAACTTGAGTTTTAAAAAAAAAAATGAAAATTAAATCTCTAGAAATTTTTTTGTCATTATCAAATCAAATCTATATCCTTTAACACATGCTGCAATACAATTTGTATTCTTTAGAACAAAACTGGGAATATCTTATATTTACTGGCATCAATTCATTAAAATGATAAGACTAATTCTTTTTTTTTAGAAACAGTTTAATAAAACAATAAAATTTACAACTTTTCTGGCTGTAATTAAAACATCAAGTTTTAAAAAATATTATTGACAAAATATACAAGTTGGATTGTACGTCAAGTAAACAGTCTAATGGTTATTCCCCTTGCCAATCATGGTGGTGTATTTTTTATTAAACATTACATTTTGTTCCAAACCTTATATAAATGTGTACAACGATTTAAGCTAAATAATTTTTTTTAAAACTTGGGGTTTTCAAAGAAAATTCTTACTGATTGTCTTTAAACTAGATCAACTTATTGTGATCCTTAAAGAGATATCAACTACTTTAAAAAAAAAAAGGAGAAAAAAAGTTTTGAAAGAGAATAAGAAAAACAAATGTAAAATCTCACTAACCAAGTTATATTGCAACATTAAAAAAATATGAAGATAAAAAAATGGAAGTAAAAAATGTCTGATGGTATACTTAAATAGCAGTTCAATTGAAAATTGTGCATTGCTTAAATAAATGAAATTAAATTTTTTTAATTTTTCCTTTAAGATTCTAAAAAACATTAAAATGATTAATACATAAAAAAACCCTATACAATTCCAAAATCAAAAAATACCCTGCTGTTTCACAATTCATTGTGGTATTATCTGACTAGTGTAATAAATGTTTTCATAGAAAATTATTTTGTTCAGAAAAAAAGTCATTTGTATTATACTCATAAAAAGATTTTGCTTTTTTTTTTTGTTGGAAGCATTTATACCAAGACATCTTTTCCTCCCCGAATACTGTTCTTCATAACCCATATTACCTATTCAAAATTGCAAGTTAATGGACAATACAAAATAGGAATGTTAAGAAAACCAAAACATAAAAAACATAATACTAAAATAAAAATGGCTCATACTCTTTCCTTCGAGGTATTTCAACATATGCCATATGACATTAAGCAAGATAACACAGATCCACTTTGTAATTCATCAAATTACAATAAAAAATTCAACTAAAAACCCGCACAACTGAGGTATTTCAACATGATATGACTACCTATCTAGTCAGTATGAAAAAAAATATTAATAAAAACACTTGTCATAAAAAAAGGTTTCAAGCCTCAGAGATGGGTACTTCCAACATTACAATATATCCTGTCATTTATGTACTCTCTTCACTTATATATAGATACACGTATATACCAATTCACAAAAAGCTGGAAAAAAAAATTAGTAAACGTGTTTAAAAACACACTCTACACTTGCAGATAGGTATATGAAAAGTTATGTATCAGTACATAAAAAAACAAGTGAACATCTACAAAAAAAAAACAACAATGAAACAAAATTGTACCCTCTCCCCAAAAGACATTCTTTTTTAGAAATGGATATACAGGGTACATGACCAATTACAATGACAATTTTCTCAAGGCCTTAGACCTTGTGCGGGAGGAAATGGTTTCCTCTCTTGGAGAATTCGAAACCAAAGGTCTTGTTGATCTTACAGTGCTTGGTGGTGTGTATACAGGATTGTCTTGCACTTGCACGGAAGATGTCTGTAGTGGAGACTGTTGTTCTGATGTTTGTTGATTGCGGAGGGAGCAGTGACATTGTAGCTGAGACATCAATAGTATTCTTATTAAAATCAGAATAATAGCTAGCGTAGTCACTACTCCCCAGGCAAATAATCCTATTCAAAATTTAAAAAAAATTGTATATCTTTTTGTAAAAGCATATTATATTGCTAAAACTTGAAAAGTATGCTGAAGTGTCATGATTGATAAATCCATAATCACATTTATTCAAAATATACTACCTCAGACTTAAACTGTTGTTTACAATGTATTATTATTACATGTTTCCTGTCTTTTGAATTTTGTTTACTTCCATGAAATTCATAAATGATTTCTTTTGGTTATGTTCTTCCTTAATTAATCTTTACTGAAAATTTATACTCAAACACAGGGAAATCCAGTTCACATACATACCAGATGTTTCAGGTTCTTCAAACAACCCTTAGTCTTGAACTTCATCTTTTGTCACTGTCATACGCCGAGCTGTAAAAGCAGTAGTAGAACACTAACATCTTTAAAAAATTTAACCCAGATCTCATGTCAATTCCTATATTATATTAGTTTCTAACAAATATATATATTTATATAGAATTAATTATTCAGTGCCTTTGTTTAGTTATTTTTTCCCTTTACTTATCTATTTATTGAAAATTGAAACAAAATCTAGAATTAAAATAAACAATTACTATTTATAAAATACAACAAAAGGAATCAATATTTCATATTCATACCACTTGTTGACACATAATTGAATTATTTCTTGTCTCTTTAACTTGTTTACAAAACCATTTGTCATTGTTCTTAAATTGTGTAAAGCATTAAAAACGCTTCCGAGAAATTGTGTGTGTGTGTGTGTGTACCTTGAATCCTTGGTGTCCTGCCTAAAAAGGAATTGACCTGACTAACTTCACTAAGTGTAGTCGTTGGGGACTCGGACACTTGGGGCTTCTCACTTGTAATTGCAGTGGTTTGACTTTCCATACCATGGGGGGTTGAGCTTGAGGTGGTAGACCTACCATCATCTCCCTCGAAATGAACTATAGCAAAATAAACAAACATTTAATTATGTGTGCAAACACAAGTTTACTACTCGGTCATCTTCTTCCTTCTTTAAGCACCGATTTGAATATTTTTTCATGTAAACAAATACCTGATTTTTACCGATTTTTTATTCTATATAGAATTATATTATAGTGAAAACAATTACCGTGTGACACCTTGAAATGAACGAGTAGTTACGAAATTTGTTAATCGTTTTCCGAACCCGACAACAAAAGGTGATCAGGCTTCGTCTTGGTCAACCAGATGCTTGGCTGTCTCCGTAAATCTCTGCTTCTCGGAGATTTACGGAGAAAGCCGAGCGTCTGGTTGAACGAGACTATCTGCTGACTCGATCAATGAGTCATCTTCTGAAACCGATTTATGTTTTCCTGCCGTAATTAAATATATCAATTCTAATAAACAGAACTTTTTTGCAGAGTTGTATCCAATAAATGTAGGTCACAGACCAGTCTACACCAAAAAGCGTAAATCATTCGGTAAACCTCGGTAGATGCCGTTCCTCTGAAACCCTCAAGGTTTACCGAATCTGTTTCCAGAGTTGTCTTCCGCTAATTCAATATCATAAAGAGCATGCGCTTTTTCACTAATAAATAAGATATTTTTCTTTTCATTTTAAAAATTCACAATTTATTTCCCCAGAATGTGTAAACCAAACGCTGACAGAGGATAAAAGTTGAAGGGTAGCGGAAACAAGTCTGGATACAGAATGCCGAAACAGTTGAAACTTTAAATTATACTTACTTTTGCACTCTTGACCATTTCTGTCCCTGAAAGTGACATCCGCGCGGAGCAAATTTCCGTCAGTGTCGAACATTTTGGTAGTGCACGAAAATAGAGTTACGTCTCGGACAAATCCCATAAACTGTATACATTTTCTTACTGGTCTTACACATTTAGCTATTCCAAATGAATTTGGCCAACACTTTGTACAATTGTCATATGGTAATGCAGCATTCTTAAGTGAAAAAATGACCAAGATCATCATCACTCTCCTCACGTCCATGATTTTCGATTCACGGAATTGCTTCGGCCGCGTGATTTTTTTTATTCACGTGACATTTTGCGCGGCAACTATTGTTATCTTGCGTAATACATACGTAAAGATCAATTATAGATCCTTTAATTTTCATTTTTGAAATTTTTATATGGATTGATTAATTGACTTTTTCCAGTTTTCCAGTTTGTTCTAAATTAAATACGCATGCGTTTAGTACAAAACACAAGATTGATACATAATCATACATATCTTGGCCTGACCCCCCCCCCCTTTTCCCTCATCTCTCTTTAATCACATTGGCCCGTATACATTTTAGAGTTGACATGATTTTATTACAATATGTCAAAAACTGATACACGTATTTTTTTTCTATCAACAAGTTCTTATGTAAATTTAAATTAAACAAAATCTCTCTCTCTCTCTCTCTCTCTCATTACAAGTGTTGAATTCATGATACTGTGTACATCACATAATTTTTATTATGTTAAAGCATATATGTATTTTTTTTTTAAAAAATGAGCATTGCGTTTTTAAAAGTAAATTAGGGCACCGATTTTAAGTTAAAAGCAGGTCATAAAAAGTACCCAAACAACCCCTTTAATAAATGTGACTCTCATTAAAGAAAAACACACGCCTTTCATCAAATAAAATTTGCGTCTGTTTTTAATTCTGGGAACGCCAAGAGAACCGCGCTTAAGCCCTTTGTCAAAGAGCATAAGAATTAAGGTGACGCTTTGGTCCTGATGGGAGGTAAAAGAGTTGACCAAGTTTTTTTTTCGTTCTCCATAGAACATAGCCTTATAAGGAATTGTTTTCTGTTAGCTAATGATTTCACAAATACATACATCCCCTAAAACCACACCCAGTAAACTTACAATGAGTATAAAATATGATACATTTTTGTCTCTCAGTACTATTTGATCCTTTGCGTATACAAACTACGTGAGAATTCTACAAGACTCCAAATATCTGTTTTGAAAACGTCTTATTTTGTGATCATGGCAGAGAAATTTCTGGACATTTTGTAAGTACTTGCTTTGTTTTGTTTTTTATGACCAGATAGAAGATTTGATTGTGAAAATACTACCTCATTTTTTTGTGTTTGTGTATTTTTAGTTTGTTACTTATTACTTGAAAGTAGAGAAGTTTATTTATAATAAATTCACGCAAGTAGCTATTCCCTTTGCGACAAATCTTTAGAGATTTACAATAAAATTGGTTGACAAAAGAATTTGTTTATTTTCTTAAAAAAAATTTCTTCACCGTTAAAAGCGAACAAGCAACTTCGTAATTGTTGTGTTTTTTTCTCGGATATTATTTAAATTTATTTATTTCATTTAATATTTTTTCAGTTTATTATACTTTCCTACAATATTTTTTTTTTCAAAAATTAGAGCAGATATTTTGAAGTGTGCATCTTTCTTTTATTATCTAGGGATGAGAAGCACACATCTAGCCCATCAAGGTCATTTGATGACTTTGAAAAAGAATGGCTCGACTTAGGAACAGATTGGGCACTTCCCATTCTGGAACCGGAGTATTCTCGAATTGATCCCTACTTTGCTCTAACCGGGGATGACGGGACTACCGTGCAGATTAAACAGGAAAATATTATCCCAAGTCAGACCACCACATGTACACCTGTTCAGATCCAAACCATGGCATCCTCCTCTGCCCCTACTACACAGACCACAATTTCAACTCAGATCGACAAAGGCTTAAAAACCCCTAAGACGCAAGTCCAGTCTGAAGGCAGAACCAAAAAAAGAAGACTGAGCGAAACTGAAGACTCGATCTTGTTAACTCTGCTCAGGTAAATTATATAGAAATTCTCATCTTTGCTATTTATGCTTAGTTCTATTCAAATAACTCGTCCGAGATATTTTTTAATTTTGTTATATAATGTTATCGCTAAACTTTAATTCATTGTTATCAAAAAATTAAAAGTTCCACATATTTCCCAATGTCAGTAACTTAATTCTTCTAAAACAGCAAAAATATTGAATCACATTTTTTTTATTCAGAAAAAACAAGGACGAAACTTCTGTGCCAGTTCAAACCTCGCCGCGGCGTTCTGTGCCAGTTCAACAAAAGACGAGAGATCCACGCCAAAAGACAAGACACCCGCGCCAAAAGAAAAAGGAAAACCAGCATGCCATGGAACAATCCATTTTGAAGGCATTTAGGTAAACACACTTTTTTTTAAACCGATATTGTAAATTAAAAAAAAACCTTCATAACTTAATTCAAGAGCGTAGATAGGTCTTTAATGAAGTAAAGGCTCATTGTACGATGAGAAGGCAAGGTCCTGGTAGGAGAATTTTCATATATTTTGGCGAAATTTAATATTAGAACACGAAGAAAGTAATGTAAAAAGTATTCAAAAAATAGCCAGAGAGACAAAATAAAATCAATATTAAATGAACAAGTTTAAGTTTGTTCAGAAATAGTTACCTCATCCACAAAGATGAGGTAAATTCGGATGTGCAGCCATAAAAAGTTAATTGCAAGTTAATTAATTATTGATTAAGTAAACATTCCAAAGACTGAATATTAGAATTCTTGCAAAGAAACTGCCGATTATAATTTATACACAGGTAATCTATATATGAGACTATATCAATGGTAAAAAATATATGAAGTCATATTTATTTTCTACAGTTTTGGTTTTACTTTTCTTTCGGAAAATTTTAAGTGTAGGCACGTGCCTTAAGTGTCTAATGGCAGCTACGCCACTGTTATAAAAATCTATAAAGATTAGAGACTATTATGATTAAACAAATCTTTCTTTATGATTTATTGTAATGTAAAAAACAGCTAAATTTGATTTTAATAATTGATTTTTTATACAGAAAAATTTATGAAAAAAACATATAAAAAGTGTATAATTCTACATCGAGCTTTATTTTTTTATTGTAGAAGAAATAACGCCACAAAATATGCAGCACTTAATAGACGCTGCGCGACACCAGAGGAGCCATCATCCCAACCACTTCATGAGGAATTAGAGGCGGTTGACGAGCTCATTAGTTGCATACAGGCAGATTTGGCACAGACGACTTTTCTCATAACATATGTTAAAGATTACGTGAGAAAAAACTGTAAACGGAGAATACCGCTCCAAACTCTATCATGAGAGATAACTGTTCATTATCTCCATATTTCAGACAAGAAAAACTACATTGTATTTAGTTTTGTTAGTAAAATTCGTTGATAATAATAAGCATTTGAAAATCAATAAATGTACATGTGTATAGTGCAATTACTTTTAATGATCGAGTATAATGATTAACGATTTATATGAATTGTGTTTCCGATTATAATATCTTTGTAATTGTCATAATTAAAAAATAATGAGAAAAAAATAAATTCTCATACATTTGTCCGATTTTCTTATCATGTACGATTTGCAAGGTTGTCACTAAGAATTAAAATAGCAGGGTTCATCAAAGAACTGGGATTCCTCTACTAACAGGGAGTATAGAGGGGTTATCAAAATAATCGAGGGATACTGTCATTATAAGGAAATTTCTCGGCTCCATATTCTTAGAGACAGATGAATTCAATTTTATATTAAAAATTGCCCTGTATATGATAATCTTAGAATACAATAAATCAAATACTATTATATTTAAAAAAAAATCTTGTGTCTTTAAACTAATAAAATTATTAAGGGTTCATATTATCAAAGATATGTTTAAATTGGGAAGATTATTGTTCAGCGCTGAACACAACGAAGATTAGAACAACTAAATTGTTTGTAGCATATAAAAATTGAATTGACGACCTTGGAGTTGAGTTGTATAATTTACCATGTACATTATAATATTTTAGAAAGTATGTTTGAAAAATTGATTTGTCAAATAACCGATGATATTTACAAGTTTAATAAAACTGACCACCTCCATGGGAAAAATGTAAAATACAGAAAATGATGTATAAGATTATACTTACTAAAGCTTTGCTGGTGAATGGAAACATGTCAGTCTAAAACGTTAAAAAGCTGGATTCCAATTTATAGCAAGGCTTAAAATTATCTTAACTGTTATGACCTTGCTGTTGACCTTTTATTTCGGGTTGATGACCTTGAGGTTGAAATCGAAGTCTCAAGGTTAGAAGCTATTGAATGGTATGACCTTGACCTAATATGTATGAAGCGCTTTGAATATTAAATGTTTTGACTTTGACCTATTTTGTTATGAACTTGAATTTGACCTAATATGTTATGACATTGACCTAATATACAAGTTTATGAACCAAGATTTTAATTGATGTATCAAGGTCAGTGACTGTTGAAGGTTATGACCTTGACCAAATATGTCTCAAGGTTTGTGACTGATAAATGGTATGACCTTGACTTTGACCTAAAATGTTATGACCTTGGGCTTTGACCTCCTTGACCTACATAAAGTTATGACCTTGACCTAATTTAAAAAAAAAATGTTGACTGTATAATGTACCCTTTACTACTTAGAAGGCAAGGTAGACTTTGAGCTACCAACCCTGATTGAGTGCGACCATATACCAAACAATCCAGATGAAATACCAACACCTGAAGTCACACTTCATCATGAACATCTCATAGAAATTGCTGGAAACCTTCAACCACTTGATGAAGAATGTCACATTCTTTTGCTGATAGGACGCGATTTGATAGAGGCCCATCATGTTCTACATCAGATCTTTGGTCCACCGAAAGCTCCTTATGCACAACTCAAACTTGGCTGGGTTGTCATCGGAGAAACTTGTCTCAACATGCAACATGCCTCACGTGATCTAAGTGTTAAGAAAACTTACCTTCTACCAACTGGTCAGCCTTCAACTATGAAGCCATACAGCAACAAGTTTGAGGTACTTGTAGGTCAGTCTTTGTCTGATGAGTCGCAGCTATTTATCAGGAGGAAGGACGACAATGAACAAGGCATGTCAATAGAGGATAAAATGTTCTTGCAACAGATGGATAGTGAATTTATCAGAGGCCCTTCAGGAAGTTGGGTGGCCCCACTGCCCTTTCGAGAGAATCGACAACGGTTACCGAACAACAAGGAGCAAGCCATTCAGCGAGCTAAACTTCTTGATGTTAGCCTTAAGAAGAACCCTGTGAAAAAAGGACATTTTCTTACATTCATGGCTAGGATTCTGGACAATCATCATGCAGAAGTTGCCCCAAAGTTGTCTGATGGAGATGAATGTTGGTTTCTGCCCCTATTTGGTGTTTACCATCCCAAAAAACCAGATCAGATTAGGGGTGTGTTCGATTCATCGGCTAAATTTAGGGAGTTACCCTGAATGAAGTCCTTCTTTCAGGACCAGATTTATCAAACAGCCTGCTTGGCATTCTTCTAAGATTTCGCAAGGAAATGGTTGCTGTGACTGCCGATGTGCAACATATGTTTCGCTGTTTTTTAGTAGGAGAGGATCATCGCAACTTCTTAAGATTTTTGTGGCACAAGGATAACGACCTTGACAAAGAAATCATTGAGTATAGGATGAGGGTCCATGTCTTTGGTAACCGGCCCTCACCTGCTGTAGCAACACTCGGACTCGGAAAGGCAGCTGAAGCGGCAAAACCGAACTATGGAGATCACCTTACCAATTTCGTAAAAAATGACTTTTACGTTGATGATGGGTTGACTTCCTGTCCAACCACTGCAGAAGCTGTTCGCATTCTCAAGGATACTCAGAGCGTCTTGAAGGAATTTGATAATCTCCGGCTTCATAAATTTGTCTCCAACAGTCCTGAAGTCATGTCAGCCTTTCCAGTTGAAGACCTAGCATAAAATCTGAAAGACTTGGATTTACAAAGGGAGGGCATGCCTCTGCAGCGCAGCCTTGGTCTAAGCTGGGATGTAAACAATGACACCTTTCTGTTCCAACTATCAAAAGACAATAAACCTGCCACACGAAGAGGTTTACTTTCAACCGTCAATGGGATTTATGACCCTCTAGGCTTTTTAGCACCAGTGACTATCTATGGTAAACTCCTACTCAGGCAACTGATAGCACAGACTCGAGACTTGAATGAGTCTCTCTCTGAAGAACTAACATCTCTATGGAATTCTTGGAAGAATACCTTAGATGCACTTGAAGCCCTGCGTATTCCACGGACACATGTGACAAATCTCAGCAAAGCAGTGACGAAAAAACTTCATGTGTACAGTGACGCATCTGAAAAGGCCATAGCGGCTGTCGTTTATTTGCGCACAACCGATAGTGACGGACAGTGCAAAGTTGGATTCATGTTGGGAAAGGCTAAAGTTGCACCCATAAGTGGACACACTATCCCACGATTGGAATTGTGTGCATCTGTGTTGGCGGTGGAGATTGCACAGTGTGTTCTGAATCACCTGGGCATACAAATAGACTCTGTGAAGTATTACACTGATGGCAAAGTAGTCCTCGGCTACATCTGTAATGAGTCTAGGAGATTCTATATCTATGTTGCCAACAGAGTAGACCGCATAAGGAAGTTTACTACTCCAAGCTAGTGGAATTAAATGTTTACTGATCATAACCCTGCAGTTTTAGCGACGCGATGTCTACCTGCACATGAGTTTCAAGACAGCACTTGGTTACAAGGACCAAAACAACTTCTCGTTATTAAACAGGAGGAACAAAATGAGAATGAACATTCACTCATTAAGCCAGATGAAGATAAAGAGATTCGCCCTATTGTTTCAGCAATGAAAACCTGCACTGCAGACGAAGATGGTGGACAACCATACACTGCAATGACTCAACGATTCCAGCGATTTTCTGCTTGGAGGAAACTTGTGTTGGCCATGAACTTTCTCAGATACATGCTTTTCAAGTTTCAAGGCAAAGACATTGATTCTAACACAGTAACTGAAAGATACCAAGACACAGAGCACTTTGTGATCCGAATGGTGCAGTCTGAGGTGTACTGTGACGAGATTGACTGTATACGACAAGACGAGCCCCTACCTCGACGAAGCCCAATAGCCAACCTTAATCCATTTTTAGATGATCAGGGACTTCTTCGTGTAGGAGGTCGGATAGTCAATTCAAAATTGACCTTGAAAGAGAAGAAACCATTGATTATACCTGGACGCCATCACATAGCAACCCTACTGGTTCGACACTATCAAGAGAATGTCAAGCAGCAAGGGCGTCACTTCACCGAAGGAGCTATTAGGGCTGCTGGACTTTGGATAACAGGGGCCAAACGACTTGTCTCATCGATTATTCATAAATGTATCACGTGCAGAAAACTCGGAGGGAAGACGCAGTATCAGATCATGGCTGATCTACCAGCAGACCGCCTTGACCCATCGCCACCTTTCACAAACGTAGGTGTAGATGCATTCGGACCTTGGGCTGTAGTTTCACGTAAGAGTCGAGGAGGTAGTGCCAACTCCAAGCGCTGGGGAATATTGTTCACATGCTTAACCACAAGGGCGGTTCATATTGAACTAGTTGAGGAAATGAGTTCTTCTGCATTTATCAATGCTGTCAGAAGATTCACCGCCATATGGGGTCAGGTAAAGACCTTCCGTTCTGACCAAGGCACTAACTTTGGTGGGGCCGTAGATGACTTGCGCATTGATGCCAAATACGTCAATGATGCAGCCTTGAAGAAGTATCTACACAACTCTGGTACTGTATGGGTCTTCAATCCGCCCCATGCATCCCACGTGGGTGGGGCACGGGAAAGAATGATCGGTATTACCCGTAAGATCATCAATTCAATGCTGACTGATGCCAGTGGAAAGACCTTAACGCACGATGTGCTGAACACATTTATGGCTGAGGTCTGTGCAATCATTAATTCAAGACCTCTTGTTCCGATATCCACTGACCAAGATTCCCCATTTATTCTGACCCCAGCAATGCTGTTGACACAGAAGACCGAGTATGAGTTAAGGTCAATTCACTAGGAGACTTTGATGGTCGAGACATGTTCAAGGCTGAATGGAGACGTGTTCAAGCTTTAGCTAGTGTATTCTGGTCTCGTTGGAAGAAGGAGTATCTACCGCTACTTCAGAGTCGTAGGAAATGGACCAAGAATCAACGTGACATAGCCGAAGAAGATGTAGCTCTTATAAAAGACAAGACTGTTGAACAGAACTGCTGGCCTATTGGCTTAGTTGTGAAAGCCTTCAAAAGTTCTGATGATCATGTGCGAAAGGCTGAAATTCGTACCATTGTGAATGGAAAGCCTACAGTGTATATCAGACCAGTCGTTGACATGATACTTCTCATTGAATGTGAAATTGTATAAGTCTGAGAATGTGTTGACAGACTATTTAAGACTGTTATCGAGAGATTATTGATTTTTGTCATACTCTTAATACAGCAGTTTGTAATTTTGATAGTGAAATCTTGAGATTTCAAACGGGGAGTGTTCTGTCTAATTTTTAATATTTTCATCTCTTTAGAATTTATGTTGTACTATTACGTCAGTTAGACTGAGTACAATACGAATTTTTATTGAATGTGTTTAAGTACGAGTTAATTTTCTGTGTTTGTGCCGCCATACTGTCACGGCGAGGTTTTACTCCTGGTTGAATGTTTGTAATCCACGGTGTAAGTAGTTTAAAGTTTTTACACACTGTTTATTCTTCAGATTATGTTATCGCTTACCTATATCTCTATTGTCAGCTATGCTAATTATTGCAGTTCTGCATAATTTTAGATAATGTTTGTGCCATGTGCTTAAAGTATGGTGTGCTATTCATGTCATCTTATATAGTCGATAGTAATTAAGTCTGTATTTGTCTTAAAAATATATTTTATACATGGAATTTGATACAGTTGATCAGAGTATAGTTAGTTAATGATTTATAAGAGATATTGCTTGTCTGTGTAATTTTTTTTTAAATTAAGTGAATCATGTTTTGAGAAATTTTTCTATGGAAAGCAGTACCTGTCATTACTTACTTTGGTGTTGTTTTATTGTAGCTTTTTACCAGACGCACGTTCACATGCGCACTTGCACATGCAAGTGAGGGTTAACTATCTGTCAAATAAAACTTTCTAAAGGAACTGAGTGACTTTTTATTGTGGCAGAATACTGGGGTTTCCATTTCCTCTGTTAGTATCCGCTGAATATGCTCTGTCATCATTATTTTTAATAAACTCTTGAACATACTATGGGCTTTTCTAGAGACACCAAACAGCTTCCTGTTCGTGAGTAGTTCTGTGGGTTATTTGAAGTCTCATCTAAGGTTTTAAGAAAGTTCTCCCACCGTGCAATATCTATTTCTGACATCTTATTTATCCAAATCTTCATGTTCTTTCTGAGATTTGTGATGTCATTTTTTTCAAATGTTGCATTCAACACTGCAGGCTGACTTGTTTGAATGCTGATAGTGCCATCCGATCTTTGACTGAAAAAGCTTCCATGTATTACTTTCCAAGAATGATCCACATTTTTGCGATAAAAGATGTCGACATCCCCGTTTTCCTCGATCAGTCTTGATCTGTTATGAATATAAATGTAGAAATTTTAGTTTGTTTTCCATTCGAAATAATTAGAGTTTAGATGTAACCTATGTCATATTATTTGTTTTGGAGAGTAAAATAAGTAATCCAAGCATAGCGCAATGGTTAGAGCATTTGTTTCAGATTCGCAGAGTGTGGAGTTCATAACATTAAATGTAACATGATATTAACAATACATACATCGATCAGTATTTTGAGTTTTATTTACTTCCAAAGTGAAAAAACTAGAGGATATGTTTGTGAAACACTGTTGCCACCGTATGGCAGCTTATAGTGAAGGTGAAAGTTTTCTCAAATGTAAGTCAAACTCCAAGGTAAAAAGATCAAAAATGTTGTTATTCAAAGAAAGGACTGGTCCCAACGAATATAACTTTTATGTTGCACATGTGGTTACCGTTTTCTTTACTCAGGTGACCTATTGCTAGTCGTCGTGTGTTAACATTTGAACATTTTCAGCCTCTTCTCTGAAATCGCTCAACCAAATTCAACCAATTTTGGTATAAAGCATCTATGGGTGAAGGTATTTACTGTTTATTATTATTTTATACTGACTTGTTCCTGTTAAAATGAAAATAATTTACAAAATCGTTTTTTGGATGTTTCATTTTATTTATGTTTTTCGTTGCATTGTGCCTCTTAATAATATAATACTTTGATTTTTAACATACCTGGTCTGATATTCCAGTCTGATAACTGGGAGTAAGGAGGACAGGCCCATGTGTCAACAATGGTGTCTTGTAGTGATAAGTAGCAGGCAAGTCAAGGGGGTACACGGACTTCACAGAATCAAAGAGGGAGGAATGGACATCTGACGACCACTGACCTCCACATAATCTCAGCTAGATGTGCTTGAAACTATGGACGTTAAACAAGTGTAGACTATACAGTGTATCTTGAAGGTAATCAAAGTAAATAAATTAGGAATTAAAAATATATCCCCACAACCATAATATATTGATGGTTTTTAAAGCACAGACTGTGTCACTTTAAAAATAGGCAATTTTTACTTTTTAACACCCTTCAATTTATGGCATGTTTTACCATTTTGTTTGTCTAAAACCTTAAAATTTAATTCCTCAACGCCTTATGACTTTCCCTTTAAGTTCCCTGTTAAATTCATGTCTTGCACAATCAAGTGCCTGTAAGTGAACTTTTCTGTATACCACAAGTTTTACTAGTAAATAATTTCGTAAGTTCTATTGTCGAAACAATGACCTTGTCAGTAAA
Organism: Saccostrea echinata; assembly: GCF_033153115.1. NCBI lineage: Eukaryota > Metazoa > Mollusca > Bivalvia > Ostreida > Ostreidae > Saccostrea > Saccostrea echinata. The sequence goes on from NW_026889785.1 coordinate 9,662,683, forward strand.
TAAAGTCTTTCATTAACTTGATTCTGACTGATGTTTTTCACTCCTCCATAGCACCTAATCCAACCTCTGATGTTTTAGATGTCCGCGTTTGCTCTGCTCCTGATTTGTATTGTATTGTTGTGTGGACTTTTGATCTTGTTTACTGTTTTGAAAATAGTAAACACTTTCCTTTGTTATTTTTGTTGCAACAATCTCACAAACGTCAAGTTCCATTGGACAGTAACCTTTTCATAGGCTTAAAGGCATATTTTTTTTGTTTGGGGGGGGGGGGGGGGGGCAATATGAAAGCGATGGAAATGAAGTATTTATTGTACCTGTCCCATCATTGTTATAAGTTTTGCCTGATCCCTAAGGTGCAAGAGAAGTAAAAAAAAAAAACAAAAAAAAAAACAGTATTCCTCTGTTGCTTTATTTAGTGCTCTGCAGCTCTACAGAGGTGATTCCTGTAATATACTAGTGTAGCATCTGTCTGCATCATTGCAATCACTACAGCTTTCTCTCTATCTGTGACAAAAACGCAGAGGGATTTCCTGTTAGTATTTGGCACTAACCTGCAAAATCTCCGAACATTAAGATGGATTTGTCAGTTTTTTCGGTCATGAATATTGAATACCTTTCTCTCTATCTGTGACAAAAAACGCAGAGGGATTTTCTGTTAGTATTTGGCACTAACCTGCAAAATCTCCGAACATTAAGATGGATTTGTCAGTTTTTTTCGGTCATGAATATTGAATACCTCAGGAATTTTATGGACTGCTTTTTTTTTAAAACCTTTAAAATCCCTAACTGATACAAAGAAGCACCAATCAAATATGTGTCATTTTTGAACGTGATTATGCCTAAGAATATGGCATCTACATGCATTTCATTCACAACATTTCAATATCAATATATCAATAAGTTATATCCCATAGTTAATTAAATACAAATAAAATTATTAAATATTTACCAGAATCTGGATCATTAATGAAGTCAGCTATTTGCTGATCCATTTCACACACAACCTTTCTGCCTTTCCAATTGACTGTGACTTTTGCGGTGGAAGAAAAAGGATTCAATTCAATGATGTCTCTCTCTCTCTCTCTCTATATATATATATGAAATCTAAAGAAATTCAACTTTATAGTGTTTTTTAATATGACATAACGTAGGTAAGAACTTGAAAATTCTTACATTTCAATTATCTACCCCTTCCCCTTCATTCCTTCTACCCTTTTCCCCTGGACAAAAGTTTGGGTTCGGGAAGAGGGAATCTCTTTGCTCATCTCTGACTGTCAATAAATCTCCGGTAATTTCCACCAGATTACTGTTAAAAATCTTTTTAAAACTTGGTAACAATTTGAAACATAAATAACGTGCAATTAAAATACAATTAAAGTAAAAATTCTAAGTGCCTTACTTAGTGAATCTTAGCTAAGCATATTACTTCTTGCTTAAAATATAACGTCACAATAGTGTGACATCATAGCGGGGATTGACGATATTTTATCTCCCGTTTTACGTCACCAAAAACATCATCATCGTCTGAATATGGCAGAGGAAATACGTAAACCGAACTGGACAATGGAAGAGTGTTTGCATCTCAAGCGCTTGTTCAATGATAAGAAGAAAATTTTGAGGGCTAAATTCGGCGCCGGACTGACCACTCAAAAGTAGAGAGAAATTTTGAAATCCATAATTGATAAAATTAATGCTGCCAACCCTTCAACAGTCCGAACTGTTGAAGAAGTTGAATAGAAGTGGCATAACATTCATATGAAGGGACGGGGGAGATTGATTGATTGTATGTTGTTTAACGTCCCTCTCGAGAATTTTTCACTCATATGGAGACGCCTGGGACGGGGGAGAAATATCTGACTTCAGAAGTTTGCAGAAAACAGGTTCGTGAAATGTTGAACGTTATAGATACGAGTGATATGAGGGCGATAATGTGGTATAAGCACTATTCTTACAGTAACCGCGGGATTCTAAAATTTGATATTTTAAGAGACCCATATTTTGTTAAAGAAATTAAGGACCCTCTCTACACCAGTGCAAAATGTTTTTTGAAGACTGAGAAAATTATATTGAATAAAGGTGTAAATATTGAGCTTATCTATCTAATTTTCAATATATGGTGCGTGGCATTTACCCCCAGGAAAAATGTTCAAACAAAATACAGTATTTATGAACAGAAATCACTGTTGATTCCTTCGTTGGAGACATTATATGCAAATAACATGTTCACCTAGATTATCTTTGCCTTTGAAAATGTTAAGAATACTTGAATTGATTACAATTTCAGTAATATACTGTAAATTTCTATTTATTGGAATTAAGATGTAAGGGCAGATCACTCCAACTGCAGAAAAATACCATAGAATCAGAACTCTTTAGTGTGCAGTGTAGAGAGGTTTCTTAATTTATCAACCACCGAAGTTATGCTGTACAATAAGCCTTTTTGGATCGTTTTAATTCAACTGACAAATAATACGAAACGAGGGTATAAAACAAATAAAGTTACTTTCGAAAAGTAAGTGAAATTTCAGCAGATCTCGGAAAGTTTACGGATTCTCGGAAGACCTTTGGTAATAATGAAGATTGTTTATATGTGAAATTTAAATACATAGGAACAGAAGATAAATATAATTCTAAATCATTTGATTTATGAGTATATTATTTGCCAGTGAAGGTACCCAATGCTAGAATATGCATGCCTTTATCCCCCCCCCCCCCCGGCCAACCCAGTTTTGTCAGTATAAAGTGACAAAGTGACCCATACATATACAGAGTAGTTTTTGCTTTACACACCACGAAGACATTATTTTGTCACAAACTGTCAGAGATTCCAAACAAATGCGCAGATTTCAAATTACGAATTTTTCAGTAAACAGAAAAAAATATTTATTACATTCACGGAACAATCAACTGAAAAATAGGTTTACGTGCCATATAATTAAATTATTGTATCAAAATCCAACTACATGTAGGAAACTTTTTAGCTTTATGCATGTATGTACATAATGCATGACCAATTGTGTGATGATATAACATTCAACAAAAAGGGGGGAGGCGGATCAAGAGAATAGAATGAGGTCGGACTAAATTCCATCATTCCTGGAAAAGGAATTAGTGTCAGGCTGTAACAAATTAGCAAGTCATGATGAAAATATCTTTAAGAATGATACAATTGCATCCAAGATATCTTTTTGATAAAATATATCGCTTATTAAATTATGGATTTTTTTTCTTTTTTAAAATATAAAAAATGAAATGAGTAAATTTACACAGGTAGGGGACCGGCAGAGAAACCTTCAAGTGCATTGTCACAAGCTGTTGAAGAGGTAATTGGAGAGGAAAATGTTTCCATCTGGAATATCTGGGGCTTTCGATTCCTCTTTGATGACGTTTAACACTTTCAACAGTGGTATGGAAGACATCCCATATTCTCTGCGAGGGCAAGACTTTTTTAAGAGTCAGTCAACTATATTACTGATTTATCTCGATATCGCCTGTTCATAACTGTTTTTTTTTATAGTAGTAAAGCCATTTGGAGGTCTAATTGAATTCTTAAATTTTTTTTTTTAAACAGTCGAGTGGTGGAGGATTTTCAGCTTGATCCACAACTCCCAACATACACGAGTCACACCATTGTCCAAGAAGACGTGTCTTTGGGTACCTCAGCCTTCCAAATACCGTCAACTTCTCCAAGAGAAACCACTACAGTTACATACAACTTAGCCAGAGAGAAACTTCAATTTGAAATTGAAAACCTCCGTCTGAAGAATGCCCTTCTGAGACAACAATAGAAAGATTTCAATAAAAAAGACATGAAAATTTAATTTAATGTTTACTGAAAATAATTTAGATTCAATAATGGAAATATTATCATAAATAAGTGTTAACTCTAGAAATGATTCATTGTGATATGGTTTCTGTATGCTCTACCATCCAAATTGTCAGGGACACGGCTGTTATTGTCAGCATCATCATCATCACTGCCTTGTCAAAATCATCGTCACTTTCTCCATCCTCATCAATGATTGGCATGTTGAGCAATTTCGCTAAATTATGAAGTACGGCGCAAGCCATTGTAATCCTGCAAGCCCTCTCTGGACGAATCCTCATCTCAGAATGTAGTACGTGAAACGTCTTTTCCATCGTCCTATGGTTCTCTCCACAATGCATCTTGTCACCTTGTGTGAACTATGAATGAAAAATAATGGATTAATGAAGCATGAAACAAGGAAAATAATGGGCGGGTCGGGTTCTAACTGGAATATGCATATCAAATTTTTAAATCAGTAATTTTCTACGAAAGTAATGTTTTCACTTTTCAGTGTACTTTTTAGTTAATTTTGTTGAATTCATTTATTCCTGAGTCAAAAGTAAAAATCAATATTGTCAGGGCCGTAGGAAACAATTTCAGGTTATCAGCGTAAATTAGATTTGAACATATATCAGTGTCGTTTACCTTCCCTCGTCGTCAGAACCACTCAATATTGCATACGCGCTTACTTATATGACTTATACAATCCGTTTTTTTTCTTAAACTTCAATATGCCAACAAAGGAATTGACGCGGTTAATATAAGTAATATTCTTAATCACTTGTATTCCACCATATTTCAAGTTAAAGACTACACCTTGTATTTCCTACAAATATACATCGACTATTGCTTCCAAACTTTTTAATTACAAAAAAACTTTACAGGGCCTGGATATCGAATATCTGAAACATAATCCTCCATCGTGTTCATGTTCTTCTTCGCCCTATAACTATAGTCCTGCTGGACACGTTATTACTGGTGACGTTAATATAGTTAATAATGAGGACCTTAGATCACTAATTTTAAAAGGTCCTAAATTTAGGGAACCCCGATCCTTCAACTGGCGTCGGAATTTCATAAATATTATGGATTCTGTAGAGGACTACGCCAGGCGATGGGCCAGACATGAAAAAGAAGACCTTGACACTTTGTCAGAATGGATTAAATGTATCAGATGTATGTTAAAATCACGCATTAAAAGATTAAGGGGCAATATGAGAACCATCTATCCTTCTGTATTCAATAATCAAGAAGTGAAAAAAGAATTAGATAGATTACATGATCAGTACGTACTGGTCCCAGCTGACAAAGCAGGTAACAACATTGTCTTTGTTTGTAAGGCTCATTATATTAAATGTATTTTAGAGCAACTTGGATTTAATTCTACAAGTGGTAATCCAACTTATACTCGTAGTTCCCTTTCTAAGGAAGAAATTCTTCAAAATCATATGTCAGTTTTGAATATTTTTAATATTCCAAACAACCAAAATGAATTCGAATTACCATATTTATATTGGATTCCGAAACTTCATAAAAATCCTTATAAACAAAGATACATAGCGGGTTCCAGTAAATGTTCAACCAAGCCTCTTTCTTTACTCCTCACTAAGATATTAACAGTGGTGAAGGAGAAACTTCAAGAGTACTGTGCAACAATATATTCGAGAAGTGGTGTAAATCAGATGTGGATACTTAAAAATTCCAAGGAACTTTTGGAAAATTTGAAATCGCAAGATTTTACCAAAATCAACAGCTTAAAAACTTATGACTTTTCTACTTTATACACAACCATTCCCCACGATAAATTAAAGTCCAGGCTTTTTGATATAATTGACAGCTGCTTTTTCAATAAAAATGGAACTCGTAAATATACTTACCTTGTCATTGGTCATTTGTAAAATTATTTTGTTAAAAAACATTCTGATTGTACACACAAGTACTCTGAAGTTGACATTAAAAAGATGCTTGAGTTTCTGATTGACAATATCTGTGTGGTTTTTGGAGACCAGGTCTTCCAACAATCTATTGGAATTCCCATGGGTATCAATTGCGCCCCGTTATTAGCAGACATTTTTTTGTATTCATATGAAGCAGAATTTGTCCAAAATCTTGTACGTGAAAAGAAGAAAACACTTGCTGTGGCCTTCAACTCGACATTTAGATATATCGACGATGTATTGTCAATTAACAATTGCAATTTTCATTATGTCGATATGATATATCCTGGTGAGCTTGAGATAAAAGATACCACAGAGTCCGACACATCTGTTTCATATTTGGATATTTTACTTGAAAAAGACGTTAATGGTAATCTAACAACCAAGCTTTATGATAAACGTGATGACTTTAACTTTTCAATCGTCAACTTCCCTTACTTATGCAGCAATATACCTTCATCACCTGCATACGGGGTATATATCTCTCAGTTGATTCGATACGCAAGAGCATGCTCTACGTATGAACAATTTCTTAAACGAGGTAAATTATTGACAAACAAGTTGATGAAACAAGAATATCAGCTGTCTCGTTTAAAGTCATCATTTCGTAAGTTCTATGGTCGATACAATGACCTTGTCAGCAAATACAATTTATCATTGAGTCAAATGCTGACTGACGTTTTTCATACTTATTGTTAGGCCATTATTTACACACTAAATTGTCGACGGATTTTTCCGTTATTTCCCGATCATGACAAGGAGCACACGGCGGGTGTGACCGGTCGGCAGGGGATGCTCACTCCTCCATGGCACCTGATCCCACCTCTGATGTTTAGAGGTCCGTGTTTGCTCTGCTCCTATTTTGTATTGTTTAATGGACTTTTGAGCCTGAATACTGTTCGTTATCTCCATGTATTTCATTGTATTAGTGGACATATGCATGATTGACCATGGGTTTCTGAGAAAAAGTTTTCTTATGGTCTTGGGATTTTAACACGACTTAAAGGGTTTTTATCACGCATCTAAATTTCTTAAAATTGAAACACTATTGTATTTTTGAAACATATAATTATCGTTTAATTTTAAAATATGTTGAAAACGGCCGTAATTAGACGATAAAACGCCCGTAATATAGGGTCCTCTAAATAAAAATCTCCACTAATTAGATAGGGGTCACGTGGTACTGAAACGTCATAGGTGTCAATGGTCAATAGAACTCGTAAAGCTTATCGTCAGGAAAAAATAAGAGAATACAGATCACCCCCCCCCCCCCCAAATCCGACGCATGTTTTCTATCATAGTAAAATAGTAATAGAATATTATAGTAGGTAATGATTAATAGGAAACCTGTGTTGATAATAATGATTTAAAGTTACAGTTTCTGGACACATTTGTAATAAATTATTTCCCATGATGTTGATAACTTTTTTCTTACAAGATTTATTCTTAAATCGCTTGTAATAAATGAGAAAATCAACGACCGTGAAATTTATAAATAAACCTGAAGTGTGCTGACATAGAAAACCGTGAAATTAAAAGAACACATGGAATGAAATAATTTTACAGTATACATGTATGATTAAATAAACGCATATTTACCCATTGTATCTTCTTTCCTGTTGGGTTGCAGGGTTAAGGAATGGAGTCGGTAACCAGTTCTTACAAGGATAGCCACTGTCGCCGTGTAGGTGACATTTAACAGGAATTATTCCGGGTATTTGAAATAATTGACTTGTGCCACTTTCTCGCAAAATTCTTGTGTCATGTGTTGATCCAGGCCATTTAGCGACTATGTCCAGTATATGGCAATGTGCATCGATGACAATTTACACATTAATACTATTGTAGTTTTTGCGATTTACGAATTCTTCCTCATTAAATGTAGGACGCAGTATCCTAACATGGGTCCCGTCGATAGCGCAAAGCACTACCGGAAAATTGGCAATTGCGTGAAAGTCTGTTTGATGCCGGTGAATTGTCTGACCGTCAGTGGGAAATTTCATATACCTTCGTATGATATGCGGTCGAGTTAAGGCTGTAGAAATCCTCTGAACAATTCTGGACACAGTTGATTGGTGAATTCCGAAGTCATCCCCGTTACATAACTGCATTTTTCCTGTTGCGAAATAGCAAAGAGCTATCATGACTTGTAAATTAGTTGGTATGCTATAATTTCGACTTGTTGCTAGTGAAACGAAATCGTCAATTAGCGTTTTGATATGTTCAATTCCTTGTCTGTCAAACGATAGCGTGTGATAAGCCCTACACGGCTACACCATTATATTCTGTAAAGGGATCTAATCTCTGCTTAAAAACGCGGCGTTGTCTTTGCTGTCTGGCAGCCATATTGCTATGGTAAGTAAAATCCTTAAAAACTTGAGACAAGGTGGGGTGTTGTTTAACTTTAAGCATAGTCTAAGACATATAAGTAAGAATAAGTAGCATCATGCAATCCACTTGCAACGCTAAGTGACGTGCTAAGTAAAAAAAACGTCACTCTACTTAGCGTAAATCGACACGTAAGAATATGCATAGCAGAATAAGAATTTTTACGCATACGAACCCAGATATTAATCTGTTAATATATCCCGGTGACATAAAACAATGCATGCGACATTGCGGGCGCGGATTTTATTTTTCAACAACCTAATTATAAGTAGCCTTTCACAGACCATTTACTTCAGTAAAAACACAAACATTTTAGACTCCACTCTCTTTCCAAAGAACCATTCACGGTAGCTCAGTCGGTAGAGCGCTCACTCCGTGATCGGGAGGTCGTGAGTTCGAATCTCGGCCGCGACTGACTCAAGTCGATAAAAAAAGGGTAGCAACTGTTCCTTCGCCATGCGCTCGGCACTTTGAAGTGAAAGTTGCGGGTCCTTCCGATGAGACCTTAATAACTGAGGGACCGTGTCACGGCAGGCGTTGGCAGGATAAAGATCCCTCACTGCTCAATGGCTCCGAGTGCCGAGTAAAGGTCCATTCGAAGCCCTTCGACGGTATATGGTGTCATCTCTATATGAGTGAAAAATTCTCAAGTGGGACGTAAAACATACAATCAATCAATCTTTCCAAAGAAGGTTGTTGAAAACCCCCAACCCACCCGCCACTGCATTTCTTCTCTTTTGACACTCTTTATTAATATTCTACATGAATGTTAAATACTTAAAAAAAAAATTGTAAATCCGCAGAAAGGCACGGCTACTTAAAACTTTCATATCATATAACCGACCGCCTCCTGGCGGCCGGTAATGATCTTGGACATACAAGAATGGGGAACCCTTATAAACTTGGACGGTTTGTATTGCTTTAACCAAACGGGGAGAGGGGGGTTCCGTCAATGATACTCTATTAATAGGAATCATTCGTCGTATTTTTGACGTCAGGTGTCGCCGGTGTACTTGAGGTGGTTACGTAAACAATTTCATCACCGCAGTGCTTGTAACAATGTTAACAAATGGACGTGTCCTCGAACTGAATTTGACGGACCTAAACCGAGGGGCTGAATCGATCTTTAGAGGAGCTGTCACAACCGGGAGTTGTGAATCTTTGAATCTCTGAATCTTTGGTAATTATTCTCTGTAAATAATAAACATTCATGAAAACCTTGTAAGAAATATCGAGTGTAATATGCCTATATGAGGAAGATATAATTCACTGTAACGAGTTTACAATAGGTATTTTTGTATATGGTCAGATGCATTTATCATATTAACCTACACAAACACTAGATTTAAATGGAATTAATACATGATACGAATGCTTATGGATATATTTTGTGATTTATTCTTGTTTAAATGACAATTATCGCACAGGTCATGTAGGCCTATACTGGTTACATTTCGTTTTTGTTGTTGAAGAGCAACGTCCCGAATGATCATCCAGGGTAATGTGCAACGTGATTAATTAACTGCATGGCAAAAACAAAACTAAACATTCATTTTTAATTTTTTAAGATCTTTTCTTAATTCAGTTCTTGGACTGTTCATTTGTGAACAGGTTTGTTCTTGATTTTGTTTCATTTTCTTGGTTAATCGTTGCCACCTTTTCCTATATTTATGAACTTCTTTCTTTGCTATTCTTAATTCCTCTTCTAGCTTTTTATTTTTTCTATAAATTTTAAGCCGTTCACGCTTTGTATTCTTTCCTCTTTGTGTATTGCCATGTGCAGAGGACCAAGGTGGCGTCAAAAAAAATTGGAGTTTTTGCTGTTTTCTGTTTTTGTTTTCTTTTTTCCTCTCTCCATTTCCTGTGCAGTTTCCTAGCAGCCTTCTCACTTAGGCTCTTAATAGACGGCCGCTCCCCCTTTTCTTTCCTCTTCTGATATCTTAATCTTTCTTTTTCTAGGTATTGTGCATGCTTATTAGGATCCGATTTTAACCGCGCCCTGTATTCCCTTGCCCTCTCTGCTGCTGTCTTCCCCATCTTTACAAAAAACTGATGCTTTCTTCAAAAGTTCTAATTTATCTTTAAACAGTAAGTAGTCAGAGCCCTATGTGTCCATCCACCTTGTCTCTAATTGTCTTTTGTAAAATTCAGACATGTGCCACTGCACTTAATTTAAGGTTTCTTCGTGATGTTTATCAAAGAGGATTATTTCTTTTTCGGTTTTCAAAATTTCTTTTTTCAGCAAATCCATGTCATTCTATTAAAAGAAATCATTTAATTGTAATGAATTTAACTTTTTTTAAACTTATAAACCTTTTAAGTCAGTTTAAAGTATTTTATTCATAGAATTTCCATACCGTCACACAGAGCTCCGTACCGCTATTGTTACTGATATTCCGGTACGGAATGTGATGGTATGGAATTTTTTACATTGACCCAGAATGTTTTTAAATCTTCTGTCCTAACATAAGGAATTTGTATAAATTAGGTAGCTTGTAAACTATTTTAACTGTTTAATTATAAGTGCTGGTTGATTGGAGCTTAATACTCACATTCATGCAGAAAAAAATGTTCAGTACAGAAAATTTAATTGACTACATATGAAAAATAGCCTCTTACATGCAGTTTTTCACCGGCAGCCATCATGAAGAATGTATAACGTGATTCACGAAAGTTACATTGGCGGGAAATATGCAAATATGGTTCATGAGTGTATCATAAGTGCAGAAAATAGGTGTGTTGCGGTATGGAACACATTTTAAAGAACAAAACTTTTTTATTTAAAAAAAAATCAGGAGCGGTGTTTACACAACATACATTGTGTTGTAAAACTTGGGTCATTTTCAATATTAATATGCACTTTGAATTTAGATCCATTAATAGCATATTTATGAGCTATGTATGTAAGTTTTAATCTGATCTTGAATAGGACATTACCTTCACGCCATTGTGATAAGGTAATCTGGTTTGTATTTTTCAATACGAAGTTTAGGGGGGTATATTGGAATCAGCTTGTCCGTCTGTCTGTCTGTCCGTCTGTCTGTAGACGAGATTTTGTCCGGACCATTTCTTAACTGTTGCAAGGATTTGTTTGAAAATTTGTACACTTATTTTTCCCCATATGAAGGTGTGCACCTGGTATTTTCAACATTATTTTCAACATTATTTGATAATTGTTCTGCATTTTACAGGTTTCTTTTTTTTCATTTTTATTGACTTAGTCATTTCGGGTTCATGTCTAAGGTTTGAGACATAGAATCTAGAACATATGTACAAAAATGTGAACTGCAGCTTAAAACAACTCATTAGAACTAAAAAAAAAATCACGAAGTATGAAAAACAGTTTTTACATTACACAGCAGATAGTGTAAATCCATTTGTCCCTTGGGAGTAATGAGTGGGCATGCATCCAGTTAAAGATTAATTAATAAGTTCAGTGTGGGAAGCTGTTAGGACATCTCTGATCAAGCAGGTCTTATCTATATCTCCTGGGAATTGGGCAGAAAGAAATAAAGAGTTGCCTAAGTCTCTTAATTGTAATTTATGTCTGTCAAAATACATAGTTCCTGGAACCAGCCTTTTATTTTTAAAATGAGTTTGATATAAAAGTATTAAGATCAATTTGATTTTGTATAATTAATTATGATAATTTTTTTTCCACCAATCAATTTGCAGAGTGTCACGTCTCACAAAGATGACAGATAGTTGCAAATTATTTTTTCAATGTAATTAAAAACAATGTAATTATTAGTATTGATGTTTTTTTAGGCTGCACCTTAGTTTCATTCATTAAAAAAATATAATGAGTAATTAAATTTTCACTCTAAATGTTTAAGCAAATTGTGAACACCTCTCACATCTAGAAAACATTAGTGATTTGGTACCTTCTCTGAAAAACCCAGCGGGGGTATTTGTCCTTTTTGGACAGTTCTAGTTTCTTCATCATTTGAGACTACACTAATTTTTATTTTTTTCTACATAGTATTTCATGCATATATATAAGGACATGTCAAATCTTTAAGTCAGCTTGTAAGGTTTCCACATAAATTTGATGAGACAACATCTTGCAGGACTGTTAACGTAATGAGAGAATTACCCGCATATGTCAGCCTATGCAGAGGTTGGGAAAGCTATTATGACGTCACGTTAAAGCAATTTAAGTGTATCTTGATGAATAAATACTATATTTTCTTTTTAAAATACACTAAAATACTTTCTTTTCTCATAATATTATAAAGATAAATGGATCCGCAACTTATCTTGCCAAAATAGCACTTTGAGTATGTAGGATGAAAGCCAGCCTGATCTCGCTGTACTTACTGAGATGACGTCTTTTCTTAGTTTTACACGCAGTTTCTCTGAACTTGATTCGTGGATCAAGCTATTATCGTAGCTTGTAAAAATAAAAATAAATACGAAATAAGCTTAACTGGACCAAACTAAATACATATTCTAAAATATATTAATCCATATAATTGTCAAACTGAATTGATAATATGTAGACCTTATATATAGCCGTAGGGAGCACATTTGTACAGTAATGTGCTAGAATGAGGGATCCAGCCCCTCGAAAATATCAAAAGTTCAACGATATCCGCTTCACTATAAATTCTGAATTTTTTAACACGCGTAGCTTTTATTCCTACTATTCTGAAAAGTGCTGGGAGCTGGTTGTGTATTGATTATTTATTCCGTAATGTAACATTATTCCAGTGCGTATTACATCTATGTCTGGGGTTTATAGAAAGACGGTTAAATTTTATATAATTCCCGAGCTTGAGGAAGTTGCTCCCAGCACTTTTCATGTTAAGGAATTTGTCTTAAACAAAACAGAATAAAATTTGTAGCGGTAAGATATCCGCATATCGTTGAACTTTTACGATCTTTATAGTAGTACATGTATGTTCTAATTTTAAACTTGTCACTTGACAAACAGCTGATGTAGTCGATGTCGATTTGGCTGAACTCAGCAGAGACCCGATATATACAAGTGCAAACACCACAATGCACAATCATCAAAACTAATGCAGTTAATTTTTTTTTAAAATTGTATTCATTTTCTCTGAATATATTAAGGGTATATTTCATGGGCGTCCTTAACCTAGCTGCGAATGCGGACAGAATTCTTCCGCGGAAGTTTATCACAGCGTACTTAAAGTGTATTTAGGAATGAAATTGCATAAAATGAATGAGGATATGTTAAAGATACTACATTATTACACACATTCGTTTGTTTATATCTTCTATGCATATCCATCCTTGATATGTGCACACACCGTAAAAGATGCAAATGTTTTTTAAGAATTCACAGAATAATAACTTAATTCTCTAGCATATATTTTTTGGCATAAGTATCCTTGCTTCAAGCTTGTTTGTTTGTATGTTTTTTAACGTCCCTCTCGAGAAATTTTCACTCATATGGAGACGCCACAACTTGCCGGTGGAGAGCTGCAAATTTCGTCCTATACTCGGCACTTACGGCCATTGAGCAGTGAGGGATCTTTTTCGTGCAAGCAATTACTGCTACACGGGTCCTCAGCTTATACGGTCTCATCCGAAGGACCGATCTCCACGTCCCACAGTGGGATTCGAACCTGCGACGTAAAAATCAACTCATTACTTCGCGACTCTAGAGCAGACGCTCTAACCGCGTATTGCGCCACGCCGGCGACTGCATCAAACTTGAACTTCTCCCCCAGTTTGATATAACGTCACGTGCCACATGTTTCTTTTTAAATCGCAGATTGCTTGTAGTCGCCCGCGTGGCGCAGTGGTAGAACGTCTGCTCTAAAATCGCGAAGTAAGGAGTTGCGGGTTCGAATCCCACTGTGGGACGTGGAGACCGGTCCTTCGGATGAGACCGTATAAACCGAGGATCCGTGTCGCAGTAGGTGCTGGCACGAAAAAGATCCCTCACTGCTCAACGACCCTGAGTGCCGAGCATAGGTCAAAATTTGCAGCTCTCCACCAGCAAGATATGAGTGAAAAATTGTCGAGAGGAACGTTAAACAACAAACAAACAGATTGCTTGTAACATTTTACTAAAAAATTATACTTAAATTTGATTTTTTTTTTTAAATGTATTTTAAATTTTATTTGAAGAAATACTGATGAATACGACCAGGAGGTGGAAAGACGGAAGTATTGGGCCTTAAACGGAGCACTTGAAGAGAGTGTGATGGTCAAATACTCCCCTCTTCTATTGTTGATTTTTTGTTTGTGTATTGTTTAACGTCCCTCTCGACAATTTTTCACTCACATGGAGACGGCACCACTTGCCGCTGGAGAGATGCAAATATTGACCTATACTCAGCACTCGGGGCCATTGAGCAGTAAGGGATCTTTTCCGTGCCAGTACCTACTGCGACACGGGACCTCGGTTTATACTGTCTCATCTGAAAGAATTACTGCGTCTTGAAATAATTTTTGCCCGTGCTTTTCTTTTTGATCATCTGTGGTTACCAATTGTTGCAGGGCTTTAAAAAGGTCATATATATTCTTTGTTTTCCGCAGTCCGATCTTCACCACTCAAACTCCGAAATTGAAGATGCAGTTTACCGTGTTCCTTCATCTCGGCCATTACCGTTTTACGCACCCCATCTTGCTTTCTTTCTTTATGGCGCCTCAGATTAAAATGTCTATACCCAATCATTTTTACTATGTTTTTGGTCTTATAGAGGTCTCCAACCTCTCCAGATCTAAATCTGTTTAAAATTACGCAGAACTCTGCATCTGCATTTTTTGTCTGAACAGACTTTCTGTAGAATGTTTGGCTTAAGAGCATTATCGGCTTTTAGGAAAGACATTTGTGTTTAAAGAAGTACTTGTACATGAAGTATTTTTTGCACTCTCCACAAACCCTAAGATCGTCATCTTTACTTGGTTTTCTCTCTCTCATTTCCGGCTCTTTTAATATGACCAATCATGGCTTTGCTGTTTTAGAGAAGAAGGTTTTTCCTATATCGTTGATCGTTCATTGAAGCCCCACCCTACCCTTTGGGTCATGATGTAAACAAATTTGAATCTCCACAACCTGAGGATGATTCCATTTACTCTAGTAAATATGACTTACCCCCGGGGGTCATGATTTAAACAAATTTGAAGCTACACAACCTGAGTATGATTTCACATGAGTTTCATCTTTCCCTGTCCAGTGGTTCTTGAGAAGATTTTTAAAAGATGCCATTAATTTTTTTTTTTTTAAATTCGTAATTATCTCCCCTTGGAAGAGGGCATCGGCTTTCATTTGAACAAACTTTAATTCCTTTCACCCAAGGAAACTTTCGCACAAGTTTGGTTGAAAATGGTTCTTGAAAAGAAGTCAAAAATGTGTAAAGATTATAGACAGACAGACGGACGCCAGACAAAATGTAATTTAGAAAAGCTCACTATGACATCAAAACCAACCTCAATAGAGTGTTTAAACTAGATGCACTGTACTGTTCATAAGATGCGAGTTCGACATTTAAATTCGTTCGCATATATCGAAAATTTACCCTTCAATATGGTCTCCAGTTGGAGGTGACGAATATCCACTTTTGATATTGGTACCATTTCTGACGTTTTCTTGCACGACAGATATAAAATTCGTGAAATATGCCTTTGAAATCCACCTGTGACGTCACTCTTTGTTTGAGCACTCCATTATTTTTTTGCAAATTACATTAAAAACGGAATTTGTTATGTTCATATTCTCCTTGTGCCTCTGAACGTCTCTATTTGAGTGAAAAATTTTCGAATGGGACGTAAAACAACATGTCATCAATCAATCAATCTTGTGCCTGTACAGAGGAAAGAACTTGGAAAATGTTAATGTTTTATTTTCATATAAAGAAAATAAATGTTTAACAAACTATAGTTACAAGCATTTAAAAAGTTTTTTAAGGTGGTTAATATACTCCTAACACTTCATTCTTTAAAAGCAAAGGGCCTCGGTACCTTTACCTTCGTAGCCAGGTACTCATCTCACTACCTAATTGAAGCTGTTGAAGGAAAGAGGATTTAAATAACTTCAGAACACTTTTTTCGCCTTACTCTCTCTCTATATATAAATTAGATAGTACTTGTAATTTAAATGTGTATATACAGTGTATAAATATTTATTATATGTTTACAAACTATAGTTACAAGCATTTAAAAAGGTGGTTTATAAGAGGGTTAATATACTCCTAACACTTCATTCTTTAAAAGTAATGGGCTCGGCCCCATTACTTTTAAGGAATGGAGAACTACTCTTACATTAATCCTAACGGAAAAGAATCAGTTTGACGAGATGCATGTATGTACTTATCACCACTTCTATAAATATATATATATAAATTTATTTGTTTGCATGTAACCTAAATAATATATTATGAAAATATTTTAGTAAACTTTCTGCAATAATTGCACATACCGAGGAAACTGCGGACTTAACTTCTTGGGGCTGGGAAAGTCGGAGACGGCAGAAATTTTGGCTCTGTGAACTTCAAAGCCCTTCATGGAGATTATGTACCAAGATATTTTGCTTGGTTGAAGAGTTAGGTTGGCTTTGCGAAGTTTTTGATTATGATTGATTATTATTGTTTAACGCCGAGTCGACAATATTTCAGCCATATTTCGGCGATCAAATTAAGTGTATATACCCATTTATGAAGTTTTGGGTTTCTCTGGCGGCCCCAAGTGAGCCTACTCTTTTTCGAAAACCAGAGAAACGATCTTTTACGTGACAAGGGGGTGTTTTTGAGAGATAAGGTCAAAATGATGCAAATGTTCATTTTTCAGAAGAAAGAAAAATGTAAATGAGAGCAATTTCCTAGTTCAATTCCCGAAGCACTTTATCATGAACATCTGGTAGCTTGTTGTGGCATTCGTTTATCCGAAAGCAATGCATTTTAAGTGGAAAAGTCCTTGCTGAGTTATGAACACAGTTTTGTGCTTGGTTTTCTGATCCAAAGGCACTTGTCAGGATCCACCTGCTTTAGTTTAAGACACTGAATATTTTTGATTTTGAATCAGCAATTGTATCAAAAGCTTCATCTAATCTAGGGATGGGAAAGGAAACAAATAGGCTTCCTGTAATCCACAGCAACGCTGTATTTTCCATTAGCCTTTCTGACCATAACAACAGGACTTTGATAGGGGGAAGTTGATTCCTCAATTACATCATTTTTCAACATCTCCTGAATGAAATATGTGGAGATAACGTACAGTATTCAAGCTCAAAAGTCCATTAAACAATACACATGAGAAGAAGAGCAAACGCAGACCTCTAAAACATCAGAGGTGGGATAAGGTGCCATGGAGGAGTGAGCATTCCCTCAGGTCACACCAAACTTACGAAATGAAGACTTTAAACGAGACTGCTGATGTTATTGTTTCATCAACTTGTTTGTCAATAACCTACCTCGTTAACAGCTTGCGTTGTGAAATGCAACGCTGAATACAACGTTTAGGCTGTCTCTTTACCTTTGAAAATACTCTGTGGTAAAAATAACCTGAAGAAAAATTGAAAAATAACATCAGATTTTTATGCTTCTGAACTTATTTCCCGTGCCTTAATTAACATCTCTGAGAAATATTCTGCGCACCTGATGGACTTCGTGCCATGAAGGAAAAAAAAAAATTGGAAATATATATTTTAAAAAATTATATACAACGTTTTCAATTTCATTAAACTTACTTGAAAGTTTAATTCTTTCCTGTGGCTTCTAGCCGTATGAATATTCCTCTCAAACTTTTTTTCTGGTGTAAGGCCAATATAAGCTTCTACTTGCAGGAACCTGGGTGCATATGAATACAATTATATATTTTCTTTGCAAAATTTTACTATACGAAACTTATAACGATATAAAATAAATATTGTTTGATTGATTTTATGTTGTTTTAGTCCAGTTCGAGAAATTTTCACTCCGATAGAGAGGTCACCATAAACAGGCGAAGAGCTTCAAATTTAGAGTTTACTCAATGTAATATTTAAAAAAGAAAAAGGTAAAGTTATCATACATTACAATCAAACCAACCTGTAACTGTCAAATAATTTGTTGTTTGTTTCCTAAGGTAGAAGCTCCTTACAAGCAGAAATAATGTGATTTCCATCTAATAGAAATAGAGGGATATCACCTTCCATTCTATCTGCGTTGAAATTGGAAGGGGTAGTAATCTATGTAAAATATTTAGTTTTATTTAAGTCATTCCATACCAGACTGAAATCCTTCAGAATAGGGGATGACATTATTAACCGGATTAATTGGATAGAATGATGATAATCAGAATTTTGTAATTGTTTAGCAGGAAGGAAATGAATTCCAGTGACCTACATGTTGTATACATAGAAATTATGATAAATAAATATTTCAATGACATTGCATTTTAAGTAACACATATATGAAATTTAAAAACTGAGTAGGGTTAAATAATAATAATACTGCATTTTTGGAAAGTTAAGCTTTTCTCTGTCACTTTCCGGCTCGATGAGGGGATAAACAGTCTTGGTTTCCTCCGGAACATTTCTCAACCATTGGGGTCCATTTATCCAGTTTTGTAGAGCGTGGTCAATGCTGTACGTGAATATCTTGTCGCTCTTTCTGCTGGGTTTTTATCAGAGACATAGGACCACTGAGATGGAGATGAATTTTTGTGAATTTCTTCGACATTTTAAACAAACACAAAAAATCAAGAGTCATCATACAGCACCGAGAGTAGCATAAATATTTGTATATTATTTACAATATTTTAAGAACAAAGCTGCTATTTACATCAAATGCATATATTAACATTTCTCTGACTGTTGTACTCAAGGTTCATACAATAAACTCGCCGATCAATGCATTTGTTTCCAAATTCAATTGATAATGGTCTATAACAAACCTTTACCTGTTTTTCTGTTGTAGAAATAGGTCCACAAACCTCTTAATTGTCCACAGGATTTTGGAAATGCTCACAGACGTCAAGGTAAGACTCGAGCCACCAATTGTTGTTGAGACACAAGAACAAGGTTTCCGATCCGCCTCATTTGGGTACTGGTTTTGGTGTGCCATGTGAAGTAATCTGAAATCGGAAGATTCTCAGATCGTTTAGATTTTCTCCATTCATTAAACACCTGAAAGATAACCTCATTCATGAATTGAACAAGAATGATCTTGACTGATCACACTGTACATGGATGCCAATCTCTGATAAAAAAGGAAATATGTTCGTTAGATCACTAAGAAAAACTGGCTGGCGTCAGGTTCCATCGGATAAGAGGGATGATCTTCCAAGACACGTGTTGTCACACTGGCATCATCCAAAAGTATTGACCTGTGATTTGGAGGATGAAAAGAAGGGTAAACATTTAAAGGTAGGGAACTATCAAATTCCATCTTCAACAAACAAAAAGCAACTGATATTTTGTCAGCTTCACACCTCGAAACATAAGACAAAATGGTAACAAGAACATTGTCTACAAGAGAAGGAAACGAATCTTTATTTGGACTTGTGTTTTGTTCTTTCTGTCTGAGAGCTGTGAAGCATTGTTTTTGATTCCCATCTGTTTGAAAACCGCTTTGCTGGTGGATCTTGTCGTTACGCAATAGACCCTACTACAAGGATGGATTTAAACCATGGATTTTAATCCCAGAACTATTTTGTTTATGCCCTAGAGAGTTGGCATCTTGATGTCAGCATGGAGTTGAAGGTTGTCCTCTGCAGAAAGCGCTAATAAGTTAACTTGCAATGGAAAAACATTAATTTGTTGGTCAGGTACCATACTCCGACAGGCAAGTTCCCAAAATTGTCAGCATAAAAAAGATAATTAGGGAAGTAGATTGTAACTACTTTACTGGCTTGGTCTGGAAAACCATTAGCATCCCTTGTGTGTGAATCAAAAAGATTGATTGAGTGATTGATTGATTGAATATTGTTTTACGTCCCATTCGAGAATTTTTCACTCATATAGAGACGTCACCATATACCGGTGAAGGGCTTCAAATTTTGACCTTTACTCGGCACTCAAGGCCATTGAGCAGTGAGGAATCTTTATCGTGCCAACGCCTGCCGTGTCACGGGGCCTCGGTTTTTAAGGTCTCATCTGAAGGACCCGCAACTTTCACATCAAAGTGCCGAGCGCATGGCGAAGGAACAGTTGCTACCCATTTTTTATCGACTTAGGTCAGTCGCGGCCGAGATTCGAACTCACGACCTCCCGATCACGGAGCGAGCGCTCTACCGACTGAGCTTCCGTGAACGGTGAATCAAAAAGATGATAATGATCAACATGATTAATGATGGCTGTTGTGTACACTCCAAATCTGAATAGAAGCCCATCTGTGTTGTGCTGCTGCTGAATTCAAGTGAACTCGCATAACTGAAAATGGAAAAACGTCACGGTTGACTTTTCAACCTAGAGGGATAAGAATATATTGTCGATGAGGATGATTGGCTGTGTTGGCAATTCATCAATTGATAACTTCTGATTATGGCAAATTTCTATGTGAAGAACCTGATTAGTATTTTTTTTTTCATATGGCCTTGAAACATAACACTTTTGACATCATCTACAGACCAGGAGCAAATTTTTTTTATAAATATTGAAGCATACGAAACAGATGCCATGGAACACTATGACCTGGCAGCTTGATCAATAGAGAATGGTGGTCCTCATTGGTGCATGTATCCTATAATGATATAGTGGCTGGAATAATTTGCATTACGTCCAAGACGTTTTAGCTAAACCCTGTACATGAGAAGGGGTAATTAATTGTCTTGCACTGCTACAGCTTTCCTGTTTGCAAGTGCTGGGCCCTGCAAAGAGGAAGTAAATGTTGATGTGGTCAAACTGCTTACGATGGTCTCCATTGCAACAGCTGAAATGTAAGGATTGAGTTATGCGTCACACCTTTTGATGTGCTTGCCATTGGACGAGATGAGTGTATACATTCCAGATTTGTTTACTTAGGAGATGGTGTATGGACCAATTTTTCCATCATTCCGTGCCCTTAGTTTGTCTTTCACTTCAGGTTCTGTAGCAGAACTTTCTCTTTGACCTAGAAGGTGTGCCTAATTGTATTGTGGCGTCTGTTAAAGTTGGTCTTCTGCTTCTCTTGGGCACGTCAAATGTCCTTGGCTTCGTGAAAAAATATTTCTGCATTTAATAGAATATTGGATTCAATTTTCAGAAAAAATACCTCTGTGCAGAGTTCAAGTTGGTATTGAAGCCCCCTCCTAGGTGTCCGTAGCTCCCGTTAAGTATACTGATGAGTAGCCTGTGGAAGACTAAGTGTTCATGTTTATGGCTGACACGACATGGTAGATGTCTTTTAGCCAGTCAATGTCATGAGCTACTTTCTCCAGACACTGCTTAGGTGTCCCCTCTTTAGCAGTGGGGACACTGCTAAACGTATTTTAAGGTTTACAAACCCGCCGCTCAAGTTTTTGAGTTTACAGAAAAAATAAATAAATTTGAGAAAAATGAATTTATTTTTTTTTCCGATGTTGAATTTGAGTCGGAATCGAGATTTCGAATTTACGAACTTCCGGTTTATGATAAACACGGCGAATAAATGAAGGTAGATCTGCACAGCAGCATCATAGCTTGGTTTAGTGTAAAATCTGTGGAATTGCCAATCAATGTAGGGCTGTGCAATATTATCGATAATCCGGCATATTTTGATTCCTTGACAAAAAATATCGTATTGCTATACGTTTTTCCAGTACAAATATACTGGCAAAATGTTTGTCCGGCTGTCTGTCTATCCCTTTTGGTTTTCCGCGTTTTTTATTCCCAAAACTCTTACACATATTGAACTGATTTTTGTTATGTCAGTATATTTTGATAGTTACAGATCAAGTCTGCATTTCTTTACGCTTCAATGATTGTTGAAGGAATTACGACCTTTTTCAATTTTTGAGGGGTTTCCGCATTTTTTTTTCTACAGGCTTGCAGATATTGAACTGATTTTTAGTATGTGACATAACGTTGATAAGTTAGAGATTGCATTTCGTTTCAATTCAATGATTTTTTGAAGGAATTATGGCATTTTCAGTTATTAACGGGAACCATATTACACTTGCCGGTACGGGATTAGTATTGCTTATGCAATACTCTCAGAATGCTTGATTTGCCTGACCTCTCCCGTATTTTAAAGATATAATTGCACCATAACGGATATGCCGTAGAATTGTAGCCTTCTAAAAATATCAGATTAAAAAAATATCGGAGAGGGCTACATTATTCCTAGGTCGCAATGCATCAAATTTTAGAGTCTAATAAAAAATAATTTAATGATTAGTTTTTTAATGTTTTATTAGGCGGTACTAGCTTAGCTTTATAAATTGTAATTAAATTTTATATAAGTTGTAACTGTCAATGAAATGCCTGAGTTTCTGCTTGATAATATCTGTGGATTTTGGAGACCAGGTCTTCCAACAACCAGTTTGGAAATCCCATGGGTACAAATTGCGCCCCGTTATAAGCAGACCTATTTTTATATTCATATGAAGCAGAATTTATTCAAAATCTTGTACATGGAAAGAAGAAAACACTTGCTCTGGCCTTAAACTCGACATACAGACGACGTATTAGCAACACGACTAATGGATATGAATTGTAGTACTTTACACCTGAAGAGGCCTTTGGAGCAGTCTTCTCAGCTTTAAACATGTAGTGTCTCTAAGCATGGAATTTTTCACTCTTTGTGTGGTTGTCAGAGTGCACAGAATTAAAGATTTCAGCAAAGGCTTGGTGAGATACAAAGCCATGATTGCTACCAAAAAAAAATGAAGTAAAGTAATTGTAATGTCGTCACATTGATTTCCTTATTAACAGAAAATATCAATACAATCAAAATTCTCGTCAGTTAAAATCCAAGTACAATAAAATTTTTTGTCTCGGCTAATGAAATTTACAAACTTTATTTTGTGAACAACGTTCAACTGTTTTGAGAGAATGCATTTAGTTGCTGAGAAATCTTTTAACTGCCAACAAATTAATACTTGAAAATTCTTGTGATATGCATGATATTTGTTGTTCGAGTCTTACATATAATGTTTAGAGACTGTATCCGGTTTTCAATATCATTAGAAGATAATGATATTAATTTCATATGATAATGTTTCAAGTATGTATTCTAGATGTTTGGTGTATAAAAATAATGTTTCTAAATCATCCATATTCTTTAAAAAAAATCTGCTTTATAAATATTAGGCAGAAATTAGCAATAAAACAGCTGAATGTATATAATGATTGAGAATCTTTTTTGAGTGCAGAAAGTTATTAAAAAGTACTTATAAGTATTTAAAATACATTCACTTTAACTAATAAGGAGAGGCTTATATATTTTAATCTCTTTTCATAATTTGGGATTTGTTCTTCATCATGATACTGGAGATTAAAAACCTTGACAAAAAGACATGGAAAATTATACAACATTAGAATGTAGACCGACTTGAATTCCAGTGAAGAATATTGAGTCCCATTGGATATTGGTTAGAACGTGAACGGCTAAAGCTTTTTTTTTTATCTATTTAAAGAAAAAATATTATTGAATGATGCTATAAAATATTGTTCAGCTAGTGAAGTCAGAAACTAAAGTGTTCTGATAATTTTCTTTCATTCTTATGAACACTGTGGTATGTACAACTAAAGGTGGATGAAAATGTTTACCCCAGTAACCACAGTATAATTTGTCGATTCAAATTGCACAAGCTGCAAGCAAGTGCTAAATCACATTTTTAACAGTCTTAAAATCCAGTGTTACAAATACTTTTGTGATAAGGTTTTACCCTTATGATAAACCATTAACACTATCTATCATAGACGTGTCAAATTTTTTTTATTCAATTTAAAAAAGGACAATTCAAAAGGCAACAAGAAAATAAAACCTTCAAATTGAGTCTGAAAATGAAGTAGTACAATATAATACAATTCTGTTTACTTTGATTGACATAGGAACTCGTGCAAGTCTTTATTCCGGGACACTCTGTTGCTAGCACTTTTCCACTGGCAGGATATTGATGCAGGATAAAACGTTTTTCCAAGATTTGGCACGGAATATCCATCCACATGGTAATAAATTTGGCAAGATTTGCATTTCAGAACACCTCTCTGGCCTGGGTCCACTTAGAGTGTAGAGAGTAATTGCTACTCTTGCAGTTGGATATAGACATTCAGCTACTGGGGGATTAATGAAGGCCAAGAAAGGTTTTTTGTGGTGCCAGGAAGTCTGCCAAAGTATTGTTGAGATATCTTGTTCATTGTTTTTGTAAAACCTCATAAGAATTTGGCAACCTTGAAAAACTGGTATAAACTGCATCACAGTTTCAGGAATCATGGTGTCGAATTGTGGAGAGGCTCTACAAATGATCATAATAATAATGTTCCTGTCTAGAAAGTTCTCTAGCTCATGGTTGATGGCTGCAGCTAGGATTTCCGTTTGAACTGGTGATAAAGATAAGGAGAGTACATCTACAGTTTCCTCCTCATTGTCCAGTGGTAGAAAGGTGCAGTTTTCCCGCAATGTCAGATTTCACCCTCATTATGTTTTGGACATAGGAGAGGGGAGTTGGTCCCCCTCCTATTTTCTGCTTCTCAGAACCTCAATCTTCTTGGATGGTATGCCTGGTTCTCTGTGCAAAGCTTTTTTGGACTTTGAAGGAGTTCTGCTACCCACAACTCTTGGAGAGCGCCGTTTCCTGGGGGTACATATATCTATTTAAGAACAAGAAACAAAATTGTATGAAAATAAACAGGAAGTACATGTATACTGTGTTCAGAAACCAAAAAATATCTCAATTATTAAAACTTGATTAATCCTTTTTGGAGGGGGGGGGGGGGGGAGTGCTATTGCTTGAACTAACAAGGAAGTGCAATACATTGAATCGTTGAATCGACAAATGTGTAGACAATGGCTCAGAATGTACAGAGCAGTCAGTTATCTCATGATTGAATAAACTAATCTAAAAGTTAGACTTCGTCAAAAAAATATTTTCATGTTATTTTGGGGGGCTTATTAATTTATTATCTTGTTGAAAGGGATATTGTACTCAATAAGTTGTGGAACGTAAAGCAGACTCTTTATTTTGCTTCTTTGGTACTTAAATAGTATCTGGTTTGGGAAAAATTTAAATAATAAAAAATAATAATAAACTACAATATCTGAACTGCACCACCCTGACAGGCTCGGGCAGTTCAGAGTGTAGCGACAGCACGGTACAGTATTCTGCTAATAACTCGTTAAAATATCAATATTTTTGCAGGACGCATGTTAATATTCTTTCCCATAATCATGATAATACTTACCGCAAACTTTTTGTAAAATTTGCTGTTGTTCTTTTTGTCAGGGGACATCAGTATAATGTCCTGTCGCTCTTTTGGGTGACCGCACCTATTTTGGGAAATTGTATAACTCGTTCGCTTGTGAGAGACCCTTAGTTATAATGACTCTGCTTTCAGCCACAAGGTCCAGTTCAGGTTTGGGTGCACTGTAATAAGGAAAAGCAAAGCGTGGATCAAATCAAAAACGAGGTAACTTTATTCACGTCTCCGAATGGAAAGCAATAGAAATTATCATTAATATGAAAACAGAAAGATGTTTTCTTCTAATTACAATTTATTATTTCATGTAAATTTCTTAAAGATTTTAAAATAGTAAAAAATTGACAAAATGAGGAATCTTCTTTTAACATCTTTTTAAAATTTGCGTATAAATTAAGCTTACCTATTGGGGTAAATTGCATTCCAGAAGCAGTTGACATGCTCTTTAAGCTTCTTGCAGGACGCAGCTTCTGTTTATCTTTCTCTTTAGATCTCATATTCAGGATAATGAGCGTGCGTCTGGTATCATCTGGTGTTCTTTTTTGACATTTTTGATTAAAAATATCCGCATCTACCTAAAGTAATATAATTTATCTTGAAATTGGGTGCTTAGTTAAGGATGTCCGCTCTTCAGGTAGGAAAATAAATCTTAACTAGATATCATTGAGATGGTGGCCGTCTCAAAAGTCCCCGCTTTCAGCAATGAACATGAAAATGTAAGTTAGCTGAAAAGGGTTTATTTTGAAGAGGAACATTTGTGTACTATTACGGGAGGTGTTGTTTGAGTCTAAAGGGCTTCTGTGTTATCCTTGTTATAATAAAAAATGGCAAGAAAATTACGAGTTCTCAATACCTTCTATCAAAAAACAGTAAAAAAAAATCAGGAATGCTGCATATCCTCTATGAAAATTGTTGCATATCATCTATCAGAAATATGGATGGAAAATCACAATTGTTCCGTACCTTAAGTCAATTGGTAAGGTTTGAGGCTGACTAGACTTAAGGGAAAGAAATTATGCACCAAACAAAGATTTTAAACAGAGAGGCTATTTTTGAAATTGACCCTTGACTTAGAAACTTTGTTCAAGGTCACTGCACATCCAATGACCAGTGGTACTCTGTGAGTGAAGTATGGTTCATACTGGACCAAGGAGAGAGAAGTTAAGCTCCGGACAAGGATTTTTCATATAATTCTGCTATGAATTTAACCTTACACCTAGAAACATGGTTCAAGGTCACTGCACACCATTTACCCAAAGACACTCTTTGGGCGAAGTATGAGCCACACTGGGCCAAGGAGAGAGAAAATATGCTCCAGACAAGAATTTAAACAGAGAGGCTATTTTTGACCTTGACCTAAAAACCTCCTTCAAGGTCACTGCACATCCATTGACCAGTGGCACTGTGTGAGTGAAGTGTGAGCCACATTGGACCAAGAGGACAGAAGATACGCTCTGGACAAGAATTTTTCATATAATAGAAACATGTTTCAAGGTCACTGCACACCCTTTACGCAAAGACACTCTGTGGGTGAAGTATGAGCCAGATTGGGCCAAGGAGAGAGAAGATATGCTCCCGACAGGAGATCGCAGAGGGACGGACGGACACACTGATCACTATAGAGCACCCGCAGAGCGGGGCCCTAAAAATCAATTTTAAATTTAATAACTCTCAAAAAAAAAAAAAAAAGCTTGAACATGTTAAAACTGAGTTTTTCCTGCTTCGATTTTCATTTTATGCATCGTATACGATTCTAGATTCTTTGAGGTTTTGTTTTAGAAATGGTCTTTTAATTTACAGTACAGTCTATAAAAAAAGTAAAAAATAATTGAGATTTTAATTTTATACGGAAGTATCCTCAGATAGTGTACATTCAAGTTTGTTCAAATGATGACCCCCGGTGGTAGGATGGGGCCGCATGGTGCGGTCAAAATTTTACATAGGAATATAAAGAAAAAACCTTTATAAACCTTCTTCTCAAGAACAGCAAACCCATGATTGGTCATATTTATATGGAAGCATCCTCAGGTAGTGTACATTCAAGTTTCTTCAATCTTGATCCCCGGGGGTCGGATGGGGCCACAATGGGTGATCAAAGTTTTACATATGAAAAATCTTTAAAAATCTTCTCAAGAACAGCAAATCCATGATTGGTCATATTTAAATGAAAGCATCTTCAGGTAATGTAGATTCAGATTTGTTCAATTCATGACCCCCCAGGAGAATAGAGGGGTCATAACAGGGGATAATAGTTATACAAAGGATATATCAATAAAGATTTTCTTCTTAAGAACAGCAAAGCCATTATTTGTCAACCTTTCAAGACTGAACTGATTTCTGCTTTTTTCCCAGCCATAGTGCTCAGGTGAGCGATGTAGCCCCTGGGCCTCTTGTTTAAATTATATTTTGTAAGATACCTATGTACCAGTTCATAGATGATGGCACAATAAGACTTACTAAGGAAACAAAAGTCAGTCTATATAATTAGTAACTATTATGTTGCCACAGGCAATCAAGACCTTCCTTGAAATACATGTACATAGATCAATTTAAATTTTAACAGTTTACATAATTTTAACAGTTTACATATATTTTTTTAAATTGTTAGTGCATTGGACGGGACATTAAATGGTTCCCCGTGACAAGGATTTCAACCCCCTTGGCACTTAAAAAATTGTTTCTCTGGATTTTGAAAAAGAGTAGGCTCTTTGGGGGCCACCAGAGAAACCAAAATCCTTTCATAAACCGAGAGTAAACCGTGTGGATACAAGAACGATAGGTTATCAATTTTTTTAAATAAATTTTTTAAGGTCAGACGATACGTTCCTCAAATATCTGTTTTGTATACCTTCGAATTATGAGGAAAATATTCAAAATTTTAATTACCTTCTGATTTCTTAACTGGTTTCTAATTGTCTTTAAAAAAATGAAACACCAAAAAATGTGTTATTGGCTAATTAAGTTTTTTCCAAAAGGATTTTATAGGAAAAACATCTTCTGGTATCTTGCACAAATGGTAAGGTACCCCAATTTTTTGCGAGTAAACTTGTTAAAGTAACAATACTTCAGACAAAATCTTAGAAAAAATTATATATTATTGAGGAACCTATCGTCTGTCCTTAAACGTAAACATTTAGAGTGAAAATTTAATTACTCATTATATTTTTTTTAATGAATGAAACTAAGGTGCAGCCTAAAAAAACAATAATTACAGTGTTTTTTATTACATTGAAAAAATAATTTGCAACTATCTGTCATCTTTGTGAGACATGACACTCTGCAAATTGATTGTTGAAAAAAAAATCATAATTAATTATACAAAATCAAACTGATCTTAATACCTTTATATCAAACTCATTTGAAAAATAAAAGGCTGGTTCCAGTAACTATGTATTTTGAGACATAAATTAAAAGAGACTTTGACAACAGAGATATTTATTTCTTTCTGCCCAATTCCCCTGAGATGTAAATAAGACTTGCTTGATCAGAGATGCCGTAACAGCTTCCCACACTGAACTCGTTAATTAATCTTTAACTGGATGCATGTCCACTCATTATTCCCAAGGAACAAATGGATTTACACTATCTGCTGTGTAATGTAAAAACTGTTTTAAATACCTTGTAATTTTTTTTAGTTCTAATGAGTAGTTTTAAGTGTACAAATTTTCAGACAAATCCTTGCAACAGTTTCCAAGAAATGGTACGGACAAAATCTCGTCTACAGACATTGTCATTTATTTTATATTGACAACCTGAAGAGAAGGAATAGGTCAATCCTTTTTTAGGAATTGAAAATGCGTTTATTATGCCCCCGGATCGAAAGATCCCAGGGGTATATTGTTTTTGTCCTGTCTGTCTGTTTATCTTTTTGTCTGTTTGTCCGTTTGTCTGTCTGTCTGTTGTCAACTTTAACCTTGCCCATAACTTTTGATTGGCTGGAGCTATGACTTTCATATTTCACATGTGTATTCCTTGTGACAAGACCTTTCTTTGGGTACCATCATATTTGACCTTTTGACCTTGGAGTTTGACCCACTTTTGCAAAATTTTATGAGACTTTAACCTTGGCCATAACTTCTGAACAGTTGGTGCTTGGGGTTTCAAACTTCACATGTGTATTCTTTGTGACAAGGCCTTCCTTTGGATACCAAAAACTTTGACCTTGACCTTGGACTTTGACCTACTTTTGAAAAACTTTAACCTTGGCCATAACTTTTAAACAGTTGGTGCTTGGGGTTTCAAACTTCACCTGTGTATTCCTTGTGACAAGACCTTCCTCTGGATATCAACCACTTTGACCCTTTGACCTTGACCTAGGAGTTTGACCTACTTTTGAAAAACTTTAACCTTGGCCATAACTTTCGAATGGTTGGAGCTAGGGCTTTCATACTTCACATATGTAATCCTTGTGACAAGACCTTCCTTTGAATACCAACCACTTTGACCCTTTGACCTTGACCTAGGAGTTTGACCTACTTTTGAAAAACTTTAACCTTGGCCATAACTTTTTAATGGTTGGTGCTACGGCTTTCATACTTCACATATGTAATCCTTGTGACAAGATCTTCCATTGGATACCAACCACTTTGACCTTGACCTTGGACTTTTATTTAAAAAACTTTAACCTTGGCCATAACTTTTGAACAGTTGTATCTAGGTCTTTCAAATTTCACAGGTGTATTCCTCGACCTTTCTTTGGGTATCAACATTTTTTTATCTTTTGGCCTGGATTTTGACTTGCATTTGAAGAAACTTTAACCTTCGCCATAAGCTGCCATACGGGGGCATCAGTGTTTCACAAACACATCTTGTTTTCCTTTTTTTTTAAAATGGCGACTCGTCTATAGACATTGAGATCCCAGAGGAGTGATATCTTTTCTGGCTTATCGCGCACTGATCTGATACTCATCTCCACAAAGAAATCTAACTTCTCATTGATAGGTTGCAGAATGTTAACTGAAAAGTTTAAGAATGCCGAAAACCATTTGAAGTCCATGCATTGTGTTTTCAATAATTAATTAATTAGATTTCAAATTTTGACCTTTACTCGGCACTCAGGGCCATTTAGCAGTGAGGTATCTTTATCGTGCCTACCGTTCACGGTAGCTCAGTCGGTAGAGCGCTCGCTCCGTGATCGGGAGGTCGTGAGTTCGAATCTCGGCCGCGACTGACCTAAGTCGATAAAAAATGGGTAGCAACTGTTCCTTCGCCATGCGCTCGGCACTTTGAAGTGAAAGTTGGGGGTCCTTCGGATGAGACCTTAAAAACCGAGGCCCCGTGTCACGACAGGCGTTGGCACGATAAAGATCCCTCACTGCTCAATGGCCCTGAGTGCCGAGTAAAGGTCAAAATTTGAAGCCCTTCACCGGTATATGGTGACGTCTCTATATGAGTGAAAAATTCTCGAATGGGACGTAAAACAATATACAATCAATCAATCAGTCAATCTTTATCGTGCCAACGCCTGCCGTGACACGGGGCCTCGGTTTTTAAGGTCTCGTCTGAAGGACCCGTTTTTTTCACTTCGAAGTGCCAAGCGCATGGCGAAGGAACAGTTGCTACCCATTTTTATTGACTTGGGCCAGTCGCGACGGAGATTCGACCTCACGACCTCCCCAGTCATGGACCGAGCGCTCTGCCGACTGAGCTACCGTGAACGGTCAACAATTAAAACATTGTCAATGAAAAAAACATTACCAGAAGAAAACGGAGTTACAATGCAGAGATCCAGACAAATTCACATAAGTGAATCCTCTTAAAGACTGATTTGCGAAAATTGGAGAATTTGTCTGAATCTCTGCATGGTAAATCCGTTGTGTTCTGATCACATAAGAGAATCCTCTTCGAGACTCACTGATTTGCGAAACTTGTTGAATTTGTCTGAATTCTGCATGGTAAATCGGTTTTGTTCTGATCATTACTTTTCTCTCCGGGGTTGGTGTTCTCTCTGGAATATCCCATATACATATCATGCCAGAATACAAGAAAAAAATATGATTTTTATCTCATACTTTGAATTATTGTTTCCAATTATCCCCTAATTTCAGTGTTCACTAGAAATTACCTGTGCTGGGAAAAACATCCCTCATTGCATTGAGCACTCTGTGTCCCGTTGATCAGGATGTCTTGTATCAAATATCTCATTTTTTTTTATAGGTTGATCACCGCTTGCTGATAATTTACAGAAACATTTATATTTTAATCTTCATTTAAATTTCAGCGGTTGCCAGATTCACTCATTTCTGTACTTAGTTATCATAGTACAAAATGAAAATCAATTTGTAACAAGCAAAATTTCAAAGTCCAACTTTCTTTTGTCCCTGAAGGACTTTTGCAATGCTGCTACCTCAAAACAAACCCTTTCAAGCCAATGGACCATAGGTTATTTCAATTCTGTTTTTCCTTACAATAAATAAAACTTACACAAAGTATAAAATTGGGATGTATATACTTTTGTGTATAATTTTACTTACTCGTCAAAGGACACTCCTCAATAAATCCAGTAAACTCTTCATCTACATTAATAATCTAAATACAAACAGAATGAAAGAAATGTAAATGAGTATTTATTGCCCTAGACAAAGTAATTAGATAATAAAACTATTAAGGTTACATATCAAATAGATCCCAAACAAGAACTGTAAAATATTTGTAATTTCTGGTGTATTAATTGTGTCTTTTGTGTTTTATTTGACAAATAAATAAAGTAATAAAATTTAAAAATAATTTCCGTTGGAATCGATGTTTACATACAGGGTGTAACGTTTTTAAATCTAATTATTTTTCTTAACTATCATATTTTTATTACAAACTACATATCGTTTTATACATCAAATCCTGCATTTTTATTCCACGTGAAAAAGTCAAGGAAATTATGGTAATACAATGATTAATTGTGACATAAACGCCGATGTCATAATTTGAATATTTTACAAATGAACTTAAATTATCAACATATTGCTGAATTGTAAAGCTGGTTTTTTTTTCTTCAATACATGTCGCCAATATTCATTCAGAAGTTGATGAAGGAAATTCCAAAAGAATGGAAGCTCTTCTGATGCTTATCAGAAGGCTAATAACAAGGTTAAAGGACAGAGATGGGCGATTAATGACACAGTAACTCCAGAAAGGCTAAGGACTTCAAGAACCGAAGATTTAATTGGTGAAGTGGAGACTCTTAGATAGTTTAGCAAACTCCTGAGAAAAGTGTCTGAATGATGTTTTCAGAAACTGATGCTGGCAATATCAGCATTTCCATCATATATTGCTTTGAAATATGATATGAAGTTAGCAGCGTACAAATTTTCAATAATGCAATACCCCAAGAAAAGAGTTTGATCTCTAGCTGCATTACCCAATCTCAATCTTCGGGACTTTTTCTGTGGGGGTTCTTTAGGAATGGGGTCTGCAATCGTAGACCACAGATACATTAGTAAATGTAATAAAATAGCTTTGGGGTTTAGCAGAGCTTAACGGGGCTCAGAAACCCCTTTTTAATTACATTTTTACCAAGTACCCCGGTACTCGATCGGAAAAACGTCCGAGTAACCGATTGTCAAATATTGACCAATTTGACATCCCTATAAATAATCAATCCCTAAATATAAAGAGATCGTAAGTTTTGTCTGCTGCTTATATAAGCAACTTTGTATCGTTTTCGGCGCAATTCTATACAAGATTTTGCACATATTTTTGACATTGTGACACAATTTTACAAAATTCTCCCACTTTACCAGAAAATATCAATCAGGTAACCTATTTCTTTAAAAAAAAATTTTTAATTATCCTTAAAGATATTTCTGAATCAAGACTTTACCTTGATCTCAAGACTTTAACTTGATCTCAAGACTTTACCTTGATTTCAGTGCTCCCTGTCGAGTTCAGCAACCTCTTGTTCTGATACATATCAACATGCACACAGGACATTACGATGCTGGTGCACTCGTGAACTTCAGTCTCTCATAGACCTCCCCACAATTTTACATCAATCGATGCCTGTCCATCTGATAGTGTGACAACTTTCCTCCTAGACTTGGTGCCTTCAATGACGCTTGAAACCTTAAAGGAAAAGTGTATTTTGAACACACTTAAATTTCAATATAACTAACAGTTATACAATTTTTATAAGCCTAAAATGTAATAATTTTGATACTATCAGAATAATTGCTGCTTTAGAGACTATTTAGTCATATCAAAATAGAGTCACGTCATCATGGTCACAAAGAAACAAAATATGATCACCAATAACAATATCAAGATTCCATTACATTAAAATAATCCTTATTCTACTTATTTTGATATTCTTGCAATATTGTGTAATTGAAAAAAAACTGTACTCACCGTAATAACTTTACTCTTTACGCTTATCCTTTTCTTGTTCTCGAAGGAACCAATTCTTCCCTTTTCCTCCAACTGGTGGCTCCACAGACACCTGAATCACATCGAAAACTCTGTTTTTTCGTGTACATCTTATAATGACGCTTGAAAGAAGATTTGTTATAAAACGACTTGTTACATATAGTACAAATTGCCTGCATAATTGACAATCGCTCTTTCAGATGAGATTTTTTCATACTAATTGTTTGGCCATTATTTACACACTGAATTGTCGACGGATTTTTCAGTTGTTTCCCGATC
This sequence comes from Saccostrea echinata, assembly GCF_033153115.1. Taxonomy (NCBI): domain Eukaryota; kingdom Metazoa; phylum Mollusca; class Bivalvia; order Ostreida; family Ostreidae; genus Saccostrea; species Saccostrea echinata. The sequence continues at coordinate 9,696,725 of NW_026889785.1, forward strand.
ATGACAAGGAGCCCACGGCGGGTGTGACCGGTCGGCAGGGGATGCTCACTCCTCCATGGCACCTGATCCCACCTCTGATGTTTGGAGGTCCGTGTTTGCTTTGCTCCTATTTTGTATTGTTTAATGTTAATGTATTTCTTGTGACCACAATTACCTAGGACCCCCGTTCTACAAAAGAACTTACGACTAACACCAAAATTTAATTCTGCTAATATCTTTCTTATTATATTAAAAAGAAATTTTTAAATTATTTTAAAAATTATGTAGAAAGATACATCTATGCTAGCAATTTTAAACAAAATCATTAATTTTGCAAAAATTTACAATCAACTGAAATTTCTTTTGGTCTTAGTCGTAAATTTTTTTTTGTAAAACAGGCCCCAGATTTTCATAAATTCCTTATTTTCGTAGGAATGTAACCTATTGAACACAGATTTTTATTTTCATTCCAATATAATTTATCATTTTAGACACTCGCAGAAGAAAGTCTACAACAGCGAGTTTTTCGGCTGGAGGAGAGCTTAGAAGCTCTGAAGCAGGAGCTTCAAGGGAGGAAATCCTCTGAAATTTTACATGTTTGTAATTTTTGTAAAAATTAAAAAGTTTAAATTTCAACATGTTTTTTCAGTTTTGTTCCCTGTTGAAACAGGAAGTTAAAGACTGTAGCACTGTAGAATGTTCTTAAATTTACAAAATGACCACTGACACAATAATACAAAGATTACAAATAATCCAAATACTTATATTCCGTTTATTCAATGCATAAAGAATATCAGAGGAACCAACATATTAACAGTGTTTATAATTTAACACAAAGAGAATTTGACAGTTGTACATATTACAAATTAAATCAGTAGGTAAGTCTATTGGGTGGAGCGGCGGAGCGGTCTGGGTTGAGGAGCTGGTGGAGGTGTGGGGGGTCGGACTGAGCGAGGTGCAATCTCGGCTCTTCGTCTTCTAACAAACAGTCCCAGTTGGTAAATCACTGAAAAAAGTTAATCAGTCTTAAAGTCCCGCATAACAACTGCGTCGAATTCTGTAAGAGACTGGGACTTGATCTCAATGTCCATCCGCCTTCTTTGACACTTTCTTTTGATTGCTCGTATAACCAGCTAGGAGAATGCGAGAACCACTACACTTGTCCCTCCAAGGATAGCATATATCCAAGGTTTGTCTAAATAAACAAAATATAGCTTTAGAAACAACTTGTTTTGTGATTTATATAATCCATTATTTTCTCTTTTCTAAATTAAAGTTCAAACCTTACTGAAAGTTACGATAGTCTATTCCATGGTCCGGTGGTGGAGATCATTTGGTCAGTGACGCCGCTGCTCTGCTGACCGTTCTTAATAAGAGAAACAAGAAACGTGAATGCCTAATTTTTATTTCTTTTTTTCCATATTTAATGAAAATGCTTAAAGATATATTTACCTGATAAGTTTTTATTTTTATTATTATTATTATTTTAATGACATCGATAAAATAAATAAAAAGTCTTAAAGATATATACACTTACTCAAATGTTAAGGACCACCCACTTTGATATGAAAATTAAAAGTAACAAAAATATATTTTTGATTGAATATTTTCAGATTTACTAGTCAATCAAACGTTTATTTATTATTTGTTTTTGTTACATCGATATCTCCATTCAAATACTTGTAAAACCGGTTTCTTCAAGGCCACCAATGCGTGTTCGAACAATGCATTTTCAATTGTATTCACATCCATGTTCGCATGAGCTTAACTGATAGAAATAAAAAAGTTATGTTTTGTGCAACCATGCCTCGTCGGAAACTCTCTGATGCTGAACGCTGGCAGGCCATTGGAATGGTAAGAACTGGAATGACGTATAGAAGGGTTGGCGAACACTTTAATGGCAATCACACTGTAATATTATGTCAGTCATACTGTAATATTATGTCAGTCACACTGTAATATTATGTCAGTCATACTGTAATATTATGTCAGTCACACTGTAATATTATGTCAGTCACACTGTAATATTATGTCAGTCACACTGTAATATTATGTCAGTCACACTGTAATATTATGTCAGTCACACTGTAATATTATGTCAGTCACACTGTAATATTATGTCAGTCACACTGTAATATTATGTCAGTCACACTGTAATATTATGTCAGTCACACTGTAATATTATGTCAGTCACACTGTAATATTATGTCAGTCACACTGTTTTATTATGTCAGTCACACTGTAATATTATGTCAGTCACACTGTAATATTATGTCAGTCACACTGTAATATTATGTCAGTCACACTGTAATATTATGTCAGTCACACTGTAATATTATGTCAGTCACACTGTAATATTATGTCAGTCACACTGTAATATTATGTCAGTCACACTGTAATATTATGTCAGTCACACTGTAATATTATGTCAGTCACACTGTAATATTATGTCAGTCACACTGTAATATTATGTCAGTCACACTGTAATATTATGTCAGTCACACTGTAATATTATGTCAGTCACACTGTAATATTATGTCAGTCACACTGTAATATTATGTCAGTCACACTGTAATATTATGTCAGTCACACTGTAATATTATGTCAGTCACACTGTAATATTATGTCAGTCACACTGTAATATTATGTCAGTCACACTGTAATATTATGTCAGTCACACTGTAATATTATGTCAGTCACACTGTAATATTATGTCAGTCACACTGTAATATTGCGTCTGGTACAACGCTGGAGAAGAACTGGGGGTGTGGAAGAAGCTAAAAGATCTAGAAGACCCCGAAAGACTACAGAGAGGGAAGATAGACTTCTAAAACGACTAGCTAAACAGAATACTTTTGACACTGCAAACACAATGAGAAGCAAATGGAACACCAAAGGTCGGATCAGCAGAAGCACAGTTAACAGGAGGTTAAACAAGGAAAAGATGCGATCATGTCGGCCAATGAAACGTCCACTCTTATCCCAGAGACAAAGAAGCAAGTTTACTACCGACACGGCAGCATAGGAGGTGGAACATTCGGTCGTGGCAGAGAATACATTGGTCAGATGAAACCGATTTTTGCTTCACCCTGACGACGGCAGGGTTCGGGTATGGAGACACCCTTATTCTACACACAAACAGCAACATGTATTGGGAACAAAAGCATTTGGTGGAGGCGGTTTACAGGACCAAAATTAAAAAATGTTTGTTTGCCGCTTTCCGATCCAGATTTTTAACAATGGGTAGGTACGTAGGCAAAATATTTTATTTTTTCTTTTGAAAAGAAGAATAACGGCCAAAATGCTCATTTGTGTCACTTTTGATATTGCTGCTCTTCTAATGTTTGTTTTTGAAAGATTTTCTACATTCTCATGAAAAATTGTGGGCCCACCCTAGGCTTAAGGACACGACATAACTGAATTTGATTTTTCCCCTACATGCATAATTGTACATGGGCAGAAGGGCACTTTATGCTGCAACAAGAAAAAGGAATAGACGTGTTTTCTGTTGCATGCTTAAAATTTATAAGGCCTTAAGGTGTACAAAAAAATCAAGGAAGGGGGGGGGGTTAGAAATTAGAAAACAAAATGTAAGGGGCATTTTCTGTGGGAGCACCTACTGCGACACGGGACCTCGGTTTATACGGTCTCATCCGAAGGACCGGTCTCCACGTCCCACAGTGGGATTCGAACCCGCGACGTAAGGATCAACTCCTTACTTCGCGACTCTAGAGCAGACGCTTTAACCACTGCGCCACGCGGGCGACTAAATCCTATTGAGAACTTCTTTCTGGCTCAGAAACAATTGAACCTGTGGGGACCAACTTTAAAGTTTGAACAACATCATTTAATGTATTTGAGTTTTGACTGGATACTCTGTTTTTCCAAGCCCATTTCTCATCCATCTTTTAAATTTTAGTACATTACACGTAAGTTAAAATCAGCACTTTTCCTCATCAACTATGTTTTTTTCTACTTTCGGTTTTAAAAAGCACCTCCAATTTTGATAAGCATTTTAAATTTATTTAACAATAATTTATGTTTGATATCTTTTACAAATTATGCTCCAATACCCAGTCATTTTTTTCTATCCCCTATTACTACTTTTGTCGGTTATGTGCGTTTAAGCGAGACGTGATTTCCTGTACATTTCACACCTTTGCTTACATTAAATATCTAAGGCGATATTGCCGCATGCATTGAATGAACAAAATAGATATTCTAGAATTAACACAGATTTCGCCAATTAGATTTTATTTTTAATGCTATATGTACTAGTCAAAGCATCTAAATGACTTTAAAGAAGTTTTAACAAGATTAAAACAAACTAGTTTGAAATTATTTGAATAAAAAAAAATGTAAATGAAAAAAGAGCAATAAAATATTTTGAGTCGGGCGAATTTTTGTGGGTCGGTAGGCTGAGGGCAAACAAACAATATTTTAATCTAGGCCCAGTATTGGGATGTTTCTCTTTGCGGTGTAAACTGGAGCTGCACATTCCTGATGGCACCTTAACTGCACAAAGTACAGGTACAACATACAAAGCCAATTAGTTGTGCCTCATTTCGATGATCATTCATTAGCACGTCGACCTGTACTAATAGATGACAACGACCTCATCGGGCCCGAATAGTTAAAGACTATCTTTCCCATGAATCCATTGAAACTATGACCTGGCCCACCATGTCCCCAGATATGAACCCAATTGAACATTTGTGGGATTATCTTGGTCGTAGAATTAATCAGAGGACCCCAAGATGTGAATACTTACAGGAATTGAAAGATGCTTTAATTCAGGAATGGAGACAGTTCCCCCAAAACCGCCTAAGACGACTTGTCCACAGCATGAGAAGGCGTGTAAAAGAACTGTACAAAAGTTGTGGTGGATGTACACATTATTAAATACCTATGCTTATAAAATGTTGAAAATTGATGACTCTTTAAATGCCAATAAAGTTAAACATGCTTATTGTTAGCACTTTTTGTCCACAACAAATTAAAATGAAACTTTAAATTCTACATTTTTAACTTGTATTCTTTTCATTGGAAAATTACTATTTGCATAAAACAAATTAGTTATCAGGTGATTTCGAAACATGCATTGACTAAGGAGAGTTTAGATCTACTCAGATTTATAAACAAAAATTAAATAATTAATTGGATTGGTCTAAGATAATGGAAAGTTTAAAGAATTTTCACAGAAATAGTGATGGTCCCTAACTTTTGAGTAAGTGTATATTTACCTGGCAAGTGCGAGAACTGATTTGAATCATGGTTCAGGCATTAGCAATGATGGATTCGTAGTTGGTCTGGGGGTCTTTAACTAACAGCCGGTCCAATAACGGATAGTCCCGCAAGTCTACATCTCCCCTCACTCGTCCGACTATGACAAAGCTTGCCATTGAGAAGTTCCCTGACTCAAATTCTCTCAAATCTCTGCACTTTACCACCCCTTCGGTTACCCTGCACTGCGCATTGGCGTACGCCAACAAAATCACCAAAGAAAAAACTAGCATTGCGTCGAAAATTTCAGACAGAAAAAGGCCGGAATCTTCCTCCATCTCTTTTATAATAAATAATAACTCATTCCAATAAGGGGTGGAATTGTTAGCTAAATTACGATGTTATCTTTTTTTCCAACAAATTAAATTTAAACGTTGCTAACTACAGGGTATTATTGTTTTAAAGAATAATGGGGAAAATTCTTAAAAATAGATATATACATTGATCTTTAAAACTTAAAAATTAAGTTCAACATCCCTGATTATTAAAATGGAACTGGTTCTTGACCAGTGGAAGTGTCCATATGGTGAAGTAGCCTTTGGGTAAAAAAAATTACTATTTACAATGAAGTAGATAAATTAACGATTGATATTTGTCTTCATTATTTAAAAACAATAAATCATAGCGAGACGTAACTTAAATTATTTGATTCCGTAGAAGTAGAAACGCTGCAGTTTTGAAGAATTCCATCCCATTGCCTCCCTTCTGAAAGCCGAGTCACCCACGAGCTAGCGCCGCCTTTGGTGTTACCCGAAGACTGTTCCCTCGCTTAGCGGACCAGCTGCATGTAAGGAATATTACATAATGTGTATATACGTCTGTAGTAGGTTTGATTATATACGACTCATAGTTAGCACAGGGTTGAACTGAATATGCTGAACATTACAACTTTATTCGCGTAATAATATTATCATTTATTATCTCGCGACATTATTCAAATCGACATTGATTTTTCTTATGAAAAGTAGTATTATTAATTACGTTTTTTTTTTAAAAAAGATTTTACTCTTTAGTGTTTTTTAAAGTTAGTCTCCCTTAAATCTCCGTTGTATTCGACTAAAACAATTCTTTAATGTGAATGCCCTTATTCCCATAAAAATACAAATACTGAGCGATATACACAGTTAATGAGGAGGCTAATACATTGTAGTTTTGTTGAAACCCTACTCATTGAAGACGCAACTCCTCTATTATGCATGATCAAACACGGGTAAAATAAACATATAGACACCTCCAATGGTCAAGGAGAAGTAAGAAATAAATTTTATATATTAATATAGTGTTATCAGTTTAATCAAGAAGTTACTACTCCCCCCCCCCCCCCCCCCCCCCCCGATTTTGCGTTTGTTAAATTTCAAGATGAAGCAGCGTCTGAAAGAAAAAAAGTTTTAACAAAAATAACTATAAAATCTATGCAATGCTTATGTTAAACCACACTAATATACACCAATTAACAATCATAATAATTTACCTATATTGTCGTTCTACTGCGAGAGGGCACCTGCGGGAGAGCAATCCATGCAACAAACGAGTTGCTTACACTTTGATCTCGCAGCAAAGTCTGCACTCGAATGGAACAGGGGAAAATCTTGTGTACATGTAACCCCAACACATCCCTCCTGTCTTTCTAATTCTTCTCTGACCCACAATGTTTTCTTGTTTTGTTTTTTAACTGGGTGACGGTTGTATAATAATCGAGGTTTTTTAAATATAAAGGGCTATTTAAAAGAAGTTATTTTAGTTCGTTATTACTCTGATTAACTCAAACACTACACGGTGGTCAGCTTGAGAAGGTATAATAACATCCCTCTACTTTGACAAAAATAAACAATTCCATTGTAACGAATTAAGTGATAGTTTCGAGTTTATTATCAAAAGAACTTAATAGATTTATCTGTGTAAATAATGTCTGTTGATTAATTTACGTGGTTTTTTTTTTCATTCACTGACACTAAGGTACCGTCTAACTGAAACAACACATGAATTGATTTAATCCGCATTTACTAAAAATTCCCTTTTTTTATTTCCCTAATAATCCGTGCACCGCCATTGTTTATAATTCTTCAACTGCATTACCTCACTACAAACAATAATTATAACTGATGATATTTGATTTGGAGTAAAATGAAAAAAAAAACACAGAAAATTATTGAGAAAAGGTTTTATCTATACATATTACTTATAAAATCAGACACAAAACGATCGTTTGTTTGCGTATTTAAATCATTAAAGTCATGTACAATGTTATTCATGGAACGTCCTTTATTTCTTTGTAAGATAAAATAGATACAGTAGTGTCCACACAAGGTACAATTCTCTGACTGGATTCTTGAATCGACATAGTTATATCTCTGTCGGTTGATACCAAAATACTTTGAAATCTCCTATGATAATGTTCCGGGGGATTTCCGAGGGAATCAAAGAACTCTATAGATCCTTTTGAGGGAAAATAAAAAACAACTCAATGTAAACCTTTTCCCCCGCATTCGTCTGTATTCACGATCCAAACTTTGTGCTTTTTCGCAACAGCGGGCAGGTCGCCGGCGCATACGATCTGAACGTTGTATGATGATAAATAATGTTTAAATTCGTAATTGTTCATTTGAATATAAAGCTCCTAGACTGATCAATGTGGAGAATCTGCGGGAATTTTCCGTATAATATTAAAGTAACACTCTTGGGAAGTGGTAAAGCAAAGTTTAGTTCCAAGCGACAAGTCGATGTAGGGATTAATGTTTAATACATACAAAGCATTTCCGATGGGATATTCCCCTCGCTCTATACTAGCATGCTCTCTACCTAGAAGGAGGGTTTGATAAGCATCCAAGTATGCATCTGTCTCGTAATTTGCTTGGAAGGGGTTGGAGGGAAGTGATTGTCCGTCGACGTAGAAAGCTACAAAGTTACAATTAAAATGTTGAAAGTTATACGGAGATTTCTTATAATCTTCTCCTAGAAATACGTCGTTTATGGTCAAACTGAATTCCCCCTTAGCGATGGAAGTAATTTTTAAATTAGAAAACAAGTAGGAATAGACAGCAGGGGACTTCACATGCGCCATGATAAGGGCAGGATTGGGTCGCTGAATGCAAAGTTTAAAACTGGCATCGATAATTTGTATCTTGTAATCTTTACCCGCAGCTGACTTTAATCTAAATGAATCTTTGCTGGACCATAGATTCAGGGAAAGTGCGACCCCATTTAAATCCAAACGATCTTGTTAAAGAATATCTACGTGTAAGGGTCCTTCTAAGTCCACAATTTTTCCACCTTTGGTATACTGATATCTATGAAATAAACCGATGTTAATCCTTTTGATTGGGTTCGTATCGTCGGGATCAAAGGTGTCTTTAAAGTAGAGCTGAGACTGACGCACTTCGTAGTTTTCGGTGGATGTAGATAGTAAGATACCGATGTAGGCCTTGTAGGCATAATTCGTTCCCAGCTGTGACACTGGAGTCTGCTGAAGACTAGTGTCCACTTGAGCAAAGATGCTATATAGAGGTAAGTTTGTCAAACCAACGGCATTCGCAGAACAGTTAAGATGTGCAATGGAAATATCGACAAATTTTTGTGATTAAAAATGTATTTATAATCAAGATGGCGATTATTTTTAGTACTTTATTTATATCGGACAAATGTAATTAAGGTTAATAACTACATATTGAGGACGATTATATTTTATATTTAGACTTGTCACGTGATGCGACAGTCACGTGATTTAAGTATATTTACATGCAGTATTGAGATCACCTATAAATTTCACTAGTGCAAGGGCATAACCAAGTTAAAATTCTATGTTTAGTTGATAAATATTTTCAACACGCATTGTAGTTTCTGAAAAGTGCAGAGATCCTATATAGGTTCACCTATATGGTTAAAATCGTATTTGTATGACCGCATGTTGTATTTTTTGCTGGTCAACGGAATTAAATGTAGATATACCTAGACTCTTGTTGCCATGGCAACAAAAAAGTCTTCCGTTCTTCTAAATCTGTAAGAAATTGCTTTTTTTCTGTGCAAAAAACTTACATATCATATTTACTGTGAATGAAAAAAAAACTGAAAAAAGTCCTTTCAGTACTTAAGGCACTTTGATTTTCATGATCAATCTTGTACATGCATTTTGCACCTATAAGAGATATACGTATATCATAGAGCAAGGATAATTAGCAATTTAAAAAAAATTGCAATCATTTCTAAGACAAAGAAACAGACGAACGAACACCGTGCTATCACTGAGCTGTGTATATGTTAATACATCCAAATGCCTAAACTGGGTTTTCATTTTTTTAAAAGGTGGCGCGATTAGCCCGGTCCGGTTTTTTACTACCCCATTTTACCGAAACTGGTATACCTGATTTCCCGCCAGAAGCAAACCAGGGCAGAAGACATCGTCGAAGAGAGACTAAAATTTCAAATGGATTGGAGACAATATTGAATATAACAAGTTTGTATCAATGACAAAATTATAAGTTATTTTTGGAAACTTTAAATCCAGTGGTTATTAAACTTCTATTAATTTAAATGTTGTTAAATCATATGTGAAACACTGTGCCTGTGAACTTGAAGAAGGGGTGTAAAAAAAAAAATGAAAAAAATAAGAAATAACAATACTTCGTATATAATTTTTTTTTTTGGCCACATGTAATAGCCTTATTTGGTTTGATTGCTGTAGGATTGGACTACACGTACGCTGGAATAAAATTTTAAAAGGTAGTATAAAGTAGAGAACCATTGATCATTAAATCTTGTAAAGGGACAAAGTTTTTTTTTTTCAAAGTCTGACTCTGATTTGAACCACAGGGGCATCTTATCTGCTCTGTTCTCTACTTCACATATGAAAATACATTTTTATTATATTTTTATAATTATGTGTATATAGTAGAGAACAGAACAGATAAGATGCCCCTGTAGTTGAACTAGACAACACAATTTAAACATCTTGCAATTAAAAAAAATGTCACATTTTGTTAAATATGCAATTATTGAACTAAAGTAAACATGGATCATAATATTATGAACACTTAATATTAACAAGACCACAATGGAATCTGTAGAAGTCGATCATATATCATTCAAATTTTGAAAATATTCTCCTTAACTTAAATCACTTAATATGGATTTGAATATAGCTTGTGTCATTTATATATTATGATTAATTTTGACGTCAAAAGTATTCAACTAAAGGTCTGATGACACGTTCCTTAAATACTTTTGTACTCAAAGTAATTTACCAAAAATAGGTAAAAATATTGTTATTGTTTTATTTCTAAACTAAAAACTGTTTTCAAAATGAAACACCCCAAAAATTGACATTTAAGTTATGTACAGGATATACCATCCGTTGATATTCTGCACAATTGCCCTGGTAAGGTACTTCCAAAATAGTTAGCAAAGCTTCAAACGCAATTAAACTATTTAGAAAAATTATATGTCATTGAAGTCTGACCTTAAGATTTTACATTTTACCTTAGGCCAATGCTTATTGTTTTATAATTTTAGGGGAAAATAGTATATCATATTCTGAAGAAGCACAGCAGTTATATTTATTCATTTTCAATTTGAAGAAATTCAATAATCAATTGAAAATCAATTGTTAAATTAGAAAATGTAGGGAAATTCTCTTGTCAACAGTATTATGATCCACCACTGTACATTTTAACATTCATTTGAAAACTAACTGGAAAATTATGAAACACAAATTTAAAATTATCTGAATTTCATAGTACCGTAGTTATGTATAGTAATAGTGGCTTAAAATGGAGATGCTATATTTCTGCAAAGTCTCCCAAATCAAGTGATGGTGAGAAGGGTTCATTTATGGTGCATGCTAGCTGTCTTTCCTAAATTGGTTTAGTCTTTAGTCTTCTTTGTAGGTCTTCCCTTTCTTTGCCTTTTTCGCTGGATTGTACTGCTCACTTAAATGGAAGAAAAGGATAATAAAGGTAAGCCAACATTTTAAAATTTCTGTTCGAGCCTAATCAAACCTGTTGACTTGCATATTTTTCCTTAGTGTATTTATGTGTAAACATCAGCATGATTCTCAAGTTTAGATTGCTCTGAGTTGAGAGTAATTTTTAACAATAGAAAATAAAATAATAAAAGTCCTTAGCTTTTTCTAAGTAATTTAAAGTAATTAAAAAGCAATTTAAAGTGAATTGCTTTACACATCCTTGATTTAATTATTTGTTGTCATCTAATGTAGGTAAAATGTTCCGAACCGGAAAGCAGTGAAGCAAAAGAAACTTAATTACATTTCAACAACTGTCAGCCCTCTTGATTTTCCGATTGCCTGGACCCCTTCCTGGAAGGTCTTGTCAGGGTAAAGTTTTACAAGTTGTCCACTTCTAATCTTCAATGTTACTCCTTCTACTATAATGTAGCTGTATTTTCTGGAAAAGATAAATGGAAGTATTGAGAGTATTTTAAAAGATTTGAGTTAACAATATAGTCCAAGGACCAGGCCTGGAGGAAGCAATTTCAGTTTGGGAAGGCACAGCCATATATTTTCAGTTTGGGGCACTATCAACTACCAAAATTTCCTTGACAAACAAAAAAAAGTTTTGAGGGGGCACGAGCATATAGTAGCTATGTTTTCTATTGTATAGTATATCTCGGCAAAACTATTGGGGGGGGGGGGGAGCCAACCCACACCCTCCCCTTGTTCCTACGCCCATGCTAAGGACAATGAAGTTTTTTTTCTTTTACCACATCTTCCACACTTCTCTCCTCCAAAAGATATGTTTTACTTTTTTTTAAAGTTTATGGTCAGTCCTAAATTTTTTTTTGAAGTTTATCTTCAAATTTTAAATGTCTAAGGAAGGAAGAACATCCCCACAAACTGTGTTGGCTCAAAAAAAGCTTAGTATGAAGATAATAAATTTAAATGGTTTTATCAGTATTATCAAGTTCATCCGGGGACATTGAACTCTGAGAACTTGCAAATCATTTCCTTGGGAGGGGTTCTTGTAATAAAATTACACCAAAAACAAATTGGTGTCAAAATCTGGTCTTGTCATGTTGATCAGAAGAAAATTAGAACTAGTTTTTGCAACTTAATCAGTATGAAAAAGAGACTTACTCATGGGGTTCAAGGGCCTCAACTTCCCCTTTGAAGTGCATCTCTTCACCAGTCTCCTACAATATATTAGAATGGAGAGATAAATGATGTTTACCAGTAATCAAATGTTCCAGTCAATATTTCACAATAAAACAATTGCAACACAAATTGAAGTGTGAATAAACTGTAGTATGTTTAGGCACCACTCATGTGTGGTAAATTTTTTTTATCAAAATCTGTAAGTATCATTTTCACTATAGAACGGATGCAATAATACAGAATATCATTTTCATTAATTCGGATTTTTAATTTATATTAATACCTTTTTTATGGGAGTGTGTGTGTGTTTTTTTTTTTTTTTTTGGGGGGGGGGGGGGGGGTTGTTCCACCTTTTTCAAATTTTATAGTACAATTACTAACAATGTTCTATTATGAATATCAAAGAAAAATTCACTCAAGTTTGCAGCTCTTATTTTATATCAGAAACCACTACATGCAAAGTTCATAAACATATTTAAGCTACTAACAGTAGAGACTTCATTAGTTTGAATTGTTCTACACAAAACATCTTTTTTTTTTGAGTGGATTTATCTAATGTCAGATAATCCTATAGTCTTGATTAATGTGTGTATGAAAGTCTACTTGAGGATTAATAATACACTGTATATATGTAAAAAAAGTAATTATTAATGATTTATATACTATATAAATCATAAATAATTACATTTTTTTTTAGTAAATAAAGTATATTATTATTAGTTCTTTAGTTATATTGTTTGTATTGTTTTAATTAATAAAATTGCATTTTATGTACAACTATTCAGTAGATAATAAAGATTTAAAAAAAAATCCTCAACAAGACTTTCACACACACATTAATCAAAGAAAATGTGGGTTAGAATTCATGGGGTGGGTGTTTTTGATCCTAATTATATACTTTCTATAATATTTAAACCCCTTTTTGTTTCTTTAGTATTCTTCTTTAGTCATTCCTGAGCACATATAAACTGTATGAAATATATGGAGATAACGAACAGTATTCAAGCTCAAAAGTCCATTATACAATACAAAATAGGAGCAGAGCAAACACGGACCTCCAAACATCAGAGGTGGGATCAGGTGCCATGGAGGAGTGAGCATCCCCTGCCGACTGGTCAAACCCGCCGTGCTCTCCTTGTCATGATCGGGAAATAATGGAAAAATCCGTCGACAATTCAGTGTGTAAATAATGGCCTAACAATTAGTATGAAAAACGGCAGTCAGCATTTGACTCAATGATAAATTGTATTTGCTGACAAGGTCATTGTATCCACCATAGAACTTACGAAATGATGACTTTAAACGAGACAGCTGATATTCTTGTTTCATCAACTTATTTGTCAATAATTTACCTCGTTTTAGAAATTGTACATACATAGAGCATGCTCTTGCGTATCGAATCAACTAAGAGATATATACCCCGTATGCAGGTGATGAAGGTATATTGCTGCATAAGTAAGGGAAGTTGACGATTGAAAAGTTAAAGTCATCATGTTTATCATAAAGCTTGGTTGTTAGATTACCATTAACGTCTTTTTCAAGTAAAATATCCAAATATGAAACAGATGTGTCAGACTCTGTGGTATCTTTTATCTCAAGTTCACCAGGATATATCGTATATATATCAATCAAAATATCATAAAATTTAGTCAAATGTTTAATGGGTCACTTTTCACTAAAACCTGAAATCACAGATGGAAAAAAATATGTTAGGGTACCCATGTTTAAGATGCTCTTTTTTTCTTAATTTTCAAGATAATCCAAAAACTTTTGGTGTTTTAATCTGGAATAATAGGCAATTCTAAATATATAATTTGTTTCAAGATATTTTGATATTTAAAATTTCAAGAGCATTGCTAACGGAAGATCCCTTTTTATTTGGAGGCCAAAAGGTCAAGATCGTAAATACATTTATTCTGTGGAACTGTAAAACTTTTAATTGTAGGCAATATACCAAGAAGCTTTTGAGCTTTTGCAATGAAATTTTATACCATAACTCCTTATGCCCCCGCCTGTCCTTTTTAAAGTGTCCCCCTTTAGACCCCCCCCCCTTCCTAGATCCGTGCATACTCCTCTTTTTCCTTAAGCGGGGGACACAGATTCTCTGAAATAGCTTTTTTGATCTAGGTTTATGGCTCAGATAAGCTCAAAGGAGGGGATGGTTAAGGAGCATTGCAATAATGACTTGTTTAATTATTACCTTTTTACGGGGTGTATTTTGTTTCTTGTTTTTTTTTTTCATGTTGTTACATACATGTATAGAAGTGTAAATCCATTAAGGATATTTAACTTTACATTCAGAACACAAATGCGTACATCCTGGAGAACCCAGAGAAGAACGATAAACTCCCAGTATTCGGCCTCGGGAAAAACATTTAAGTATTTTTTCCAGGCCATAGTGGAAGGGGAAATAACGAGTATTTCGAATTTCAAGAAAGACACGAGTTTAAAACTTAAGGAGGGGAAGTAGAAACTAAAAATGACAGCATTGTACATACTCTTTTTTCAAACCAGTTCACTCTATATTACATTTTTAGTTTTGCTCTTTTTAATGATTTATATTTACCACTCGTAAATTCAATTAACCAAAATTATATATGCAGTATTTTATCGTTGAGTATGCAAATGAAAACTTTTATTTCAATTTAAAAAAATTCTTTTAAATACAACACAATTTTCATGTCCTCTGTTTTTGAAAATAATATATATATATATAATAATGTTTTCAATAAAAAAATGTTTTCAGTAAGTAATAATATCTCATACTTCTTCATTCTATTTATATTTAATATTTCTTAAGGACATACGCAATGTAGTTTGAACTTTATTGTCTTTTTCCCTGGAGTTGAAGAGTTCCAATAATTAAAGGAATTGTGTGATGCATTTAAATGTCTATAAATTCTGTTGTACACTTCTTCTAAAACAAGTTTGGATAAACAAAACATTTAGAATACCGGTATATGTCTAGTAATATTTGTATATTCTTTGAATTATAAAGAATTTTCATCAATTGATATCTTTTCAAAACCCCTGGTAATGCATGCTGATTTTTTTTCTACGAACATCTGATGGCACTTTAAGCTTAAATTAAGAATATCTTGAAAAATTATCAGTAGGTCCTTCATAACATAAACACTATTAATTCACAATAAATGTGAAACTTTGTAATTTAATTAAAAAGGATTTTTTTTGTCATATTAGATTTAAAATGAGTAAATATATAGTAACGCTTACTTTATACCTATCCTCTTGATGCTTGTTTGTTTCCACTGGAATAAATTATTTCCAGTGTATATGTATACCGTCACATATTTCAAATACTTTTTCAGGTAACGGATACAAGCTTTTCACTTTCTGCTAAAGAGGAGGAGTTGCGAGACAAATATTTTGACCCAGTTTTGCACACCTTGGCAAACGCTGCTACAATTGAACTACACAGTCGGGTTTCCGATGACCCAGTTGAAATAGTGCATGTATGTATTTAATTTGTTTAAACAAAATACCCAACTACAATGTACTTAGTAAAAAAAAAAATGAAAACTAAAGTTGTTTTGATTTTACTAAACACTGAGTATAATTGTTAAAAAACTGTATTTTTCACCCCAGTTTCTTTGTCTCTCCTTAGTGATACAGGGATCAAATTTGGACTTACTCTTGCTTTGAAAAAAAACTTTTATGAACACACATTACCAATGTTTGCTTGTTAAAAAATTCAGTGTAGCAATGCTTCTCCTTAAGATGATTTATTAAATTATTCCCAACCACTGACACTCTAAATCTTTGAATTTGCTTGCTGTTCTAAATAACTGGAATGACAGAATCATTACATTCTCAAAGTACTTATCTTAAATGTATTTGAAAATGCACAAAAAGATATTACTTCTTTTTTTTTCCTTGAAGATTGGAGACATCTCGTCAACCACAATATTAGAAGGGAGATCCAACTGGCTATGGATGGCCGTTCAGCCTTACTCACCCTTTGGGATGAAAAGGCAGAACATCCATCCATTACAGTTGGATCTCTGTATGAGATCCACGCAGTCAGGGCAGCGAATGAGTTCCGGGGGCAACGAGCCTACAATTCGACCCAATCTACATTTTAGGTCACCTGTCACTCATTATTTAAACAAATTAAATACATAGTTATGATAAGCAAGGATGCCTCTTCCAAAATTGTGAATTTCATGGCCCCTGGATCAGGGGCTCTGGTGTTAGGGCGGGGCTCTATTTATTATACAGTGAAAATGCATTAATGCTTTAAAAATCTTCTCTGCTCCTGGGTATTATTTAAACAAACTAAGTACATTGCTATGAAAAGCAAGGAAGCTTCTTCCAAAATTGTGAAATTCATGGCCCCTTGGACAGGGGTTCTGGTGCTAGGGCAGGGCTATATAGATCCTAAAGTGAAGGTGAATTATTTCTTTGAAAACCTTCTTCTCTTCCCTTGGGTATTATTTAAACAAACTAAGTACATTGTTATGATATGCAAGGATGTCTCTTCCACTTCCATAATTAAGAATTTCATGGCCCCAGGGTCAAGGGTTCTGGTGAAAAGGGGGGGGGGGGCTCTATTGATTATATAGTGAAAAAAGCAAAATTTCTCTGAAAATATTCTTTTCAATTCTGGTTAAAATGCAAAGAAGCTAAGTGTAGCGTTATGATGAGCAAGAGTGCTTCTTCCAGAGTAGTGAATTGCATGATCCCTGGGTCAATTGTGCTGGTGTAAGGATTGGGCTCTTGATAAGTAGTGAAAATGCATTAATTCTATTAAATAATCCTGTCTGCTCCTTAGAGTTAAGCAGATAAACAAAGTGATTAATTATGATGAACAAACTTCTGGTTCCAGGGTGAGAGGCTGTGGTGTTTCTCGGTGGGGATGGGGAGGGGGGGGGGGCTCTGTTGATAATATAGTGAATCTGTAGTAAAAATGCATTATTTTTTAAAAAATCTTCTCTGCACCTGGGCATATCAGAGGCAAAAAGGGTAAAAGTTTTAATAAGGTGTGTATTTTTACCAGATTTTTGAACATCTTGACCATTTGGTCAAGTGTTCTGGTCCTGGCCAGGTCTCTATTAATTTGTATTCTACTGAGAGGAGTTATTCCCCTTTACCATTTACTTTTGATGATTAATCACTGTAAATAATGTACTTGAAAGGTTAATAGAATAAGAGAATTATGCAAGAATTTTTATTGTATGATACAAAAAGTACTTTCATAGTTTTAATGATCAGGTAGACTTGTAAGTAAAAGATGAGACAAAAATAACTTATTAAATGTTCTTAAAAGACTAAGAGAGGCCAATATAAGAGATTTCAAAAAGGAATAAAAATGTGCGTGTGTTCATGCTTATTTGATCATGTGTTGTCTAGCCTACTAATGTATCTTTATATTCTGAGTTTCAAAGCAATTCATCAAGAAATATTACAGTTATGGCTATTTTAAGTATATCAGTCATTTCACTCTTCGCACGCGCGCTCACGTGCGCCCAAAATGACCTTCGTTCCGCACATCTACACACAACATGCTTTTTAACCCTAAAAAGGTTTCATCTCAATTGAATGAGTAGGTTTCGAGAACACTTGCGGACAGAAAAGAACCGGAGAAGAAATTTTGAAAAAAAAAAAGAAAGTAAAACAATATGTTCCCTAAGTTCGTTTGGGGAACATAATTAGTGCTTTTTAATCTGATTCTTATAATTAACGTTGTGCTTAATTCAATTTGCTATTATTATGATTATTATAATCACTTTTCTATTTATTTTTTGTTTCTCTTTTAATAAGCAAACACTTTGCATTACAATTTTCCGTTTTTTTCTAATAACCACTGGGCTTCTAAGAATTTTGTTTTATCTACCATGTGTGTGTGTGATATATGAGCATGTGTTTTTGCAGGCTTAATTATGTTGTATATCTGTGATATTTTAAGCTGTGATAGTCGGTTTAAGAGCTCTACACAGAGCTCATGTTAATTATTATGATGTGTACAAAATGCCGACCTTAAGGGAGCCGACTGGGGATTTATTGTGTGAAAACTACTATAATTTATATCATATGTACCTTACATTGACTTCAGTATACATGCCAAGTTTAGTGAAAATCTACCGTTTGGTTATTTTTTTAGGGACCATCTCAAAATACAGGTACATTAACTATAGGATTATATAGGAAAATACTATTTTTTTTCGCACTTCGGAGCAAATTATACAAATGCTGCTACAGACTTTTTGCTCAAATTATATTATTTGATGAGTAATACTATATTTACATTTTATGCAAGAAACGCAAAATTCTACCGTCTGGTTTCCAGCGGGGACATCTCAGATTGTCAAAATTCATATTTTCCTGTTTTTATGGAGTACTACAAAACATGACATATATCACAGATTTATATAAAAAGTAAAACTGATTGTGAGATTCTCAATTTCCTATGTTTAAAATTTCAAGACCATCTTATTTATACTTTTTATTTTATGACATAATTGATGACCCCTCTTAAAGAACTTCGGTTATTCAGAAGGTCAAAAACTTACTATAACGACGTCTATCTACCCAGCATTAGAAAAATCCTTTAAAAAGTCAGTTAATTTAAATGTTATTAGATTTTTTAACCTAAGATTTCCTAAATTTGGTAATTTTATAAATTAGGTATAAGATTTGCTTTAAAAGAAAAATGCGCTTTATTTTACTATGCTGCGCGAAGTATTGCGCAATAAAAACCCCAGTCGGCCCCCTTAAATAAAATGTACTTTCTTATCAAGTTAAGAAGAAGTCAAGAAGATGTATATCAATACGAGGAGGTCGATGTCCATAGGAACAGAATCGAGGGGGCATGGAAACATGGTAAGGACCACTTTAGGGGAATGGCAGGAACGAAGATCACGTAGTTTGAGGGACATCTGGCTGATCATGAGATTATGTGGAGGTCAACGGTGAAGTCAGATGTGTATCCTTCAAGACTGTCTCCCTGTCTGCCTGCTACATATCATTACAAGACATCATTGTTTGACACGCGGGTCTTCCTTTCAGATTTCTACTTATCAAACTGGGATATCCGGCCATGTATATTAACACAAAGAAAGTTATTATGAGCAGTTAAAATGAAAGAACATCAATTGTCAAATATTAGTTGCTCAAAATAAAATTAGCAAGTTGTTAGCTAACCACTGGTTAAATTTAAATTTAGATTCAGGGATCTAAATATTCAGGAATACTCTATGTTCCTATTTGTAACGTTGATCCCTTGTAAACTATTCCAATTTTATTATTAGAAATCTTAATTTCGATAATCTCCATGTTAGAGAAAATGCATATTCAATACATATTAATCGGAAAAGTATTGACAGCAACATCCCTGTGGGAAAAATAGCAGTGTGCTTGCCAATAAAATGTCTAAATAAGATAAAACGTTTCCCTACCTACCTAACCTATTTTTTCTCAGGTTGGAATAGGAAACACACTATTTATTTTAGACTAATGAAATTGCACTTACGTTTTAAATTAAGAGACTTTGTTGGAGCATTATCCAAAATTAAAGGATGGTGGGGGGTATGAGTTGACGCGTTCCTAATCTAGAACTCTTTTGGAGACAATATCAATCCCAAACTGTAGGTAAGCTACTCACATCGATGCAGGGAACTAATTTTGTTGCAGCATCAATACTGATTTGCTCGATGTCCATACGAAGGGAATCGAGGGGGTATGGAAACAATTTTGCTTCTGCTTTACTGCTAGTTATCTGATGCTGTTTCTTAACTTGATGCTACCTTTGCTGTTTCGAAAGTCAATGCTAGTAATGCCGCCGGAGGTAGAATTATCCTTCTAATGCTGGCGGAAGTAGATAATTTAATTTCAGCATTGCTATTTTAAGCCATAAAAAATATTTTATTTGCAATTTTTATTCTTTACTCAGCTTTCAGTGACTGTCCTGTATGTAGTGAGCCCAAAAAGAGCAGGAAAATCTTTACATACATCCCACTTGGACCTAGGCTAACCATAGTATGGGACTCCTAACTTGTGCAGGCTACAGTATGCAGAAATACTTCATGTAAAAAAAATGGAATTCTCAGCGACTTCAAACTAGTTCAAAGATGGTTAACTTTTTTAAATCATGGTTTGAACCTGGATGGCTGAGAACCCAAAATCGTTGAATCCATATCTTTCCATTGTGGTAGACGAACGTCTCACTCTCACCGAATTCCCCCTGTATAATTCATACATATCAGCTCTAATGACATTTTCTGGCCCGAGAAGATTAAAAATGAAGACCTGCTGAGCAGATGCAAACAGGGGGACATGGGTACCATCATTACCAAACGCCGATGGAGATGGATTGGACATGTTCTCCGATGGGGATGGATTGGACATGTTCTCCGAAAAGACCCCCAGTCAACAACAAGAACAGCACTCCATTGGACCCCAGAGGGCAAAAGAAAGAGGGGAAGGCCTAGAACGTCATGGCGAAGGACAGTTGAAAGCGAGATGAAAGCTATGCACCAGACCTGGGGATTATTGACGAGGCTGGCCAAGGAAAGACAAGAGTGGAGGAAGTTTGTTGCTACCCTACACACCACAGGGTGTAAAGGACAGTGATGATGATAATTCATACATGTCAGCTCTAATGACAGTTAAAGTTGAACTCCTGCAGTATTTGTGTGATATTCCTGCCTATTGCAAAGTGAAGCATTCGACCGGTCATGCGAGTTTGATATCTTGCCCGTATTGCAGAGAAAAATGACATTACTGTAAGAACAGGAAGAACAGCAAACCCCTCAAAATAGAAAAAGAGTTATTGGAGTCTAAAAACATCATACAGCACTATTGCTAAAATAGTAACAAATGGTCTGATACAGAAGTGCAGAAAGAGATTACACGGACATGTCTGTATAAAATGCAATAATAATGGAATAAAAAGTTGAATACATAAAGAATAAAGGAAGTAAACAGTATCATAGATTACTTCCTCTGCTAACAATTATTGTTTAAACTCAAGTAACCGATTTGTATGGGTAAATTTAATTTTATAACATTTATTTTTATAAATTTCATATCAAGTTACATCTAAGAGATGTTAATTTTTTTAATTGATGCTCGTTAATTTCCAACATGGTTTTCTCTTCACCTCGAACGTACTTTACGTCCTGAAAATTTTCCTGATGTTATAATCCTGGACCCGTACGCACTGTTTCCCTCTAATTTTCGTGTGTCCGACAAAATAGCTTTTGTTGGATCTACATCACCTTGACACAGAGCATCACTGACGTCGCGCACGAAACGTTGTAAACATTTTTGTTGATCAGATTCCACGGTCTGATATGTTTTGTTAACTTCCAAACTGTGGTTTATGTACCATCGAAGCAACGACGTTGCATTCAATAATTGACGAGCCCGCATCCCCCCCCCCCCCCCCAATAAGCGACGCAGCTTATCAGACAAGTTAAAGCGCTTTGCATGATTTCGCATGTGATGACCTATCACGTCAAAGTGAATGTCGGTCGTACAAAAGAGGGGGCTCATTTAGGAAAAGTACTCATAAGGGGTCATAGTGGGGTGGCTGAAATGATCAGGTCATGTATCCGGTAAGCGAATGTCGCATCTACAACATCTGCAGTTAAGGATGTACTTATGCAGACACTCACCATTCAGGAGTTGACAAACTTTTCTGCGATGAACATAAAGAATGTTAAAGCTGGAGAAAATAGGGGCCTTGATGGTGCAAAGAGGTCAGAAATTGAAAGTAAGTTATTTGCCTTAGCACTCCATGTTTATATTTGTTATATCACCTGGATCACTCTGTTGAAGTGTTGCTTACTGTTCCGGTATCGTTTGCCAGCGGATTTACAATGACTTCACACTTTCAAAGGTAACGTTTACTTTTCAAATAAAGATGAACTTACAAAATATATCTGTAAACTGTCAGGGTTTAGGGGATATCAACAAACGTCGAGATGTTTTTAACTTTTTAAAAGGACTAAATTATAATATATACTGCTTACAAGACACACTTTTTACACCAAACTCTGAGAATGATGTTCAAAATTTATGGGGTTTTGATTGTTATTTTAGCTCATTCTCCTTAAATTCGAGGGGTGTAGCCATTCTCGTTAATAATAACTTTGATATACAAATTTTAAAACAAAAAGGAGATTCTGATGGAAACTATCTCTTAAAATTGATGGAAAAAAATGGCTTCTTTGTAATATTTATAGCCCCAATAATGATAATCCAGCCTTCTATGAAAACATATAAACTTGGGTAGATGATTTTAGTAGTGAAAGTGTCATTATGTGTAGTGACTTCAACTTTCTTTTGAACCCAGACATTGATCATTATAATTACAAACATATAAATAATCCAAACGCAAGGCAAAGGTTCTTGATTTTATGGAAGATGGTGGTTATATATACAGACATTTTCACCCAGACACTCAAAGATATACAGAGGAAAAAAATCCATAAAAACAAAGCAGGCTTGATTTCTTTCTGATCTCCGAAAATCTATTGCCAAGTGCAATAGGATGTACAATTGAAACAAGTTACAGGTCTGATCATTCCATGATTAGTTAATCTTCCATCTTTTAGTGATTGTAAGAAAGGTAAAGGTCTTTTGAAATATAATAATTCCCTTCTGAGTGATGAGAATTTTCTTTATACTATAAATGAAGTCACTAAGAATGTTAAAAAACAGTATGCTGTACCTGTATATTTAATGGAAAACTTGAAGCAAGTTAACGATGAAGAATTAACTTTTACAATAAATGACCAATTGTTTTTGGAAACCCTTCTCATGGAAATAGGAGGAAAATGTATTTCATACTCTTCATACAAAAAGAAACTAACAAAATTAAGAGAAGAAAAAATTGTAGAAGAAACAAGCATTCTGAGAGTATTGCATTAGCAATACTAGTCCCCTACCGGCAAGTGTAATCTGGTTCCCGTAAAAAATTTTAAATGCCATAATTCCGTCAAAAATCAATGAAGAGGGACGAAATGCAAACTTGATCTATAATTAATCAAGGTAAAGTCACATACCAAAGATCAGCTCAATATCTGAAAGCATTTAGAAGAAAATTGCGGGAAACCCCTAAAAATTGAAAAGGCCGTACTTCCGTCAAAAATCAATGAAGCGGAACGAAATGCAAACTTGATCTGTAACTCATCAAGATACACTCACTTACCAAAAATCAGCTCAATATCTGCAAGCGTTTAGGAAAAAGGTGCGGAAAACCAAGTGGGACAGACAGACAGAGGGACACACAGACGGACGGACAGACTCAGAGGAAACCTATAGTCCCCTCCGGTTTCACCGGTAGGGGACTAACAAAACACCTTGAGGAAACAATACATACTACTGCTGACAATGTTGAGACTTTAGAAGAAAAAAATAAGGAATTAGAGGATATAAGACGACAAAAGATGAGGGGTGTTTTAATAAGATCTAGGGCAAGATAGGTAGAAGATGGGGAAAAACCATCACATTATTTTTGCAACTTAGAGAATAGAAATTTTACCAGCAAGATCATTCCAAAAGTAAAAACAGAAAATGGTAACATTATTTACAAGCAGGCCGTAATACTGAATGAAGCCACAAAATATTATGAATACTTATATAGAGATATAGATAATTCTATAAATGACATTAATCTTGATGAATTAAACTTTCCAAATATTGTTAAACTTTCAAAAGTAGAGTCCTTGGAGACAGAAGGTAAAATTACATTAACTCTTTCACCCCTATATATATTTCTATGTAAAATACCACTGAACACTGAATATCTGGAAAAAGTTGTGAAATAATAACAAAAAATATTTAAATATCAATATCTTTTTCCTTTTTAGAGTAAGATATATAAAACTATATATATTTATACAGGGAAAATACTATATTTTAATGTTTTGGGGGTTTTCACTTTGAAAAGTAATTTTTTAC
The DNA here is from genome assembly GCF_033153115.1 of Saccostrea echinata. Taxonomy (NCBI): domain Eukaryota; kingdom Metazoa; phylum Mollusca; class Bivalvia; order Ostreida; family Ostreidae; genus Saccostrea; species Saccostrea echinata. The sequence continues at coordinate 9,721,014 of NW_026889785.1, forward strand.
CTGTATTTCACAGGTGAGAAACGGGTAAATTTGTAATTTTCTTTAATTTTGAATAATAATTATTATTTGATTCACTTCTTTAATAATCATGTGTAAAACAGAGTACAGAACCAATTTTAACAACAGGGGCAGAAAGTTTGTATGTAAACAGGTGTAAATTACAAGTTAGTGACCACAGGTAAACCTGGTACACCTCAATGTAGCTATACTCAAGCTACATAAGATTGTCATGAACGTTTAAATTCCATTCCTAAAAAAATCTACAAAATGACCTGATTTTGTCATTAACATACCATTTTAATTATTTTAAGAAGGCAGATGCATATATTTAAGATTAGAATGAATTTAGATGCATTACAATTTAATTGATTTACCTGTATTTCCCAGGTGAAAACCAAATACCTTTATTTGATTGAATTTTATTGTCCGTAGTTTCATGAAAGAAAATATTGGACTCAAAAATGAAATAAACAAAAGTCAATTTTAATGATCTGATTTGAAAACAAATGAAATGTCAGTCTTGTCAGAATACCTGCTTACAACTAATTACAGGTGAGTATACAGTCAAACAATTGATAATCATGGTAATGTACCTTTTGTACAATTTGATATTGTACACTAGCTGCTAAATCTTATTCAGTATAAAATAAAGCTGCAAAAGAGAAATAAACATAGATGATACAAGTTTTTATTCATAATACATCAACACAACAAGGTATTCAATTTCATTCATAACATATAACAAAATAAATAAATAAATAAAAATAAATAAATTTAGCTAAAACTGGGTAATTTTTCAATTCAATAAACTTATCAATCAATCCAAGTCCATTCAACATACATTTAATAACACACTTTTAAATGATACTCTTTGAAACACATGTTTTTAGTGTTGCAGCAAAGATATTTTTCACATTTAATTGTGGTTTTACACCTTTTGAATGGATTTTCAGCATAGGAGACACCTGGATTTCTTTCCTTGAATTTTACATGCCTTTCATTGCACACAACACGCACATGATCTTTCCCTTCTCCAACAGCAGGTAAGTAATTTAGACCATCCAGTCTAAGAAGTTGATTCGAAGTTGCAGATCGTGACCTTCCAGCCCTTTTGCGAATGCGTCGTTGGCCAATAAGTTCATGTGCAAGATCCAATTTGAACTTTAAAAGGTCACGCTTCCTTTTCCCAGGGCGATCATGTTCAATGATGCTTCCCTCAAGGACATAAGCATTGTATATGGAAAGTTCAAGGAGTTTCCTTTCAATTTTCCTATACCAACGCATAGTTTTTTTTTGATTTGTTCAACTTTGTCACTTGATCATTGCGATCCACCGCGCCCATGTATTTAGAATATGCTGCTCCTGATGGTATGTCTGGGAACTCGGTTGTACTTCCATCTTTATTGCGCCGCTTCACGGTCAAGTTTTCCTTTTCTGGTATATGACACGTAGACAAAAAGTACACCATTTTCTTATCCTTCCAACACGTAGCAATCATGTCATCACACTGTCTCCAATCGTAATAGCCTCTAGGAAGTTTTCGAGCTTCTGATTTTGATTTTACAAGTTCCTGTGGAAACCCACGACGATTCGGTCTGACAGTTCCACACAGACAGGTACCAATTGTTGTCAGGTAGTGCGCTAATGTAGGACTAGTGTAAAAATTGTCAGTAAAGACGCAGTGTCCTTTGTTTTCTAACCCTCGAAGCAAGTCAATCACAACATGGGCACTGAGACCAAATGTACGATTAATTTCAGTTCCGTACTTTCCAACATATACATCAAAATTCCAACAGTACGCACTAGTGGCATCTGCAAGCATCCAGAATTTAATTCCAAATTTACATGGTTTATCTTTCATGTACTGTTTAAAAGACAACCTTCCTTTAAAGGGTACCATAGATTCATCAACACTAATTTCTTCATGGGGAATGTATTCAGATTTGAAAGAACTGCGTATTTTATCGAGCATGTATCTTACTTTGGATAGCTTGTCGTTTCGGTGTTCCAAACCATCTACTTCATTTATAGAAAAATTCAAATACCTTCTGATTTGCATAAACCGGTCTCTGCTAATGACATCTGATATTCTAGTTCCCAACATAAAGTACTTTTCATCCTCCTTCCAATAGAGGTCATCTCTGTCCAGCTTGATAATATCCATCATGATCAACACTCCACAAAACACTTTGATTTCATCTATAGTCACATCATGCCACACACCTTTGTTGTTATTAGCATCTTCTCTTCTCTTTTTATTGGCATTTCTGTTCGTACTGTCCACAATATGATTAAAAATTTCGTCCGAATAGAAAATTTGAAAGTAATTGAGCACAGATGCTGAACTATCTAACACACGAACAGGTCCTGGCTTCTCTGAATACGGAAGTCGACATCTTACCGAAAATTCGTCAGTCCAAACAAAATTTCCCGGTGCTGTGTAGCCATTGTACAGCTCATTTTCCTCTTCATCTGAAGAATTACGATCTTCAATCATTCGTTCTATCTGATCTCTTTCACTTTCGTTTAAATTTACCAAATCAAATGCCCCCAAGTCATCGAAATATTCAGCATCAGACCACTCGTCTGAATCGCTCTCTACGTCCGACATTTTGAAATCGACTTCATAGAAAAACTATGTAAAAACGCCGCAATTTACATCATCCACAATTGTCAAATATCAATCTGGCATCCATTTTTTTTTGTTTACATAGCTACTTTCAATTTATAAGCCGCATATTCGTATTTTGCTTTCAGTTATATGAAATATTTGGCGGTCAAATTCAAAATGTCTAAATACCCGCTACAGCGGGCTGTCGGGGTGAAAGGATTTTTACTTACTGACCGCTGAAGCGGGCTATCGGGGTGAAAGGGTTAAAGGAAGCTTCAGAAACACTCCACAATATGAAATCAAACAAATCGCCAGGTTCAGTTGGGTTTACATAAGAGTTTTTTAAGGTATTTTGGAAATCTGTCGGAATTTTTGTTGTAAGGTCCATTAACTATGCTTATGAAAACAATACTTTATGTATCACGAGTCATGACATCCTACATCAAAAATTTAGGTTAAAAAGCTAAGACATCAGGGTCCAAAAGAATTCAGAAAGAAATGTTACCTCCCGTGAAAAGAAACAAAATTGAAGAGATTTGTATGACAGATCCACTCATTCTGTTTGGTTCATGAAAAACTTTGACAATAAAAGAAATAAGAAAGACTTCTCAAGTTTCCGTAGGAAGCTGGCAGCACGTCTGTACAACAGCATAAAGAAAGTCTGTACAAAAAATGGAAACTACAATGAGTTAAATGCTAAGTCGTGAAAAGTTTGACAACAAGCAGGTATAGCACCAGATTTGGAACTTCTGTTTGACAATGACAAATAAGTTTCCTCAAACTTGGACAAAATAGTGAATACAATAGTGGATACTTATTCAGGTCAAAACTTCAGCTACATTACAGTCGAAGGAGTGATATAAAATTACAAGCACACAACTCATCAAACCTAACAGGACATTCCCAGAAGGTGCGCGGTTGCTAAAAGATCCAGATGATTGACTGTTGTTGAAATGCAATCATCGTCGCAAAACCACAGCCAAAATTTCCGATCCTCTCCCATTTGCCGTGGTTGAATGAGAAGAGAATACTTCGTAGCTCATTAAAATAATGACCAATGCGAGTAAAGCATAGTCGGAATATGAACCTGGACGCGTCCTTTCAATACCCAATCGCAGTTTACGAAACATTTTTTTGTGAACTGTTTAGTCAATTGTTGATTTCAATTGCGTAGGAAACAAATATCACTGGTTAAATATGACGTCACAGCACAGAGACCTAGAGCGTTTTCACCTCGAACTCTAGTTTCGTCTCGGGTCAGGAGAGTTCAACGTAAACAGCGAGAGTTTGAACGCGGGATTAAATCGAGTTCAACTCGCACACGATGCTGGGTTTGATAAAGTAAAGATGGCGTCACGCGGTAATGACCACATGTAAGTAATATTTTTTTTCTTATATTTTGAATCGGCAAAAAGATTTTGAAAAGTTTTAAATCGTAATACAGAACTTTGATATTATTATAATATTTTCAATGTGTTCAAAAATAATCGGCAACGTAATGTCGTCTCATACCCTGATATTTAGTTATAATGAACTGATGAATAGAGCTGTCGCATAGAAAACAATTAAAAAACAATTAAAAATGTTAATAAATAGGTTGAAAGTCAAAGGCGGATCCAGGGCCGGCGCGCCGGGTGTGCCCCCCGTTTGAATTTTGTGTATGTAGAACTTGTATGTCCATTATCCTAAAATCAAGGAAAAAACATCTCTTATTTGTAAGAATTTATCAGCTTCCAGGGGCCCACCAGGGCCTTGCCCTAGACCCACTGGGGGCTTCAATGCAGCCCCCAGACCCCCCATGCTTTCTACTCCGCCCCCCCCCCCCCGTTACAAAATTCCTGGATCCGCCACTGAAAATAATTTTTCTGTATTAAATGCATGAAGTTTTTTAGACCTGGGCAAGAAACATGTCAGTTCTGTAACTAATAAATTTAAAAGATCTTATTTTTATCCATTTTAGGGTACAAATACAGATAGATGGACAATACTGTCTGTTAGATGAGAGTCTGGCTACCATTTTTCTTTCAGAAGATGGCGGTATGTATACAATTTAAATTTTATTTCGTAAATATATATCTCAATCAGTAACAGACTTTATGCGTCTCAAGATGTCATTATGACTATTTGTACTGAAAGATTTTTTTACTCGTTGAAAATAGACATAAAATGATTTTGAAAAATCAATAATAAAAAGATCAATAAAATATTTTAACAGACTAAATTTCTTGAGTCAGTGGTAAACAAACTATAATTTGGTTTAGATTTTGTTTAAATAAAATTTTTTTTTTTTTAAATCAGTTTATTTTTTTTTTTTTCATATCAATAACATCATTTTCATACACAGATCCGGAGACATAAAGGGCCATTCGGGAGGCACTATCTAAAAAACCCACTTCCCTAGATGCATCAACAACTTCTGGGGTATCAACTTCCCCCCATGAATTTGAGATCAACCCTTCGGCTTCGTGCTCAGCTTCATCAGAATCTGCATCTGGGCCTTCTACACCCTCCGGTGTCTCAACTTCCAGTTCTGACTCACAGGTAGATTGGAATTTTGTAGAAAATCATTCCGAGAAAATCCTACCTGACAAAAATCTTGACTTTTTATTAATGTCTACTTGTGAGAGTACAAAGTGCTTTTCCTCACTTTTTACAAATTTATTCTCTAGATCTGAAAAAGATGTTGATCTAACATGTTCTGAAATCAGAGTATCCAATGAAATCAAATTAACCTTTCACGAGTTTCACAGTCTACTCACTGAAAAACTAACTTTACTTACAGAACACAATTCATGTGTGGAAGGAAAGTGAAGAACGATTTTTAATTGATTTAAGGCTTCAGAGGGAGGACAAATTTTCAGGCACAAAATCTCATGATATTCTTTGGGGAGAAATAGCAAGTGAAATGAAAACTAGAACTATCCAAAAAGGGACAAATACCCCCCGCTGGGTTTTTCAGAGAAAGTACCAAATCACTAATGTTTTCTAGATGTGAGAGGTGTTCACAATTTCCTTAAACATTTACAGTGAAAATTTAATTACTCATTATATATTTTTATACGTCCGTCTTACGACGGGACGTATTGTTATAGCGTTCAAGTTTGTCCGTCCGTTAGCTTTTTCATGTCTGGCTCATAACTTTAAAACTATTATGCCTAGAATTTTCAAACTTTGTCAGCTGATACATCTAAGGTAGAAGGTGTGTCGCACATTAAAACCATGTCGTTCTGACCTTTAATAAAGACGCTATGGCCAAATATGGAAAAATCATAACTAGAAAACCATTAGACTTAGAATCAAAAAACTATGTCTTTTAACTTTTAAATTACACAATCCCAAAAGATGTCAGAGTATTGCAGTATCTTTATTAAAAAAGTGTTAAATCAAGAAAATACTAGTCTTATTTTTTTCATTATGTTCTTTACAGCAATCTGTAACAACAAAAATTCCACCTCTCCCATGGGTGTAATGATCAGGCACTGGTCAAGGAAAATTTTGATAGCAGAAAATTGCATGTCAAATTAGAGAGAAATTAATGAGTTTAGTGTGAGGAGATAACTGGCAGAGCATCTCTGATCAAGCAGGTGTTATCTACATCTCTTGGGAATTGGACAAAAGGAATCAGTCTCTTAATTAATTGCTTTTGTTGTATTGAATTGTTCTTGTTGGCTAGTCTTACTTTCAAGATAAATTTGATGTAATTAAAACTAATTTGATATTGTATATAATAATTAAAACTTATATGATATTGTATAATATTATTTAAACTAATCATTTATTGTACATTTTTTATTTGAATTTTTATATCCTTACAACAAATTGCAGACTGCCTTGTCTCGCTAAGATGTCATTCAAACAATTGAATCTTAAACTGTTTATGATAATTTAACAATATTTGATGGGTGTATCATGCTGTGGTGGGGCACTTTATTAAATGAATGAAACTAAGGTGCAGCCTAATAAAACATCAACACTAATAATTACAGTGTTTTTTATTACATTGAAAAAATAGTTTGCAACTATCTGCCATCATTGTGAGACATGACACACAGCAAATTGATTGTTGAAAAAAAAATATCATAATTAATTATAGAAAATCAAATTGATTTTAATACCTTTATATCAAACTCATTTTAAAAATAAAAGGCTGGTTTTAGTAACTATGTATTTTGACAGACATAAATTACAATTAAGAGACTTAGACAACAGAGATCTTTATTTCTTTCTGCCCAATTCCCCTGAGATATAGATAAGACCTGCTTGATCAGAGATGCCCTAACAGCTTCCCACACTGAACTCATTAATTAATCTTTAACTGGATGCATGTCTACTCATTACTCCCAAGGGACAAATGGATTTACACTATCTGCTGTGTAATGTAAAAACTGTTTTTAATACTTTGTGTTTTTTAAGCTCTAATGAGTAGTTTTAAGCTGTAGTTCACATTTTTGTACAGATGTTCTAGATTCTATGTCTCAAACCTTAGACATGAACCCGAAATGACTAAGTCAATAAAAAAAAAACACCTGTAAAATGCAGAAAAATTATCAAATAATGTTGAAAATACCAGGTGCACATCTTCATATGGTAAATAATAAGTGTACAAATTTTCATACAAATCTATGCAATAGTCTCTGGGAACAGATCCAGACAAAACCACATAATAAAAATGAAAAAAACACCTGTAAAATGCAAAATAATTATCCAATCATAATGAAAATACCAGGTGCACACCTTCATATGGTGAATAATAAGTGTACAAATTTTCAGACAAATCCTTCCAACAGTTTCCAAGAAATGGTCCGGACAAAATCTCGTCTACAGACAGACGGACAGACAGACGGACATGCTGATTCCATTATACCCCCCCTAAACTTCGTTTTCGGGGGGTATAAAAACTGGTATACATGTTTCCAAAACACAACTGATCAATAAATGGAAGGCATTGAAAAAAAAATACAAGGAAATAAATGATGAAAATAACAAAACCGGCAATAAAAAACATTCTTGGAAATATTTAGAGCAGTTCAGTGAGGTTTATGGCAATAAGGCCTCCACAAAGGGAGCCGTGTCCTTTGACACAGGACGCCCCAGAGATAAACTAAAAATCGACAGAGCATTTGACAAGGATGAAGACATAGCTGTTCCTGAAGAAGAAAAGCAGTCTACGTCAAGTGACACAGATTCCAAATCCACAACTCTTACTAAAACTACGAAATTAAAATCTACAAAACGCAAGATATCCGATAGCACCAAATTAATTGAGAATATCCAAGAACAAAACAGGGAACTTATGAACTCCATGAAAACACAGCATGAAGACAAAATGCGACGCATCGATCGTATGCTGGAACTAATGGAAAAGTCTTTGGACAAATAATTATCTCCACAATGTACAAGGTTTATGGTTTTTTTTGAATCATCCACTCCATGCTTTTGTGCAGTTTTAACTTTGCTTAAATTTTGCTGAACGCCACGTCATTCATTTATTTTTGCAGTGGTTGTGATGACTATTGTAATTCAAATATGATGATTTTTCAAAATATTGATGCTATGAAAATAAGCTTTAAACCGATTTTTCAAGTGAAAATACATTTGAGTGGGGCTCAACCAATTAAACATGTTAGCAAGACATGTCTTAATAAACAAAATTGTGCCCTGGGCCTCTTTTATTTTGTTTAAATCTGCATTGTATTGTTGACAATTTTTTTTTAAATGTTTTGTTTTATTTGTTCTTTCACAAAAAGTTAATAAAAGATTGACAACATTTCAAAAATCTTTTATTTAAAATCCCTAATATAATTTTTGTGTGCAACATACTCTAGAAAAATCATAATCATTTTAAAATCCGTGTCAATGAAATTATTTACAATGGCAATGTGTTCATTAACTGCTGTCTGAATAATGCGCCATCCCTTCCATCAACGAAAATGTTAGGGTAGGCATTAGGATGTCCATCGTAATCATTGTCGTCATGATGCAAAACACATAAATTGTGCAAAATGCATCCTGAAATAATCAGTGAAACTATACGAGACAGCTTTCGAACAGTTATTTCTCGAAGTCTCCGAAATCTTCCTTTTAAGTGTCCATATACCCGTTCAACAATTTCTCTGGACGAGGACAGCATCTGATGAAATCTGCGTTGCTGTGCATTAAGTCTTCCATTATCTCGGAAAGGTGTGATCAACCAATTCCTCAATGGATAGGCACTGTCTGCAATAATAAAATTTCCATGTATAACACACTGTCCGTTTTCGGCTTTGTCAAACAAAGAGGAATTTCTGAGGACGCGTGCATCGTGGGTGCACCCAGGCCAACCCGTGTAAGCATCTCTTATCAACATGTCACAGTCTGCAACAACCTGTATATTTAAAAAAAAATCAATTTAATTCTTAGTTCTTTTTTCTACACAAGAAATAAGCGAATAAAAGTAAGAGCTTCGTACAGTTTACACAGTTAATTACCTGGTTTATTGAATGAAAAAATAGTTTACATGTCAACACAGTAAAAATATGCTTTACCTGTAACTGGATTGAAGGGAAGTTTTTTCGGTTAGAATAATCTTTGTCGCCATCGGGAGCTGAAGATAATCTAATATGTGTTCCATCCAAAGAGCCAATAATACCACGTAATCCGGACTGGGGTTGAAATTGTCTTGATAAAGCTTGTTGTGTGTTAGCATCTGGCCAGTTTATCACCTAAAATATTAACAACATGCATGGATGAAAACCTTTACTGATCTTTTTATAAGGAAATTGAAAATAATTTTTTTAAATAATCTTATCCACAAATATTCACTTACATTAACTAAGTTTTCGTTTATTGCTCCTGACACAGCCATTACAATTTCATGAACAGTTGTGGTCCCTATTGCAAATGTATTGCTAACTTCTCTTAATGTTTCCTGATTCGCCATGTACCACAGAAACACTAAAAGTTTTTTTCTTAGGCAGTATAGGCTCTGACCCACCGGGCCATGCATTATCATCTGTGAGGGAATGTACAATTGAGTTCATGATTAAATCAAAAATTTCTGGGCTCACTCTGAAATGTCTTAGAAATTGCTTGCTGTCAAACAGCGGCACAATATTTTCGGAAAAGCCTCCAAGTCTTGGAATACAACGACGCCGCTCTAGATTTAAGAGAATTTGGGTGATCCAAGTCTGCTCTATCGCAAGGAAAAATAAAATGTCCACATCATCCTCAATAGGGTCGGAAAGTCTCGTTTACTTTCATTTTCGATTTGCAACTTCCGGGCAGCAGACCAAGATGCCGCTGTGTTTTGCCTTCGGGTGTACCCATATGACTGGCGCGAATCGAACATGTAGTTTATTCAGATTTCCTACAGATCCAAAAAAGAGGAAGAAATGGATTGATAGATGCAGGTATACAAATGATAATACTTATTTTAACAAAACATTAAACTGGAAAACCTGTCTGATAGATCCAAGCCCCGTGTCATGTTATCATGGTTATAGGCCTATACAAAACAAAACTTTGCAGGCCTTATATATACATGTATATCATTGTATTTACAAGGGAATAGTTATAAATTTAACCAATTAGTAGAAATTGTCAGATGATTGTTTAAGAAAGGAACAAAGAAATCGTGGCTTGACTTTTCAGTGCAAATTAATATTTAGAATTATTTTAAAATTATCTTCTGTATTTATATGTCTTCACTCTGTCTCAATCTTCATGATTAACAGAACTTTTAAAATCAGCTGGTATCATACATAATCTCTCAGACAAGACCCATATTAGAAATGCTTAATGTCCAATTTATTTTCATATTTTTTATACTTAGTAATATGAAATTAATTCAAAATAATAAAGAGAATACATGTGTAACAGAGTTAAAAGTGGCTATGTGTTGTATATAGTGAGGCCACGTTCCTACTAGCACTAGGTAGTGGGTTAACCCTTTAGCTCAGTCGGTAGAGCGTTGGATTTTGAATCTGAGGGTTGTAGGTTCGAGCCACAGTGTGGACACCCCTAGCTAATCGGTCATACAGGATACGATGTAGCATTACACCAAAAGTTTACATTAAACATATGAAAGTAAACTAACTGCTATTTATAGATGTGAGTTTAAATAATGTTGTACAAACAATTTTTAAATTATTAATTTGATTATATGGTATTGAATTTATCCTCAACCTTTTCAGGAGAGCAGATAGAGAATACAATAGTAATGATCGAATTTGCAGTTGCCACTTTAAAGATGGGAGAAAAGAGAATGGGCCGACAATTTTTGTATACAGCAAAAATAATTGCTTTCCTGACTTTGTCGAGCCAAAAAGGTAAATATTTCTTACTTGACAGATCTTCATACATAGTTGCTTTCTAAAATTTATGTCAATATGACTCTTTTTCATCTCCTCCTTCATTTATATGTATATATGTATATGTATCATTTATATGTAATGTATATGAGAGTTAGCTTGGTTTTCAATGATAATTGTATATTTATAACTATTTTTTTTTTTTAACTTTTAAAATATATATATTTGTTTATTGAAGAGCATAAAAATAATATTTTACAGACGCAAAATTACTGAAACAGAAACAGAAGGAACCCTCAATACAGAGCAACCCAGACAAGCAGAGCTAAACCACAATGACCACGACTATGCAGTTTCTGGAAGTACTGAAGGTAAAACAATTTTCATTTTGGCAAGACTTTCACTTATCACCTGATTTATCCACTGGGTCATGCTCACAAAAGGTTTAAAGTATTGGAGCCCTTATATTTTCATATCAGTTTGTTTTGCATGCCCTGTAAGATTATTGTTTGCAAAGACTGCAGTAATTTATCCTTTCATTATGATGCTTTTCATAAAAATATTACTTTGTGTGTAATTTATTTGTATGCTTGACAGAAGGGTTTGATGGAGAATGTGCAATGACAACTTCACAGTGTGAAGGAGGGATCCACGCTGATCACAGTTATACTGCTTATTTTCCAGAGGCATCCAAAGGTATTGAAAAAAAAATTATATCAGATGGACATTATTTGTATTATGCCTATATTATTATGTCTATTTTTAATAAGTCAGGCTATCTTAATAAAATTGTTTGTTTGCCCTCTCCAGACCAACTGGCTAAAAATGGTCCTACACAAAATTTTTACATAACCTCCAGGAAACAATTTTTTAAGAACTTTTTTCTGAATTTTTTCATTACGTCAACAATTACCGACATGGTGCAACTTACCCTATCAATCCTATTTTTTTACTCTGATTCTGGAGAGGAAAAACAAACATTGTTTTAAAGGTGGCCTCACTGACATATTTATGTGTCTTATAGAGCCTTATATGAAAATAGAATATCATGCTTGGGGGGGGTTGGGGGGGGTTCAAACTTCTTTCAGTACCAAATTTAATTCATACACTAGCTACTACCCTTATTTGACTATACTACTATACTATACTATACTATACTATATACCACCCTGATGTTAAATGCCTACTATGGTTTAATGTTGATATTGCTAATATTGTTTTGTAATCATTACAGAAAGTGTTGATTTAGCAGAAAGAGTGAAAGAGCTCCAAAGAGAATTAGAGTCACTAAAACTGAAAAAACAAGCCTTTACAATTTGCAACATAATACAGGACCCAGACAAGGTATGTTATTTGAGCATATTTTTATGCCCCCTTAATCGAAGATTTGGGGGCATATAGATTTAATTGTTGTGTCCGTCCGTCTGATTAGCTGTCCGTTAGTCTGTTTGGCCGCAAGAAATTTGACCTTGCCCAAACCTACTGACTGGTTGGACCTACAATGTATGGCTTTCTTGTATCACATATGTATTCCTTGTGATGGAGTTTGACCCACTTTTGCAAAATTTTACTAAACTTTAACCTTGGCCATAACTTTTGAGCAGTTGATGCTAGGGCTTTCATACTTTACAAGTGGATTTTTTTTTTGACAAGACCTTCCTTTAGATACCAACATCTTTGACCCCCTTTGACCTTGGAGTTCGAGCCACTTTTGAAAACTTTTTACTTTGGCCATAATTTTCGAATGGTTAGTTCCAAGGTTTTCACATCTTTGTGAAAAGACCTTCACTTGGATAGCAACAATTTTGACCTTGACCTTTGTCTGACATACATTTGAAAAATTTTAATCTTGGCCATAACTTTTGAAAGGTTGGTGCTCGGGTTTTCATATTTCACAGATGTATTCTTTGTGACAAAACCTTCTCTTGCACTTAGGTACCAACAATTTTGATTTTGTTTGACCTTTGGAGTTTGATTTGCATTTGTAAATCAGACTCCATTTGAGGTGCTTTAATTGAAGTTGAAAATGGCGGTTTTTACACAAGATGTTTATTTTGTATAAAAATAGTATACATGTGGCAATATTCATTGATCATAATTTATAAATGGTTGTTTTGCTTTGTTATAGATGCTGTTATATACTTCATTTCCCTCAGAAGTTTTCAATATACTGGTGTCTTTGTTGGAAAGAATGGCCCCATTCCAATACTATAATGGATGGACGGTACAAGGGATCAGTACCAGTGACCAGCTCCTTATGACTCTTATGAAGTTACGCCTTAATTTAAGGGATTTGGATTTAGCAGAAAGATTTAACACCAGTAAAAGTACTGTCTCCAACATATTGAATACCTATGTTACAGCGCTGCATGAAATTTTATTTGAAGGAGTGATGAAGGCTGTTGGGATACCCTCCCAGTTAAAATGCAAAGGGTCAATGCCCAAATCATTTGAGGAGTTTTCCTCTGCGAGAATAGCAATGGATGCCACCGAAATCACACAGGATGTACCATCAGACATGAATAACCAGTCGCTATCTTACAGCAACTACAAAAGTCGCCATACAGTAAAAGCTGTCACGTGTGTAGCACCAAATGGTGCTTTAGTGTATTGTTCAGAACTCTATCCTGGATCCACCTCTGATGCTGCCATTGTTGATCACTGTGGTGTATTGGATATGTTGAAGCCAGGTGATATGATCCTTGCAGATAAGGGCTTCAACATATTTGATAAGCTTCCACCAGGAGTGACATTAAACATACCACCTTTCCTGTCATCCAAATGTCATTTCACAAAGGAAGAAGCACAGCTTTGTTACAAGATTGGGAGAAGTCGAATTCAAGTGGAGCGAGCAAATGAAAGAATCAAGAACTACCGTATTCTAGATCACATTCCTGCACAATACAGACATCTTGCCACTAAAATTTTCCAACTGTGTGTAGCTCTTGTTAATTTGCAAGCTCCTCTGTTGAAGGAAATAGCAGAAAAGTATGAAATTTAGAACTGGTGTGAATTAAAGTAGTACACAACATCTAACTTGTATCTTTTCAAACATGCTAAATATGTACACAAAATCTCTATAATGTTTATATTCATTATTATACTTTCATGTTAAATACTAAAATCAGATTTGTTTAAGAAATATTAAACAATTTGTAATGTTATCCTCAGCATTAGCAACACACTTGATAATGGGTACATGTAACACAAGGATAATGTAAAATTATGCGCGTACAGTTCGTCATAGAATTCTGGAAACATCAGTTGTGCATTTGAAAGAAGCCAAATAAACTTAATATCAATCAAAGCTTGAAAAACTACTTTTGAAAAACAATATGTTTATTTTTTAGAGAAAAACTGTTATATAATTCACATGTATTGTAATTACTATATATGAACATTACATGTATATATGCTACAGTGAATGTATTCTGTGGCACTTGTCTAATCAGGATGTTGTGTATTCAGAAATCATGCATAATATAATTATATAAACTTAATATAAACTATACGTCCCTTTCAAATAATTAAATTGTTTAAAAATGTTGTCTGACCCTAATTACATAGATCTCATTTTAATGATATTGCATCTTTAGAATTGCAGTTTGTATATATTTCTTTTCTTTTACTTTTTTGTGAAAAGGACTCAATTGTACATCTTAAATTACTTATTTTGTTCAAAATTTCCACACTGGTGATGCATGCTTAAGATAATGATTGCTTTGATCATTAGTTGCAAAAAATAAACCATGATAAAATTAAACAGTTTGGCAAAAATTAAAATTCTCTTTTTATTTACTGCACTAAGGGAAGAAGGCAATGTAAGAGATCTGTTTACAGTAAACATAGTTACTTACTTTGGTGGTATTCATAATTTAATGTCTTAGGTATTGCTTCATGTTCACTTATTTATGGACATGCTATTAGCAAGCACTACTTGTCAAACAAAATGCTAATCGCACTGAGATTATGATTGTGCTTATCATACTGAAGAAGAGGATTGAGCTAAATTTTGAGTGCACCAATATACATGTATGCTCATGTACAATATAAAGTCAGTCAAAATTTTACTGGAGAGAGGGTAGAAACACATTAAAGTAGAATTCAATCATGTTTTTCAAGTGAATTTCCCATAATTCGTCTCGAACGATGCGAATGACTTCCATGCTTACTGGTGTCCAAACTACGAAATCACAACAAGTGGTGCCTGTAAGATAAAGCTGGCCTTGAACTTGGTGCCAATAATCATGATTCTCTCTAAGATGCAGGACACCCTCAGAGTCACACTCTAAAATGATTTCAAAAGATCGACATCTATTCTTTCACTAAAATAATGTAGGATAATTTTATCTAGACATAAATCATGAAAGATGGTTTCATCAAAGAAAAATGAGAACTAATTTACATATACAAGGCTCTTTTAGAAAACTTTCAAATCGGTTTGTACTTACCTAGAAAGAAATCTTTCAAATTTGTACAGGCATCCTTGATAGACATTGCTCTTGCGGAGAAAGGACATTTAACCTCTATAATATCTGGTGATGCACTCACTTTTCCTTGAAGGTGAATCTTCAAATGTTTGGGATCACCTTGGACAAATCCATCAGGAGAGGCACCAAGAACACCTGATTCATGAAGCCATATGCCTGAAATTAAAAACTACAATATAAATTTAACCATATTTGTTATGTATGTTGTTTTACATACCATTGGGTAATTTTTTCACTCATATCGAGGGCTTCTAATTTCGACCTTTACTCGGCATCATTATGCAGTGACCAATCACAGAGTAAACACAACTAACTGAGCTATCATGATTATTAAGAGGCAAAATTCCATACTTAATAATGGATGTGTTATCAATCGTATCTTAATGATAGAAAAAAATCAAGGGAATTAAGTAAATATCACAAAACATGTACATAACATCGCAAACCATTTTATTCTTCAGTGATCAATTTCTTCATTTCATTAAAGATGAAATAGATGTTCTGATGAGAAAACAAAACAAGCATCTAATGTTGAACGTAAATTGTTTTATGTCACAAAGTTGTAGAAAAGGACCAGTTCATTCCAAATTATTACTTAAGGTCACTACTGATGCAAAATTTTACCTGTGTTGCTAACAACTTGCATCACAGCAAATGCAGGTAGGATAATTTTTTAAAAACATTTAAATTGAATTTGATAATTGTTTACCTGTCTCTAATATCGAGACCTCTGAAAGTTTACAATAGTCATCTTTTGCACTCTTTTCATGTGTAAGTCCCCACTGAATAGAAGCTCTTTTCTCAAGATAATATGCACTGAGTAATCTTTTCTTTAATGATACTGAGAGCCTACAAGAAAAAAAAAATGAATTTCATAGTTTTAATTTAAAATTATTAATAAAAAGACCACACATTAAGAATTCAGTAATATTATTTTTAAAATGTAATGCTTTTGTACATTAAATAAACCATTGTAAATTTTATTTACCGATTTCTTCTAATAGCACCAATAACTTGTCCAAAATTAGATGCAGTAATTCTCAATTTGCGAACAGCTGCCCATAAAGAGTTCTCTCTTTGTCCTGTAGTCAGCCATGCTGTTTCAATAATCTTTTCTGAACAAATGACAAGTTTCTCCCTATGTTAAAAATCATATATATATATGTATATATAAAAAAATCTGTTTTTACACCTTCATTTCTTTAAAAGCCAAAAATAATGAATTATTTCAAAGAGCACAAGTTTTTACATATTCTGTTTATTTGAATTTGAATACCTTAAATAAGATGACTTGCACTGAGCATTCAAGTACTCTTCACTTATGAGCTGGTCTTCAATAAGTAATGCTGGCATTTCCTCACACTCAGGCTCATTTGATAAAATCCAGTGCATAGCTGCAATAGATGAAATAGCAATTACCATTACATTGGCCACAACTTTCAACATATTATGTTGTAAGTTAACGCTTGTGTTATGTACTTTATTTAGGTGACAATATATGTTTGGTCATTGTGAATAGTCTATACTTAAAATACCTTATGAATTACAATGTATTAATTATTTACTTAAGAAAAAATGAAAAACATTTAAAATGGAAATAATATTTGTTCTAGGTCAAAGAAATTACAGGTAGATGATATACCGGTATGTTCTCAAAATATATGCCACACTAAGTTGACATGTTAAAAAAGAAAATTTAAAAATGATGAAAGTGTTACATAAAAAAAATATGTAACTTTTTAAAAAATAAATGAAAATCCATTAATAACAAAAATGTAACACTAACTCAAAAATAAATCATAAAATGAGCCTTGATTCAGAGGAAACAGTTTCCCTTGTGACAAGGATGAAAAAAATATTGTTCATCAAGCAAACCTGTAAATCTACCCAAATGACCTAGCTGATCATACAAATATGATCTATCTGCATCTGTCATCTCTCTTTTTAATGCTCTAAATTTACATGTATATACATCAAGTATTCATTACAGAATGAAATATTCAAATGAATAACACAACCTTTCATTTATTATTTAATTGCCAAATATATAATGTACAAAGGTGCTTGTGAGTTACCTATAATCTTGCCTGGGTGGATACATTTCCCCCATTGTTGTTATGGCTTTAGGAGGAGCAGATTTAGGATGCTTGATCCAGCTGCACTTCACATCTGTCTTGCTTGCCCTCTTATATCTAAAGGATTATTTTATACACTAGTTAGTAAAGCACTTAGATTTAGAATAGACAAAAAAATAAAACACACAAAATATAAATATTGACAAATTCAGCTGAAATAAAAAAAAATCGGACTTCAAGCTGCAAAACTGTTGCATTTTTTTAAACAAATGAATTAACAGAATATGCTTCATGTACCCAAACAGAAGAGCTGCAGCTACATGGTGGCAGCGAAACTGGCCCATTGGACATTCACACGTCGATGACTTTATAGTACCAGTACTGTTTTCTTCATTTTCCAGAAATATCTGTTAAAAGTAAAAAAAAATAAAATAAAATAAACAAGTCTCTGTCATAGTGTTACAATGATATCGCCGACTATCGAAAAATCATCCCTGAAGTCAACAAGTCAGCGACAATTGATAGAAAATTTTAAAATCAAAGTTGCTACATTTTTTTAAATTTTTTTTTAAATACAAACTGGTTCATCTTTTAACATTATCAAAGGATATTCCCCTATTTCTCTTGCAAATGGCAGACAAATTTTCCTACTAAGTATAAACTGAAGTTGGTCTCATAGATTTGTATTGAAATATTGTTTTCATCTTCGAGGATATCTGAATATTTGCTGGTTAACTTTATTTAACCTTTAAATTAAATAATTAAATTCGATCGTATAATTGATTGTATGCTACTGATTCAATTTGATAATCGATAGTGAATTTGGTCAAATTTTGCAACACTAGACTCTCTGACTAAATCTACATGTTTTACGGAATATTTTCAGTGAATTGTAAACATGATGAATTCTTTGGGCGAGGTGGAGGAGGCCAAGACGCTGGATTACCACAGCCCGCAATTAAAACATAGTTTAAATCTATAAACTTTACTCAGTTTTTAGTTATAAACATTAAAGATCTTGAACAGACTCTTAGATATAGTTTGAAATTGTTCTAATGTATTGATGCGAAATCGAATGTACATACCTGAACTTTGTAAGATGTGTCTCGCATTGACGCTTGCACAACCGCAGTAATAATGCGAAACTCTTTATCTAACACAAATTTTAAAACCCTGTCGCTATCCACAGCTTTCTCACTTTTCCTGGTAAGTTTTGTGTGGCTTTCAACGTACCGAGCCCAGTACATTATTGATAAAGCCATCCTTGGCAACTGCCCGGAAGTAAGTTTTCACGTTATATCTCGCGAGTCACGTGACGAGACTTTCCGACCCTATAAATAAATCTTCGTACAGCTGTGCTTTGATAACTGTCTCCATTTTGGAGAGTTTCATGAGTCAAGTAAAGTCATTCTCGTCTAACTCTGCGTGCGCATCAAGAGGTTCGTATCCCGGGTTAAAACTCGAGTACGACGAGAAAACGCTCCTAAATATTCAAGATTACGACTCTTTATGCGATCGAGCAGCCACGGGTAGAAGATAGCTATATGGACCAAACTTGCATTGATGTACACTTCCCTTTCTGCTTCAGATGCTGGATTTGACATATATTTTCCAGATGAGTGAATTACTTTTACAATATTAGCAGGGATGATGTTTCTATGGATGGACACTTTCAGCCTTGGTTCAGATGTTGCATTTGACCTATATTTACCTGATGAGTGAACAGGATCAAGTTTTTGAAGTAGCTCAATTATTATGTAGCCTGTTATGATTAAACTTGCATGGATGATGCATCTAAGGATGGACACTTTCAGGCTTGCTTGAAATGTTGGAACTGACCAAAATGTTTTTGATTAAAGAACAATTTAAAGTATTTGGAGCAGGTCCATTTCTAATTAACTATAAGTCGTACTATAACTAAACTTGCATGGATACTTATCTAGGGATGCACACAAACTAGAAAAAATATTAATGAAATTTGCCTTACTTATAGACAACATTCGTCGAGATGAGCTTCGTAATCTTCGATTACCTATGTTTTAAACTTGTATAGTCTACATTATATTATTATACAAAATTTGAGTTTAAAAACTGAATCCTTTTTAGCTCTACTGGTCAGAGACCAGAAGAGCTTATGCGATAGTAAGGTGTCCGTCGTCCATCCGTCTGTCTGTTCGTCTGTAAACAATTTTTCTAAACACTACTCCTCCTACAGTTTTAGTCTGGTTTCAATAAGTAGACTACACTAAGATACATATTTCTGTGTATCGGATTTTGATTTCGATAAAGCGTGTTGGATCTCGAGGTCAAAAAGAGAGTACATACAATACTTGGCATTGAAACCTGGCGAAACTTTTACTTGTGTTATGATATGGATTTTCACACGTCGGTCCAAAATGAGGTGTGGGTTTTCGGACCGATCCTTAAAGTGAGGCATTATAGTACTAATATTTGTATTCACTTTTAGCTATATGATCAGGGGTTTTATTTCATTTAGTATTAAAGGTGTTGATTGTGAATGAAGAACAGGTACTGTTTTCGGTGTAATTAAAAATAACAAGAGGCCCATGGGCCTTGATGGTCACCTGAGTATAATACAACAATAAAGAGGATCCAGAGTAAGTGATGGACGAAGGTTTGTTGTCCAAAGGCAAGAGAAATGGGATGATCAGAATCAGTGAAATCTTGAATACCATGGATATGTTGAAGTGATTAGTCAGTCCCAAACACTTATTCTTTAAGTATTTTAATCTCAATATGTTGAATTTGAGTATCTTGGAACTTTTTTCTCGGTCCCATCGAGTTCAAGATAATGAGGTTTGGCTGTATATACAACTGTTTTATAGGGGAGGAAGTTTTATCAACTTGAGATAAAAGATACCACAGAGTCTGACACATCTGTTTCATATTTGGATATTTTACTTGAAAAAGACGTTAATGGTAATCTAACAACCAAGCTTTATGATAAACGTGATGACTTTAACTTTTCAATCGTCAGCTTCCCTTACTTATACAGCAATATACCTTCATCACCTGCATACGGGGTATATATCTCTCAGTTGATTCGATACGCAAGAGCATGCTCTACGTATGTACAATTTCTAAAACGAGGTTAATTATTGACAAATAAGTTGATGAAACAAGAATATCAGCTGTCTCGTTTAAAGTCATCATTCCGTAAGTTCTATGGTCGATACAATGACCTTGTCAGCAAATACAATTTATAATTGAGTCAAATGCTGACTGACGTTTTTCATACTAATTGTTAGACCATTATTTACACACTGAATTGTCGACGGATTTTTCCGTTATTTCCCGATCATGACAAGGAGCATACGGCGGGTGTGACCGGTCGGCAGGGGATGCTCACTCCTCGATGGCACCTGATCCCACCTCTGATGTTTGGAGGTCCGTGATTGCTCTGCTCCTATTTTGTATTGTATAATGGACTTTTGAGCTTGAATACTGTTCGTTATCTCCATATATTTCATCAAATAAGAGGGATATTTGTTTTTTGTATTTGAGTTACAAAAAGTCATTTGTAGTTCAACTCACCAATGCATTTGAACAAAAAAAAAAGTGTTTTGTTTATACATGTATTTACTTTATTGAAGTTTGTGACAATATTTTGACGTTTTATTCACTTCATCACATAATGATATACTTTCTGTAATATATAAGTGACATGCCATGACTTGTTTAATGATGTTGAATACACATTTATATAATTATTATTTAAATGAAAAACACTATTAAAGTAAAAAGAAAGTATATTTATCCAATATGTAATGTTTCTGGAATAAACATGTCTACAAGCTGATAGAAGAGTTTACGCAGGTTTGACATTTTGTATACTTAGTACAAAGTATTTGGTGAACAATACATGTCATCTGAAATTTTTGATTTCAACACATTATTCATTGTGTAACTTTACTTTACTTTACTTCATCTCTCACGCAAAACCCATTCAGTCAGGGGTGTGCAATTCGCGTCGCCCGACGCCCGGGGCTACCATTTTTTGGGGTTGGGGTAGTAGTTTTCTGAACGGAGGTAGCCCTTTGGGTTAGTAAAAATTAAAACTACCAATACATGAAAATCACTATCGGTATTTTCTCTCATTTTTTGCTATAAAATTCTAAAGCAATGAAAATTTTCGGCAGCATGCACCTATTGTTCGTAAATCTCCCTAATCTTATCCATTTTGCGGTACTACCTGACTTATTTACTTCCAAAAAGATCGTTTTTTTTTCTAATCCGAATTTCCTCTATTCCTCTGTTTATGGTAAATACACATGCAGATATCTCATTAAATTATTTACGATCACTCAATCAATTGAAAGATAAGTGTTATGTGGTTTATATAAAATATATTCCAGCGTATTTAATGATTTAAGATGAAAAAAAAATATTGTAATTTCATTTTAGATAAGATAATTTATTTGAATTCATTTTTATTTTCTATCATAATTATTAATTTATACATCATTTAATTTTACTAGTTAGAATAAAAAAGAATCACATTAAAACCCTAGCTGACTTTTTCAACAAAAAACTATTTTCTTTTAATATTATTGTTACCCCCCCCCCTCCCCTACATTTGGACTAGTAACTTTTTACTTGGGGCTAGTAACTTTATTTCTGCCACTAGCCCGTGGGCTAGTGCTTAATTTTTTAAATTGCACACCCCTGCATTCAGGCATTGTGACATCACAGCAGTGGGTAAAAGAGTAATATCCACAGGATAAAGAGTAAACATAGGATAAATATTCCATACAATTCAACCATGTGAACAAGAGGCCCATGGGCCACAACGCTCACCTGACTAACTTTGGCCTGCTGTTCTTCATCTGATTTCCTATTGTGGCGCCACCCTACCCCCAGGAGTCATGATTCAATAATTTAGAATCTACAATACCCCCAGGATGCTTCGACTTAAGTTTCAGCTTTTCTTGCCCAGTGGTTCTGAAGAAGATTTTTAAAGATTTTTCCTATATGTGTGGCCCCACCCTACTTGCAGTGGTCATGATTTGAACAATTAAGAATCTACACTACCCCAGGATGCTTCCATATAGTTTTCAGCTTTTCTGGCTAAAGTGGTTCTTGACAAGAAGATTTTAAAGATATTTTCTACATATTTAAATGTAAAGCTTGGACTATCTATTGTGGCCCCACCCTACCCCTGACGGTCATGATTTGAACAATTAAGAATCTATACTACCCCATGATGTTTCCACATAAGTTTCAGCTTTCCTGGCCGAGTGGTTTTTTGAGAAGATTTTTAAAGGTATTTTCTGCATATTTCAATGTAAAAGTTGGATTCCCTACTGTGGCCCAAACATACCCTGGGGGTCATGATTTGAACAATTAAGAATCTACACTACCTAAGTATGCTTCCACGTAACTTTCAGATTTTCTGGCCCAACGGTTTTTGAGAGAAAGATTTTTAAAGATATTTTCTTCAACATATTTCAATGTAAGACTAAGATTCCGTATTGTGGCCCCGCCCTTCCCCCGTAGGTCATGATTTGAAAAATTTAGAATCTACACTACCCCAGGATGCTTGCACATAAGTTTGAATTTTCCTGGCCCAATGGTTCTTCATCAGAAGATTTTTAAAGATATTTTCTACACATTTCAATGTAAAAGTTGGATTCCCTATTGTGGCCCTACCCTACTCTTGGGGGTCATAATTTGAGCAATTTAAAATTTACACTACCCCAGGATGCTTCCACATAAGTTTCACCTTTTCTAGCCTAGTGGTTCTTGAGAACATATTTTTAAAGACCCCACCCTATTTCTGTCTTTTCTTGATTATCTCCCCTTGGAAGGAGGCTTGGCCCTTTATTTTAACAATTAAAACTCCCCTTTACCAAAGGATGCTTTGTACAAATTGGTTAAAATTGACCCATCGGTTCTGGAGAAGTTCAAAATATGAAAAGTTTACAGAAGTATCCATGGATCGACAACGGGTGATCAGAAAAGCTCACTTGAGCTTTCAGCTCAGGTGAGCTAATAATACACAGTGTGCACTGAATAGAATATGAACTAAAACCCGCAACTTTCAAGGAAGCATTTCATCCACACAATTCTCAATCTTCAAAATGTTTTAGATTGATTGATTGATTGTATGTTGTTTTACGTCCCATTCGAGAATTTTTCACTCATATAGAGACGTCACCATATACCGGTGAAGGGCTTCAAATTTTGACCTTTACTCGGCACTCAGGGCCATTGAGCAGTGAGGGATCTTTATCGTGCCAACGCCTGCCGTGACACGGGGCCTCGGTTTTTAAGGTCTCATCCGAAAGACACGCAACTTTCACTTCAAAGTGCCGAGCGCATGGCGAAGAACAGTTGCTACCCATTTTATCGACTTGGGTCTGTCGCGGCCGAGATTCGAACTCACGACCTCCCGATCACGGAGCGAGCGCTCTACCGACTGAGCTACCGTGAACGTTAAAATGTTTTAGAGAAAGAAAACTATGAAAATAAAAGTGTATATCATAGTGGATCCAAACCACAATAAAGTTCCTGAAAATGTCTGATATAATCTTTGCCATGTGGGCGATAATATCCTCAAGAGTTTGTTGCCCACAGGCAAAATTACTCGCATTTGAGAGAACCGTGGGTGGTTATTTGCAACCCTGTTGACCTTTGACTTGCTTTACAAATAGGCACCTGATTCCACGTCTCGAATTTCCGTGAATTTGTGTTTATGTCCTGTTCACAAAATTGTATTGTTTGTTGTTTTTACGAGATCTATCACTGTTCATTCCTTACAACTTTTTTTTATTCATAGTGTAGAAATACAGCATATTCTTGAGATTTAAGAGGTCAGTCTATGTATTTTACCATGTGCACTGTTTGTCTTAAAACATTATGAAAATACCCAGTGTTACAATTCACTTGACTTTGATCTTTGACCCACTTTGCAAAAAATACCCTAGGAAGTTTAGTTTAACTTACAACTTTTGAATTTTGAGAGGCAGTGTTTTGATAATTAGCATTTATACATGATGAGCTTATGATACTATACTTTGAAACTGTATGATATTTAGTTACAACACAAACTTGTACAGTCAAACCTTATTATCTTGAACTCCATGGGGCCAAGGAAAAACTTTGAGATATCAGAGGATTCCACAATGGAGCATGTTGACTGACAATTGCAGTAAAGACAAACTGAAATCTTTTGGAGGATTGTTGTAATTTTTTATTTATAAAATGATTAAATAATTATTTACAATTATTTCAGTTTATTTATTTGAGGGTTGGGGAACCATATTTTCCTTGATTGTCAAATTCTTTTGCAGTCTTGTACTATCCATAGGTGCTTTTTTTCCTTTGCAGGCAAACATATGAACTATCGTGTTCGTGTTCCTTGGAACACTAATGCTAGTGTTTCTTGGAACACTAGTTTGTTTGTTTTTTTTAACACTTTCCAAAAACATTTCAAATAATCAATTATAATTCTTACACTGATCATGGACATCTAGAATAAGTTTCACATTTCACATAAAACAAAATTTATAGACAAAATACCTTATCTTCTTCAACCGTATAATAATTTTATATATTTGATTTTTACTCCTTGAAGTCAAAATGTGTAGGCTTCAATCTTTTTCCTTTAAGGAATAAACGCCACTAACATAGCAACTGATTTGTTCTCCTCTTCCATGACAAGTTAATTAAAATTTTTAAAACACTCCATGTCCCAAATAACATTTAATTTAAAAATGGTGTTCATGATGTCCACCAATATACATGTATAATATTTATAGTCCACATGTATTTTGCTTATAAAGTGAATTTTGCTTACAAAATGTATGTTAAGCTTTGGCATTCAAAACTAAATAACACAAATGGGAAGGTAAAAAAAGTTGAGTCGATTTTTACTCTGACATCACAAACAAACATTTGCAAGAGCTGTGTTGTATGCAAGGTTCAAAATTCACACTTGCATTGAACAAAAACAGTTGTTTTTACCGGAAAAATGATACAAGGATTTTAAAATGTTAATCATATTTGAAGACAAGGCAGGCAGTTAAAAAATGTAAATATAAGCATTATATTTTTTTTTCTTTTTTGAAAGATGATGTCTCATGTAACAGTGTGTACAAACAAATTTTCATAATACTCTAAATTCCTCTGATGCATCTTACTCAAATTGTTCGCACACACCGTTCACTTGTGAGACTAAAATCATTCAGTGCTTATTAAAATAACACATTTAAGACGAAGCAAAGGCAAAACTTTATTGCATTTGTTTCTTCATCTTCAGGTTTTACATCATCCTCAGGGTATGATGTTAAATGCAATCGAAACACGACCCTTGTACCAACCAAGTTGGACTTCACGTTTCGACCGAACCTCAAGCCATGTAAGGAGATGCAAATTAAAGATATCATAGACTCCGGTCCAGCCGAGTCATTTGTAAGTACATATATCATGTAAATAGAAATAAACCTAAAAACAAAAATGCTTGAACTCTCAGAATATTTTATTTTGAACTTTCTACTTTAGGTTACATTTACTGCTAAAGTTTTTCACATGCAAGAACCAGAAACCAAGACAACAAGATATGGACCAGCTGTGAACTTGTATATCTTATACAAGTATCCTTATAAATGTCTATGTATTTTTATAAATAAAAATTACGGGAATAAATTCCTATTAAAATCTTTTACTTCATAGTAAAATTTACACTGCATTTCTTTTAATACAGGATACAACCAATGTATGTAATCCAGGAATTTCCACCTTATCTACAACTGAGCAAGACGTACATGTAAATGTATTATAGCTTTGTTAAAAGCTTATTTTCTATCCTGCATTAGTATGGCATGTCAAACGTTGCAATATTCCATCTTTTCTATTTGTATTGTATAATTTTCCATTTGTATTGTATATTTCTCCATTTGTATTGTATATTTTTCATTTGTATTGTATAATTTTCCATTTGCATTGTATAATTTTTCATTTGTATTGTATAATTTTCCATTTGTATTGTATATTTCTCCATTTGTATTCTATATTTTCCATTTGTATTGTATAATTTTCCATTTGCATTGTATAATTTTTCATTTGTATTGTATAATTTTCCATTTGTATTGTATAATTTTTTATTTGCATTGTATATTTTCCATTTGTATTGTATAATTTTTTATTTGTATTCTATATTTTCCATTTGTATTGTATAATTTTTATTTGTATTCTATATTTTCCATTTGTATTGTATAATTTTTTTATTTGTATTGTATAATGTTTTATTTATATTCTATATTTTCCATTTGTATTGTATAATTTTTTATTTGTATTGTATCCGAGGGATTGTTTATTTTGGTTTGTTACGAAGGATTTCATTGGTTTAATCTAATCATATATCGAATTAGGTAATGCCCGAGGTGCTCCGGGAAGTTTACATGTGTTATCCAGGCAAGGAGCTTTTTTTCGCAGAAAAAAAGTAAGTTTAATGAATGGCCTGTAGGGATATTAAAACAAAGAAAAAACATTTAGTTTTACCAAGTTATTTAATATATGATTCACGCACAAGTGTTTTAATTTAATCTCCTTTGGCTGTTTAGGTTTTATTTGGAGTTTCACTCTTGTGGCACAGACACTTGTTTCAGTAATAATTTTTTTAGCCCAAAATATAATTATTATACTATGAGTTAAAAGAATTATTAGTGAAACAAGTGCACGTGTCCTGTGGTTACATGTACGCGATAATGTAACTTTATTATTACTCTAAATTAAACACATAGTTGGCAAATTTATCGGTCATATATTTTGATTTGAGGAGTTATGGACTAAATCGTTTCATTGATAACATTTAATAGATATCCTTTCAAAACTTTGAAGCCTCTCACTGTATTGTAACCCTTTGTTTTGTGACCTGCCCCTATTCCAGTATGTCCTTGCTTGTCATTGTAATTATAAACATATATACGCATATAATAGTAAGGCTTAATTTACAAACTAAAAATGTATGGAATCAATGGTGATATGCTAGATTGGTTTGATAGTTATTTAAGCAATAGAACACAACAAGTCATGTATAGAAATCAATTTTCCTCTGTAGGACATGTAAAAGCTGGAGTTCCTCAGGGCTCAGTACTTGGTCCTTTGTTATTTTTACTGTATGTAAATGATGTGGCTGAAAATATGATATCTGTTTGTAGATTATATGCTGATGATAATTCCTTACAACAATGTTCAGATAATATTAATCATATTGAACAAAATCTCAACCATGATCTTAGAATACTAGATGAATGGTCAAAGAAATGGTTATTGAAATTTAACCCACAGAAAACCAAAGCCGTATTTTTTAATTCAAAAAATATGCAGCAGTTTCCTAAATTATATTTTGACAATTGCCAATTGGAATATGTTACAGAACACAAACATCTTGGGATACTTCTGTCGTCCAACTTAGGATGGTCTGATCATATTGATATCATTATAAAGAAAGCATACAAAAAACTGGGGCTTCTTAAAAAACTAAAATTTACTGTGTCAAGAGATATTCTATCCCAGATGTATATATCTTTTATTAGACCACAACTTGAATATGCTGTTGAAGTTTGGTCTGGATGCACAAAAACAGACATTGAGAATCTTGAAAAAGTACAATTATTTGCTGCAAGAATAGTTACTGGGCTTACAATTATTGCTTCAAGAAATTCATTATATTTGGAAACAGGTTGGGAACCATTGGAATACAGAAGAAACAGAGCAAAATTAATAACAATGTATAAAATGCACAATAATTTAGTACCTAATTATTTACAAAATTTAGTACCTGATACAAGAGGCAATATTTCAGGATACACTACCAGGAATTTCTTAAATTATTCTTTGCCAAAATACAGATTAGAACTATATAATAAATCATTTATTCCTGATACAGTTAGAAAGTGGAATTCCCTTAGTCTTAAAACAAGGGAGGCAACTTCTATCAAAATTTTTAAAAACTATCTGCACAACAGTATTGCAAAACCTCAGAAATATTTTTCATATGGAAAAAGGTTTTTGAACATAATTCATACAAGATTAAGACATAATTGTATTTTAAAGTCTGACTTATATCGCTGTAACCTAATAACCAGTCCTAATTGTTCTTGTGGACTACTAGAAGATGCATATCATTTGTTTTTTGCTTGTAAATATTATGTAAAAGCAAGGAATTCCTTAATGAATAAGCTTTTATCATTTAATTATTTATATGTTATAGATGTACATTTAATGTTATGGGGAGATGATTCTCTTACTATTGAACAAAATGTTGAACTTTTCAAAACCATTCAAACTTTCTTAAATGAATGTGGTC
Source organism: Saccostrea echinata (assembly GCF_033153115.1). Lineage (NCBI taxonomy): Eukaryota > Metazoa > Mollusca > Bivalvia > Ostreida > Ostreidae > Saccostrea > Saccostrea echinata. The sequence continues at coordinate 9,749,810 of NW_026889785.1, forward strand.
GTTTTTCAAAATAAGCTTACTTTTTAAAAAAAATTTTCTTCTTACCAATTCAAGTTATACTTGTACACTTAAAACTTTTTTTTTTCTTTCTATAACTACGTATATGTAGTAGACCATATGTATATATCTTTTTTATTTTGGCAATTTTAACAAAATGTTGTATTAGGAGAAGACTATCTAAGTTTCTGAACTTGTGTCCGATCCTTTTGACTTTGTCAATAAAATATGTTCAATTCATATAATAGTATAATTTCAATGCAAATAGAAAAAGATGACACTTTGGCGCATGCAAACATGTTTTAGCTGACATTTAATTAATATTTTCTCATAGATGATGGTCATTAACAGCTAGCAATTATAAAAATGAGCAACAAATAACAATGGAATATCAAAGAAATTTTTTTTAAAATGGTAAATTTTTCACTTTATTTGTCGAAACATGGGCATTTTTTTCTCCACATATCCAACCATCTTTATGGTCTCTTAAGGAACCTATGGAAAAACTTGTCAATTTTATAACCCTAACCCTTTTAACATGGTAAAATATTTGAAATCACAATGGTCACTTTATTGTTCAGTTGATACTTTTCAGATTAGGGATGGCTGACAGAGATATTTGTGAAATGGAAGGAGATTTCATAGCATTCTTCAATAGCCTTTTGGAGTTGTTCGAGTTTTTTGAGGAGAAAGACAGATTTACTCATGATGACATTGAATTTGGCCAGGAAAGAGTAAGAGGAGCAATTAATACCCTATCATTCATTGAATCACATCCATCCTTTAGAAACCAGGCATCACCAGATTTACATCAATCTGTGGAAATTCTTCTGGATCATTTTAGTTATGTAAGAAAAATTATCCAAGACATTCAATCTCCTCGATGCAGTGTCCCAGCAATTGTGAATGGTGCAGGGGAGGTCTTGCATACAGGACATGTAGGCAGACCTACAGCATTTATAAATGTAGAGCAAGTGATTTATTTATTGAACCATGGGTTTAAATATACGGAAGTCGCCAGGATCTTTCTAATTCATAGAACCACATTGTGGAGGAGGTTGAAAAATGAAGTGGATTTTCAAAGATACACAGAAATTGGGGATGAAGAATTGTCAACAATAATAAAGAACATAAAAGACCAGCATCCTCATAGTGGGGTTTCTTTAGTGATTGGACATTTACGGTCAAATGGCATAACTGTACAACACAGAAGGATTCGAAGAGTTTTGAGAGCACTTGATCCTGTTAATTCAGCATTACGGTGGGGTCTGATGACCTATAGGAGGGCATACAGTGTTCCTGGACCAAATGCACTATGGCATATCGATGGGCACCACAAACTCATAAGGTGGAAAATGGTTACCCATGGTGGTATAGATGGATTTAGTCGACTTATTGTTTATTTAAAGTGTTCCAACAATAACCTTGCTGAAACTGTGTTAAATCTGTTTATGGAAGCTGTTGAAACATTTTCTTTACCCTCAAGAGTCAGAGGGGATAAAGGTTCCGAGAATGTTGAGGTTGCCAGGTATATGGAGCAAACCAGAGGAAGAAATCGTGGCAGCTTTATTGCAGGAAGGTCCATACACAATTCTCGAATAGAGAGATTATGGAGAGATGTGTTTTACTCTGTAATTCAAACATATTACTCTTTGTTTTATTATCTTGAAAGCATAAGTGAACTAGATATGGAAAATCACATAGATATGCTTTGTCTTCACTATATATTCATTCCAAGAATTAATGTGGCATTGACAGAGTTCAAAAATGCATACAACTGCCATAGCATGCGGACTGAGCACCACTGGAGTCCATATAAAATGTGGATCAATGGAATGATCAACCGTAATCGGCAAAACTCTGTTGGTAATTGTGTTTTTGAGTTGAATGAAGACATTCCTATATCAGATATCGAGACCTTTGGAATAGACCCCCAAGAAGCACCAGACCATGAATCATATGACGAGGAACTGCATGATAATCAAGAAACATTTCAAATGCCTGGTTTGCCAACACAATTGGATTTGATCTTTGAAAGGCTAACATCATCAGTAAACCCTCTAGATTTAAGTGAAAATCTTGGGATAGACTTATTCAGAGCAGCAAAGCAAAATTTATACTCTCTTTTAAACCAAGATGAATTGTAAAAATTGATTACTATCTCATTAATATGTTTGAATATTCTGACCGTGGATTACACTTGCTTGTCAAGCTTACACTTTAGAAATAAAACTTTGAACACAACTTTAGCTCCCTTGCTAATATATTCTAGTTTGCTTTGTCCATTCTGATGGGATTTGCACCCATATAAAAACTTGGCCAATTGCAATTTCAATCATCCTATCAGGATGTTCAGTTTTACTTTTAAAATACACCACCTTTTAAGGGATTACCAATTGTCCTGGTACTAGTTTATACAGATATAAATATGTACCTAAGAGTACACAATCTATTGCTGGTACTAAAATCATTTACCCAAATAAACATGTTCAGGTCAACTGCACCTTGCAGCATTTTGCATATTTCTGTAGAAAAAGTTGACATCTTGCTTCATATTGAATGCATGATGAAAACCTACTTCAGTTATAAAGATACAAGCTTAGATGAAAATAAGGTTACTCTAAGCTCCTCCAAAATATTGTAGAGAAGCATAAAATTGTCAAGTGAACAAGTTAGAGTTTTAAAATGCCTTTAATGTACTAAAAGTCTTCATAAACTGTACAAGAATGTCACAAAAATAACTAGAAAAACTTCCATAGGACATGAATGCCTCATCCAAAGAACATTTCTTAGTATTGCAACAGTGCATAAAAAAATGTACCTTTCTTTTTTAGTCCGAGATTGATTCATCCCATATAACAGCTGCATTAAGTCTCACTGTTTCAAGTTAATTATGTCATTTAGCAAATTTATACATATTTAAGTATGTATGGTAAAAACTCTCGGAGATGTATTGATGTATGGAGTCTTCTCAAGAACTTAATAACCTTTAATACTAAAGAACAAAATGAGGGTAATCTTTATTTTTTATAAACTATATATATTGGGTTTAAGTTTTGTGTTCTTGCATTTTATTGGTTTGTCAAATTCCCTCTAAATATTCTAGGTTATTCTGGTCACTCTTTGTCAAGATATTTTGCACTCTGCACTTATATGCGGGAGCTTGCCTATTCCCTGAGAATGGTATGCTATTGTTTTTATGATCTATTGTTTATTTACAAAAAGTATGTAATGTCTATGAAGATATTATAAGCTTAAATAGTAATATATATATATATATATATATATATATATATATATATATATATATATATATATATATATATATGTTGTTAAGTATTTTAATTGTATGCACAAAATATAATTCAAAGGTGGTATTGGATTACGTATAATGAATGTAAGAGTTATCTCCCTTTATGCAGTATCGTGTATAACATTGGATTGTGCACTTTAATGATTTTATCATATTCTCAATATTGATGTTATATATTTCAGGGCAATATTATTTAACTATACAATAAACAGAACGAACCCTAACTGGTGTTTTAATTCATTCAACATCAAATGCAGAAACTCTGTTACACTGCCACCAATATGCATCAGTGCATGAGTTTTGACGAAAATATGAGTTTTTTCCTAATCTCTATAAAACCAGAATTAATATGAAGTCAAGGTCATAGGGAAGGTCAAGGTCAGAAAATTAAGTCACAGTTAGATTGTATCAGTATGAATTCTGATAAAAATATCTTAGTTATTTTACCTAAACACAAAATAATGAATAGTAAGGTCAAGGTCAGAAAATTTCCACAGTTCAATAATTTTCATCTATATGCATCAGTGTACGGATTGTCAAAGTATCTTAAAGAGTTTCATTGGAACTTGAGCTAAACGCAAAGGGTGACACAGATGCAGACGAAAGATGGACACTACAAACACTATATACCCCAGCCATATTCAAGGTGGGACAAAAAAAATTATGTGCCACTGATGTTCATCAATTTGGAACAAATTAATCTCTATGCAAATTAAAATCTAGAAGCTTAGAAAAAATATCTATATCAAGTTCTATGCTTCAAATTGACTTTGCAAGTGAAATGAAAAAACACTACAATGTATTAAGCATAGTTGTAAACCATGTAGTTGATATTGTAATATAATGCCAAACAATTGACATGTCTATTATACAATGCTTCTTAAAATAGGGTAAACATATCAAACACAGATGATCATTCAAAATATCACAATTTTTTGTTTCTGTAAAAATACAAGTACAAATGAACTTCTTTTATGTTTATATTTATCTAAATAATTGTGTTCATGCTAACAACAAATTACAGCATACTGGTATTTTCTATCTGTATAAGAAAAAATGATTGGAGGGCATTCACATAGAAGACATTTTCTACAAAGCTTAAATTATGTAACAAAGACTTCTTTAAAAAAAAAAAAACAACAACAGTAACTTCATTGAAATAAGTGACAATTTGAGCAAAGGTGCATTTCAAAACATTTTTTTTTCCAAATGCTCCATTGAAAAGATGAACACTAACAATAAAAAAAATGTTTGCATCTGTAAGTCGGACTTGGTAATTTAAGAAAGTTGTTCAAATTAAAAACATTGTTGCAAGTATAACATTCTGCAGTTTGTTCTCAATACAAATTTAAAATTGCTATATGTGCTACCTTTGTTGAAACTGCTAATTTTTAATTTTGGTATGTAAAAGTTATTCTGCTGATGCTAACAGAACAGCTTATGTGTACATTCACTTCATTGTATAAATTTACAAGGCCTATCTTCCATGTGTATAACTATTCCTGGACTGTAGTGTATAATGTGCATCCAAGACTTTCTGAACATTTATATTTTCTCAAATCCCATTGACTCTTTCAACGACATTAACATCATGTCTCTAAATGTGTTTGGATCACTAACACCTCCTGGTAAGTAAAATTCTAAGGAACAGGTAGAGGCATGTGGTAATCTTTTCACACCGATCTCACTAGCATAGAATATAATATCTATGCATTTTGGGAACCCAGTGGGTGGGACCTGATCCGCTCCTGTGATGAAAGAGAGGAGTTCTTCCAGTGTGGCTTGAATATTTCCATCTACAAAAGATTGCAGGGTAAAATGAATGTGTGTACAAAGACAACCACACTCTTAATTCACTTAAAATGATATCCTAATGATATCTCATGAAATACATCTCCAAAAAGTTGAAAAGTTCAAGTTGAACAAGATGTGTTTGTGAAACACTGATGCCCCCGTATGGCAGCTTATGGCGAAGGTTAAAGTAAAGTTTCTCAAAAGCAAGTCAAAATCCAGGCCAAAAGATGAAAAATGTTGGTGCCCAAAGAAAGGTCTTGTCTCGAGGAATATACCTGTGAAATATGAAAGCCCTAGCTGCAACTGCTCAAAAGTTATGGCAAAGGTTAAAGCTTTTTAAAAGTAAGTAAAACGTCATAGTAAAGGTCAAAGTTGTTGGTGTCCTAAGGAAGGTCTTGTCACAAGGATTACATATGTGAAGTATGAAAGCCCTAACACACCATTCCAAAGTTATGGCCAAGGTTAAAGTTTTTCAAAAGAAGGTCAAACTCCTAGGTCAAGGTCAAAAGGTCAAAGTGGTTGGTGTCCAAAGGAAGGACTTGTCACAAGGATTACATATGTGAAGTTTGAAAGCCCTAGCACCAACTATGCAAAAGTTAAGGCCAAGGTTAAAGTTTTTAAAAGAAGGTCAAACTCCTAGGTCAAGGTCAAAAGGTCAAAGTGGTTGGTGTCCAAAGGAAGGACTTGTCACAAGGATTACATATGTGAAGTATGAAAGCCCTAGCTCCAACCGTTCAAAAGCTATGGCCAAGGTTAAAGTTTTTCAAAAGTAGGTCAAACTCCTAGGTCAAGGTCAAAGAGGTTAATATCCAGAGGAAGGTCTTGTCATAAGGAATACACATGTGAAGTTTGAAACCCCAAGCACCAACTGTTCAAAAGTTATGGCCAAGGTTAAAGTCTCATAAAATTTTGTTAAAGTGGGTCAAACTCCAAGGTCAAGGTCAAAAGGTCAAATATGAAGGTCTTGTCACAAGGAATACACATGTGAAATATGAAAGTCATAGCTCCAACCAATCAAAAGTTATGGGCAAGGTTAAAGTTGACAACAGACAGACAGACAAACAGACTGACAGGACAAAAACAATATACCCCCAGGATATTTCGATCCGGAGGCATAAAAAGTTTCTCACCACTAACATCCTGCAAGAATAACTCCCAGGAATATACTGTGTCTTCCTCTTGTGATCTTTTGTTTGATCCCTCGTCAGAAAAATTTATCTTGAGGAGGGACTCAAATTTTTCCTTGGTTAACGGTAAACATTGGTGACAAAACAGAGATCTAAACTGTGTAGAGTTTGCTGCAACTAGCTTCCAAAATCCTGCTACATCATCCATTCCTGTTTTACATTGGTTTATTGCAGCTGAAGTTCTAAAATACATTTCGATTTATCAGTAAAGCAGGAATAATGGTGCTTGTGCACATGTATTTTTGAGATAATCCCCTTGAGAACATATTTGGCCATATTTCAAAATAGACCCAGGGACCATTGAACATATCATTTACAAGGAACCAGAAATTATGTGGTTTGAATGGGATCTCATTAGTTTACAAAATATTTGATCACTTCTGAAAAGACAAGACCAGGAATGGAGTTATTTTTATCTGCAATTTTATCACCTACAATGCCTTTCTACTCCTAAATGGGAACTAATGCACCAAGTTTGACTTTTATCAAGAAAAGGTTTCTGAAAATATTTTATTAAGGGTCAAGATCTTCCCATGTCCAAGTTGACCTTAACTTTTGACCTGGTGACCCTAAACCAATGGAAGTCATTATAACCATGCACCAAGTTCACCCAGGAACAGAGAAGAAGGGGAAGGGAGGGGGGCATAATTTGAATAAACTTGAATGTATACTATATACTATCTGAGGATGCTCCATATAAACATGACAAATCATGACTTTGCTGTTCTTGAAAAGATTTTCAAATTTTTATATTCTTTTTAAATTTTATATTCTTAATTTTTGATTGCCCCATCCTACCCCAGGGATCATGATTTGAATAAATTTGAATCTACACTATAAAAAGGCTTTCACATGTTTCGTCTTTTCTGGACCAGTGTTATTGAGAAGAAGATTTTTAAAGATGCCATTAAAGAGCAAGAGCCACGAACCATCAAAAATGGCCCTGTGTCAAAAATTAACGGGTTTTTGTCAATTGATAGTGAAGACCTTTAGCTTTGCTTTGCCGTTTTTCTTTTTTCGATATCGATTATATTTTTTGAAAAAGAGAGTTTGAAGTATGGTGGTGTTTTAAAAGAAAAATGCTAGTAGAACGTCATTTTCTGTAACGTAACGTCGTAGGGCGGAAAAATTTCCTTGATCGATTTTGCATGTATGAATATGTGACTTTGAATTAAAACTAGTATTAATAATATAATAAACATCATAATTAATTTAAGACGATTAAAAGCATTTGGAACTTGATTTAACTTGCCGTCTTTATGGTAACCTCGTGTTTAACTGATTGAATTATATAGATACATGAAGTAAAAACTAGAGGTACTGTGAGCACTGAGCTCACAAAATGATACCCCGCCTATCATATATTTATAATGGCAAAGTCCATGTTTTGCTATGGGAGACCCGAAATATGTGTCTGATCAAAAGTGAAATGGGAGGTGCACAATGGCACAATGTAAAAAGATTCTGTGAAAATATCACTAAATCTTTAATTTATTCAGGCGTATAAGAGGAGTTGCGGATAAGAGATGGGTACCCTAAATATTATTTAAAGAATGGCAGTGTCTATGTTTTGCTATTGGAAACCTGAAATATGTGTCCGATCAAAAAGTGAAATAGGAGGTGCACAATGGCACTATCTACAAAGATTCTGCGAAAGTATCATTAAATTTTATTGAGTGGTATAGGAGGAGTTGCGGATAAGAGATGTGTACCCCAAAGCGTAATGGACGGACGCACAGACGGACGGAAAGGACACCCCCATCACTATATACCCCAACTTTTCAAGCAGGAGTATAATAATCTGTGTGACTGTCTTGGAATATTTTCATTCTACCTGGTCCCTATGATAATATTAAAAAAAGGAACATTCTATTTATATCCCTTCAACACATTTTTGAGCGATGCTTCGCTCCTAGTGAAGTATTGTGTATAGATCATCATAAACAATATACGACATGCTTCAAATGCCGATAGTCTGACCAACTAAGTTTTCCGGATTTTCCCCTACAGGCCAGCAGATATTAAGCTGATCTTTGGCATGTGCGTCCAGGCACGTAGTATCGTTTTTCAAAGTTGGGAAGTGGGCAGTCGGAAAAAAAAATAATTGACAACATACCTGAAATGATCTTGAAACGAATGTTTCTGAACTGAAGAGCTAATTCTATAACTACAGTGTAGGTAAAAGTTTAATTGCAAAAAGGTTTTGTTTAAATTGAAAGAGACTTTCAATGCAAAATTCTTAGATCCTGATATTGCGAGTATTTTAACGTATAAAAGATCTAAATTATTTGGACAAGAGGAAGAAGGAAAAAGTTGGAAGGACTTTGTTTCTAATCCATTTATTCATTTGTAACAATAATTTGAACGTTGTTTTCGATACAGAAACAGGGAAAATTTTAGATTAATTGGAAAGGGATTTCGCAATTTATCAGAATGGTTTAATTAGTAAACAGAACTCATCAAAACATTCTAGCCCTAAATGTAAGTTTCTTTGGAGTAATATGGAAAACAGTAGAGTACACTTCAAGAAATATTCTTAAGAAAAATAAATTCGTTAAAAAATCACTCGTCACTGTCCATTATTATATATTTAACAGTATTTGCTAGAACCCCCAACCCCCCATTTTTTTGCAAAATATTCGAATTTTTTTTCTCCAAATACCTTAATATCTGCAGGAATTTTGTAAAGGTAGAGTCTGCGAAAATTCTATGATTATTTTCCATGTAAATGTATCAAAAGATTAAGCACGAGGAATTTTTCATTATTATCACACGTAACCATTGTGTAAAATCCACACTTTCGATTTCATTTGCACATTATGGTTTTTATGGTTTATAAAAAGAGTAGAGCTACACTGATATTGCTGATATGTGGGTCACTATCATAATTGAAATACATGTACAGGTGTTCATTTATCCTTGTTTTATTGTCTCACAATCAGCACAAGATTGATTTTAATCAACAAAAGCTTGCTTAAAAATATTTTAGTCGGAGAAGCAATAAGAGTTGTCCGTACATATTTTTTTTTTCAATTTTCTTTGATTTTTTTCTCGTGAAAAGAGGCGCTGCCAAACCAGTCCCCACCCCCCTTCTCATTGAGGAAAAAATAAGAGGAGTAGGAAAGTCTTTAACGATTTTCAATTTCTAGATTGATTTCTATTAATTAACAATAAAGAAAGTTAAATTCAAGACAACCTAAGAGAATAAAATAAAAATAACTACATTAGATGAAAATTTTGTTGCCATTAGTTTGTAACACCCCCCCCCCCTCTTTTTTTCAATCTCAACTGGAAGTCTTGGATCTACCATTCTACATATCATGATACTAATAGTTTATACTGAGGGAGGAGGTACAAGTGTACTAACCAGAATAAGCTGACAATAGATTAAAAAAAAGAGTAAAAATTATTATCCAAAAAATCTACTTCGTTGGGTTTAAAAAAATCTAGCTATAAACAACTTACGGCCATACGTTTTAAAGAACATATTCCCGTTTTATTGATTTGTTTTTTTAAAACATTCTAAGATATCTCTCTCTCTCTCTCTCTATGTGTTTTCACATCGCTGAATTCTTAGATAAAACCGTATACTAATAAAGTTGCAATGAAGAGATGATGACGGATAAAAACTTTGGGTAAATTATATGTAGTGTACTTATTTATTTAATTTATGTCTTGTCTAAATAGACCTATAATCACTACCCTTTCACTGACTGACGATCTGAAGCATAACTATACTAATAATTAAATTGTGTTAGTTACAATGAAATATTTGGAGCACAGTACAAAAAATGCATAAACATTTTATACTGATGTCTAAGACATACGACATGCATTTAATGCAATTTTACTCACTGGGGGTATATTTGAATTATGTTTCACAATGGATGACAAGATCGGGTATATATTTTATGTACATATGCATCAATAGCCTCACTTCGATTTTAATAAATACAGACATATTAAAAATATACCGATATATTCTTCTGTTTTTGATCACGGGCGCGGGATCGTCATGTGCAATTGCAAGTGTTTTGACGGAACCCGATATCGGTGCTCACATAACTGTATACTATAACTATACATTATTTTGTATCAGCATGTATAAGCCATGGATATAACTGAATTTTGTTAATCAACTGAGATGATTCTTCTGCATGTACATAAAAAAGGTGGATTTCGGTGCGGAAATGCAGATGATTATCTTAATGCGTATTTTTTTCATTCCTTTTTTTCATTTTTTTTTTAAATTTTCACTTTGGACAGCAACCCATATCATTATTATTTCGCCTGTTTTAAAAAGGTATAGCGTGATATCTTTGCTACACTCTCTATTAATTTGTTTACAATTTAAGTCATGCCTGATAACACTATTAACAACAGTATTTTGAATTATTTCAGGGAGGGGAGGGGAGGGGTAGTAAAGAAAGACACCGTGGCGGGAGTTTCTGATAACTTATAATTTGATGGTATCATCCAGTTGGGTTTACATGTAATTAAATCATATACATGTAAATACATGTAGGGGCACTATCTAGAGCGTTAAAAGCTTTTCAGCAACATCCCAAATAATTTACAGCCTTTATGACGTCACAACTGACGTATTACTAGTAACGTCATACATAATGACCTAGTCATAGTAAAAACCACAAAGTTTTTCCAGACATTTATTTCAGAAAATGTATGTAGTTGACTATTTTTCGCATTTAGCGTTTTAAATGAACAATTTACTGATTTTCTAGCATATTTTGTGAAATTTATATTTTTTATTATTACATGAATTGAATGTAAACGATTGATCTACAAATTAATGATTATTTGATCCATCAAAATTTAAATATAAAATCAAATTTCATATTGGCCACAGCCACGAACAACAACGATATTAAACATAAAGATTTGTATCGGTAATATCTATATCTATGGAAAGTATAAAAGTTGTTCTTGACTGTGGCCACATCTAACTTTGGGAAAATCTGTCGAAAAAACGGCATTTTTTAACGTTTTTATGAAACCTTCGCATTTTCCAACCGTCGCACGTGTTTAATGGCGCATTATATAACGATATAAGTTATGTATGGAAAAGAAGAATGTTGTCCTCTAATATTTAACGTATAGTACTCTTCTTGAACCGAAACTTTATTTTTGTGAAAAACACAGGGCCAAATATGATGGTTCGTGGCTTTAGCTCTTTTCACTAATTATTATTAATTATCTCTCCTTGAAAGAAAACATTGCCCTTCATTGAACAAACTAAAATCTACTTCACCCAGGAATGCTCTGTGGCAAGTTTGGTTGAAATTGGCTAAGTGGTTCTTGAGAAGAGGTGAAAAACTAAAAGTTTACAGAAAGACAGATGGACATTCAGGACATTCTGACATTGGACACTCTCCAATCAGAAAAGCTCACTTGAGCAAGGCTATGTTGAGCTAATAATCAATTCCCTGCATTATATTTAAACTATAAAATAAAAAATGAGTTCTGTTTTCAAAAAGAAAATTAGCTTTATGTAGTAGTGGATCAAAAAATTAAAAGTTCAGCAAATTATCTATCAATACATGTACAAAAAATAAAATTGGGGGAAAGAAAATACTTTTTCTGTTCAAATTCCACCATGCTAGCTTGGATGGCCCTCTCCAATTCTTCATCTTCACTATCCACAATGTCCATGTAATCCTGAGAACTGAAAAAGTATGATGTCATGTACTTATCGTATTTTTCAATTTTTTCTCAAAAATATTAAATATTCCAGCAAGCATTTTTACATTAATAATTTAGTACATGTACATACATGCATATATAGGTCCTTGACAGTTTAAATACTGGATTTACAATAAGAAATTGGATACAGATAGTTGCACGTGTTTTCTATTCCTTATTTAGGTCACCAATGTCGTGCAACTGTAAAGCCAACTATTGTGCCCCTTTGTGCATTCATTATAAATCAACTCAGTTACTTACCTAGCATAATGAGATGAGGGATTTGAGGGTCTGTGCTATAAATAAATTTGACAAAACATTTTATTAAAAATAAAAGATTAAACAGTATATTATTTAAATAAGAAGAGTTACAGCACTCAAATTGCAACATTCCTTGGCATAAACAATGTGAATATACAACTAGATGTGTCATGGCAACCAAAATGCACTCCTCACAGACAGAGTATAACTCTATGATTCAGAGGAACAATGAAACTACTTGAAACCCTTTTACATATTGTAAATCAAGGATGCTCTTACAGAAATGACAATCATAAACAGCCCCACGAGTATTTTAATTGGCTCTTTGATGTTTCAGGCTCCTAAAATGCTTTCAATTTAATATAGAATGAGGCCCATGGTCCACGACACTCACCTGAGTCACCTTGGCCATGTTATCAGAAGACTTATGAAATTATTTTCCAATCAGAAGTAAATCCTACACCCTAAGATTATGATTTGAACAAACTTTAAAGAATCTACTTTTTATCAGGAATCTTTCATACAAGTTTCTTCTTTTCTTGCCCAGTGGTTTATGAGAAGAAAATTTTAAACATTTTTCCTACATATTTCTACATAACTTGGTTGTCTATTGTGGCCCACCCAAAGGTTCTGTGACAAGTTTGGATAAATTTGACCCAGTAGTACTTGAGCAGTAGAGAATACAAAAGGTTAACAGACAGACTACAGACGACAGCTGATCAGAAAAAGTCACTTGAACCTAGGGATCAGGTGAGCTAAAAACAGTTGCAGTTGATAACCTTGAGCGAGAGACTTCTGCAACGGAACTGCACAGTTGGTCTGCAAATGTAGCTGCTACCTATTAAAGAAGAGAATGAATGTCAAATATTTATATTTAAAAGCATATTGGTCATGATAAACCTTAAAATATCAAGTGTAGTTTGAAAGTTAGCTTTTATTATTATATTATGGTGCATTATTATACTAAATATAAGTAAAACTGTTTTGTGTGATGTTACTATAATATAACTCTTGCAGAGATAGTGAGCTGTGTTCTCCAATGGAATCAATGATTGTGTCCTACTCATACTCCTTAAATTAAAACAAAATGAAAAATCTACACAGTACATATTTATATATATATATATACATATACATGTATAAGGTCAAGAAATACATGTCATTAGACACTAAAATAAAATACAAAGATTTCACTACAGGATTTGAAAGTTAATACTTTTGTACCTTTATCTGATGATGATTGGAACCAACAAGTGAAAAACAGGGGTGGAACTGACATAATTAGTTAAGTAGACACTTAGAGGGGTAATATAGAAATATATGGTTCTTGAAAAAAAAAATGCATATTGGGCGAGGCTTTAGCCCAGCCCAATATGCATTTTTTCAAGGACCCCATATATTTCTGTATTACCCCTCTAAGTGTCTACTTAACGAATTTCAAGATTTTTCAAAGATTTTTTAATAAAGTTCATTTTCTCTGAGTTAAGCAAACTGTTCCGTAACAATTGTTTACATTGTGACGTCGTTTAATGCTTATGTGATGTCCGTTATTAGGCTCCTTGTGTTCAAATGAGGATGCTTCCATATAAATGTGACCAATCAGGGCTTAGCTGTTCCTGAGAAGAAGATTTTTTAAGATTTTTCCTATATATCTCTATGTAAAACTTTGATCTTCCATTGTGGCCCCACCCTACCCCTGGGGGTCATGATTTTAACAAACTTGAGTCTACACTACCTGATGATGTTTCCATATAGGTTTCATCTTACCTGGTCCAGTGGTTCTTCAGGAGAAGATTTTTAAAAGATACCATTAATTTTTCACTAATTCTTAATTATCTCCCCTTGGAAGAAGGCGTGGCCCTTCATTTGAACAATCTTGAATCATCTTTACCCAAGGATAGTTTGTGGCAAGTTTGGTGGAAATTAGCCCCGTGGTTCTTTAGAAGAAGTTGAAAGAGTGAAAAGTTTATGCACAACGCACGCCCGCACGCCGACGGACGAAAACAGTGCATACTATAGTGTTTAGTCTTACCTTGTCAGTGGACATTCCAGCTGCCTTGGAATCACAATCTTGAGATGGACAGCTCTTTTGTTCCTAAAGATGATAGACTATTTTTTTTAAACACAGTTGACAGTGTATCAATTGTGACTGAACATGTATATTGCATTTGTTGTTTTAATTAAATACTCTATGGTTCCCTACCTAGTAACAGATCAATAAATACAAATCTTCAGTATCATCTTCTACATGAACTAATATGAACATATAATATTCCATCTAACATGTTCCAACCTTCAATAAAGGTATACAGATACTCTTGCATTATTCTGGTTGGTCATGAAACACATAAAAACTTATCCAGCATTTTTATGTGCAGGTTTGACACAGATTCTTTGGATCATTCATTAAATACTCAAGTAACAGTTAATTATCTCCTAAAAAAAATGATATCATATTTTTCAGATACCGGGTATTTCATAATACTGAAACAGGACAGAAGTGAAGTACAGTTACTATACTACCCATTGCCATAAATTTAATTTTACCATACTTACAGAATCTTCTTGCTTTTCATCCAAATCATGCATACTGGTATCCTATACATATGATAGGACTATTTTAATATGTCACATTTATGATTAATACAAGTAAATCTGAAGTAGCACAATAAATTAATGTTTTTTAAATAGAAGACTTGCATAAATTTCTTCAATCAACATATTTTGCATATATATTGTACTCCATTGATAAGAGACCAACTCCTACATGTCCTACAGATATGCATTCCATATTTTACCACCTAAGCTCTCTCTCTCTCTCTCTTACACATTAAACCTAGAAGGTGTCGTGATTGAAGTGCAACACTTCAAAACATTCACATTGTATACATTTACAACATTCCATTTACCATGTTATGGATTTAAAGCATGCTCTGGATGCAGTGTATATATATATATATATATATATATATATATATATATATATATATATATATATATATATATATATATATCAGGCAATATGCAATAGCTATTCACACAATGGTCATGTAAATAGACTTTTCCTTTGTGCACAATGGTCATGTATATATCATCGGCCATCTTTAGCAGTTTAGAAAGAATTCAGCACAATTGCAATGAAAGTTGTTAAAGTTCTGGGGCTATATACAACAGTTAATTTGTGACCAAACAGTTACTTGTTGAATGAAATAACAAAGAAGACCAGTTCTAGTTAACATGATAATTGTTTGTTATAATTCAGCACCATGTGAAGTAATCATTACTTGTCCATGTCTCACCACACACAAAGTGGTGTACTGTTAATCGAACAATGGATATATGTTTTTTACTTAAAAGTGATCAAAAAGCAACAATGTTCAAACTATCTTTGTCTTGGATTGCTTTTTTAAAACTCCCTAGTAAAAATATTTATAGTCATATACTTGCTATTTTTTGTCTATTTTACATAGAAAGCAAAATTGTGAAAAGTTGCATTGAAATAGCTAAATAAAACTACCTCAAGTAGCTAAATAAAGCTACGGTAGGTAATTCATGCTACGTAGCTGATTGCACCAGATCTGATATAACGTTACACTTAGCCCTCTTTTTAAAGAAAACACATTATCATGATTATCATTGGGAAATTTTAAATTGATTCTCGTAAACGGTATTTTTTTTATAACTGTAAAAAAGAATGATTCCCTTTTAGCGAGATACTTCAGTTTTCTATTTTTTTTTTATGCCCTGCTAAAAATGTCATGTGCTGACCACGCACTCACCAGCTCACTTAATGACTTATCTCCCGGTATAGAAAAAAATGATTCGATTTCCAGGCAACAACGGTTAGGCATAAGTCTCTATCTATTTTATAATTGTGCCATTATCGTTTCTCAAATTTCTGTTCACTTACAGTGTCTTATTTCGTACTTCTTTAGTTCTTATGAAGCTTGATTCCCTCGTGGCTATGTTTCAACTACTAAACTAGTCCCCTATTCATCCGGAACATCTCGCGCGTTTTCAAGATGGTATGGGTTAAAATTGACCAATGAAATCCTTCGTAACGAAACAAATAAACAATCTCTTGAATACAATACAAATGGAAAATATAGAATACAAATGAAAAATTATACAATACAAATGAATTTTTTTTACAATATAAATAAAAAAATTACAATGCAAATGAAAAATTGTACAATACAAATGGAAAATATAGAATACAAATAAAAAATTACACAGTACAAATGGAAAATATAGAATACAAATGAAAAATTATACAATACAAATGATTTTTTTACAATATAAATGATAAATTTTACAATGCAAATGAAAAATTATACAATACAAATGGAAAATATAGAATACAAATGAAAAATTATACAATACAAATGGAAAATATACAATACAAATGGAAAATTATACAATACAAATAGAAAAGATGGAATATTGCAACGTTTGACATGCCATACATTAGAAGTGTTCTCTTTTCTCATGATAGTGAGGTATACAGATGATCCAATTTTCACACAGTCTGTGTTTATTAATTTACTACTAGGCAGGTAGTGAGACCAAGAAGAAAGAGGAGAGCAGCATCAAGGGCTGTCCGTGCTCACATTAGAGAATGTTGTAACAGAGTAAGTTGCTAAAATAGGTAGGATTGTACCCAGTGTCATAATACAGTCAAATCTCATTATCTCAAACTCAATAGGACTGAGGAAAAAACCATGAGATATCCTAGGATTCGAGATATCAAAAATAAAATACTTCTGTTAGTAATGAGACATCAAAATGTCTTTGACATAACCATGGTAATTTAGATACCATTGTTCGAGATAACAAAGTTAAACTGTAGTATACTGAATCTCTGATCAAACTGGTGTTATCTATATCTCATGGGAATAAAGGGCAGAGGAATCTAAACTCTTAATTGCAGTTGTTAGCATCTGTGAAATTGAAATAATTTTTGTTGACTAGCCTTTATTTTTAAAATTTTATGGTATTAAGTTAGTTATTGTTTAAAATAATATTTTTTTATTTTATGTATTTTTTAGATCCCAGCAATCAAATTGTAGAAATTCATGTTTACAAAAAGATGACTAAGATGACAGTTTTACAGAATCAAAATATTTTTGACTTTTACTTTTCCATGTCAAAGTTGGGAGCAGTCCTGGCTGTATTGCAGTTAACTCAATGGAGACCTTGGGTGATACCCTACCCCCCACTCCTAGATTCCTTACCTGTAGAAATGAAATATATGGAGATAACGAACAGTATTCAAGCTCAAAAGTCCATTATACAATACAAAATAGGAGCAGAGCAAACACAGACCTCCAAACATCAGAGGTGGGATCAGGTGCCATGGAGGAGTGAGCATCCCCTGCCGACCGGTCACACCCGCCGTGTGCTCCTTGTCATGAAATAACGGAAAAATCCGTCGACAATTCAGTGTGTAAATAATGGCCTAACAATTAGTATGAAAAACGTCAGTCAGCATTTGACTCAATGATAAATTGTATTTGCTGACAAGGTCATTGTATCGACCAAAGAACTTACGAAATGATGACTTTAAACGAGACAGCTGATATTCTTGTTTCATCAACTTATTTGTCAATAATTTACCTCGTTTTAGAAATTGTACATACGTAGAGCATGCTCTTGCGTATCGAATCAACTGAGAGATATATACCCCGTATGCAGGTGATGAAGGTATATTGCTGCATAAGTAAGGGAAGTTGACGATTGAAAAGTTAAAGTCATCACGTTTATCATAAAGCTTGGTTGTTAGATTACCATTAACGTCTTTTTCAAGTAAAATATCCAAATATCAAACAGATGTGTCAGACTCTGTGGTATCTTTTATCTCAAGTTCACCAGGATATATCGTATCGACATAAGAATGAAAATAGCCATTGTTGATTGACAATACGTCGTCGATATATCTAAATGTCGAGTTGAACGCCACAGCAAGTGGGGGTGTGATACAGATTTTGCCATGTATTATTTTCTATTAAGTTTATTCATAGGTAATTTTATTTATAGGTAATTTTATTCAATTAATGAAGATAAGAAAAATTCTGTTTCCAGGAAGATTTGTGAACATTAACAGTGCATACTGCAGCAGTGGATAATCGACCTTTTTTGGTACAGGATCCTAAACCCTTTCCAGTGGGAAATTTAAAATCGAAAAAGTGTCATAATTTGGAGATATTTAGGTTTTATATGTTTTGCTGTTGAATAGAGAGTTCAGTTGAAGGTTTATACAATATTCCCATCTGTATGAGTTGTCAAAATCAAAAATTCAATTTTTTTAATATATAAAAGGCACTAGAAAATTAATCTGCTTGTCATTTGGGAAACTTTGCCTACATTTTGGGAAAAAAGAGTAAATTGCAGTTGGGACAGGGTTCTTTTACAGGACCTGGATGCAAGGGTTATTAATTAAGCCCTGTGCAGAATAGTTGTTTAGAACCTTAAATATCTTTAAACAAAAATTGTGACAGAAAATAAAAATCTGCTACTTGATAGAGTCTTTCTGGAGTTAATATCTCTCAAATCCAGAGCCATGCCAGTATGTTTGAACATTAATCATTCTTGAACAGCTAAGCCCATAAATGGTCTTTACGAATACATTTAGCTGGACAAAAATGCATCACATTAATGATAATTTGTATGTCTCCTCATTAGAACGATTAGATATGTACATGAGTTACCTTCTGCAATTAAATAGTCATGTATTCCACATCAATAAAGAAGGCCTTGAGAAAGACTACTTTTTGTCGGATGTCCCTTCTGACACAGCTCAAATTTAATTTTGGTGATGCTCTGACTAAAATAAAACATTACTAGAAATATGTCCATAGGACATGAATGCCCCGCCTAGGGTATATAAGTAAAGCACAAATTGAGAAAAGTGAGGTCAAGGTCAAAGGAAAGGTTTAGGTGAAAAAATATTGATGCAGTTGAATAGCTTACATCAGTATGTATCAGCATATAAAGTTTGACACTAATTTAAGAAAAGTGAGGTCAAGGTCAAAGGATAGGTCAAGGTCATAAATTGTTGATGCAGTTGAAAAGGTTACATCAGTATGTATTAGCATATGAAGTGTGATAAAAATATTAGAAATGGTTTCTTTAAAACTGAGCTAAACACTAATTTAAGAAAAAGTGAGGTCAAGGTCAAAGGAAAGGTCAAGGTGAAAAAAATATTGATGCAGTTGAATAGCTCTTATCAGTATGTATCAGCATATGAAGTTTGACACAAATTTAAGAAAAGTGAGGTCAAGGTCAAAAGAAAGGTCAAGGTCAAAAAATGTTGATGCAGTTGAATAGCTCTCATCAGTATGAATCAGCATATGAAGTTTGATAACACTATCTTGAATGGTATCTTTAAAACTGAGCTAAAAACTTATTTAAGAAAAGTGAGGTCAAGGAAAGGTCAAGGTCCAAAAATGTTGATGCAGTTGAATAGCTCTCATCAGTATGTATCTGCATATAAATTTTTTTAAAAATTTTTTGAATGGTTTCTTTAAAACTGAGCTGAACACTAATCTAAGAAAAGTGAGGTCAAGGTCAAAAGAAAGGTCAAGGTCAAAAAATGTTGATGCAGTTGCATAGCTCTCATCAATATCTATCAGCATATGAAGTTTGATAAAAATATCTTGGATAGTTTCTTTGAAACTGAGCTTTGAACAGAGCTAAACGCAAAGTGTGACGGAAGGACAGACAGAAGGACGAAAGATGGACATGACAAACACTATATGCCCCGGCCATATTCATGGCGGGGCATAAAAATAAGGTATACAATTAATCACAATCTAGATGACTCTTCGTTTAATATCCAAATAATTTATGAAGAATAATATATTCAACAAACTCATCATATTTTCAAAAATTGTAATACCTTTGCACATCTCTCATCTTCCTCAGAAGACACACTTGACAGTCACAACATCCTCTGCCATCTTGTGGGTATATTCTGGGAAATCACCCAGAAGTCTTTTAAAATCTTTTTCCAAAAACTACTGAATTTACACAAAAAAGCTCTTTGATAAAATGAAGAATCATGATAAATTCTTGTACATGCATTAATGGGGAGGGGGGAGGGGTTGTGTAATTTGTTTCATAAAAATATCAAAATTATACCCAATTTACCATTTTTAAATAATTATTGTTAAGAAATATCCAAATGACATTACCTCGACAAAGAAGTGACAATACCATGCAAAACTACCTAATTTGCAGTTTGAGTGCATATAACAGGTGCTAGGTGCAGGTGTGGGAGGGGGGGGGCTGTGATTTAATTGATAAATATTAACATAATACCAATACTTCATATTATTGAGAAATATTCAAATGATACTGACCAATTACATCCAGTTACTGCGATCGATGTGGTAGTGCACCATGGGTTTGCTTTAACCACGAAGCCCGGCCCACCATGTTGAAAGGAGTATTAGAAGGCTGGTTTACAAGTGAAATTATGCAAAAACTGGTTTAAAAGTGTTTGCTAAAGCCTTGCATCTGACGAGGCATGTACTTCTCTGTCTAAAATCCGTCACAAGACTGCGTTAACGTGGACAAATAGCGTTTCGGTCTTTGTCAGGCCTGAGTAGCACTGTAAGCACATGTTTCCTCCATGTGTTTATTTTTAAGCATGCGGCCGAAGCAACATAGAAAAAAAAATATATCACCAAAAATTAAGAATAAACATTGCAATTGCATTCCTAATTAAATAATTTTACAACATAGACTTTTTTCTGTCTTTTGTCATCATAAATATAAAACTGTTTGGTTCATTTAGCAATTAATTGGTGAATAATGACGAAAAGATATAAGCGGCAATAATGGGTACTCGACTTCCTGTGTATCGAAGGTCATGGACGAGGTTTATTTTTAGCCCGAAAGTAAGTCGAGAGAGACTTGTTTCAAATGAAAAATATCACTCTGAACATTGAATGAACATTGCAGGGATACGTATAGAAATTATTTTTAATAAACTTATATATAAAGGACATAACAAAGAAAAATGTGGTATTTTTCGGCAATAATGGGTACTGTGACGTTAGGCCTGTGTATTTTAATAAGTTTACCTAGCTAACGGTTAAATATCTGTGCACGATATTTCATAAATTATTATTATGTAATTGAATGATATTTGTATGGAATAAATCCCCAAAAATCACCCTGAACATACTTAGAACGTATATTGCTTTACTTTCTTTTATAGTCAATGTCTAAAAACGCTGAAGACTTTAAATTATTGCTAATAGCGACCTCAATGATATCAAAATTACGTTTGTTTAAAACGGCGTATTAATGACGTCAGTTACATTTACAAAATGACGTGATAATAAACCCTGAATCAGGAAATAAGAGACGACCTTTTGATTGGGGGGGGGGGGGGGGCTGGCAGATTAAGGAAATAGATAATCTATCCTCGAAAATAAATAGGCAAGAAAATAAATAATCTATCCATGGCTATAGCTAGTGCTTCCCCAACGAAAAAAAGAGTTTTGACACCCCCTCACCCATTTTTCAGTTTTGCTTGTCAAATTTCTTCAAAGAGAAAAATCCAATAATCTGTTTTTGATCATCTTGATAATAAATAATCTGTCCTTGACTGATATAAAAATAAATTATCTGACTCAAAATATTTTACACCCCCCCCCCCCGAATCAATTGGTCGTCCCCTTATTGATGCTCTACCTGTGATCAATTAATGATCAGTGCTGAACAGATGAGGAAGAATAATAACGTCTAATAACCTTTCTTTTTTTGTGCGTACAGCTGTCATATTTACCCGATTCTCTTCTTTTATCTGATGATATGAAGCCTGATAGGTGTGATCTAGAGAAACATGCGATGGTTGACATGACATTGCAGTAGATTCACACTGGTCTTCAGAGACTGGTTTTTCTTTGATCTCTTTTTTTCAGTTCTCGACAAGCTGAACAAAATAACGTAAAATGTAACATTTTATGCATTGAAAACTAAGCTTTAATACGTGATTGTTTATACCATCAGAAAAACTTAAAAACAAATTCATGTTTTATTACACTATATAAAAGTAGCCCTGTTATACAGTACCTATTTATTTTGCTCGGATCAAGGAAATTGAACATTTTTCCACATGGGAAGAGGGTGGGGCCATTACTCTTCTCACTATCTACAAAGTGACAGCTGCAGATCCTGTCATTCTGAGGGATCATGCTTCTATCCTTACATCTGTTTTATTAATAAACGTTTTAAAAAGTCATATATTGATACACGCTTTGAAATGAATACAGCATTCTACGTACAAACAGCTGACAAAAGTCAAAGATATAATCAGTGATGGTACATACCTGCAAAGTTGCCAATGCGGGGATGGCTGGGAAGCGAAACATCTTACATGTTTTTCTCAACCCTTGGTGGTTACAATCAAATACAAAACAAATTGTCATAACCGTATACGCCGCCAATCTACTATATTGCACTATACATCGATCTCCAAGTTGTCTCTGGAAGTAGTTTTACCGGAAGTTAGATTTTACAAATCTGTGTAGGCCTATATGGAACTTAGCTCTAAAAATTAATATTTTCTTTTTTTCCCCTGATATTTTAATGGCTCTCAATGATATATACAATGAAAATATGTTGACAGCGCTCAGGTAAAAATGTTGGAAAGTATATAACATACGCAACTTGCATTTTATGATGTTAAAATACATAAGGGCCCTTTTCGCATAGGACGACTCTGATAATGTTTAACGTTACATGTAGAATCAAATCTTTAGGAAGTAATGAACGTATAAGGAATATTTTTGGTAATTACTTACCAGCTTTTTTCTAGGAAGTGTCATCCAGACTTTCTTGGAAATCTTCCACCCTCTGCTGCTATTGAGTTTTTCTCCCGATGGTAGGAATGTTTCAACAGTATCGAAGTCTGCATCAACTGTGGCAATTAAGTGCGACTTTATGGCTACAACATCTTGTTGAAGGTCATTTAGTTTAGAAATAACTGAAAATTTAAAGATTGAAATGTAAATCATAGTAGCAGTAAGTATACGATTTCAATAAACCTCGCTCTCTCTCTCTCTCATAAATTAGTAGATACCCATATAAGGCTACTAATTATATGAACGAATATATGTTGTTTTATCCATTGTTTGTAGCAAAATATATTCACACAGATATTGCATACTATAGCTTAAAAATAATATTTAACCAGATTAACTCCATAATGCGTGCTGACCTTGCTGAAACAAATCAGGCATGTTCATGGTCTCAGGTGGTTTAGTGGCACAGCTGATAAATAGAATTAACATTTTTACCGGAATATAAATCATACATGTCATTATGTTATATGTAGTAAGTAGAATATCAGGCTTCATAGGATGTAGCATGTAGAATCGGAAGAGAATTTGATGGGGTACTGCTTTGACCTGAACATTGTAGGCTTTTGTCCTTGTTTACAGTTGATATGTCAGTTTTAGACCGAGGTGATCTGCGTACAGGAATAGCAAGCAATTGTCTTTTCACTGTGCTGGTGGTCCTTCCACTGATATGTGCATTCACTGGTTTTGAGGGTAGTATGAGGGATGGTGAGAGAGCTTCAGAATTAGTTGCTGTTGCTGTTCCAGTTTCCTTCACAGGCGTTTAAAATTCACGGAATCGATTCTTGTCTCTTCATTTAGGAGGAGAGGGGATACATGTACCAAACATTGTACAAGCATTACATCGAGGTGGATCCGAGTGATTATGGTCCTCAGCTGGACATTCCTCTCTGTATTAATACTTTGATTTTTCATGAAATCGCTCTGCCAGTGCTCTGACTTGAGCTGTCACTGTTTGTTCGATATGTGTGTTAATATAAAATTACGGACTGTTTAGAAGGGAGACATCACCAATTATCAGGTCTGAGTAAGGGTGACAATAGGTGATATCTCCCTTCTAAACAGTCCATAATAGTTTAATTATCCTGAAGAATCTAAATTATTAATAAGATAGAGTAGAAAATATCAGTCAGACCTCTTGTATTCTCCTACACACTGCTCTGAGTGATTCCACACGTTCAAAATATGTTAACAGACAACTTTGACGTCACTGTTAGAATTTATTGTTTAACGATCCCGCATATATTTCAGTTATGTTTAATTATAAATATGAGTTATCTCGCTTACGACACTTTATTTTTCATCTAAAGGGAGACAAACACAGTTGTCTCCCTACACTCGCCTGTGCTATTTATCTTCTGAAGGGAGACAACACAGTTGTCATCCTGCGCGTGAGGGAGACATCACAAATTGTCTCCCCGCACGTGACCTACTCTAAACCAATCAGATTGACTGTATAATTCTTAAGCATAATAATTGATTTTGTCAATTCACTGAAATCAAATGTTGGATTGTTTGCCACGAATGACACCTGCTGTTCACACCCAAGATCAAGTTGCAGTAAGGAGATGTCTCTTTGTAGGGCTTGAACGTTTGGGGTGCTCTCGGAAGAACCCTTCCCCTAATATTGCTGATTAGGCCATTCGCTATGAACTGTACTTTATAGGACTCATCTAAATCACGATGAGCTAAGGCAAGGCGTTCAGCTCGTTCCAGGTATTTTTCGAACGTTTCCCCCGACTCATGTTCAATACCTAGCATGGCCATTTTATATGATGTTTTCTTATATCTTTCACTCAGAAGGTCTTTAAATGCTTGTAGAGACTGATATTGTGTGGGGTTTAGAATATGGAACCAGGTTCCTTCACACTCCCCTCTAGCTAGCAGGGAATGTAGTCGAGCACCGCATTGTCTGTTAATTTGTTGAATATCTGCCATGCAGTTAATTTGGAAAGCCAGCTGCATGGTGACTCACTACCGCTGAATTTGTTAGGCTGGACTGTTGTCATAATGGTTGGTTGAATAAGATTTAAATTTTCTTCAGTTATGTCAGCTTCTATGCTGTTATTAGATTGTTCGACATATTGTGGAAGATTCTGAGATTCCTCGGAAGGTTCCGTAATGATATTTTGATGATAATCCAGCGATTCCTCAGAAGTTGATGATGATGTTACATGTGGATGTTCATCACTCAATTGCTGATCATCTGTTTCCTCTGTCGATTGATAAGCTCTTGGTTTTTTAAGGATACCAGCAGTGTTGTTGACGAAGTTGTCTGTTGATGCTGGGACTCAACGACAGTAGACCCTGTGTTTGTTGATTCTTGTCTTGTCTCTGATGACTTTGACGTGTTAACGAAGCTTGGGCTCCGCTGCCTCAGATTATAGTTCAGTGGTCTGTTCTCTTTCATCCGGGACTACCCGGATTCTCCACCAACTTATCACCGTTATGGGGTGAGAACTAAATTCTCTAAACCTGAAAAACAGGACAGGAAACAGTCTTCAAATTAAGCTGTTTATTGTTAATTGTCCGTCACAAAAGTACAATCATAATAAAAGATATGAAAACAATGATACTCTGTAAAATTAAAATGAAATGTAAGGTAATTAAACCTCATCTCATAAACACACAATTCATAATAGGTATTTTAACATGTCTACTGAATATCTTCATTATAAAAATAAATGAGTCAAAATCAAAATATATAATTAATTTCAATTGGAGAATTAGCTTATAAAATATTCACTTGGGAATGAGAGTGGTATGAAAGGAACAGGAACCAAAAATAGCAAATTCACCTCTGTTTACAATGAATCAACTTCCTGTATAGAGACTCTGACTTCCGGTCATACGGGGTGGGGGTGGGGGGTCTTAATGGACAAACATACAAAAAAAACTATGATTTCCAGTTGAGACGGAATGATGACTTCCATGGCTGCCCTCCAGAAAACTTTTTTTTGCTTTGTTGTTTGTTATTAAATATCTGTATTAAGAATTAAAAATGCATTTATTTCTCTTTACGGTGACTGTTTTATAAATTTAGCTCTTGTTGTGTAAAATATTTCAGAATATACTGTGTTTATTATCTTACAAGCCCGTAGGAAGCAATTTCGGGGGGGGGGGGGGGCACAGCTGTATATTTTCAGTTGTGGGCACTCTCAACTACCAACAATTCCTTGACATTAAAAAAAAGGTCATTAGACGTGCTCTCTCCGTGCCCCCGGTTCCTACGGCCATGTCTTAACTAACTTTTTATAACAAAGAAAAAAAATATCAGAATGATAGATCTTTATCATTCTGCTCAGCTACGATACATTGCCTATCCATCTGATTTTTTTATTCCTTTCAGCCGAGATCGAGGCAAGCACGCAATTAATAAAAGTGATTGATGGTATATTTTACGTCACATTCGAGAATTTTTCACTCATATAGAGACGTCACCATGTACCGGTGAAGGGCTTCAAATTTTGACCTTTACTCGGCACTTAAGGCCATTGAGCAGTGAGGGATCTTTATCGTGACAACGCCTGCCGTGACATGGGGCCTCGGTTTTTGAGGTCTCATCCGAAGGACCCGCGACTTTCACTTCAAAGTGCCGAGCGCATGGCGAAGGAACAGTTGCTACCCATTTTTTTTATCGACTTAGGTCAGTCGCGGCCGAGATTCGAACTCAAGACCTCCTGATCACTCTCAAACGAAGAAGACTCTTTGTAATATAACCAAAAGGATTATCGAAGATGACATTGATATCACCGTTCAACATTTCAATCCTCTTTTGGTACAAGAACTGAATAACATTTCTCTTACAAAAAATGAGAAGAAATAGAAAATTAACACAAAATCATATGAAATTACAAATCCAGCACTTTATGATACAGATATATCAGAATAATTGAAAAATTACAATTCGAACCCCAAACGTAACAATTTTCCAGAAATTTTTTTTTGTGCGATTAGCGAATATTTGGATCAGGAGGGAGACTACCACAAGAATATCAGAAACATAATTTGTGATCATGTTGTACAATTATGCATGAATAAATGCAGCTGAAGATGATGATGGTGCTGTTGTTGATGCCGTTGAATCCACTGAACTAGGCACTTCTATTTAATTTCAATTAATTATTTTCATCAAAACTTGTAATTTATTTCATGATTTGCAATTGACAATCAAAAAACAATTCCACTTGGTGACAATTGTACGATTGGAAAGTGTAGTTAGACCAGGCGTCTTTTTTTTGTAAGAACCAGTTGGATTCTGACTTATACCGGGCGTACAATGACATTGAAACCAGACGAAAAAGAGGCGTAATATACAAAATTTCCCGTCTTTTTGGTAGTAAAGGGGTATGGAAAACAGGTGAAACATGTCCAGGCGTGAAACTACCCAGGTTAAAAGTTGATACAAAAGTATACACAAAACATTCTGTTAATATGATAATATATAATATGACATAATAATGATATTATTATGAATTACATGAAGATAACGAACAGTATTAAGCTCAAAAATCCATTAAACAATACAAATCAGGAGCAGAGCAAACACGGACCTCTAAAACATCAGAGGTGGGATCAGGTGCCATGAAGGAGTGAGCGTTCCCTTCCAACCGGTCACACCCGCCGTGTGCTCCTTGTCATGATTGGGAAATAACAGAAAAATTCGTCGACAATTTAGTATGTAAATAATGGCCTGACAATTAGTATGAAAAAAACGCCAGTCAGCATTTGATTTAATGATAGATTGTATTTGCCGACAAGGTCCTTGTATCGACCATATAACTTGATAATTTCTCTCTGCTAGACGTTCAAACATAAAAGATTGACCGTCTACAAAAGAATATCGTCGATATCAAAATTTCCACCGATTTTATTGTGGTGTGTATATTATTTAACGTCAGGTTAAAATAAAAAATACCTTTGTTTCCTCTAACGCGACCGACCCAATTAAAACGCGCCGACTCGAAAGTTTTTTTTTCATAATATTCTTCCAATTTTCTTTTAAGTTTATCAACTTTTATAAAATAGAATTCCATCAAAACCCGTTTTCATTAGATCGACTGATTTTGTTCTGTGATTTTCAAGCGCTTGTTGGAAACAAAATGGCGCCCACAATATGTCTCGGTCACGGAGTGTTAGTTCATGTTTTAAAAGAAAGACGACGTATCAACCTTATGCCTTTAGTATATAAGAATCCTACACTCTTGAAACACTTCGTTAATAAAATAAAAACATACAACGATCTATTAAGCGTGTTTCGGTTGTATTTAACAACCTGTCTTAAAATTAAGTACGTAGAGCATGCTTAGGCCCATAAGCCCTCCTCATGATACTCTTCATGAGCAGACAAGGGGCCCACCTTGTGAACAAACCAATCAATTTCACTGCATTTTATTTGAGTTTTAATCTTATAAACAGTTCATCAATATTCCTTTGTTTACTACATGTATCTGGGACCAATGAATAGAATTCAAACGCCCTTTCTTCATACATTTTATTCATGGGTTAAACTTCATGACTTTGATATTGTGTATGAAATTTTAATAGTTGTGAATTAATTTACCTTCAATGTTAGTCTAAATAGCAATTCTATTGTATTCTAGCTGTTAACAAATCGCTTTCTTTCGTACTTATCTATAAAGATATCATTCCATTTAATTTTAAGAATGTATTTTCAAAGCTGCTGTCAAACAAAAATTATTTGCCTACCTACCTACCTACCCAACTTAAGATTTTTGGGTCGGGTTAGGGGAAACAAAGATATTTTTTCAAATGATGGCCTCAAAATCTATTTGATACATTTTTCTTACGATAAGCTTTACGAGTACTAATTAACCATTGACACATATGCCGTTTCAGTACCCACGTGACCCCTATCTAATTAGTGGAGATTTTACTTCGAAAACTCTACATTACGGGCGTTTTATCGCCCAATTATGACTGTTTTCAAAGTTATTTCATAATTAAACGATAATTATATGTTTCAAGAATATAATAGTGTTTCATTTAAAAAAAAAAAATAGATACGTGAATAAAAACCCATTAATGGAGGAGGTAAAAGTCCAAGTGAACCACAACACAAGGCTTTTAAACGCTTTACTGAGAAAAGCTGACATAGTTAACAATGTGACCGAGGACTTAATGGAGACGGTTGGAGAAATAACAAAACTGTTTCCTATCCAATCTCAGGAAGATGTTTGGGAGTGCGAGGATAGAAGTGACAAAAAACATGGTCAATATATCTTGTGACATGACCGGTAATATTTTCCTTTGAAGTTCACTGTACAATAACTAAATTACAGAACACTTTTCAGTGGACCGTCCTTATGCAAATGATCCCCAACTGTACAATAACTAAAATAGAGAACACGTGCATCAGGGTAAATCAAATTTATTTTTAGAAATTAACAAACAAAATGACTAGATTTTTATCTCGTTACAAAATAAAAACTCAAATAGAAACAGAGCAAAACACCGTAAACATTTTCTTTATACTGTTGACAAATATCACTTCATAGAAAAAGTAAAATTGCACACATTAAACAATGCCGGCATAGAACTTAAAATGGTTCACGTATTGCGGATTCGTTCCTGGTTTCATTGCACAGGGGTTTGTCGACACCTAACTGTAAATCACCTTGGAAGTGCTTGGAAGGCGGGTCATCATTTTCGGGTTCCAATGGTCTCTTCTCAGATTTACGTGGCGGATCTAGAACTTGTGACACTTGTTTAGCATTCCCGAGCTGCAATCTTTGTACTTTCGCTCTGCATCGGATCGATGTCCGGTCCTTTTCATAATTTCTTGCCCAGGGACTCCCGCGATGTACATTTGAGTTGCACATGTGCGTTTTCCGCTATGATTTGTGAAATTTCCAGACAAGTCACCTTTTTCTGCTATCACCTTCATGAAACTTTTAAGTTTGTTTATGCCGACGTTTTGGTGAGAATAACGAATTTTTACATCTCCCAATGGTCGCAGTGGGCGCCGAAAGAACGGCCCCCTCCAATTGCCTTCAAGTACTCATCGAAGAAATCGATTATGCATCTTTCTCCTAAATAAGTAAACAAAAAGTAGTTTTCATTTGAAACACAAATTCAACCAACAATAGAGAGAGGGAGAGAGGGGGTTTACAGCTGATAAGTATATAACACATATGCACATAGTTCTAGCATCAAATTAGGACACAATTTTTCGCTGCTATTTCTAATTGCAAAAGTGTTGTACAAAATGGCCATAAATGGATAGAGAGAAAGAGAGATAGACAGAGATTTTAACATACCTGGATCAGAGTAGTGTTTGATGTTTTTCATCATAAAATTCACAATTTTGGAAGAGGCATCAATGCTTATCATAACTATGTATTTAGTTTGTTTAAATAATACCCAGGAGTAGAGAAGAAAATTTTCAAAGAAATAATGCACTTTCACTATATGATCTATATAGCCCCGCCCTAACACCAGAACCCCTGACCCTGGGGCCATGAAATTCACAATTTAGGAAGAGGCAGTCATGCTCATCATAACTATGTACTTAGTTAGTTTATTTAATACCCAGGAGCAGTGAAGAAGATTTTACAAAGAAATAATGCATTTTCACTATATAATCAATAGAGCCCCGCCCTAACATCTGAACCCCTAACCCTGTGGCCATCAAATTCACAATTTTGGAAAAGGCATTCTTGCTCAATTTAACTATGTACTTAGTTTGTTTATTTAATACCTAGGAGCAGAGAAGAAGATTTTCAAAGAAATAATGCATTTCCACTATATAATCAATAGAGCGCCGCCCAAATACCAGAAACCCTGACCCTGGGGTCATGAAATTCACAATTTTGGAAAAGGCACTCTTGCTCATCATAACTATGTACTTAGTTAGTTTATTCAATACCCAGGAGCAGAGAAGAAGATTTTCAAAGAAATAATGCATTTTCACTACATAATCAGTAGAGCCCCGCCCTAACACCAGAACCCCTGACCCTGGGGCCATGAAATTCACAATTTAGGAGAAGGCACTCTTGCTCATCATAACTATGTACTTAGTTAGTTTATTTAATACCCAGGAGCAGTGAAGAAGATTTTACAAAGAAATAATGCATTTTCACTATATAATCAATAGAGCCCCGCCCTAACATCTGAACCCCTAACCCTGTGGCCATCAAATTCACAATTTTGGAAAAGGCATTCTTGCTCATCATAACTATGTACTTAGTTAGTTTATTCAATACTCAGGAGCAGAGAAGAAGATTTTCAAAGAAATAATGCATTTTCACTACATAATCAGTAGAGCCCAGCCCTAACACCAGAACCCCTGACCCTGGGGCCATGAAATTCACAGTTTTGGATAAGGCACTCTTGCTCTTCATAAGTATATATTTAGTTAGTTTATTTAATACCAGGGAGCAGAGAAGAAGATTTTCAAAGAAATAGTGCTTTTTCACAATATAATCAATAGAGCCCCGCCCTAACACCAGAACCCCTGACCCTAGGGCCATGAATTTCACAATTTTGGATAAGGCACTCTTGCTCTTCATAACTATGTACTTAGTTAGTGTATTTGATTCCCAGGAGCAGAGAAGAAGATTTTCAAAGAAATAATGCACTCTCACTATATGATCTATATAGCCCCACCCTAGCACCAGAACCCCTGACCCTTGGGC
This sequence comes from Saccostrea echinata, assembly GCF_033153115.1. NCBI lineage: Eukaryota > Metazoa > Mollusca > Bivalvia > Ostreida > Ostreidae > Saccostrea > Saccostrea echinata. The sequence continues at coordinate 9,781,590 of NW_026889785.1, forward strand.
CATGAATTTCACAATTTCGATAGAGGGCTCAATGCTTATTACAATCATGCCAACAGTTTGACTGGTTGATGTTCAGGATATATTGATTGATTCTATGTTATTTTACGTCCCATTCGAGAATTTTTCACTCATATAGAGACGTCACCTTATACCGGTGAAGGGCTTCAAATTTTGACCTTTACTCGGCACTCAGGGCCATTGAGCAGTGAGGGATCTTTATCGTGCCAACGCCTGCCGTGACACTGGGCCTCGGTTTTTAAGGTCTCATCCGAAGGACCCACAACTTTCACTTCAAAGTGCCGAGCGCATGGCGAAGGAACAGTTGCTACCTATTTTTTATCGACTTAGGTCTGTCGCGGCCGAGATTCGAACTCACGACCTCCCGATCACGGAGCGAGCGCTCTACCAACTGAGCTACCGTGAACGGTTGATGTCCAGGAGTAAAGAAGAAGATTTTTAAAGATTGCATTAATTTTGGTGGTTTTAGCCCCACCCCTCAGGCCCCAGGGGGGTAGGGACCATGAAATTCACAATTTTTGTTCCCCTTCGCTCATAGATGCTATATGCCAAATTTGGTTGTAATTGGTTGAGTGGTTTTAGAGAAGAAGCTGAAAATGTTCAAAAGTTAACGCACGACGGACAAAAACAGATAGCAATAGGTCACCTGAGTGACTCAGGTGACCTATTTATCAAAAGTTTTGGTGATCATTAAAATTTCAATAAACATTTCATGTCCATTTTTGTATCTGGTACAAATAATGAAATGTCATAAAATATTTCAACATTTAGTCAAATTTCCAAATTCTTAAGACTTTGCTTACAAATGCTTGGAAAACTCAAGATACATTCAGTTTTCATTTTGACACTATAACTGTGGATGTAAAAAGAAATTTAATTTTGCAAAATCACTCTACATGGCCACTAACATGTTCCAGAATATAATCTGTCAAACAAACGACTGACCCACTAACCACCACAAGAATTTATTTCATATATATGATATCTGTAATTTCTTACATTTCAGGTTTTCTAGTGTGGAAAATTCCCACTGAACAATGACATCATCTAGAAGTTTCTCCACCCTCCAACGCAAACCGTAGATGAAATACTGTTAAGTCCAACGAAGAGGACTGTATCGGTCAAGGGGATTCTGAAACGTACATGTAAGTAAATTGATTTCAATATTATGTTCTTAATTCAAAGACCATATACAGTGCAGGAAACTAATTTTGTTACAGCATCGATGCTGATTTGAATGCTTCCTTTGCTTGCTGATTTGAATGCTTCCTTTGCTTGCTGATTTAATGCTAGTAATCCTTATCCTGATGCTGTTTTATAATTAGGTCAATGCTACCGGAAGTAGCATCATGCTATCGGAAGTAGATAATGAATTTCAGCATTGCCGTTTAAAGCAATAAAAGTGCCTTTTACAATTATTTGATCATAATATCTCACTATGTATCAATAATGTGAATACTTTAACCAATATTCTTTCTTTCTTTTTTGATTTTTTACTGAATTAAAACTCATTGATTTTCTGATGCTAGTAGGATAATGCTGATTTTATGTAGGTCAATGCTGGTTTTATCCTTTGCTTGCTGATGCTGATCCTGGTAATGCTGTTTTTTAAATGCTGATGCTGATGCTAGCTCGATCCTGATGCTACTAATGCTTATGCTGATGCTGGTTTATGTAACAAAATTAGTTCCCTGCACTGTAAATGCAAATGCAGCAAAATTGCAGTCATTTGAAACGGAAATTGTTCATTTTTTGGTGTAATTACTTGGAGAAGTATGATTTTATCATTTAACAATGAATAATGATCTTCATGAAAATTCATTACACTGTTGCACAAGCACTTCCTGACATTAAGTCAAAATGATATGTTACTATGTAGTTCTCAAAGCTAATTCATAGAAGTTTAACAACGTATATATTAAAAGTTTAATTTTATCAGTTCATTGCATATTTCTGATATAAAATAAGAGCTGCAAACTTGAGTAAATTTTTCTTTGATATACATAATAAGACATTGTTAGTAATTGTACTATAAAATTTGAAAAAAGTGGAAACCCCCCCCCCCCCTAAAACACACACACACACACACACACACACACACACAGACACTTACAAAACCACACACTCCCATAAAAAATGTATTAATATAAATTTAAAATCCGAATTAATGAAAGTGATATTCTGTATTGCATCCGTTCTATAGTTAAAATGACACAGGAATAAAAAATCTCATTTCAAATTATTTCATTCATTAATATTTACAGGCATCAGAAGTTATCGAGTCTCCCAACTCCAAGCGCAGGGAACTGCTCACTGAATCCCTAGAGGGTTCGAGCAGTGTCACCTGCCAGTTGTGGGGAGACAGCGTGAAATTGAACATCCCTCCGACCGATACTTTCCTCACAGCTACACGTATAGGGGTGTCTTCCTGGAGAGGGTCAATTTCCCTGAATTCTTCTGTCCTCACCACTCTGAATGTAAATATATTTTAAAAATTAATTTTCTTTCATAACAGTAAATAGTTACATGAACTCACCTCTTGTAAATGATACAATTTTTTTAAAACAAAGAATTGTAATTCAATAAATTTACACAAGTTATGCTCCTTTCCTACAACAACTTACTGAGTGTAACCTACAACTGTTTTTTTACCTTTTATCAGATTTTGATAAAAAAAAACAATTTATCTTCATACTAAGCTTTTTTTTTGGAGCCAACACAGTTTGTGGGGATGTTCTTCCTTCCTTAGACATTTAAAATTTGAAGATAAATAAACTTCAAAAAAAAAATTAGGACGGACCATAAACTTTAAAAAAAAAAGTAAAACATATCTTTTGGAGGAGGGAAGTGTGGAAGATGTGGTAAAAGAAAAAAAAACTTCATTGTCCTTAGCATGGCCGTAGGAACCAGGGGAGGGGGGGGGGTTGCCCCCCCCCCCCCCAATAGTTTTGCCGATATATACTATACAATAGAAAACATAGCTACTATATGCTCGTGCCCCTCAACACTTCTTTTTGCTTGTCAAGGAAATTTTGGTAGTTGATAGTGCCCCAAACTGAAAATATATGGCTATGCCTTCCCAAACTGAAATTGCTTCCTACAGGCCTGCTCCTTGGACTATATTGTTAACTCAGATCTTTTAAAATACTCTCAATACTTCCATTTATCTTTTCCAGAGAATACATCTACATTATAGTAGAAGGAGTAACATTGAAGATTACAAGTGGACAACTTGTAAAACTTTTCCCTGACAAGACCTTCCAGGAAGGGGTCCACGCAATCGGAAAATCGAGAGGACTGACAGTTGTTGAAATGTAATTAAGTTTCTTTTGCTTCACTGCTCTCCGGTTCGGAACACTTTACCTACATTAGATGATAAAAAAAATAATTAAATCAAGGATGTGCAAAGCAATTCATTTTAAATTGCTTTTTTAATTACTTTAAATTACTTAGAAAAAGCTAAGAACTTTTATTATTTTATTTTCTATTTATCATAATTAATGTCTGTTAAAAATTACTCTCAACTCAGAGCAATCTAAACTTTAGAATTCTGCTGATGTTTAAACATTAATACACTAAGGAAAAATATGCAAGTCAACAGGTTTAATTAGGCTCGAACAGAAATTTAAAGTGTTGGCTTACCTTTATTATCCTTTTCTTTCTTTTAAGTGAGCAGTACAATCCAGCAAAAAAGGCAAAGAAAAGGAAGACCTGCAAAGAAGACTAAAGACTAAACCAATTTAGGAAAGACAGCTAGCATGCACCATAAATGAATGCTTCTCACCATCACTTGATTTGGGAGACTTTGAAGAAATTTAGCATCTCCATTTTAAGCCACTTTTACTTTAGATAACTACGGTACCATGAAATTCAGATAATTTGAAATTTCTGTTTCATAATTTTCCAGTTTTCAAATGAATGTTAAAATGTACAGTGGTGGATCATAATACTGTTGACAAGAGAATTTCCCTACATTTTCTAATTTAACAATTGATTTTCATGTCACCATTATTGAATTTCTTCAAATTGGAAATGAATAAATATAATTGCTGTGCTTCTTCAGAATATGATATACTATTTCCCCCTAAAATTATAAAACAAAAACATTGGCCTAAGGTAAATTGTAAAATCTTAAGGTCAGACTTCAATGACATATAATTTTTCCAAATAGTTAAATTGTGTTTGAAGCTTTGCTAACTAATTTCCTTGAAAATTGGGAGTACCTTACCAGGCATTTGTGCAGAATATCAAGGGATTGTATTTCCTTTACATAACTTAAATGATGTCAATTTTTGGGGTGTTTCATTTCGAAAACTGTTTAGAAATAAAACAAGAACAAAATTTTTACCTTTTTTTGGTAAATTACTTTGAGATACAAAAGTATTTAAGGAACGTGTCATCAGACCTTTAGTTGAATACTTTTGACGTCAAAATTAATCATTAGATATAAATGACACAAACTATATTCAAATCCATATTAAGTGATTTAAGGAGAATATTTTCAAAATTTGAATGATATATAATCGACTTCTACAGATTCCATTGTGGTCTTGTTAATATTAAGTGTTCACAATATTATGATCCATGTTTACTTTATTCTGCTCTTTATTCAATAAAAATGTGTACTTCATTTAGTAGTTGAATAAAAACAAAATAGTTGATTGCTAAAAAATGAATTTGTTATTCTTTGAATAGCTTGATGTAAAGTTCACTAATTGCATATTTAACAAAATGTGACATTTTTTTTATTGCAAGTTGTGTAAATTGTGTTGTCTAGTTCAACCACAGGGGCATCTTATCTGCTCTGTTCTCTACTACACATATAAAAATATAATAAAAATGTATTTTCATATGTGAAGTAGAGAACAGAGCAGATAAGATGCCCCTGTGGTTCAAATCAGAGTCAGACTTTGAAAAAACACTTTGTCCCTTTACAAGGTTTAATGATCAATGATTCTCCACTTTATACTACCTTTTAAAAATTTTATTCCAACGTACGTGTAGCCCAATCCTACAGCAATCAAATCAAATAAGGCTATTACATGTGGCCGAAGGGAAGTAACTTCTATAAAGAACTTAAAGTAGAATGACACGTTTACTGGAACGGTGTTGAAAATCAGTTTATAAGGCGCCTGCTCCCGGCGTATAAAAAATAATATATTTTAAAGAAAAATTATATAAGAGGTATTGTTATTTCTTTTTTTTTTTCATTTTTTTTCACGCCGAGATCAACCCCTTGTTTCAAGTGCACAGGCACAGCGTTTCACATATGATTTAACAACATTTAAATTAACAGAAGTTTAATAACCATTGAATTTAAAGTTTCCAAAAATAACTTATAATTTTGTCATTGATACAAACTTGTTATATTCAATGTGGTGTTACGGATATTATCCGTTCCGGTTCAGATTTTATAGTGTTTCAGATTATGTTTGTGTACATCCGGGAAGATCCCGCATTTTGTCAACGACAAATTTACCACTTGTTTCGTTGCTGTTAGAGAGTCCAAAGAGTAAGTTTTATGTGCAAAATGTGTAATACTGTTTAGTTATCAAATATTGTCGTCAAACTGTTTTTGCATATTTTAATGAAACATAAATTGGAAAGCGCACATGGTCATGGCATTATGTGAAAACTGGATTAGATATTATCATCTGTATTATTTTGTTACATTTCCAAGACATTTACATGAAGTTACTCGTACTCATAAGTTAATTGATATATTCTACAATGAACATGTATCTGGGAGCATCATTTTTACTGTCATAAATCCTTATTTTCTCGAAATTTTGAATTTAGGCATTGTGTAAAACGTGGAATGTTAGTTTGTAGCAACTTTGTCAATTTGATGTTTATAAATATAAGTTGTTTGCCTCTAATTACCACTTTGTAAGATGACTTTTTATTATTGTAGTCTCTTACCCTCTGAAGTATATCTACCAATGAGGAAGCCAATAAACATCTTTGAAAATCTTTAAAGCTTGTTTGTGCACAGGAAGAGATCTGGACTCATCACCAAACAATGATGACTTACCTATACACAGAGTTAATGGAAGCAGGTGAACCATTAGAGTCAAAGAGAAGACACTTAAGAACTCCAGCCCAGGAGGAATATGAACGTAGAGTGACCAAATTCACGACGGAGCTACGCAACATTAAGGATGATATGGACGCAGGTGCGGCTCACGTTGATCAGATCAAGGATGATCCAAGCTCTCTGAAATCTGTTAGAGATTTAATACAGTCATGTGAAAAGGCATACAAAGAACTTTCATTCAAGTTTATTGAATATCTTAGAACAGTTAGGAGTTATGAAAGTGATGATGAAGAATCCTCACACAACCTGATATGCAAAACAGTGTTCTGTAAAGCAAGTATGGTGTCTAATAGAATAGACTATTGAATCCCCCACCACCTTCTGTTTCACAGAGTCGGTACTCACACAGGAACTCAGTGAAGTCAAATGTAAGCTATTTAGAACGAAAGGAAGCAGAACTACGGGCAGCTGTTGTGAAGAAGAAATTTCTGGAGGAAGAAGCTAACATCATCCGCCAGAGAGCAGACCTTGAGACAAAGTTGAAGGCCATTAAGATAGAAGAGGAGATAGAAACGAAAAAGGCTGAAGTCACTGCTTTGAAACAGACGTCTGTAGATTTCAACCTTCCTGAAGAAGACTCCATGTCGAGGACACAACGGTATGTTAATAGTTACCCAAGAGACAATCAGCTGTTCAGCAACATGGGTCATACCTTGTGCCGCATCAGCAGACAATTCATGGACCCACTCAGCATTCCTGGGAAACAAATCCTGCGCCATCTATGCATGTTCAGCCTGCACGACTCGTTTTCACTGAACCCGACAGCCTTTAAATGCAACACAAATTTCAGGCTCATTACCAGATCTACCTGAATTCTCCTCATCGCCTTTGAACCCACACGCTACACCATTTAAAAGCGAAACTTTAGTGCCTGTTGTGAACAGTGACAATCAGTGCTTACCCCCTGGTGAAGCCATAAACAACATTCCTATGACTGCAAATCACATGTACTGTAATAAAGAACCAATTGCAGATTTAGCAAAGTTTCTTTTGAAAAAGGACCTTAGTTTGTCGCGGCTCACAAAGTTTGATGACAATCCGAGCTTCTATCTTATGTGGAAGCATTCATTTAAAGCAGTTATGGAGGAACTGAGCACTACCCTTCGGAAGAATTGGACCTGCTGGTACGCTATCTTGGATCGGACTCCTCTAAGCAGGCAGCCACAATTCGGAAATGCAATGCTGAAAATCCGACAAGAGCACTCACTTTAGTGTGGGAGAGGCTGGAGGAACGTTATGGTGCCCCAAAACTGATTGAGAACTATCGTAAGAACCAGATTTCATCATTTCCAAGGATTTCAATTACTGACCCGAAGAGACTGTACAGTCTCGCAGACTTAGCTGATGAAATAGCCTCAGTAAAACGTCAGGCTCTTTATGCAAATCTGTTTGCATACTTCGACTCTCCAACAGGGGTCAACTTACTTGTTTCAAAGTTACCCCCCAGCTTCCAAGAAAAATGGACAGTTGAAGCTACAAAGTTCAAGAACCGTGAAACTGTTGTTTTTCCCCCATTCTCCTTTTTCTGAAGTTTATAAAGGACCTGGCTAAAATGAAGAACAATCCTAGCTTCAATTACGAGAAGACAGAGAAGATGCCTGTACAGCAGCGTCAGCGAACCATCCGTCACAACTCAGCCATTCCGGAGGTTCGGACTAGAAAAACAGAAACAACCCCTGTGTCTAAACATAGTGAAAATGATAATATAGTACGATGTCCTTATCATCACACAAGACATTCACTGAATGAATGTACCAAGTTCAGGTCTAAGACTATGGAAGAAAGAAAGAAGTTTATTATAGCCAATGGAATCTGCCTAAAGTGTTGTGGGCCTGACAAACATTATGCTAAGAATTGTGCAACCTTGATAAAGTGTGGCTTGTGTAGCCAGTCCTCTCATCCTACAGCACTTCATATCGACAGTCCTAGTCGTCGAGATAGCAGGGAAAAGGAAAACCATGGAGGGGAGCAAAGTCGTGAAGCTGTCACAATTTCTTGCACTAAAATATGTGGGACAGTGAAGGGGACAAGCAAGTCTTGTGCAAAAATCCTGCCAGTGAAAATATACCTTAAAGACTCTGTAAATCAGTGCAGAATTGTTTATGCTATGTTGGATGACCAAAGCAATCATTCCCTAGCAGCACCCTCACTCCTCGATGCATTCAATGTGGATGGACCTGAGTATGAATACACTTTGACGTCTTGTTCGGGTTCAGTTATGTCAGCAGGAAGAAGGGCTCAGGGACTCGTTGTTGAATCCATTGATGGCAGTTGTTCCTTTGATCTCCCCACATTAATTGAATGCTCAGATTTACCGAACAACAGGGAGGAAATACCATCGCCTCGTATAGCTGAACAATTTTCCCACCTTGCAGATATCAAAGACAGCATTCCAGAGCTGATTGAGAGTGCTGAGATTGAACTACTGATCGGAAGAGATCTCATTTCTGCTCATGTTGTTGAGGACCAAAGACATGTGACAGGAAATCCTGTTCCCTATGCTCAAAAACTTCCCCTAGGCTGGGTAATTATCGGGCCTGTTTGTCTAGACGCTGTTCACATGCCTGATAAAGTGACAGTACATAAAACATATGTGTTGAGCAATGGCCGTCCTTCAGTGTTTCAGCCTTGTGATAACAAGCTCTTGGTTAAGGATGATGATTTCTTGAAAACAGATCATGATGAGAAAATTGCTCCATCCATAGAGGACACTACCTTTCTTGACATTATAGACAAAGAATTCCAAAGGAACCCAGATGGTTATTGGGAGGCGCCTCTTCCGTTCCGGACCCAAAGGCAGCTGTTACCAAACAATAAACCCCAAGCCATCAATCGAGCACTGTCGCTTGATCGTAGTTTGAAACGGAACCTTATCAAGAGAGAACACGTGTCAAAGTTCATGGACAAAATATTTGAGAAGGGACATGCAGAGGAAGCACCACCTATTCCAGATACGAAAGTACGATGGTACCTTCCCATGTTCGGTGTTTATCATCCGCAAAAAAGAGATTCCATACGAATGGTGTTTGACTCGTCTGCGAAGTTCAACAACATTTCACTCAATGATGTCCTCCTGAAAAGTCCAGACATCACGAACAATCTTCAAGGCATTCTATTACGCTTTCGTCGTGAGAAGGTAGCAGTAATAGGGGATGTGGAACAGATGTTTCACAATTTTAAGGTGAAATTAGATCACGGAGATTACTTGCGCTTTTTATGGCATCCAGAAAACAATTTAGACCTGCCATTAAAGGAGTACCGAATGACCGTCCATGTCTTTTTGAATCGCCCATCCCCAGCCTTCGCAACATATGGACTACGTCGTTGTGTTGCTTACTCTGACCCTGATGTGATTGACTTCATATCGAAAGACTTTTACGTAGATGATGGACTCTTAAGTTGTCCAAGTGAAGATATGGCCATAGAACTGATGAAGAGAACTCAGCTTGCTCTGAAAGAAGGGGGACAACTAAAACTTCACAAAATCTCCTCAAATTCTAAGTCAGTGTTGTTGAAGTTTCCAGCGGATGATCTAGCCAAAGACCTGGAAGGATTTAGATATTGGTGGAGATGATTTACTTGTCCAGAGAAGTCTCGGTATGTCATGGGACATCAATGCTGACGTCTTCACATTCAAGATATCTACTGACGGGAAGCCCTTCACTCGCAGGGGAGTTTTATCAACCATCAATAGTCTGTTCGACCCCCTTGGTTTTGCATCACCAGTGACTGTACAGGGGAAGATGTTATTCCGGCAGATGTTGACAACTTCTGGCAATGTTGATTGGGATAATCCTCTCGATGATTCATTTCACTCGAAATGGTCAGCTTGGGTCAGCTCTATCCGCCATCTCCAGGACATCAGTATCCCAAGGATGTGCTGCAAGTTTTCTGTTATCGAAGCATTGCGCAAGGAAGTGAACATCTTTACTTACGCTTCTAAGGATGCGATAGCAGCTGTAGCATTTTTGAAGGTGTGGAAGGATGGTGATAACAGTGATGATGGTTTCCTTATGGGAAAGGCAAAAGTAGCCCCAGCACATGGGCATACCATTGCTCGTCTGGAATTGTGTGCGGCCGTACTTGGGACAGAAATCGCAGAGATCATTAAAGAACACATGGATCTAGAGAAGAATGATTTCTGGTTCTACAGTGAGCCAGATCGCTCTTGGCTACATCACTAATGATGCAAGACGTTTTTATGTGTATGTCGCAAACAGGGTGAGTAGGATTCGATCTTTTAGTGATCCTGAACAATGGCGACACATAGCTACAGACCAAAACCCAGCCGACTTGGGCACTCGAGCGTTCGATGCCCAAAGTCTCCCACAAAGTATGTGGCTGCGAGGACCAGCATTCCTAAGGGAAGACAACCTCTCCACTACTTTAGTGGGAGAGCACCAGAACTTTGCTTTCATCTTGGATGATGACAAGGAAGTGAGACCAATGGTTGAAGTCAACAAGACGAGTGTCGAGGGTGACTCTTGTGACTTGGTGGTATCTCGCCTTGAAAGGTACTTACAGTTGACAAAACTGGTTCACAGTATTGCCATATTGAGGCATATCTTGGTGACAAAGAATCCATGTGAGCATTCGACCAGACGATGGCATTACTGTCCCAAATCTTTGGATTTAAACTCTCTAAAAGCAGCCGAGATGTTTATCCTGAAAGAGGTACAAAAGTCTGAGTTCAGAGTAGAGATAGAAAGTCTCAACAAGGGAAAGCCCATTCCTAAGAATAGCAGCATTATTGCTTCGGCACCATTCTTAGATTCAAACGGTTTATTGCGTGTTGGTGGTAGGATTGGCATAGCTCAGAAGTTTGTCAGCTTTGATGTGCATCCTATAATCATACCAAAGAAATCTCATGTAGCAACACTGTTGATAAGACACTTCCATGACAGTGTGTTCCATCAAGGACGTCGGATAACAGAAGACAAGATACGGTCATTAGGATTCTGTATAATAGGAGCCAAGCGTCTCATAGCATCAGAGATCCATCGGTGTATTACATGTCGCAGGTTACGAGGATCATTCTGCAATCAAAAGATGGCTAACCTTCCAGTAGATCGATTGACTCAAGGACCCCCATTCACATTCGTCGGCGTCGACACATTTGGACCTTGGGATGTCACAACTCGACGTACGCGAGGAGGAGTAGCCACAAGTAAGAGGTGGGCAGTTCTGTTCACTTGTTTGGTCTCCAGGGGAATCCACATCGAGCTTGTAGAGGAATTGAGTACTTCCTCCTTTATTAACGCATTAAGGCGTTTCCTTTCCGTACGAGGACCTGTCCGTCAATTCCGCTCAGACAGAGGGACCAACTTTGTTGGCGCTGTAAATGAATTACAGATGGTGCACCAATTCGTTGAGAAGCCCACAGTGCAGAAATTCCTTCAAGACAAGGATTGTTCCTGGCTCTTTAACCCTCCACATGCTTCCCACTTTGGTGGAGTGTGGGAGCGAATGGTCGGTGTAACTCGCACAATTTTAGATGGTATCCTTCTGCGAGATGGAATGAAAGGTTTAACCCATGAAACCTTGTCTACATTTCTTTCAGAAGTCTGCGCCATAGTGAACTCACGACCACTCACCGAAATATCAGAGGATGCCAGCGACCCATCTGTCCTTACACCTGCGATGATACTCACTCAAAAGACAGGACACTTACCCGAATCATTACCCACAATAGATCCCAAAGAGTTATATAAGTCTCAGTGGCGTTACGTACAAGCTCTTGCAGCTGAATTTTGGCGTAAATGGGAACGAGAGTATCTGTCTGTTCTTCAGACTCGACGCAAGTGGACTTCTGATGAACGTAGTTTGAAAGAAGGAGATGTTCTCATGTTGAAGGAGGCTGAAAATCTAAGGAATCAGTGGCCGTTGGCTCTTGTGACCAAAACTTTCACTTCAGTTGATGGACGTGTACGAGAAGTCGAAGTTCGTGTCGTTAAAGGGGACACTGTGTCAGTATATGTAAGACCCATCCATAAACTTGTGCCCCTTGTGTTTTCGTAATGATTTGATGTACCATGTTGTACATTTATTCTTTAGATCTATTATTTTCAGTAATGTAAACACAAAAAGTGATTTCCCATAGAAATCAGAAGGGGAGTGTGGTGTTACGGATATTATACGTTCCGGTTCAGATTTTATAGTGTTTCAGATTATGTTTGTGTACATCCGGGAAGATCCCGCATTTTGTCAACGACAAATTTACCACTTGTTTCGTTGTTGTTAAAGAGTCCAAAGAGTAAGTTTTATGTGCAAAATGTGTAATACTGTTTAGTTATCAAATATGTAAAGATACGCTTATTGTCGTCAAACTGTTTTTGCATATTTTAATGAAACATAAATTGGAAAGCGCACATGGTCATGGCATTTTGTGAAAACTGGATTAGATATTATCATCTGTATTATTTTGTTACATTTCCAAGACATTTACATGAAGTTATTCGTACTCATAAGTCAATTGATATATTCTACAATGAACATGTATCTGGGAGCATCATTTTTACCGTCATAAATCCTTATTTTCTCGAAATTTTGAATTTAGGCATTGTGTAAAACGTGGAATGTTAGTATGTAGCAACTTTGTCAATTTGATGTTTATAAATATAAGTTGTTTGCCTCTAATTACCACTTTGTAAGATGACTTTTTATTATTGTAGTCTCTTACCCTCTGAAGGATATCTACCAATACTATTAATCACAGAAACTTTGCAGCATACTACGACACGAAAATTTCCATGGAATTATCTGCAGTATTTTAAAACATAATCATCGCCAGTTTGTTTTGTATGAATAAATACAAACAGGTCTTTTCACTATGGATACATTATGTTATCTGATATACATTATAACATGCATTTCAGCTACATACTCAGGAAATTCGCAGACTATCAAATAACAAGTTCTACAGAGACAGGGCTTTCAATATAAACAATTTTAGGGCTACCCATAAGCAACTGTCGGAATCAATTACTGTTCTAAACATTGTTTATTTATGTTAGAGATGCATTTAGAATACAAAAGTTAAGATTAATGGAGATATAACGAAACTGAAACGAAACTAAAACAACAAAATGGAAAGAAAGAACATTTCTCCTCTTAATGCTTCTAAACATTTTGGCATGCTCCGGTAAATACCCTGCATATAATTGTGTTTCTCGTAATGTATGGGTAGCCCCTACCTGCACAAAGGCTGCTTATGCGGATTCTATGGGTTTTCAGAATAAAGGCATACTGAATTAGATATTTTCTTACAAAATAAATGTCTGGAATGATTAGAACCTCCAAGTCTAGAGATGAACGGTTTTCAGGTCATCTTAAAAAGAGGGGTTACAGGAAAGGAGAAAATGTATGGCTGGACCGGGAATCGAACCCGGGACCACCGCATCACTAGTCAAGGTGCTGTACCGACTGAGCTGCTCAAGCTGATATCAACAGCTCAAACCATTACATTTCTCCCTCCTTAAATTGTCTTTGTCATCGAAGACACAGACCAAGTTCTTATTAGCCCCTGGCAGGACTTTTAACTGCAAGTCCAGGAGTGGTCAAGGGCACCAAATCTGTAACAGGAGAGGAGAAAATTTATGGCTGAATCGAACTCGGAACCCCTGCATCATTCAACAGATGCTCTACCGACTAAGTTTATTCTCGTCATCTATTTGTCGCCCACAAGGAACACTGGTTAGAAGGTCTGCTCTAGAGTCGCGGAGTAATGAGATGATCCAATCCCACTGTGGGACGTGGAGACCAGTCCTTCGGATGAGACCGTATAAACCGAGGTCCCGTGTCGCAGTAGGTGCTGGCACGAAAAAGACCCCTCACTGCTCAATGGCCGTAGGTGCCGCGTGTAGTCAGAATTTGTAGCCCTCCACCGGCAAGTGGTAGCGTCTCCACATGAGTGAAAACTTGTCGAGAGGGACGTTAAACAACAAACAATCAATCAATCGTCATCTATTGGATGCAAGAATTGTCACCTTGTCAGGTGGCATCAATTTTCATAGCACGGGCTATTAGTAGCCATGAAAAATATTTTGTATAGGGAAAGCCATTCGAAGGCCCTCTTTCGTGCAGTCTACACACGTTTTCGTCTTTCTCAATATTTTGTAATGGGCGATTCTGGAGACGAAATTTTATTAGAAACCAACGAAAGTAACAGAATTTGAAAGGACACTGCTGGCAATCCCCCATTTGATATTTCGGGCATGGTGAAGCTTGTTTATACGGGAGTTTTGCAGTCTTAATTCAAAATCTTTCAAGCCAGCTTGGAGCAGAACAGTCGTACTCCACTGCTAAGAAACTTAAAGAAAACTCTATTCTAAAGATTAAATGTGAACGGAATCGTGCTCAGTACGATTTTAATGCTGAAATTCTCGAGGGTCTAGATAAAATAGAAGAAAGAGCTTTCTAAAGATAGTGAGTCAGTGCCAATTATAGGCCAACTGCGGAAAAAACTGCAACAGAATCAATTCGAATTGCCGGTTCCTCTCCTGCAGGATGGAAAACAGTAAATGAGATCAATCCAAAGAAATTGCCGACGACTCTGAAGATGAGAAGAAAATCAGAAGCGTTGAAAACCGCCCTCTCAGGCTGAAAAAAGCGCGGAACAAGCGTTTTCACCCGTATGGCACCTTCGGAACCTATTTAGCGGCGGCAGAGGCAGGCTCGGCAGCCAAAATTACTTCTGATGAGTCTTCCTCTACTGCTGCATTTCAACAATTTACATACTAGCAGCAGCCCTTTCGTGACCAACCTGCAAGGCGTCAGCCACACCCCAGTGAAGTTTGCTTTAACTGCTTTTCCACCGGGCACTGGAAACCAACTGCCCCCAAAACAAGTCACAAAGTCAATGATAGGTATACAGGTTATACAAGCTATTCTACTCTTGCTTGCCAGGTGAATTGCCTTTAGAACAATAATTCAAAACAAATGTCATTGCTAAAGCACAGTTTTAAAAGAAATGTTGGTAAATGGAAAGAAATTGGCACAAATCCATTTATTTTGAAAGATTTTGAATCTTGGTATGAAATTCCTTTTGTTTCAAATCCTCCTATGTCTCTTCGAAATATTAAGTGTGCTATTAACAATGTTGAATTTGTTATTTCAAAATTGATGGAAAATAAACGTGTTTTAAAGGTTCCTTTTCAGGTACTCACAAAATAAGTCTAATGTATTTTATCAGGAGTTTAAAATTTATATATTCTGACAAAGTGATTCACATAACATGACACACATGTTTACTTAGGTCATCACATGCATTTCAGAACAGTGACCAGCAATCAATGAACATACTTATATTTGTAGTCATATTGACTGACAAACGATACACAAACACACATAATTGCTTTCACAATCAAGTATCCCACAAACACGAACAGACAAATATCTATAGCGTCTTTCTAAAACTAAGTTATCTTTCTTGAAAATCGGAACTCTTGTGTTAGAAGATTATCTACTTAGTACTTCCGGTAGGTAAAGTCTGTAAATGCATCTTCTTTAAACAAGTAATAAATTTGGTCATTTGTGATGGGAAAATTATACTGTTGCGCCACGAACTGCCACTATTATAGTAGAAAATGTGTTCAGCACAGGAAAGTGACATTACATAGATTTCCAGTTAATTAAAAATATAAAATGATATGGAAAACCCGTATCAGTCGCAAGAATTGGAAGCCAACAAGTTGTAGACTATGTTCTGAGCATTTCATCTCGCTATCTGGTCCGACGAAGGAGCATCCATTACCATCTATTTTTCAACACAAAATATTTAAGACTACGAACGATTGTATTTTTTTATTTGTCAGCATTATGTAAATAAAATCAAGGACGTATATAGCAGTTTAAAGTAGAGGTGTAATGATACGATTAAAGCATGTAAAGCAGCGTATCATGATGTATGGTGATACACTGAGGTTGTATCATGATACGTATTGTGATATTAATCTGTATTTAATTTTTTTCAACTGGTTTCCTCTTAGAAATGAAAATTGGTTGAATAAAGAGTCATGGTTAACACGAGCTTCTGTACTTATCCAGTGCTTACTAGTATTTGATTAATCTTCTTCTGCATAGTATGAAAGTTTGTCTAAATCCTTGATGAATAAGGTACAAGTTCTTCAAACCAAAACAGTAAGATCTCAACCTCAAGATACTGAACTCTCTACATCATTGTTTAAGTTGCAGGATATGGAACATGACCATGAGTTAGAAAAACCTCAGTTACAGTCACCCTGGGATATAAATGATCAAGGAGGAAAACAGATTATCAACAAAATTGATATTTAGGTTACTTGAGAAGAAATTTTTTTTTTTTAAAAAAAGCTCAAGACATTGTTAAAAAGGAGACCGAAAAAGCTAAGGACATTGAAGTTCCAAAGGATTTATCTGCAGTAAAAGGAAAGGTGAGGTACCTGGCTTGTGCACAAAAAATTCCTACACGAGTAAGAGAATCCGTTTTGAGGAAGATTGGAAAAACTTTTAAAAAATCAATTCCTTAGAAAGTTAGAGTATAAAAAGCTAGCCTTGTTGAGGAGGTTACTGTACTTACTGAAGACAATGTCGGTACAGCAATGACGGTGACCAACTCCGTAGTCTGCGTTGACATCTGTGCCTCGTGCTAAGAATTAAACAAAAATTTGGTCATTTTTTAATCATTAAATTTACACGTATACTCTAAATGATCAGAAATTATTGAAAGAGGGAAACAATTCCTTTATAAGCATTAATAATTTTTGACGTTATACAAAATCTCTGTATTAGTCCGGTGTAAAATCGGTATATTACCTTTTAACGTTTAGAACGATAGTGAGTGTTGAAAGCAAATTTATTGCAGGAAAGTCTGTGCATGGTTATGATTCGCAGCCTAAGGTGAAATCTACTTCGTCGCTTGGCATGTCTGTGACTGTTTCAATATTATCCACTTTCAGTCTCAGATCCGTCTTCAATTCGAGATTTAGCTTCTGGCAAGATTCTGCAAATAAAGACTGGTCCGTTATATGGCATCCCCGCACAGTGAACAAGCTGGCATAGAGCACAATAGCAAAAACCTCAATTGATCCTTCTTCCACTGGCTGAACTGAGGTGTTGAGACCGACCTGCTGCGGGACCCAGACAGCACAATGTCTATTGCGCAGTTCAAACTCAGCCGGTCGGGTAATTTTTTTTCCTTTTTCTGCAAATTCAAACGGCACTACTGAAGTCTGCCACAGTCAGGCAGTTGGACAAGTATTTTTTAATTGTCGGTTGTTTTATCTGAAGATCAAGGCTGTGTATAAGAAAATAAATGACAACTAATTTGTACATTTTTACCCCATATAAAAAAATTGAAAAAAAATTTAAATAAAAGTTTATCCCCCAAAAGAGGGGTGTGTGTGAAATTTTACATTTCTGACATGGACAACTCCCCATTTTCTTTGTTGTCGTTATAAATACTTTAATATTTAATTTCTCATGTAATTTCTTATAACTCACATATAATTGATTTTAACTGGACGATCAATGTTAGTTTCGTTTATGTCTGGAATAAAAATACCTCAATTCTTCAGTCTCAATATTTTGTAAAATAAAACGAAAGGAAATATTTAATCTAAATGCCTCTGATACTATTTTACAAGAATTTTGCAGAATTTCAATTAAATTATCTGTAGAAATGTTGATTTTTTTTCTTGTGGAATATTTACAGTTTTCTTCATAGAACCTTAATCTCCCATTGATACGATAAGGTGTCGCGAAGTCTTGTGTCATCACCCTGCGGGGGTAGGTCTCACCTCACTATCCATGGGAACTGTACCTCTGTATTTCCTTTACCACTTTGATGGTGAAGTTTCTAATGAAGGTACAGTGTTTTTCTGTTAGGAAAAGACTCCTGGCATTTTTCTACATGTAACGGGTTGTTCTGCCGGAGGCGATTCTCTCTGCGGTTGATAGGAAGATGAAAAGTGCGGTTGATAGGAATATGAAAAGGGCTGGTTTTCTTGGTCGGGGCTTGTGGGTGCACTCAAAAATATTTACTTTTAATCAAAATCAGTAATCGAATTACTTAGTTCAAGTAATTTTGAAGTGAAAAAAAGTTTGTCACCATAGCAATCATAATAAGTATTAAGTAGGAATTTCAAGTAATCACAAATAATATCCCCTTACTTCTTTAGAGATATCAATGAGTCAAAAAATACATATTAATAAAAATAATTATTAAGTATTTGAATTACTTAATATTACCAAGTATTATTAAGCATTTATTTACTTAAAAACCATGAAATCTACCAATAAAATAATAATTTTAAGAACAAAATTATTGAATGTTTATTTGAAATTACAGAGCAATGATCATCATATGTAATAATTACTCAAGTATATAATTAAAATAATTACTTGCATAAAATTGCTGCTTTAATTTCAGATTCTCTGCTTAGCCATTACTAAAGGGGAGTAAATAATAATGTAATTACAAACAAGAAACAATTTTACAATTCAGAAACAGATTTACTTTTTAAAATATTCGAGGATTAAGCATCCTGCATAAAAATACTTAAAGCTTCCTTCTTATCTATATATGTGGTTGCTTAAGTGTACATTAATGTATTCTCAAACTGGAATTAAATTTTCAAGAAATGATAAAAAGCATGATTGGCAAAATTCAAGGCTTTGCCTAAGTTGTTTACAGATCAATAACAAATCAATAGTATATAACCCGTACACTTCTGTTATACCATTGATCATAATCACTGCCATTTACTGTCGTTAAAATATATCAGGCTCATCGGTCAGAAATTTTTGGAACACTTTTGTACCCTTCCTCATGAAAGGAAGATATTCTTCATGGCCTTTGTCTTTCAAAACTTCACCTTGGATGTAAAACAATGCTAAATTGCACTGCGAGGGGTATGGAAGATGTGTCATGTAATACATGCCCATCAAAGCAAGGACTGATGTCTGTGATTTCCTTATCTTGCAAACTACATTGCACCGGATCATTAAGCTAATGACTACTTTCCCTCAGCATTTTTGGATCATAATCCAGGTGGTATTAAAGATTCGTGTTTGGCCACTACTTCTTTGAATACCTCATCCCTCTGCAACAAAAAATGTACCAAAAATATGTTGATTTTTGTAACAATCTGTGAAAGTCTCATTAAATTTCATTCAGTGGTATAAGAGGAGTTGCGGATAAGCGATGGGTACCCCAAAGCGCAACGGACAGACATACGTAAAGACAGACGGACGGACATCCCCATCATAATACACCTCCGCTTCTCAAGCGGGGGGGGGGGGGGGGGGTTACGATAATTTTTAACATTAAAAAAGCTGATAAAGACAGGAAATATAAATAAAAGTTCTCATGGCTAAATGTACAGATAGTAAATGCATATGTATCCAAAATAGCAAAATCGGGAATTTACTTATACCTGATGGTATTATTATTTATTAGTTTTTCTCAACTTGGGGATATTATTAAAAGCTTGCAAAAATGATGTAATTAATTATAAATTCAAATGTATATTCACCCGCATGTACTTAAAATCACATTATATCTTCATATATTAATTATAACATAATATATTACACAAAGTGTTTCCTATAATTATGTAAACATATATGTACATTATTGTAATTGTGTTTGTGGCAGTGAAAAACTTGTATACCGATACCTATTTAGTGTTGCAATTTCTGGATAACATCCAACGTTTTGCTATAACTAAATGTAGTTCGTCCCTTCTCCTTTTGCCATCCAGAAAATGGCAGCTGCAAATCCTGTCATTAGGATTATAATCTTTATCCGCTCTCCTGAAATTACGTGTTGTTACGATAAGTAACTATATTTCAGGCTATCGTATACTTAATTGTGCATTTAACTCATAAACATTATTCAATCATTTATTTATACACTTTACTGATTTTTAGGTCACCTGAGTGACCCATCATTTATTTATACACTTTACTGATTTTTAGGTCACCTGAGTGACCCAGGTGACCTATTGCTATCTGTTTTCGTCCGTCGTCGTATGTCGTTCGTCGTCAATCGGTCGTAAACTTTTGAACATTTTTAGCTTCTTCTCTGGAACCACTGAAACAATTTCAACCAAGTTTGGCATAAAGCATCTATGGGTGAAGGGAGTAAAAATTGTGAAATTCATGGCCCCTGCCCCCCTGGGGCCTGAGGGGTGGGGCTAAAACCATCAAAATTTATGCAATCTTTAAAAAATCTTTTTTTCCTGGACATCAAGCAGTCAAACTGTCGGCATGATTGTAGTAAGCATTGAACTCTCTACCAAAATTGTGAATTCATGGCCCCAGGGTCAGGGGTTCTGGCGCTAGGGTGGGGCACTAATGAATGTATAGTGAAAATGCATTAATTCTTTAAAAATCTTCTATGCTCCTGGGTATACAGCCGATGAACTAAGTACAAAGTTATGACGAGGAAGAGTGCCTCTTCCAAAATTGTGAATTTCATGGCCCCTGGTCAGGGGTTCTGGTGTTAGGGCGGGGCTCCTTTGATTATACAGTAAAATTGCATTAATTCTTTGAAAATCTTCTTCTCTGCTCCTAGGTATTAAATAAACTAATTTAGTGCATAGTTATGACGAGCATGGTTGCCTCTTCCAAAATTGTGAATTTCATGGTCTCTGGGTCAGAGGTTCTGGTGTTAGGGCGGGGCTGTAGTGATTATATAGTGAAAATGCGTTAATTGTTTAAATATCTTCTCCTCTGCTCCTGGGTATTTACCTGATGACCTAAGTATACAGTTATGATGAGGAAGAGTGCCTCTTCCAAAATAGTAAATTTCATGGCCCCAGGGTCACGGGTTCTTGTTTTAGGGCGGGGCTCTATTAATTATATAGTGAAAATGCATTAATTCTTTGAAAAAATCTTCTCTGCTCCTGGGTATTAAATAAAGTAACTAAGTACATAGTTATGATGAGCAAGAGTGCTTCTTCCAAAATTGTGAACTTCATGGCCCCAGGGTCAGGGGTTCAGGTGTTAGGGCGGGGCTCTATTGATTATATATAGTGAAAATGCATTAATTCTTTGAAAATCTTCTTCTCTGCTCCTGGGTATTAAATAAAGTAACTACGTACATAATAATGATGAGCAAGAGTGCTCTTCCAAAGTTGCGAATTTCATGGCCCCAGGGTCAGGGGTTCTGGTGTTAGGGCAGGGCTCTATTGATTATATAATGAAAATGCATTAATTCCTTGAAAATCTTCTCTGCTCCTGGATATCAAATAAACTAAGAACATAGATATGATGAGCATGGCTGCCTTTTCAGAAATTGTGAATTTCATGGTCCCTGGGTCAGGGGTTCAGGTGTTAGGGCGGGGCTCCATTGATTATATAGTAAAATTGCATTAATTCTTTGAAAATCTTCTTCTCTGCTCCTGGGTATTAAATAAACTAATTTAGTGCATAGTTATGATGAGCATGGTTGCCTCTTCCAAAATTGTGAATTTCATGGTCTCTGGGGCAGGGGTTCTGGTGTTAGGGTGGGGCTCAATTGATTATATAGTGAAAATGCATTATTTCTTTGAAAATCTTCTCTCTCCTGGATATTAAAAAACTAAGTACATAGTTATGATGAGCATGGCTGCCTCCTCAAAATTGTGAATTTCGTGGCCCCTGGGTGAAGGGTTTTTGTGATAGGGCCGGGCTCTATTGATTATATAGGGAAAATGCATAAATTCTTTCAAAATCTTCTTCTCTGCTCCTGGTATTATTCAAACAAAGGAAGTGCATGGTTATGATAAGGAAGAATGCCTCTTCCAAAATTGTGAAATTCATGGCTCCTGTGTCAGGGGTTCAGGTGAAGGGAGGGGGGCTCTATTGATTATATAGTGAAAATGCATAATTTCTTTCAAAAATGTTTTTCTACTGCTGGTAATAAAGCAAGGAAACAAGTGTAAAGTTATGATAAGCAAGGTGCTTCTTCCAGAATTGTGAATTTATGACCCCTGGGTAAGATGTTCTGGTGTAAAGGGGGGGGGGCTTTATTTATTTAAAAATATAGTGAAAATGCATTTCTTTGAAAATCTGCTATGATTCTGGGCGTATTCGGGAGAAACAGAGTAAAATTTTAATATGCAAGGGTATTTTACCAGAATTTTGAATTAATTAGTCTCGTGTTCTGGAACTTGTATTCTGCTCAGCAAAGTTATTCCCCTTTGCCATTTACCTTTCATAATTAATCACTGTAAAAAATGTATTTGAAAGGTTAATAGAATAAGAGAATTATGTAAGAATATTTATTGTATAACACAAAAAGTACTTTCATAGTTTTAATGATCAGGTAGACTTGGAAATAACAGATGAATAAAAGAGAGGCAAAAATAACTTATCTTTTTTAATGTTCTTCAAAGGCCAAGAGAGACCTATGTGAGAAGTAATAATATGGGGGTTAATGATAGACATTTTGTTAATAGTCTGCATGGTAATTGTGGTAAATGGGGGACAGATAGATTCTATACCAATTATTTTGTTGATGCTTATCATAATATTTTTCTTGCTTTTGGGCAACAAAGCTTCATTTATCAGTTTATGGATCCTCTAAATTGTTGTATTGTACTCAGTTGACCGTTAAGGCCCTTGGGCCTCTTGTTTTTCGGTAGCGTTTGACGTTAGTCCGTTTTACTTTTTATGTATGATTAGTTTCCTACATCTTTCAACCCATCGACCGTTCGGCAGAGGATGCTTACTCCTCCATGGCACCAGATCCTACCTCTGATATTTTAGAGGTCCGTGTTTACTCTGCTCCAAAATTTGTATTGTTTAATGGATTTTTGAGTCTTAATACTGTTCATTATCTCCATATATTTCATTCCGTTCTTTGAAGTCGGTTGGAAATCGGTGTCAACTACACTGCAATTTATTACCGGTCTTATGCTTGCAACCGATGGCAAAACAATCCACCATAGTAATTTACCAATTGTTTACAGAGTTGAGGTACCCGGAAGTGGTAAAGCGAAAGTGAAACCAAACGTGACTTTCAGACCCTAGTAATGTCAGTAAAACCTTGTTAAATATCGGTTGTCTCGAATTGGGAAACATATATACGTGGTAGAAATATATGACATCGTGTACCGGTATACGGTTTTTATCAGATATGCTCATCAACCGATTAGGATAGCTGATGACAGCAAGATGATACTGTCATGTCAATTGTTTGATTCTTTATTTGCGAAACATTATTTTTACGAATATCGTAGGTACGAGTTAATGTAATAATGAATTGTGGAGGTGGCAGGGGATAGTTTCGCACTAAAGACCCGGTCAAATTTCTTAAAAAACTGAGATATCCCCTGTTTGATGTGATATTTTATGTAGAAAAATAATTAGAATAATTATGGGACACATTTGCAGTGTAGCAGAGTGCTTGCTGAAAAAAATGATGTGCAACATGTAGGTGTCACTATGACACTTATCATATACAGAGTTGTAAATGCGAAACTAAGACACGTGGTCAGCTGCAGAGGAAATTCAGCTGAAAAAGCAGTAGGCCTTAGAAGAAGGTGTGTATCTTAGAGGGAAGGTGAAGGGCCCCATATCAATTGGTAAATTTTCATTAGGGCATGCATTGATTTACAGAACTACTGGGTGTTTTATCCTGCTTGCTCGGGCCTGGGGGTGGGATGTATGGGTGCGACTGAGGCCCAAATCTTGGAAAAACAAGCCAAAATTTGAGGAGTCCCCAGGTGAATTTTTGGTACATGTGCACTCTAATAGGCAGTTTACATGTAATTTATTGATATAATTTGTGAGCCATGGGCATATGAAGTGTAATTAATTAGCCCCTGGAAAAAAACTGTCCCCATGTACATGTTTTTATGGATCGCATGTATATGTGTACCCCCTCGGCCCTTCAAGAAAACACCAATTTTCAGAAATACGTAATTTAGTCTAATTCTTCTCTAAATAAGTTTATTGATGTATGCCATTTTCAAAACTCGCCATATTTCTTTTATTTGTCTCTTATTCATTTAGGTAGAGAGACCTAAACACAAGGGGGGTAAACCTTTCCCAGTACACATTTTCAAAGAGTTTGAAGCATAAGCATAACAAATCTTAACTAAGTAAGGCAATTTTTTTCTGAGAAAAATTTATTTGCTTGAAAATAATATTTTGGACACTGTCACATATATTTTATCAAATTTTGATGCAATTGCTTAGTATTAATTGAAATTAAAGGGGCTTAATTATTGCGATATCACTGAAATTACATAAACTTACTCTTTTTTACATGTATTTCACTAAATATCATTATTTTGAAAAAAGAATGAGTCAGTATGCAAAAATATCAGTTCACAGAACCACACCTTTTCAAAGAATTGCTGTGCTTTAATTTTTTTTTCAAATTGGACCCACTTTACTATTGATGATTACATCAAAAAATACCCCCTCCACTTCATTTCCCCCCTCATTTGTCATGTATAATGTGATAGAACTTAAACTTTTCATTATTTTCATATAGATTTTATATTTTTCTTTAAATTATAACAAAACAGATGGTCTTTTTGCATATTTAATGAAAAAAATATCAAAAATATGTACATTTTCATGTAATTATTGGTTTCTACTAAGCACCTGAAATTTAAGGACAGGATGATCACTGAAATTGAAAAAAAATTCAAAATATTAAATTTATGTTTATTTCTTTAAACGATGTAGAAGTAGTCAGGTTCTTTGAACAAAGTCCAGAAAGTACCTGGATATGCTGAAACATTTCTTTTTAAAATTGGAAGATGATGCTGAACTACCCATATTGCATTCTTCACAGTCAAAGGAAAGGTTTTTTGTCTTAATGTCATATTATAACATGTGTATATACATGTAATATGGGCAAACAAATTTTATTTGAGTTTATGTAAAGAAATATAAATAATTTCTTTTTCTTTACGTGTCTTTTGTCTGTTTGTTTACAGAGGAAAAAGAGAACAACATTAACCAGTCCTGGTCAATCCCCTGTAAGATCACAGAAAAAAATGACAACGAACTTGCGTGTATTTTGCTCTGTGAAAGAAAAGAAATCTACACAGTAATATTTATCGAAAATGGAGCAACTGGTGTATTAATGGGAATTCAGGTTTACTCAACAAGTAGCGTATTAAAGCTGAACACGACTCGTAAATAGGCATACGTCATTTTCGATACTACTATCTATGATATCAGCACCGGGGTACTATAGTATACTCTTTGCATTCGTTACACCTGACTGCTTTATTGTCACTGGTATCGGCGTGGAATGGTGACCCGTGTTCGTGCTGCTTATCTTGCATTACCTTTGTTTACATTTTATTGTAGTTATGTGTATATGTGTTTGTTTCTATACTGCACTGACCTGTGCAACTGTTGCAAGTCCCTTTGGTATCTTACTCTCCTGCATTAGATGTAAAACAGTTGTTTTAGTCGCTATATAGCATACGTCCGTCTACACTGGTGACAATTGATCAGACTTAACAGTTACTAAGTGAGCTGCTCTATATATAGGGGCCCTCAGATATAGCAAGAGTCCAATCGAATATGGCGGACAAATTTATTTTACGAATCGTGTTCAGCTTTGTTTTCAATGAAGATGAAAAATTTCTTATTAGAGTTGCCAGAAGTTATACCGTAGATAAACTTGAAAAGATTTGGCTGTTTCTTAGATTAAAGTTCATTTGTTATTTGATTTGGAAACTTTCCTTGCTTGATTGTAGTTGATACAATTAGCCCCTTCATGGTAACTGCGGTACTACTGCTTTGCAGGGCAAAATAATAACGTCTGGCGAAGTTTCTGTTGACAGATAATTGAATGACGTATATTTAACAATTACTTTAACGTCATATTTCAGGAAACTATATCATTTTGCCCTGGAAAAGAGCAGTACCGCAGTTACCGTGAAATGGTCTATTGTATGCAAATACACTTGTGACTAGTTATTGAACTCTCAAACATGCAAACAATCAAAAG
Organism: Saccostrea echinata; assembly: GCF_033153115.1. Lineage (NCBI taxonomy): Eukaryota > Metazoa > Mollusca > Bivalvia > Ostreida > Ostreidae > Saccostrea > Saccostrea echinata. Next base: position 9,807,650 of record NW_026889785.1, read on the forward strand.
GTGGTCTAGTTGGCTGTTATTGGATAGTCCCGTCCACTTTTACGTCATATTGACAATATGGCGTAGGTGTCAAAGGTCAATGGACATTAACATTCCAAGTAATAATTTGTATACAAATGTCGTCCCAAGTGTCGCCGTCAAATTTAGTTGGATTTCTTGGTATTATTGTTTTTATGTTAGTGATTTTATATATTTTTGGTAAAAATTATCAACACAATGGATACTAGAGATTACACTTTGCCCTTGGATACATTTTCACCTGGAAAACAGAGGCTTTACGTGAATATATCGTAAAACGCGGACTTACAAAAGACAAAGTCAAACAAGAACTTGCAGCGTCAGCTTATTCAGTGCATATTTATATTATGAAATTTCCGGAAATACCATCGGCCGCAGAAAACATGGGGGAGAGAGAGAGATTATAATAATCTATTGAATATTAACAGGACCATCATACCGACCCCATTATCACTTGATGACCAGTGGATGGATGATCGCAGTGGGGTGAAAAACAGGCCACTTGTTTACTTAAGCGATATTGTTGAACATGCTGGTGTTTGTGACGATAACTTTAACATGACAAAGTTCCTCCAACAATATAAATTAAGGAAGGGCAGTCTTTCGTTCATACTGGTGACACTGTAGATTTCTTATCATGACATTTGAAAGAAATCAACATTGTGTCTTGTTAGAGTTTAGTGCACATCATCCGAACATGTTAAGGATGACCAACACAAGAATTGCATATGTGTTGAGAAGGAGACGTAAAGTCGTCATATTGTACATGCAGAGCAGGGTATGTAATTTTTAAGTCACAATTGATTTAACTGAAGATTCATTAACTTTACCTATCTGGGCAAGTGTGCATATAGCCCACAAAGGACGGACTTAAGTAACATTACTGCCTAACAGTTTGCAAATCATTACCATGAAATATATGGAGAAAATCCACTAAACAATACAAACGGAAGGACGGACATGACAAGCAACACTTCATTATAAAGAGTGTCGGGGCATAAAATTAAATTGCTTTTCAACCTAAACATCTTAGAGTATCTTCTGAGAAAAATTCAAAAAATTTGAGGACGGTGCCGAATATGATGCTTCGTGGCTCTTGTTCTCTGTTATTGTCATTAAATAAGTAACTATCATAGCGGTCTCCTTGCTATTTATCATGGTGTCAGACTAATCAATGATCATCGTCCTTAACTAAAGCCACAAGCCACTGAATTTCAGAAAACTAAAACATTCAAGGACATCTGTGATTACTCAATATCCACATTATGGAAGTATAACAAGGCGCTAGTCCGAAAAGTAAATGGAATTCCAGTGACCACTGACCTAGATAATGCTTGGAAATCCTTTAAGCAGCATTGTCAATTTAGGTTTGCAGGACCCTTAACCAAATCTTCAGAAAAACAAAAATGCAATAACCTTTTGTTGTTTTCGTTTGGTGACAAAGGTAGAGATATTTATTCTAAGTGAAAACTGTCAGAGGAAGACGCGAAAAAACTTGTTTTGTATGAGAACGCCTAATTAGCTGGGCTCATTGCAATAGCCGGCTTATTTTCGGTGTTTAACGGGAAATGCTGCTTCCTCACCTCCAAATCTAATTTACGACTAAGAATATAGTACGTATGCTCAACAACCTTTAAAGCAATACAAACACTAAAAATTAAACAAAATTGTATGAAATTCTCGTAACCAAAGAAAAAAAAACAACTAATGGTTATATACTTTCTCCCCTCTTCGACGATTGATTATTTTTTGTATGAAATATGCGAAAGGTATTCACCAGGTCTCCCTGTCTGTGTCACATTCTATAATTATCCTGTTACCAGGCACTATTGCGGGGAGCACGTGACCTGATATACACCTTGATGCAAAACTCCCTGCTGAGAACTCGTCTGTGCATAAACCCATCTCCTGTAAGTGGTATAAGACCCTGAGAGAAACGATACATGTGATTAATTGTTTACGTTTTTAAATTTTAGTTACATTTCAATTAATTTTAAAGAAGTTATACTATATGTCATAGAAATATATTTTTGTGTTACATATTCTTAAAGTGCATGAATTTGTTATTCATCTGTTATTACAATGGTATTTCATGTAAAACTATCTTTGTTCACTACTATGTAAATGAGGCCGCCTCTTTGAATTCTGAGTATTTTGATTTCTTTTTTTTAATTTCGAGACACTGGCTGTGGTCTCTTGTTATGAGTCGACGCGAGATACCTTTTTTGCGCTAGTTCGTTTGGGGAAAAAAATAGTTCCCCATACCGAGCTCTTAAAACACAATTTAAAACCTTTTTCTTCAATTTTTTTTAGGTTTACTTTATATTTCAAACATGCTGAATAAGAATAGCATATCTGATTTCATGAATATAAACCACATTTGTGTCAGGTCTTCATTTACCTGTAGGTCTTCCGCAGCCCGGGGTAGCCACCAATCATAAAACAGTGATGCTCAAAAACTAGAGGGCTAAGGTCGCCATAGCATGTCAAGGGAATTGGACTCCTGTCACTGGACATTGTTTAGGTTTTTCTAATTTTAAGGACAAACGCAACGTACCTACTGATAATTTTTCAATATATTCTTAAGGATATCCGATCCTCAGCCAGGAAGGATAACTCTTAAATTCATTAATTTATTTAAAAAGTCTCAAAATGAAGCTTGAAATTGAGATGTTTTCGTGCAACAATTTTCATTTTATGCATCTTAGTATGATTCAAGGTTCTTTGAAGTCTTAGAAACGGTCTAGTAAAAAGTTAACATTTGTGCCCCAAAAAGAAAAAATATGAATTCATTTTTGGAGAAATCGAATTTTCTTTAGTTTAGCATTAGATACCACTGCTTTTTAGCATGATATGAAATTAGATGTGATGTGTGATGTCTAGCAATGATAGCACAAGCTTTTTACACTATGTATTATATGACAATTGAATTAGTATGAAGAACTAAAATACTGTACAAGCATAAAAAAGATGCATTTTTTTTTTCAAATGCCTGGATACCTAACTTTTTTTTCATCCTTATTTATATTTGTTAATCAATTTTCAATTGGAAAATGCATAGCTGGTGTTTCTATTCGCATTTTCTGAAAATATATTTGAGTTTTGACAATTTTCCCTACATAATATGATTAACTGTAATGATGAACATTGAAGAAATTCCATGGGTAAATTCACGTTACTATGTGAAATCAGAGACATTTTTGTGAGCATTTTCAATAACTTAAAAGCTGATTTTCAGAACCTGAGGATCGTACTACCTTAATTTAAGATTATAATGCCCTGTTCACATGGAGAGTTTAATTCGAATTAAACGTAACTTACTGCGAATTAAATCTGATCCGCGTTCACGCGGAGAATTTAATGCGAATTAGTTTAATTCGAATTAGTTTACTGCGCATTAAATTACTTCGCATAAGCTCCGTGTGAACGCTAAGCGCAGCTAATTCGAATTAAATTTTGACGCATGCGTAAGGGCAGAATTAAGTCATAGGCCACATGTCGATGGTCAAATATATGCTATTTTGTGCTTTTTTAATATTGTGCTGTTTTTGAGTGGAAAACAAAGGAAAATTATTTTAATCACTTAAATGTGTACAGACACTGACATTATGTCAAATGTATCTGCTCTGCACAATATGGATTTGTAAATGACGTCATAATAGCCTTACTGAATAGCCTTGTTGTAGAAGTAAAATTATAATTCGCATTAGTTTACTTCGCATTAGCTGTCGTGTGAACGCAATTTAATTCGCATTAGTTTAATTCGCATCATTTTACTTCGCATTAATTTACTGCGAATTAAACTCTCCGTGTGAACAGGGCATAAGAGTGTGACTAAAATTGGTAGTAAAACCTGGGCCGGGCCGGGAAATTTGAAACTGAAAACCGAGTTTTTGCCAATAACTGAAAAAATACTTAATTATTTGCCATGATTTAATTAAATACAACAACACAATATGCCTTCGCTGAGAGTTTCAACTCCAAAGATTACTTTTTTCAATGATTATCGACAAAACTGTTCTTTTATTTACATTTGTGATTAAAAGAAATGTTACTTTTTACATGATAGTGTTGAGAACAGCTGGAGTTAGCTGTTCTCTAAAAATTTTTTACTTTAGTGGCTTGGACAACAGACTGGGGAAGCAAATTCCATTGTACTATAGTTTGTGGAAAAAAAGACCATTTGTATGTTTCTTTTGTTGCTTGTAAGTGTCTGTATGTTTGTGTGTGATTTTGTCTGGTTCTTGCATCTGTAGGTATGAGTATGTCTGTGGGTATAGCAACAAGTTGATGAACTACCTTGTAAAACATTATTAATCTGGTTTTGAGGCGTCGCTCAGCTAGTGTTGGCCACTGTAGTGTACTAATCATGTCTGTAACGCTACTGGTATTGAGGTAATTGTTATGTACATAGCGAGCCGCCCTTCTCTGAACCATTTCAAGTTTTTGTCTATACAGTGTCGTATGTGGATCCCAAACACTACAACAATACTCGAGTTTAGGGCGCACTATTGCTTGATAGGCTCTGGATTTTACTTCTGTATTTGAAATTTTCAGATTACGTTTAAGGAATCCTAATGATTTATTTGCATTTGCAATAATATTGTCATAATGTGTGTTCCTAGATTTAACTGTAATGTTACACCTAAATACTTGGCTGAACTTACTGACTCAAGTACATAACGTGTAGAATGTAATTTTGAGAATATGTCCGTTTCTTATGAGAGATGGTGAGTTTAGTACACTTGTCTGGGTGGAAAGCCATAAGCCAATCAGACTCCCACTGTGCAGCTGCATCTAGATCTGATTGTAGTTTGTGACAGTCTTCTGGTGTTTTTTATTTCTTTGTAGATGATACTATCGTCAGCAAAGAGCCTTAGTTTACTATGATAGAGATATTCAGGGAAGTCATTTATATAAATAAGAAAAAGGATAGGTCGAAGGACTGTTCCCTGGGGCACGCCAGAAGTGACAGACACAGAAGTGGAGGAGATGCCATTTATAACTACTGTTTGTGTTTTATCTGATAGAAAATCATGAATCCAGTTTAATGTCTGTTGTCTTATACCATAGAAATTTAACTTGTATAGGAGGCGACGATGGGGAACCTTATCGAAGGCTTTAGCAAAGTCCATTATGATTAAGTCAGTTTGTATGTTGTTATTGTTTTTGTATGTTAATTCTTGGATAAAATCTATTAATTGTGATTCGCATGATCTTGATTTCCTGAACCCATGTTGTAAATCATATAAGATGTTACTGTTTTCTAGATGGGCCATGATGTTGCTTGTGATTATGTGTTCCATTAACTTGCAACATATGCAAGTCAATGAAATTGGCCTATAATTTACTGCTTTGTATTTTTTACCCTTTTTAAAAGCTGGAGCTACAGCATTTGCATGTTTCCAATCAGTAGGTATGTCTCCAGTTTCTAATGAATTTGGAAATAATAGTGTAAGGATAGGTGTGGCTGTTCTTTTAGGTCTTTCAAAACCCTGCCATTTATATTGTCTGGTCCACAGGCCTTATGTGGGTTTATATTTGACAGTAATTTCATAATTCCTGTACTGCTAATAGATATAGGGGGCATGTCAGGGTGGGGGCTTGTACCTTTGTCTGGTATATCTGTGTTTGTTTCATTTGTAAAAACTGAGTGAAACTGATGGTTCAGTAAATTTGCTTTTTCCACTGGATTCCCTCATTTTTCAAGGGCCCAATCCCTGAATTTTCTGTTCTTGTACTTTTGACCTTTTTGATCGTTAATAGTAATTGAAAAAAAATGATATTTGGTGTTAAAATTCTAAGCGAAGACACATTTTGTTGTATTAAATTACATCTGTAAGTTTCGTGATGAAGAATTCGGTATTTTTTCAGTAATGAGCGAAAACCCGGTTTTCAGTTTTAAAATTCCCGGCCCAGCCCGGGTTTTACTACCCATTTTAGTCACACTCAGATTATAGTGCCATCAGACGTTTGTAAACAAAAAAAAAATCAGCATGCATTACCCTAACCCTAACTTTGAAAAGATATCAACTGATGAAAATCCTTGTATGATTCAGAGAAAAATATACACTTCTAGTATGCCGGTCCCCATACATATGGCGCTAAAACATGTGCCGCCGAAGGCGGTGTATTATAATAAAGGGATCGCGTGAGCGATCGAAAAAAATCAATAAAAAGACCAAAAAACGTTAAAATAAGCCCAGAAATGAATTCCTTGTAAAAAATGAGGTTTAAAAAACTGGTTTTTAAACACAGTTTTTTAAATTCGAAGTAAAACATAATCCAGAAATAAAACTACACGCTTCTTGTAAAATCGACTTTTAATGTTGTCAACTTCGAAGGTTGTCTCGAATAAATGAATATTCATGAGATTTTCGTCACTGGTACATACTAGCATGTGACGTAATTTGTAAACAGAAACAGCTGATTGTATGAAATGCCGGTGAAATTAAAGGATATTTACCAGAAAAGCACCGATTTAACTTATTTAATTCAGTGGTTAATTGGATTGAATGTTCTGATTGATTTAAATGGGGAAATATGTAAAAGTTGTGAGACGGGAAAATTTGGATTAAGGAAGGATTCTAGTTATTCCAGCAACGAACATGTTTGGAGATGCTCCAACAAAAAATGTCACAAGAAAGTGTCCGTGAGAGTTGGGAGCTGGTTCGAGAATCATAAATTAACTCTGGAAAAAATTCTTTTAAGGACGTTCAATCCTGGGTTTTTGAGCGGATTTTGGTCCTGTCCTTTATTTATAAACTTCTGCGTCATTTTTAATTTCTAACATTAAATCTGAAGTCTACAATGCAAATTGAACTATATTAAATGAAAAAAAAAAGCGATTAAATTTCATTCAAGTAGAGTTAAGCTTGGAACTATATTTTGTGGCGGAAGGTTTTCTAGAAGAAAATGATCAGTTTTTTCCCTTTCGAACTATAACAGTACTGCTAATTTTAGATTCCTATTTTTCCATGCTGGTTGCACACAAAGCTGTTTTTTGCAGTGAAATGTGTTATGTTGGTTCTGAAATATCTATTAAATTATTTTTATGCATTCTTTCAACGAAGTATGACAAATATAGTAAATATATTCTGAAAATCCTGGAAAAAATTGAGCCAATTTTAACGTAAAATTGACACTTTTTTAGTAATATCTGAAAATTTACATCATATACCCCCACTTTGGGTGTTCTTTTCTAAATATTTAAGTTAAGTTTGACCTATTTGCTTAAATTCAGAAAAAGTTTAAGACTTTAAAATAATTTTCTTGCTTATTAAATTTTCAATACCAGAAAAATTACAATTTCTTAGTGCAGAAAGGTCAAATAATTGATTATGCGAATCAATTTGAAACATTTTCATAGTCACAATTTTAAAGCGTCTTTTTCTAAATAGACTTTGAGCTCATTTTGTTTCATGCTTTAATTGGACAAAAATATTGGAGGGAAAACGTGGAAGATGTAATTTTCAATTAAGACACAAATTTCAGTGCAAAAAGGTCATATTAAATGTACTGTAGCGCCAAAAGAAGCACATTGACCCCCATTTTTTTGTCTTAAATTTTAATTTAGCTAGATATGTAGAAACTAAAAATATACTTGGCAAAAAAAGTTTAAGACTTTAAATATCAGGATCGAACGTCGTTAATTACTTATTTTTGGGTGTACCAAGTAAGTGAATTATTTGTCAGACACGAACTTGAAATTGCATGTCAAACCATCGTAGACTGGTACAATTTCGCACGGGAGGTTTGCACCTGCGTATTAGAAAAGGAATCTGAGAAAATAGGAGGAGAGGGGAAAGTTGTCAAGATAGACGAGAGCAAATTTGGAAAGAGAAAATTTCATAGAGGACGAAAAGTTGAAGGTGTGTGGGTGTTTGGAGGGATAGAGAGAGGATCAAAGAAGTGTTTTTTCACGACAGTGACAGATGTTTGAAAAGTGCTGCGAACCTGATGAAATCTTTCAAATGAATTAATTATATCTACATTTAATGTACTTGACCAGCAAAATATTCGACATACAGTCTAACAAATGTAATTTTAGCAATTATATAGTAGAATCTATATAGGTTCGCAGCACTTTTCACAAACTACTAAGAGTGTTGAAAATAATTATAAATTAAACTTAGATTTTTAACTTGGTTATGCCCTTGCAATATTGGAATTTATAGATGACCTCAATACTTCAGGTATATTTGCTAAAATCACGTGACTGCCACATTACGTGACAAATCTAAATAAGAAATATAGACGTCTTCAACATGTAGTTTTCAGCCACATTACATTTGTCCGATAATAGTAAAGGCCTAATGAAGTGCACCGCCACGGCACATGATACGCCCGTCTCCTATTAATTGAGTGTGCATGGAACAAGTCGTGTCATCCTTGCTATAAGGATTTCACCTGCTTTAAGGCCTGATTTAATAATACCTCAAAATGTTGACAGTGGGTTTTTTTTTAAATCAAAAGGATATAAATATGTTTCCATGTGATTTCAAAAACTGATTTAATTAATTGTTAAATAAACCCTACTTTCAAGCAAACAACTTGGATGATATGGTAATTTATAAATATCATTATGATAATTTAATCTCACCATTTCAATAATATACAGTATGTATCAGTTTCTGCATTTGTCAAAATTTAAAAGTAACTGTATTAAAAAGTGAACAGTGACCTAAGTACTATAAATATAACAATTGTATGACTTCTTTTGCTAAGTCTTTTTAAACCTTGGATTACAGTTTTGCAACTTAAAAGTATTACCATGTTTCCAATTATGAATTCTTTTGGCTAAAGAAAAACATAATACTATAGTATGTCTTTCCTTAATTGCAAGCAAACCAAATTATCTTGTGGTCAGTGTAGTAAACTTCCATAACTCCACATTCTGGACTTCTGTCACCAGGAATATTCGAGAAGATGAGATCAATTGTTGATCCATGGTCATTTGTAGGAGAGGAAATTTGCTGTTTATAAACAAAAGTTTTCAACAAGTGATGTTTGCAGTGCTGTCTTTTCTGAGGATTGCTTTGCCCAGTTCACATTAAAGTCACCCATGATCACAGAATAAGTGGTGTTGATATATTCTGTTTGAATTATCCTCAGCAATGCACATAGTCTCTCAATAGGTGTTTTAGGATGTTTGTACAGCATAACAAATGTTACATCCTCAATAAATTCACTTCGAAACATCAGTATTTCAATTCCTTGGAATGCTTGATGGAATTCAACTATGTCCACAGGGTACCTCATATACAGAGCTGTCCCATATGCTGATCTTTGGCAGTTCTCCTCTAAACAATCTTTTCTATAGATGTCAATGATTTTAATTTTGCAGGAAGCTCCATTCATAAGACCATCTGTTGTATGAAATATATGGAGATAACGAACAGTGTTCAAGCTCAAAAGTCCATTAATCAATACAAAATAGGAGCAGAGCAAACACGGACCTCCAAACATCAGAGGTGGTATCAGGTGCCATGGAGGAGTGAGCATCCCCTGCCGACCGGTCACACCCGCCGTGTGCTCCTTGTCATGATCGGGAAATAACGGAAAAATCCGTCAACAATTCAGTGTGTAAATAATGGCCTAACAATTAGTGTGAAAAACGTCAGTCAGCATTTGACTCAATGATAAATTGTATTTGCTGACAAGGTCATTGTATCGACCATAGAACTTACGAAATGATGACTTTAAACGAGACAGCTGATATTCTTGTTTCATCAACTTATTTGTCAATAATTTACCTGTATCTAAGTTTACAGTCAACTCAAAATAGATGTCCTTTGCTACTTGTAAAATATTAGGAATCTGCAAGTTTTTCTCCTTTGAATTTGTGAATGATTCAATGATCTTTCTTGTCATTTCTGATGATGTTGATCCAACCACCCTATCTTTGGCGTGAATTGTATATACCGGATTAGGAGAGGTACTGATAACAGAACTGTTGAATGTATTTACAGACTCGTTTGTAGCAAACAGATGGCATGCTGTCTGAGGGTATTCAGGTGATTCCCTATCTACTGTTCTTTGTCTCAAAAGAATGATGTCTGCCTTCGTTTCATCACCTTCCCTTAATCGGTTTAAATGCTCAGCAAAGTGTCTGCTCTCTGCCTGCCGCATGATTTTTTTTCAACTCAAACATTTTAAATAAATCTGTCCAAATGTTTGTTGCTAAAGGTAGGTACTCAGATCTGGGAGTGGAAAATATGTATGAGTCTCGAACTGGTTTTAGCTGAAACAAGTCACCAACAGCTATCAATGAAATTCCTCCAAAGGGTTTGTTACATTGCATTACTTCCATCAAGCGTTGATTGATGCAATTCAACATCCTAAACCCTACCATTGATACTTCATCCATAAATATCATTTGAACATTTCCAATTTGCTGTCTCAGGGTATTAAGAGAACTTGAAGATAGTGGTTTATAAGTCAAACTTTGATTTGGAAGGATTTTAAGAGCACTGTGAATTGTATTCCCTTGAATGTGATAAGCTGCTTTCCCTGTTGGAGCAATGAGAAGTATATTCCGAGTCGTAAAATCTTTTCCAGCTTCTTTGTTCAGGTATTTCAACATTGTCTGGTAAATTGCTTTAGTAAGGAAACTTTTTCCCAACACCTGCTCCCCCACTTAAAAACCTGTAAATCGGTGTAGATGATGTTTTAAACTTGTACATTGTGTCATACAGGAATTCAAGCTGCTCTTCATTAAAAAATCTCATATGCTTTCTGTATTCCTCATCTGGAAGTTCATTGTACTTGATCAGCTCATTTTCCAAATCTGAGACAGGCAGTCCAAACTCTCTAGCTATGTCCCCATCTTCAATACCAAGGTCTTTTTCAGGTGGTCTTAATGATCTCTCAGTCTCATCTTCATGTTGAGTAACAGGAGCCAAGCAATCCAAAGGTTCAGTGTTATCATCCATATTTGCAAGAGCTTCATGGGCAAGATTAACAATATTTGAATAGGGTTCATATTTTTCCATCTCTGTACCAATTGTTGATTCCAACTCTTTAAATCTGCATTGATAGGAGTTGTAATTTCCTAGCAAATTTTGTTCATCTCTCCATGGAGAATAAAGCATTATAAGCTCTCGATAGTACTTCTCAAGAGTCCTTTTCTGGATTGAAGTGTACTGTTCGTAAAATTCTGGGAATTTTTCTTCTTCTATATTTTTCTGCCTTCATGGTATTATTGGCAATTTCCTCTTTTTCATTAATTTCTTCATCTTCATTTTCAACATCTACTGGTTCTGGAAGAAGATTATCTACAGTTTTAGTTCTACTCAACCCTCTTGAACATATTTTTTTGGTTTCCTCCACAGTATACCAGGCACAAAATTCTGCTAAGCAGATATTTTCTAATTCCGGTGGTCTATCTCCATACCTTTTGAGGACGTTGGAGCATTCCATATCCTCATCCTCGTCATGTAAGGATTCAACAATTTTTGCTGGCTTCAACAAGGTAACACGTTCTTCTGGTGGACTGGTATTAATAAACATACATTGTCTTGAAGCTCTTTTCATTGGTAGCTGTAGACATATATAGGCAGCTTCCTGAGCACTCAGCTCTACTGCATTCAGAAACTTGTTACCAACACTGTATGGGACGGCACTTTTGTGGCCAAGTTAGTTGGCTAACTTCATCATCTGAGAGAATCTTTTCATCTACTACTTGTGAAAGTATCTTGAGTAGATGATACCACTTTGTCTCTGCTGCAGACAGGGTAAGAAAAAAGGTTGCTGTACCCAAATTTCGAATGAAAGCAAATAGGTCCATACTAACTTTTTCAAAATATGGTGGAGAGCCCCTGATATTTGCGAGAAATTTGTATGCCATATCATGATGGATCAAATCCAATGCAGCATCCCCCTTTACCTCTTTAGCTGAAAGGCTAAGGTTGCTTGTTTTCATTTTTCTAAGGGCTATCTGTGTTTGATCTATCAAGGTTTTCATTTGAATCTTTGTTTTAAAAAAAAACAACCTTTTTCCACTGATCTGGCTGCTCGTTCGTCCACATTTCTGAGCTCTGATTTAATAATTTCTCCGTATGTAACCCTCACTGGTCTTTCCGTATTACGTGGACGCCTTCTTCCACAAAATATAGCTGGAAATGCAAGTTCTTCACTGTCTCTCTCCATTAATATGCTTACTGGAATACTTCCCTCTCCAGGTGCGTAGTTGTAGACTTGCTCCATTTCTGACTGATCTACAAAACTTGGTGCAGTGGCGCAGTGGTTAGAGCGTCTGGTCTAGAGTCTCGAGGTAAGGAGTTGCTCCTTACGTCGCGGGTTCGAATCCCACTGTGGGACGTGGAGACCGGTCCTTCGGATGAGACCGTATAAACCGAGGTCCCGTGTCGCAGTAGGTGTTGGCACGTAAAAGACCCCTCACTGCTCAATGGCCGTAAGTGCCGAGCATAGGAGAAAATTTGCAGCTCTCCACCGGCAATTGGTGGCGTCTCCATATGAGTGAAAAATTCTCCAGAGGGACGTTAAACAACAAACAAACGAAAAAATAAACACTCCATTTATCATCATCATTATCACTGATGCCATTTTCCACAGAACCATTCGCATCTTCTTTCCTTGGATTTTCATGGCCAATTTGAATGCTTTCCCCTGAATCAGCAAGTGAAGAGGCAGGTGTATGATGATCTTCTGAGTTGGATTCTGACTGTACACTATTATTGTGAATGTTGGTATCAATATTTTTTTCGTCCACATCAGATTCACAATTCCAACTTTCATCAAACGAGATTCCATGTTCTTTGTATAAAGGTGTTGTAGCTAAAAACTTTGCAGCTTCTCGTATCGCTTCTGGTCGTATATTCAAACAATACACATGATGCTTGTATCTCAGTCTCCTTTTAAAAGTGGCCTTTATTGTAGCAGTACCAGAGGGAAGCCTTGGAAGATTTTTAATTGTGTTGGAAACAGCAGCTGGTACCATCACAACATAATAATACAAAATGTTGTTTACCTATGGGTGCTTGATGAATTTTCATGAAAGGTAATCTTGCAGCAATTAATGTTTGTTCTAGAGGATTTAAGTCACGGAGGGAGCCTTGATCTGTAAAGTGCATTTTATTCAGCACTGATGGTGGTAGAATTTTGCCCTTTTTCATATGTGACTGACATGTTTTACACACCCATATCTCCCTGGCAGCACTGACTGTTTGTGGACATAAGCAATTTTCTTACAGCATCTTTCTGTTTGTCCTGATTTGATGAAGCACCTGAATAATTACACTGTGCTTATACAGGAGTTGATAGCAGCTTGTACAAGTGTACTCTGGTCCTTGTTCTACTGTTCTCTGAAAATTGCTGATGCACTGGTCAATGGATGTTTCCTGTTCAGCCATCCTTCTTGTATCCCCTTCTTTTTCATTGGCTCTGTAGACAGGATCTCTTCTCTTTGTTCTACGATACACTGTATTCATTATTTTCTCTCTTTCTCTAAAGTCTTGATCACTGCGTTTTCTTTTCTTGGCATTTGTTTCTCGTTCTTTTTCAACTGCCTTATGTACTGGTTTTCTTCTATGCAATTTTCTCCGTGATGTGTCTCTTTCCTGTTAAGTCATTCTATATTCTGGGATATTTCTATGCAATTTTCTTTGCGATGTTTCTCGTTTTTTTTTTCAGCTGTCTTGTATTTGAGATTTTCTCTATTTTTTCCGTGATGTGTCTCTTTCTTGTTCAGCCATTCATTTCTATGCAATTTTCTTTGCGATGTTTCTCGTTTTTTTTCCAACTGTCTTGTATTCGAAATTTTCTCTAAATGTTTTTCTCCGTGTTGTGTCTCTTTCTTGTTCAGCTTTTCTGTAATCTTTATCTGCTCTCTTTAATTTCCTCTTTATAGTACTCTCCTTTTGCTTGCAAACTTTATCATCTCCCTTCTTTAATTCTTCATTCTCTTTTGTTATTTTCGTTTTAAATCTTTTTTCTTTTTTTTTTTTTTGCTCTCTATGCCTGTAGATGACATCTTCTCTCTTTCTTCTCATACGTTCTCTCATGTATAAAGTCTGTTGTAAAAGAAAATCATGTGAAAGACATTAAAAAATGACATTACAAGAGAAACATGTTTTACAGAATTTATTAAGTCAAAAGAGGTACTATTTTTTTAATATACATAGCTAACTTACATTCATACAGAGTAGATACACTACAGAAAAGCCTCCAGAGTGAAAAATCCTCCAGAGGGACGTTAAACAACATACAAACAAACACTACAGAAAAATATCTTTATTACGATTGTTGGGTATGTTTACCTTTCTTTTTGACATTTGCTCATTTTTCTCCAAAAGATCCAAATTTGTTATAAGAGTTCTTTCCCTTTGTAGTGACTCATCAATCTCCTCATTCACAGTGTTCCTAACAGGAGTTCTTTCCCTTTGCACAGTCTTTGGTATTTTGTAGTTGATGGGTACACCAAACACTTCAATGTTGACTGTATTCTTTAAAACATAAGAAAATATAAACACATATTTTTACAAAAATATTGCATGCTATTTGCAATGAAATTATTAGATACTGAATCAAGAAAGCTTACTTGTAATACAATTGATTACAACACCATTCACCACAACAATACTTTCAAGATTTATAAATTAGACAAAATTCACCTTATTTTGACCACAAGAGTCAGTGACCAGGGAATGGATAGGTTTTTTCTTTACAAGAACCAGACTCTGTTGCCTTAATAACATCAGGATGTTCATGTTTTTGCTATACTGACGATCTGTTAATGTCATCTTAACAGGAAAACTAAGAACCATAATACACATGCATGTACTATACAGCCATAAAAAAAAATCTTGTATATCATTTACAGTTGACAGATTGTGGATAAATCTTCTTATTATCCAAATTACTATACATGTAATTGTCATTTGCTATGTAATTATTTGAGAAAAAGGTGAGTGGCAGATTAAATTATCTGTGACAGGGAAATTTGTTGTCTAAATCCATAGCATTATTGCTTGTGTGATAAATGAATCATAATTAATGACACAAATCATTATCAATTTTTACCATTAAAAATTATTGATATTATTCGATGCAGAAAGATAAGCATGCATATACTTAACAGGAAAGAAGATACACACTTGGTGGGAAATTCTACTTTTTCTTTTGCGAAGCCTCTCTTTCTCCTTGAGTCGTCTACTAGACATCTTATCTCCTGACACTAAAAAAAAAACACATTTATTTCCATGATACAATTCAATTTTTTTTTTTCATTTGAAAAGTTCATTTCTTACCAGTTAAGGATACAAAATTATAGATATATTTCTCAATTTCATTCATGCTGTAGAACCAGAACTAGGTGTCAAAAATGGAAAAAAACCCCCCCCCCCCCCAATGCTATAAAGTCACAAAAAGTATTTTATGGATCTAGAGATGTTCACATTGACATTGACATTTAAAATTAATTAAATTTAAATTTCCGTCTTCAGCGGAAGACCTTCTTGTTATTCTTCGGTTTCTTTTCCACTGTTTTTCTTCTTATTTTTTTTCTTACCGATTTTGTGCACGCAATTTCTCGAAAACGGTTCGCTCGATTTTCATGAAACTTTCAGGTCTGATAGAACATAAAAAAATCTTGGTACATATTTTTTCATTTTGATGACGTCACTTCCGGTCCGAAAATTTCTGCGATTTAGTAATTTTTGGAGGGTCAGTTTGTCCGCAGGTTTTCTAAGAAACTACTCATCACAGGGACGTGAAACTTTTAGGGAAGACAGAGCAATATATGTAGATCTGTAATACGTAGTTAACTTTCACCGGAAGTGCCACACGTCGACGCTCTCTATGGCCTGAAAAAAGTCGTATCAAAAGTTTCAAAATTTCGAACACTTTCTGTACGATATCTTTTTACTTGGAAATATTTTGTTAAAACGTATATAACAAAATTTGTGCAGAATTACAAGATCTTTAAAATGGTATCTCGAAAAAAGGGCTGGTCCCTAAAATAAGGAATCTAAAGGGGCCAAAATATTTTTCCTGATATCTCAAAAAGTATTTAGAATTTGTAATACTTCAAAGAAGCAAAGTTGTTCAACATGACAAGTAGCAGCTTGCGAGATCATCAAAATGCGTCGAATGACGTCACTTCCGGCCAAACAGGAAGTAGTAGAAAATAGCTTATTTTCACAGATATTGGTATAGTGCAGCTATCCCACAAGTTGACATGGGATTGGATAGGATTCAGGATTGAGGATTCACGATAGAAACATATAGCAGTTAATCCTATCCTATCCTATCCTGTATCCTACAGCCTTCAGATTGGAGTAAAGGTTAATTCATATTTCAAAATAAATTACACAAACGCAAAAGGACATAGAACGTTTACAAAAGAAATATTTATAAAATCACAAAAGAAAATAAACATTATTTTTCTTAACACACATTTATTCTATTACCTTCGAGTAATATTGCGTACGATCTAACTGTGAACGATCACCGGAAGAAGTTTAGCATATAAACAAAGAGATCGGACATCAAAAGATCATATTTCTTCAGCATGTTTGGATGATTAACTCGATTCCTACTTGTGTTACATTCAATAACATGTTTCTCTGTTAAATGTGCTCTGTTTGTCAGGATAATTCCACTTGAACCGTCAGCGGCGGACTATAACAGATCATAATCGCATTTGTTTGGTGCAAGACCATGTAAGTATACTACACACTGTAGATGTGTGCATGTTTATACATATCTCTCCCTTTAAGCAATGTTTTAATGACTTGAACTATTAAAATTTTATTCTACTGTAATATACACAGAAATCGGATGCGGAAAAAAGAGGTTGTGTAGAAAGGGGACGGGTAGGGGGGTTAAATATTTACAAATACTTTGTTACATGATCAGATGTATTACACCTTTTTCAGTTTGTTATTTCTAAATAATCATTTCCCTACTGTGGTTAGAAAATATTTTTTCTTATCTGATTGCAATTTAAAATAATTAAATGCAGAATCATCATGATCATTTCTTATGCTACTGTCAGGTCTGGTACAATCACTAGATTTAGCTATATAGCTTGAATTACCTACATAGCTTTATTTACCTACCTGAAGTAGCTTTATTTAGCTACTAAATCAAACTTATTTCTTGAATAAGAATTTTTTCCAGAAAGTGCAGAAAATTGCACTTTGATGCAGTGATAATTTTCAAGTTTGAACTCATCTGAAAA
Source organism: Saccostrea echinata (assembly GCF_033153115.1). Classification (NCBI taxonomy): domain Eukaryota; kingdom Metazoa; phylum Mollusca; class Bivalvia; order Ostreida; family Ostreidae; genus Saccostrea; species Saccostrea echinata. The sequence continues at coordinate 9,824,871 of NW_026889785.1, forward strand.
CAATTCATGAAAAAATCACTCTTGGAGATGTGTCTTTTTTTGCGCAATTGCAATCAAAGTTCTAAAAATTTTTGGGCTATATACAACAGTTTATTTGTGACCTAACAGTTACTTCTTGAGTGTAATAACAAAGAAAACCAGTTTTGGTTAACATGAGCACAATGTGAAGTAATCATACTTATCCACGCCTCATCGCGCACAAGGTGCGTACAGTTACTCAAACAATGGGAATACATATATCTCTTAAAAATGATCAAACGCAGCAATGTTAAAACTATCTCTGCTTTAGATTGCTTTTTAAATGATACCTAGAATAAATATTAGTAGACATTTTCTTGCGACGTTTTGTCTTTTTAAAATAAAAGGCAAAATTGTGAAAAGTTGCCTTGAATTAGCTAAAAAAAGCTACCTGAGGTAGGTAAATAAAGCTACGGTAGGTAATTTTAGCTACGTAGCTAAATGTACTGATTGTACTGGACCTGACTGTGTATAATAAGCTCACTCAGCAATTGCATGTACAATGTATGTATGACCTATTGTGAGTTAAACATAAAACATGTAACATAAATTAATCATTTATTATTCTTCTTCATTCTAGAGAATGGTACCCAATTTTGCCTGCCCTCATCAGTCATCACAATATAAAGGATTTTACATTTAGAAGTAGGTATGATTAGATTATTATTTCTTTTTGTGCTTTTGCATGTATCATTAAAATATGTAAAAATCATTATCTAAGTTGAGATGAAGTGTCTGCAGATTTTATGAATAAGTGATTTTCTTCTTTTTAAAATGCTGACAGTAAAACTGAAATTAATATATAATTGTTCTGGTCATCATGGTCATGTTATATGTATTTTCATTTTTTTTAATATTCAAATTTCGAGCAAAAAATGCATTATAATCTACAAGTAAATTATGTAAATTATGATTGTTTAATTAAGATATGAGTTATGACTATGAAGTTGCAGTATAAGATTTGATTTTGCTTGATTTCTTTAAAATTAATGCATTACTCTGGAAGAGAAAAAGGTGAAATTAAGACAATTGTACGTGAAATGAGAAAGATAATCACAATCAAATACAGTTTTAATGTATGAGGTATATGACAAAATTTACAATCTACATGCATATAATGCTGTGTATTTTTTTCTTCAGGACAATCCTGCAAATTTGCAGCTGTACAAATTGCACTTCATCTCATCTGCTGCTGGAATAAATAATGAAAGATTTTCAAACCAGTGTCCAAGAGCCCCCTAGAGTCTGAAATGAAGGTGTTCTTTATTAAGGAGATCAGTGTGTGATGTATTTGTTTTCTATGCATTGATGACATTTGTGAAACTGTTCGGTTACTTTATGACCATCTCTCTGACAACTACTTTGACATTTGAAATTCAATTTGAGTGACGGACAAGCAGACCAAATAGCACTGTATTGAATTGAATTATACAATCAAAGAGGACGTCTGATTGTATTTCCTGTCGAGTATCGTCTCTTTTGTCAACTTCCGGCTAAACAAGAAGTAACTATAAATGACTAATTTCTGCAGATATCAACATAAAATCAAATGATTGAATTCAACCAAGACTTTTGACTCAATTTTTTGTCGATTGGGGTCACTTCCGGTCAACCGGAAGTAGTCTTGATTTGCTTTATTTAGCAAGAATCAGCATAAAAATCATAAAAAAAAAATAAATACAGATCGACAATTTTTGGTCTGGAGGCCTTCTTTTTAACGAATACTTTACTTTCATTTATCCATCTTACAAGCAGTGCTTCTGAAAATCGAACGGAAGACCTACTGGTTGCTTTGCAACGAGCTTTGCTCTAGTATTAGTTTTTTTCCTACCGATTTTGTGCACGCGAGTTCTCGGAAACGGCTCGCCCGATTTTCATGAAACTTTCAGGTCTGATAGAGAATTAAAAAATCTAGATATATTTTTTTTTATTTTGATGACGTCACTTCCGGTCCGGAGATTTCTGCGATTTAGTGATTTTTAGAGGTTCACTTTGTCCGCTTGCTTTTTAAAAAAGCACTTGCAATAGGAACTTGATATCTTCAGTGATGATAGAGCAATATTAATAGGTTTGTACTAAGTAGATCATTTTTCCCGGAAGTGCCGCGCGTTGACGCTCGGTATACTCCGAAAATAGTCATATTGATAATATCAAAATTTTTAACATTTTTTAGAGAACATCTCTTTACTTGAAAATATTTTGTTAAAACATATAGAACAAAAGTTGTATAGAATGTTACGATCTTTCAAAGGATATCAACAATAAGGGACTGGCCCCTAAAATTAGGGAGCTAAAGGGGCCAGAAGTGTTTTCCTTATATCTCCAAAAGTATTGAGAATTTGTATAGCTTGTTCAAAATGATAAGTAGCAGCTAAGGAGACCATTAAAAGTCGTCAAAATGACGTCACTTCCGGTCACAGCGAGAGTAATGGTAAATGGCTCATTTTTGCACATATGACCGTAGAAGTCTCTCGATCTCAATCTCATCTCCTTCAAATTTTTTGTTGCTTTGCAACAAGCTCGTCTAGTTACTTTTGTATTTTTAATGAATGATGAAATAAGACACAGACTAATAATTAAAACATCAAAATACTAATCATTATGTATATACTTAATTGCTATTATCTGTCACCTTTGTGAGACTTGACACTCTGCAACTAATTTGTAGATATATTGAAATAAAATATCAAAATTAATAATATACAAGTATCAAATTAGTTTTGATAAATTTATACCTAATTAATTTTGAAAATGAAAAGCTGGCAATGAAGTAACTATTTATTTTAACTGGACAAAAGCTAACAATCGCAATTAAGAGAATTAAAGATTCTTCTGCCTAATACCAAGAGATAAAGATAACACCAGCTGATCAGAGTTGCTCTAAACAGATATGATTTAGACAGCCTTCCTCTATATTGAACTTGCATGTTCACTCATTTAGTGATTACTATTTTTGTAGTACAATATAATTTCATATATATGTCATTACTGTTAAAAACAAGTATTTTTTTTTAAATTTGTCATTAAAGTGTAGAAAATGAAAAACAAAACTTCAAAGTCTTGATGCTTCATTTATCAGACAGTTAATGTATTATGATGAAAACACCAAAGCACACCTTGATACAAAGGGACCAGTTACATACTTTGCGTGATTTTACGTGAATACAATATACTTTTTGTATGTATATAGTGATTAAGTAAAATCAATTATTATGCTTCCTGTGAGTTTGTCTCTATAACCAATACCCATCTATTTCCGCATAGCATTCTAAGGATTTATATAGGGTAACCATACTGTGCTGAAATAGTGCACACCTTCATTTTCTGAAGAAAATCCGACAGCGCCCACGACGGGGATCGAACTCATGACCCCGAGATTGTCAGTCCAATGTGTTACCAATTTAGCCACAGAAGCCGTTATCTAATTCATTGTATAATAATATAGATAAACTTAGTTTCAAATATTTACACTTAAAGAAAAAAAATAAAATAGTCGTGAATAATCAATAATGAGTGTACAATTTTTCTGACAAATCCATGCAGTAGTCTTCAAGAACATGTCTGGACAAAACCATGCCAAAGACATGGCAGACAGATGGATATGCCATTTCCAGTATACTCCCCTAAACTTCATCTGTAGGGAGAGGGAAGGGGTAAAGCAAATAGTTCTTCATACAGTGTTATATGTAGAGGGAAAAAATGGTCAATCTGCAGCTTTATTCCTTGTATTGGTACTTTTTATGAATGATGAATATAATGCTAATGCTGAATAAAACATCAAAAATACTAATCATTATGTTTAATTTTAGACTGATAAAACTTTAGCAACTTTAGCAACCATCTGTAATCTTAGTGTGAGACAAGGACACTTTAGCAATTTGGTTTCCTAATCAATTTTGAAATGTAAGACTGAAAGGCTGCCACCTCCAACAAGAGGCCCATGGGCCTTGAATCGCTCTTCTGATAAACTGTACAACCTATCACTTCTATTTGAAGCCTCGAAGTATCCTGTATATTTAGATAAACCCTTGAAATTCCAATTCACACTCTGAGAACCCAAAATGATTCTAAGCCAATTAGTACCTGAGAGTTGGTCATGGTGACCTACTTATCACTTGTCATTCTCTGAAGACCCATCAACTAAGTTTGATGATTCTAAGCCAATTAATACCTAAAATATTTTTTAAAATTATAACCATAAAATTTTATAAGTAGGTCAAAGTGACCTACTTTTCAATTGTTTTACTCCAAGGACCCAAGATGCAAAAGTTTGATGATTCTAAGCCAATTAGTACCTGTAATATTTAATTAAAGCCATAAATTTTCAAAAGTAGGTCACCGTGACCTACTTTTCAGTTGCTGTACTCCGAGGACCAAAGATACATCGACTGACAAAGTTTGATGATTCTAGCCAATAAGTACCCAAAATATTTAATTACAGCCATAAATTTTCAAAAGTAGGTCACGGTGACCTACTTTTCAGTCAACCTACTCCGAGGACCAAAGATGCATCAACTGACAAATTTTGACGACTCTAAGCCAAATAATTCCTGAAAATATTAAATACAGCCATAAAATTTCAAAAGTAGGTCACGGTGACCTACTTTTCAGTTGTTGTACTCCGAGGACCCAAGACGCATCAACTGACAGAGTTTAAAGATTCTAAGCCAATTAGTACCCGAAATATTTGACTAAAGCCATAAATTTTCATAAGTAGGTCACCGTGACCTACTTTTCAGTTGTTGTACTCCGAGGACCCATGACGCTTAAACTGACAAAGTTTTATGATTCTAAGCCAATTAGTACCCGAAATATTTAATTAAAGCCATAAATTTTCAAAAGTAGGTCACGGTGACCTACTTTTTAGTCGACCTACTCTGAAGACCCATGAGGCATCAACTGACAAAGTTTGATGATTCTAAGCCAATTAGTACCCGGAATATTTAATTAAAGCCATAAATTTTCAAAAGTAGGTCACGGTGACCTACTTTTTAGTCGACCTACTCTGAAGACCCAAGAGGCATCAACTGACAAAGTTTGATGATTCTAAGCCAATTAGTACCCGAAATATTTAATTAACGCCATAAATTTTCAAAAGTAGGTCACTGTGACCTACTTTTTAGTCGACCTACTCCGAAGACCCAAGAGGCATCAACTGACAAAGTTTGATGATTCTAAGCCAATTAGTACTTGAAATATTTAATTATAGTCATATAAATTGAAAAGTAGGTCACAGTGACCTACTTTTCAGTTGACCTTTTTTGAGGACCCAAGATGCATCAACTTACAAAGTTTTATGATCATAGGACTTAAAATGTCCAAATTATGCCTCTAAAACGCTTTGAAATCGAATGCCTGCAAAGTTCAAAAAGTAGGTCACTGTGACCTACTTTTTAATAAATATGTTTTATGGCCCCAAGATGCATCATCTTACAAGATTTAATGATTCTAAGCCTCCCCGTATTCGAATTAATGACCTTAATTGTTTTAAAAAAGTTTAGCCATAAAATTCAAAAAGTAGGTCAAGGTGACCTACTTTTTAGTTGACGTACTTTGAGGACCCAAGATGCATCAACTGACAAAGTTTGATGATCATAGGCCTTAAATTGTTCAAAATATGCCTCTAAATCATTTTGAAAAAGAATGGCCGCAAAATTTAAAAAGTAGGTCACCGTGACCTACTTTTGAGTCAACATGATATGAGGTCCTTAGATGCACCAACTGACAAGATTTGATGGTCCTAGTCCTTATAGTAAGCAAAATATCAACATTTTAATAAAATGTAATTTTTGGTCAACTTTGAAGTGACCTTGAGACCACCCCCTTTGCCCCAGGGTAAATCCCCGTGCAAATTTTAATCTACAACATATCCTCATCCTTTTGTGTAAGTTTGGTGATAATCTGCCCAGTGGTTCTTGAGAAGAAGATTTTTTAGCAACCAGTACTTTTGTTTCTATTTTCCTAATTATCTCCCCTTGTTAAAGGGTCACAACCCCAGTTTTAGTATAAAAGGGAGCCCTTGGGCCAAGGATACCCTGTGACAAATTTTACAATAATTGGCCAAGGGGTTCTTGAGTTATGGCCCATATTCTAAAAAGTTTACGCACACCGCACAAATGGCCATAGCATTAGCTCTTTGAGCCTTTGGCTCAGAAGAGCTAAAAATACTTTATCAAGATGGATGCTAACTAATTTCTCTGCCGAAATGCAGAGAGATATGGATAAAACCTGCTTGATCAGAATTGACTAAGGCAGTCCTTTGAGGACTGAAATTAGTTCTTCGATGATTAAGCATACTTTTTTTTCCAATTTAAATATTAAAATTAAGAAAAGAAATCATGTTGAAATTAACACACACACAATCTAACTCAATACACACACTAACCCTCATACACACACACCCTCACACACACACATAAACACACATACATGTATAAAATACATGGTTATTGCCTTGAAATATGATATTTGGGCGTGGGTAAGAATATATATATATATATATATATATATATATATATATATATATATATATATCAAAGAACTGATTGTAACAAAAAAAAATATCATAGAGATATTTACTCTTTATTTAATTTATTGAAAGTTAACAGTATATTAAATAACACTAAATAACAAAATTATTGAAAGAGGTGTATATTAAGTAAAAGTTCAGGGATTTTCCACTGCCCCATGTAGTGCCAAATATAGACCCCATTCCCAATTGCAAAATTCCTTTTTCTGAAAATGAATGCACGAAGTAAACTTGATCAAAGTTCTGGTAAAAAAAAATGGCCAGGTTAGGAAATCTGAGTGAAAATGAACAAAATTTTAAGAAACTTGGCAAAAACATTATTATAATTGATCTATTCTCTGACTTACAGTTCAGAATAATTAAGTAAAAGATCAATTTTATTCATCATAAGTGTTTGTTTCTTAAAAAAACATCATGCAGTAAAATTTCCAAATAAGTGGTAAAATGTTGTTTAATTCCCAATTCTAAGGGCCTGGGCTCCATTCCCAAAATGGAGTGGAAAATCCCTGAGTTTTGACTTTTCAGAATTAATTAATTAAAATAATATTTTTTCCCAAGTAATATGTCGGCATTTTTGATGTTAGGACAGAAACAGAATCCTTATATAAGTTCATTTGACAAAATTGGGGATATCTTGGAAGCAAACATTCTTTTTCTGAGAATTAAAAAACAATAAACTGATAGTACCTAAAGAATTATAACAATATTCATTAAAATTATCATGTACCCAAACTTATATGATACATTTTAAAATAATTCTTGAATTAATAAATTTAATTAAAGTTATCCAAATGCCGAGTACTATCTTGGTTTCACATCTTTAACCACATTAAGCGTCCATATTTCGGGTTGGTGGAATTGCATCCTGACTGTCAGATAACTCCTGACTTTCTTCAGAGACATCAAAAGGCTCAATATAGGAGGATAAGTCCAACTCCATCTCTTTTTGTTTCTTTTTTTAAGGCCTCATTCTCTTTGTTTAAAAAGCCATAGTCCCTTTTCAATTTATAGTTTGCCTTGCTTAAGTCTGCAACTCTTTTCCTCAAGACTACTTCATCTCTTTCCATGGCCTCTGCGAACTCTTCAATTTCCTCAGTTACCCGGAGAGAATCTCTGAAAGCTGCATCCTTGCTATACTTTCCCACCCTGCTTGAACTCTAGCAAATATACCACTTATTTTAAGGGTTGAAGATTTGATATTTTGGGCCTCCATTTCAATGTCTGAAAAAGAAAATGGAAAATGTTATACCTGTAGTTATCTTTAAGGTGTAAATGATTTCTTTTCATGTTAATATAGTCATTTATATCAGATTCTTTTAAAGACTTGTCAGAGTTTTATTACTTCTTTGTCTCCTAGACAACTTGTTTTCTAACTGATATGTTCACCACAATATCCGAAGAACATGGATGGATAAGCCAAGCAATATGCAAATAAAATAAAATGAAGCCAGGACCCACTCTTTTCATGCTTATAATATTCAATTTTTGTCCGCTTTTGAGCTAATTGAAGGTGTTGGTAGTTCCATGTGTGAATTGTTATCAATTTGCAGCTACATTATTTAAGTACTGTATTGTCAATTTTCCATGCATATGGATATAATACACAAATTCAAAGTGCAATTTTTGAGAAATATATTTATTAATTATTTGTCATTATGTAGAAATATGGCTCAAGTAATTCCCTATTTCTTTTTTTTCAATATTTTAAACTAATTCCTGGAAGAATTCCACATGCAATTCTTTAGTTTAATATAATTTATTAACATGATCAAGTATCATGAAAAAATGTGTATTTTCTTGTTTTAATTTTTTTTTTAATTTTTCATATGTTGTGTTTTATATTTTCATATGAAAACTTTCATATCTGTTGAAATTTTGTAATTTAAAAGTTAATTTTTTTTTGTTTATTTCACCTTAACTAAAGGTCAGAGTGACCTTTAAGTAGAATGTGACACACCATCTATCTAAGATACATTAATTGACTAAGTTTGTCGATTCTAAGTTTAATAGTTTTCTAGTTATGAGCCGGCCAGGATTTTTCCATATTTAGCCATAGCATCTTAATTAAAAGTCAGAGTGACCTTCTTTTAATGTGTGACACACCTTCTACCCAAGATGAATCAGCTGACAAAGCTTGATAATTTTAAACCTCATACTATTTAAGTACAAGTCGGACACGAAAAATCCAACAGACAGACAGACGGACAAACATGATGACAAAGTTTGATAATTCTAGACCGCATAGTATTAAAGTATAAGCCGGACATGAAAAAGCTAACAGACAGACAGACATGAATGCCATGACATAATGCATCACATCTAAAGAGTCATAGTAATGATGTACTTAATTCTTTGAAAGACAAATTGTTAAGGATATCCGATCCTCAGCCAGGAATGATAACTCTTTAATTGTCCCCCGCTTTCACTGAAAGTGGGGGACATTAATTTGGGTCTGTCTGTCCGTCCGTCTGTATTTCTGTCTGTCTGTAACGCTTTCGTTTCCGCACGATATCTCGAGAACCCTTTGAGCTTTCGCAATGAAATTTTGCATAGCAACTCCCTATGGCTTAAAGAAGAACTCTATTGATTTTGAGGTCAAAAGGTCAAAGGTCAAGGTCATAAATTCTGTCTGTTTTAACACTTTCGTTTCCACGTGATATCTCGAGAATCCTTTGTGCTTTTGCAATGAAATTTTACATAACTCCCTGTTGCCTAGGGAAGACCACTATTGATTTTGAGGTCAAAAGGTCAGAGTTCAAGGTCGTAAATTTATACATTCGGTCTGTGTGTAAGACTTGTTTCCGGGCGATATCTCAAGAAGTCTTTGAGCTTTTGCAAATTTTAAATATGTTATTCAGACTGCAATTGTCTAGAGTAACCTCAAATATCTTTGTAAAATTCACTTCCGGTCGCGTGTTTTTCTGTCCTCAAATTGAGAATTTGACTGAGCAAGATCTCGGAAATAGTAAGAGATTAAGATACCAAACATATATGAGCAACAGACCTTAAGATGTAGGCAAAACAGTTTGGGTTCATAGCGTCTGCCGTCACTTCCGGTCGTCACAGGAAGTGATCAAAGAAATCGAAAATTTCACTTCCGGTCGTCACAGGAAGTGATCAAAGAAATCGAAAATTTCAACTTTTCTTTTTTTAATTTAAAATTGCATAATTTTATTGCATCTTTTTCCCAGATTCCAAAGATGTTGGTCCCACCGGAAACAAAAACAACTTCCGGTTATAAGAGAAAAACTAAATAATTTAAGTATTTTACTTTCCGATAAGTATTCTTTATAGATTAAGTATTAAATATGTTATTCAGAGTGCAAATGTCTAGAGTAACTTTAAATATCTTTCAAAAATTCACTTCCGGTCGCGTGTTTTCCTGTCCTCAAAATGAGAAGTTCTCTGAACGAGATCTCAAAAACTGGTAAAAGAGTAAAACACCAAACTTTTATGAGTAATAAATCTTGAGGAGTAGGCAAAACCATTTGGGTTAAATGTGTCAGTCGTCACTTCCGCTTGTAACAGGAAGTGATCAAAGAAATCAAATATTTTAACTTTTTTTTTTAATTTAAAACTTGCATCACTTTATTGCATCTCTTTCGCTGTTTTGAAATATGTTAGATTCCACCGGAAACGGAAACGTCAACTTCCGGTATTAGGAGATAAACTATGTTATTTTCTTATTTAACCTTCTCATAAATATTGCTTATCGAAAAAGTACTTGAAATAATTTTATATATGTTGTAGATACTGCAAATGTCTAGAGAAAAATCAGAGATTTTTATAAAATTCACTTCCGGTCGCGTTTTTACCTGTCCTAAAAATTAGAATTTGTTCTCACAATATTTCTCGGAAACAGTAAACGACTGTAGTCTAAAACTTTCAGGACTGATAGTCAGTCATCAGTTTATTTAAATCGTGAGAAAATCTTGTATCGCCATTACTTCCGGTCGTGACAGGAAGTGATGCAAAAAATGTGAATGGTTAATGGTTAGCACGTTGGATTTTCACGCTGACGACCAAGGTAAAATCCCCCCAGAGTGTCTTAATTTCTCTTATCACTTTTTCAGCTTGAATTTTCGTGTTTTTTTTTTAGAATTGGACGGAAGACCTCTCATTGCTCGCAATGAGTTTCTAGTTATTATTATTATTATTTACATGTATTGTATTAAAAGTCGCATGACACTATTTTAGCACAGGTGCTTGTAGAGAGTTATTACGTATGATACAGGTTGTCGGTGGACATTATATTCTTATTACATCTATTAGAACTGTTTAGTAAAGGCTAAATTAGACAGCATGTATTGATTAAAATTTTGACAATATCAAACGTGAATATAAACATTATATGTGAGTTAATGTTTGAATTTAATCTGCTCTATAATCAAGTGCCTCCGTGGTCTTGTGTTATGTTGCTAGCTTAGCAAGCGAGAGGTCCGGGTTCAATTCCCGGACGATTTTCTCTGTTTTTCCTTTTTTTTTTAAATTTTTTCTTTCTTTTCCTTTTTTGATTTACTAAATGATACTATTCAACATGTGAAATGAAAAAGTTATGATGTGTGGCGTGTACAAAAACATAAAATCATTATTACAGTGTTATAAATTAAATATTCTGTATATTAAAAATAATCTTCTATACACATATTAAAGAATAAGCAATCAAATCTTTATATCCATATTGGCATTTTTTTTAAATTTGCTTCAATATATACATGTATACATTTAATAATTCTACAAGTACAAGGGGCAGTGTGACACCCCCCCCCCAACTGCGCATGCTCTTTTTTTCCATAAGCGGGGGACACAAATTCTCTGAATTAGCTTGTTTATTATTTAATTCAAAAATTCTCAAAATTAAGCTTAAATATAAAATCTTTTCATGCATCATTTTTATTGTATGCATCTCAATGTGATTCAAGGTTCTTTGAAGTTTTAGAAACAGTCTTTTAAAATGTTTATATTTTTATCCTATAAAGGTATATTAAAAATAGTGATTTAAAGAAATCAATTTTTCTTTTGATTTAGCCTTAGATACCAATACTAATTAGCGTAATATGAAATTAGAAATGATTTATGGCGTTTTGCAATGATAGGAAACACTTTATAAACTATGCATTATAAAATAATTGAAGTACACAGAAGAAACTAAAGTACTGTATAATCATGCAATTTTCTTCAAATGCCTGGACACCAATAGTTTTTTTTTTTATCCTTAAACGTTTTTGTTGATCAATTTCCAATCAGAAAATGCATAGTAGGTGTCTTTATTCACATTTCCTTATAATTTATTGAAATTTACGAGTGTGCTACCATCCAAGGCTACCTGGGCACCCCGGAGTCAGTGTAAACATGAACAACAGATTATGTTAAAAGACAGTAGGAAGAAACCTTTAACATATAACAGTCATAAACACACATGGTCTCTTGTTTACTACACTGTAGGACGAGACCATTGACATGTAACACAAACACACATGGTCTTGTGTTCATACACTGTTGGACGAGACCATTGACATATAACACTCACAAACATTTACTACACTGTAGGACGAGACCATTGACATTTAACACTCACAAACAAATGGTCTCATGTTTACTACACTGTAGCATGAGACCATTGACATATAAAACTCACAAATACATGTTAACAGCATTGTAGAATGAGACCATTGAGATAACATGTTGTCACATCTTTCACAATAAGGCATTAGATCATGGACATGAAGCAATCACAAAGACACCTAAGTTAACATTAGGAGACATACATCATTTAAAGCATATGATAGGATTAACATGTATTTACCTAGCCTGTAGTAAGGATGGGGATAGGGAAGATCCCCCGTTTTTTTTTTCAGAAATGTCTTTTGATTTCGAATTAGTATAAAATCATGATTATAGGCATTTAAAACTATTTTAGAGTATGGCACGTTAACCTCTCTTTAAATGAGTGGTTAAAGAACTATTAATATATAAATGAAATACATTAGATGAATTTAAGTAAAGTTCAATTTTATAGTTGTTTAAAAAGCAACAGTATTGTTTTGCTTCATAATTTTATTGTTATTTATTTCATCAGAACAAACATCCCAAGCCGTCATTTCCACCGTTGGGGGGTGGGGGTGGGGGGTTGAAAAAGATGTTAGCAGAATGGATGTTGTGGAGATGCATGCCATTTTATCTCAAGCCTGTACAAATCAGTAAACACGTGTTGATTATGTAGGTTAACATTCTATGATTTTATAGAGTAAATGTTAGGAAATTTTTGTAAAAAGTGTACACACTTTCTCGATATTTAAAAAAAAAAAGCCTAACAGAATCTATACTTTCAATGATATTGTTTTCATAAAAACTTCATTCAAATTATTATAAATGTCACGGCAGCTTAGCCTAAATAAAAATCATCTTTCACTGACAGACATTGTCATTTCAAACAAAGGATAAGTATTATCTTTTTCGAGTTTCTCTGAGTTCCTGGTTTATAAAGTGTAAACTGCTCCAATTTAACCCAGTTAATACTGTATTGACTGGTTGCTTTGAAATCAATTCCTTATAATTTAATTTTCATTCATTTAGAAAATAAGTGCCCTGTCCTTATATCTGTCAAATGACAAAATTACAAGCCAGAAAGCTACAAAGGTTTAAGGACATTGGCAAGTCAGGGCTTTCCGGAGAAAAAAAGGTTTAATACATGGGTTTTTTCACTTGTAAAATAGTGATTGAGAGTGATCTCCCGTGTAGAATTCTCTAAGCGGTGAAAACCAGTAAAGCGTATGTTATAGAGGTAAACAAAAGCACGTGTACTTCCTTCAACGGGTAGAATCTTCTATACAGCAAGAAAGAAAAGTAGTAATGGCTTTGTTGTACATTGTATTCAGGGACAAAGAGCAAACAGGTCGTCATTTACCATAGTTATGCTCAGTATGCTGGGAAGGGCAAAGATGTGACATATGCTGAAAGGTAGGTCGACCATGCCGACTGAGAACAGTTCTTAGGTCGTGTGAAGGAATCAGCATTTAGTAATTACGAATAAAAGTTAAAGATAAATCCATGTCAATATTTTTATGACAATGTATTTCAATCAATTCAGTCAATTACATGATAAAAACAATCAACCAGTCACTTGACCAATTTTAGCTGTTAAGGGACGCAACTCAAAAATGATGATCGGTGCCGGTATATCCATGTCTTTTTTCTATATATACATTTTCAACCAAAATATCTAGAAGTCATAGGAAATGAAGTTACAATAATGTATACAATACAAAAACTGTATGAAATAAATGGGTTTTGAAGAAATATTATGGTGAAAATTTATGTAGGTCCCTTTTATCAACATTTTACATAGGAAATGCATTAAGAATTGTAAAAACACTAATTTGACAAAATCTTAAAAAGAATGCTGGATTAGTAGGTAAAACGATCCAGAATATAGCCTATTTAGTACATTTAAACCTACTCAAAAGTTCTTGAAAAATTCTATACAATAACCAGGAACCTTGCCAATGTCCTTTAGTAACATTTTAACGGGTTTTTTACAACAGTGTAAAAAGGGACGTAATTTTTGAGAAGTATGAATTCAACTATTGTGCATCTTCATTTTTTTTTTGTTGTTTTTTACAGTTATTATGGATGAAATTAAAAAATCATTAGGATTCCTTGAGTCGATTGAACTGCAGATACTTGGGGGCTCCATAAAGTAGAACGTGGCAATATGAAAGAGGGTCGCACAGTTATTGAAAAAGTCACCATGAAATGTAAAGCAACTTGTAAATCAGTCAATTTTAAGTTAGATGTCATAGAAAAAGATATAAGTGGTCTAAAAGAAGAAAACAGAAAATTAAAAGAGGAAAATAATAATAATAATAATAATAATAATAAACAGAAGTACAAAAAGAATTAAAAAAAAACTTAAAAGCGACAAATTGAACATTGAAAAAGAATACTTGGATCTAAAACAGGAAAAATCAAAAATGGAAGAGCAACTGAACAACTCACAACAACTTATAAAATACTTTCTTGACTGAAAACCTGCAAGAAGACTCTCAAAGTGAATCTGCTCTTAATTCAGGAGATGACCGTACAGAGGGGAGGAGAAGCAGAGGCAAGTAGACAGTCTGAAGATGTTTTCATCTGTCCAGAAACAAAGAAAATCAGAAAATATTCACTGAGGGTATTCATCATTTTCATATATTTTCCAATTTTTAAAATAGTTAGCCTTAATTGATGTGTTATACGTAATTATTGAACTATTACATTCAATTATTTACTTGTTCACTTATGTGTCTCAAGAGAGCTGGGGTGAACATGTACAAAATTTTAATATAACACCATGACAGTTACAGTGTTTGACATAAGGAAGTTCGACGGCAGTAGTGTATACGGGTGGTGAGACAAAATACAACCAGTCAATTTTAAAGGCTGAAATTCTTTTAATTTACAACATTTTAAGTATAACTGAAGGATAAATAACACAAACTTTTTTCAGAAATCAGCAATATTTCTCATTGATTTATATAAAGATAGGTAGCCTGAATAAAGTTGGAGAATTTTGTAAGATTTCGTCACAATGTTAAAAATGGGTGCAAAATGTATAGAATTACATAGAAAACGACACAAAGTCGCATATTTAAGCACCAGAGAAAACTTACGATTTCTTAATATTTTAGGGATTTATTGTGTATGTCATTTCCATTCAAAATCAGTCGAAAAAAATATATCAATCCATGCATCAAATTTTTTTTGTTTGTGTTATGTGTCCTTAATTGAAGCTGTTGTTTATTTATAGCCAAGACACAAAGAAGACATTGGTACTCCAATGTTTCCAACGCCCCTCAATGGTGGATGAGCACAGGCATTCCGTGGCTGTCTCTTAACCATCCAAGAAGAACAACTTTTTATACATTAACATAGATACTGATACATTTTTAATTATGTATGTAAGCTGCAAAACCTTAGTGTGATTAAGGCTAAGAGTGCAACGATAAACCGTTTGACGGTATATCACGGTATATTTTTCCACGGTTCAATTCATGATACGCTAAACTGATACCGCGATTCGTTTCAATCGGTCCAGAATTATCCGAATCGTCCGTTCTTTTTCTTGTTTACAATTTCAAAATGGCTTCTGCGCAAAACATGGGGTCGACAATAACGCCTTAACGGCAGTTAAACTCATCTCCAGCATCTTACAGACCTCAGATTTAACACACTGAAGGACTTTATCTCATTCTTAATGTTAAGACAAGTGATAAACCCTCTAGATCTAAACGTATTCTATGGTAATTAATACAAGATATCTCATCACACGTGTTATGGTGAAAATTTCGCCGTCTTGTTGACTAAAACGTGAAATGACAACTGGTTTTCTACATAAATAAAAGGAATAAATGAATGAATGTATTCCTTTTTCAATTCAATTTAAGAGGAAGATTATTAGGAAAGGTCCCAGTAGTTCCTTGTAAATGTTCGTCATTGGTTTAGAACACTGTCACGACTCAAAGATCTACTTATCAATCCAATTCAAGTTAACAAAATGATATTTTAATAATAATTATTAAAAAAATGAACATTTGATATAACCCTGTCAAGTTTTAAAAAATATGACAAATTTGAAAGACCTCTTAACCTTGTCATGTATCGTGATAGGTATCGAATCGTGAATGGAACACTGTGATACGTATCGTATCGTGAGGTTGGTGTATCGTTGCACCCCTAATTAAGGCACTCATTTAATAGAATAATACGTAAGTGTAATAATATGCATGCAATTGAGTGCTGCAGATAATAATATATATGTATATATCTATATTTTAAAAGCTAATACTGGTGTATAATAATGTTTAATGGTCATTGTTTGTGAAGAAGGAAGTTTTTTTTTTCTTGTTTAACGTCCATCTCGAGAATTTTTCCAAGTATGGAGACGCCACCACTAACCGTTGGAGAATTGCAAATTTGACCTATACTCGGCACTCAGGGCCATTGAGCAGTGAGGGGTCTTTTTCGTGCCAGCACCTACTGCGGTTTATATGGTCTCATCCAAAGGACCGGTCTCCACGTCCCACAGTGGAATTCCGACCCGCGACGTAAGGATTAACTCCTTACTCTAGAGCAGACGCTATACCACTGTGCCACGCGGGCGACTCCCCAGCAGGAAATGACAGATGTAAAACCTATCACCAAGAAGGGAAACTGCGCCATAGGAAGAAGAGTTACATGCATCATCCCCAAGCCAATGGCCTAGATGAATGGACCAAACCAACACTTAAGCAGAGTCTGCGGAAAGTAGTCCACGACAATCATGTGCTTTCAGCCATAAACTGTCTTCCACAGTTTTTCACCAATCTACCCATGGGAGCTAGGGACACGCATCAAAACAAACTTGAACCCTGCACAGAGGTTAGCTTTTCAGAAAATATAGAAAACCGTATAAAGCATGCCACTGACTGCAGAAATGGAATTTTTCAGGATGCCGAGGACATTTCCCGTGCCCAGAAGCAGAAGACCAACTCTGACAAATGCCACGATGTAGTTGGATACAATTTCCAGGTTACCGATCTAGTTCTGCTACAGAACCTGAAGCGGAAGACGAAAATGGGCACTGGATGAGGAAAAATGGCTGGGTACATATCATTACCGAAATAAACAAATCTGGTATATATACCCTCATGTCATCCAATGGCAAGCTAATCAAACGTCATGGTGCACAACTGAAGCCTTATGAAAGAAGTTTGACCACATCAACTGTTCTTCTTCTTTGCAGGGCCCAGTACTTGCTCACCAGGGCAACTGCAACAGTTCAATATCATTAACTTGCTTATGTTTGCAGGGTGCAGCCAAAAACATCTTGAATGAAATTGCAAATGATTCCGGTCACCATGTCATCGAGACATGCTCCAAGGAGGAAAACCAGTGATCTAGCTGCAGGGTAACAAGTGTAGGATATGGTATGTACATCTGTTTTGTATGCTTCAATAACAAATATTTGCTCCATTATCTTTTTTCGATTCACACGCAAGTGATGCTTATGGTTTTCCAGACCAAGGAGGCAAAGCAGTGGCAACGTATTTCCCGAATTCTGTTTCTTTATGCAGACACTTTAGGAAATTTGGCTGAAGTCAGGGTATGATACCTGACCAACAAATTGATGTCTATTAACCTTCACCTCCTAGCTGACATCATTGTTGCCACTGACGAACAACCAGCCAAAGATGCCAGCAGCTCTCAAGGGCAAATCCAAAACACATCTGTGAATAATATTCATGATTTAAATCGTGGTTTAATTTTGATTAAATATAATTCTTTGTAATTTTAATCTTTAACTTATGCTATGGGGATATCAACAAAGGGGAAAGGTAATGTATGCAAACTTTGCGGATATTTTTTCCCGAAATAAACAAAAATGTTATTGCACAAGCGCCAGCATTGACAAACTGAAGTGAGACCGCCACACAACCTTTAACCTCCTCTTCCTGCGATAAGCCGGACTTTTCGCAACCCTCTACCTCCTCCCTCAATGTTGTCCCAGTCGAAGCAAGACTTGCACTTAGATGTAGAACATGGCGAGAGGCAACAGATTACAGGCGCAAGCCATATATTCATCGAAGACTCCGTCACCAATATGGCGAAGGGGATTCGAACTTCAGTTTCCATGGGAAGTGAATGGAGATCCTACACCATACACTGGAGACGAACAACTGGTGACAACAGAAATTTCATCATGGAAAAAGGCGAGCAAGGTTCTGTTCAAAAGTCAGTAAATGTTCCTATTCAAAAAGTTACAACTGAAAACTTAAATTAATCAGAAATCTTGACAATCAGAGGACCGGGCATTCAGATTAAATTTGTCTTTCGACTTCATTCTTAGGAACATTGAAAATATGGATTATAGGTATTTCATACCCCACAGATGATCGGCCAGTCCTCATCAACATGTTTGAAATTTCGAAAAAAAAATAACCCCCAAAACTAAATTCATTAAACATTTTGGAATATTTATTAAGGAAAAGACCACACAGTGAACGGCACGTGGTACAAGTTACAAATGTCAAAATTTATTTCTTCCGCATCAAATTTGTTTTTCAGTTAAAGATTAGAATTAAATATAATTTTTAATTTGTACATTACGCAGCTAGCTTACGGACTTCAATGTGGTAGAGCTCAAGAATATCACGTGACTTAGCTCCGCCCATTTTTATAATTATTCATGAGAAAAGTTTATTCCGTGTTTTATTTTTATATATTTATTTATCTATACTTTAAAGATTTGTTTTGTATGGTTTCTTATAAATGTTATTTGTTTGTTTCGTTTTGGTCGCTAAATCAGCTCCATAAATGCATTTCTATGAAATTACCGAATGTCGTTTGGAGCTGATCTACGTCGGCTCGGCGCTTTCACCGTCTCGACACGATTGTCAAACGTGGCCGGAGGGTGCGCGGGAAAAGCAAATTTAACATGTTATCTGGGAAGATAAAACCTATGCAGCTAAAAAGTGTAAATAAAACACTGTTGTGTGCTAAAGGGGAATCTATCCCAATACTAGGAATGTCAAATTTTTCATTTAGTTTATGTGACTCGATTGTGATTCAAAATTTCAAAAAATCTTTTTTATGTAGTGAAAATTTGACTTCGGAGGTTGAGGCTGGAAAAGGGGAATTCCTTAAAGAAGAATCTAAGTATTCTGATCAGGGAATATATCCTGTCCAAGCAGGGCTCGACATTAACGCTTGTCTGGTACCAGTGAAAAAAAATTACGGACAAGTGAATATTGCTGGGCACTTGTCCGATTGGACAAGTGCATTTTAATGTAAAGAAGTCTTCAAATAATAAAAAGAATGACTATTGAAAGTTCATCGGTAAAGACAGAAGCAGTACATAATAAACGAACTTCGATCCCGATATGGATCGCTGTGTAATTGAGTTCACAGTCGATCGGGATCGAAGTTCACTAATTGCATACTACTGCAAAGGCATGAAATGTACGTCGAGTTACGAAGTTTAGATTCTGTTTGATGTTGACAGTATTTTTGTTTTTGTCATGATAGAAAGTCTAGATAAATGTTTTGGTGTATTTATCAATAACATCACGAATCAATCACATGAAATGGACTTTATTTTAGTTTTTAAGTTGACAGCACTGTATCTTTATTGAACAATTTTCGGACAAGTGAAGTTGAATTTCGGACAAGTAAAAGTCTTGGTCACTTGTCCGAATGGACAAGTAGGGAAAAAAGTAAATGTCGAGCCCTGCCAAGCCGATGACAATACTCCTGAAGTATCAAATTGGGTTGAAAGTTGGGGTCCTGCTCAAATAAGAGAATGGCAATATGAAGGCAAAAACATCGGTCAAAACTGAACAAGTCAGTAAACCAAACAGGCGAACTATTGGTTCATTTTCCCATGAAATTCGAACTTTATGTCAAATGTGGGAAGATTTTGAAATTGGTTCTGATGAAATTATATACAGAGTGAGTGAAAAAGATCCACAAGGTCATACTATTTTTCAGATTGTTGCCCCTCAAATTATTAGAGAGAAGATTTTGGAATTCTTACATAATTCTAGAATTTCAGGTCATTTAGGGAGAGATAAAACCTACGAGTCTGTCAAGAGAAGGTTCAATTGGCCTGGCTTGTCAAATGATGTTAAATTATGGTATCAATCATGTGATCTTTGTGCACGTAGAAAACCAGGTCCAGGGTGTGGAAGATCTCCACTTCAATCTTCTCTCCTTCAATCTACAAAACCATTAGACAGAATTGCAATAGGTATTTTAGGTGGTTTACCTACAACCAGTAATGAAAATGAGTATATCCTTGTTGTAGGTGACTTTTTTTCAAAATGGAAAGAAGCATACGCTGTAGCTGATCATACTGGCCTTACAATTGCTGACAAACTTGCTACTGAATTTATTTCACGTTTTGGTGTTCATACTGATCAGGGTAGAGAATTCGAGAGTGAATAATTTCTGAACTTTGTAAACTTTTAGACATTGAGAAAACTAGAACCACTCCATATAGAGCACAATCTGATGGCCTTGTTGAGCGTTAAAATAGAACTCTGATTGCCGTGCTGTCTGCCTTTGTCAATGAGAATAAAAGATGACTGGGATGACCATTTACCTTACCTCATGATGGCCTATCGTGCAACCCCTCATATAAGTACATGATTGATTGATTGTATGTTGTTTTACGTCCCATTCAAGAATTTTTCACTCATAGAGAGACGTCACCATATACCGGTGAAGGGCTTCAAATTTTGACTTTTACTCGGCACTCAGGGCCATTGAGCAGTGAGGGAGCTTTATCGTGCCAACGCCTGCCGTGACACGGGGCCTCGGTTTTTAAGGTCTCATCCGAAGGACCCGCAACTTTCACTTCAAAGTGCCGAGTGCATGGCGAAGGAACAGTTGCTACCTATTTTTTATCGACTTAGGTCTGTCGCGGCCGAGATTCGAACTCATGACCTCCCGATCACGGAGCGAGCGCTCTACCGACTGAGCTACCGTGAACGGTCATATAAGTACAAAGTGTACTCCAAATTTACTTATAGTGGTTCGGGAAATTTTATGCCCTTTAGATATCATGGTCGGGATACCACCAGGAAATCCAGGGAAATTGTGTCCTTCAATGTATGTAAAATGGTTAGAAGTGTCAATGAACAATGCGTTTGCATTTCAGAATTTAGGTTTCGCTGCACGGAGACAGACACATTATTATGATAAAGGGTTAAAACCTAGAGAATTTGAACCAGGTAAATGGGTTTGGAAATGGTATTTACCAGCAATGTCAAATAAATTCTGTCAGGGTTGGACGGGTCCATACCTCATTCTTCAGAAAATTTCAGATGTTACTTGTGAAATCCAGTTAAACTCTGAGAGTACCCCAATAACTGTCCATGTGGATCATTTGAAACCATTCCAAGGGAGACAACTTCCAGTCAATTGGTTGAAGATCATGTAAACCAATTTCTGATGGAACCTTGAGCGAAACAGCAGAACCACTTCCAAATAGTCCTTTGGTGAAACCTGATCAAAGATCTCCTGTAAAAACAAGAGCTGGGAGAACAATTTAACCCAGAGAGATCTACTCACCATAACTTTATTTAAATTTATTTCAGATAAGTGAATTTTTCAAAATTATCTGTTATTTGAAAGTTGCATATTTATTAAAAATATTATCCGTAATAATTTGTAATTTCAAATTTCTGAAATTAACATTTTGAAATTTGTTTTTATCTGTTATTTCAAGGTAATATAAAAGAGTTGGAGTCTTTTAAAAACAGCTGGGCTGTTGGCGCTCTATTCCTATACTCTGGTATTACCTTGGCATAATTGATTTGTTTGAAAATAAAATCTAATCCATGTTGTACAACTGTTTTTCAGACATTTTCTCCTTATGGCTATTCTAGATAATTTTGTTACTTAAAGGGAGATGGAGGAGTTAGATCAAGATATAAGACCTATTTGGAAGGAAGGAGGGACGGTGTGTTATGTGGAAAGGTGTGATGCCTGGATAGGAAACTATAAAGCGTGTAGGATTCATTGGACAGAGGTCCATGAGCCTCAGATAGATATCTTCAAGTGTTCTTGGGAAAATTTCAGATATGCAAGCACGCGTGAAGGACAGGTGAAACGCCATGGAGGATTAAAACACGAAAGTAATGTGGAGCCGTCTTATGCCACGGTAAGGAACATTAAATAGCTTAACCCGAGAGAGAGTTTAATGTCCCTGCCCCCTGTGTCAACAGCCAGGAATAGATTCCGAGAGGAAGCTGCCAGGAAGAGGAGGGCCTCGGTGCAGTCGGATCAAACACTCAATTTGGAAAAGGAGGTCACTGTATCCAGAGATCAGGAGGTCCGGCCAGTGGACGGAAATAAAGGCATAATTATTACCAGGTCCGTAAGAGGCAGTAAAACCAAAACAGATTCCTACAGGAAAGGATGGTCATCATGCACGTACGCGCGCGTGCAATGCGAAAATTACAAATACACTTGATTTAGCGAAGTTTTTAATATTTTTTTATTAAATGCTTTGATATTTAGCATATTAAAATATATTAATAGTGTTGTCAAAATGATATAGTCATTACGCACATGCATGCACGAGTGCGCGCGTGCAAATGCTCAAATGACCAATATACTTGTTTCTACTTTTTGTGCGCGCGCGTGCAATGCTAAAATTTGTAATATACTTGTTTAACTTCGGGGAAAATGTTAAATTCTAAAATGCATAGAGTTTGTCTTAATTAATGAAGTTTAAAGGGAATAAGGTGTAATATCCTGTAACTCAGTCTATGGTCAAAAATACTCAATATTGTTAATTAGTGTTACCCGTAATTGTGTGTCTCGTGTTCGTATTGGTTTTGTATGTTATGTTATGTTATGTGCACATGTTCCGGAAAAATAAATATACATGTAAACGCGCCAACTGAGCAGAGTTTTCCTTTCAAAACATAACATAGGCGACGAGGACAAAGTGATCGACATGTCAATTCAGCTTCCGAATTTCCCTTCCTTCGATTACGCAAGTGACAAAAGTAATGCTGGTCCGAGATGGGAGAGATGGGTTTCCCGACTTGAAAATCTCTTTGTCGGAATGAAAATAGACAACGGGGAGAGAAAACGAGCCCTACTTCTTCATAATGCCGGAGAAACAGTATATGATATTTATGAAGCTGAAAAGAAAAACTCAGAACCTACTTAAGAAGCTACGAAGGGTATCCTAAAGAAGTATTTTGAACCAAAGAAAAACACTCAGATGGAAATCTACAAGTTCAGGACATACAAACAGAACGAAGGTCAGTCTCTAGATGAATTTATAACCGAACTCAGAAAGCTCGTAAAAACTTGCGAATTCCAGAATGTTGATAAGGAAATTTTATCCCAAGTTATCCAAAATTGCCGTTCGAATCGCCTCCGTCGTAGAGCTCTGAGAGAACCAGATAAATCATTAGATGACATACTAACTCTGGGTAGAACACTCGAACTTACTGACTCTCAAGCAACAGAAATGGAGAGGGAAAGTGTAAATAAAGTGAAAGCAAAAACAGAACACAGGGTCTCAACAAGTAATCGTGAAACTGGCTACAAAAAGAAATGGTCTACATCTGAGAGACAACAGAAAACACACAATCACCCAGTCATGTGCAGGAACTGTGGTGGCGAATTTCCGCACAAACAGAAACCTTGCCCTGCCAAAGGAAAAAAGTGTATTCATGTCACAAGCTAAACCACTTCGCAAAAGTATGTCGCAGTCGACACTTCAAGAATTCAAATCCAGAAAGGCAAGTGTATGAGGTCCAGGATTTCGAGGAACATAAACATTGCACAGATGAACCCAGCTCAGATGAAGAATACACATACAGTATACAAGAACAAGTAAGGTCAGTACGCAAGACTCCTATTACCTCACTAAAGATCAACAAGAGATACTGCAAACTAATGATTGATACTGGTGCGACAGAGAACGTGTTGGATGAAACAACATATAAGTATCTAGGTAGCCCCAAGTTAAAAAGGGACAAAACAAAACTACTGCCATATGGTGGAGGAAGCCAACTTGAAGTTCTCGGAAATTGTGAGCTGGAGGTGGAAACAAGAAACAAATTTGGAATTTTCCAGTTTCATGTTGTTCAAGGAAGTCACGGTGCTTTGCTTGGATATACAGCAGCATCTCAGTTGGAACTTGTCCATGTTGTTAGTCAGATCACACAGCCAAAGTTAGAAGTGAGAAACCCAGAAGTATTCAAAAATAAGATTGGAAGGTATAATGGAAAGCCAGTCAAGCTCCACATTAACTTGGATGTAAAATTCATTGCTCAGAGAAGCAGGACTCCTTTTCATCTGAGACCCAAAGTTGAGAAAGAAATTCAAGCCCTACTTGAACAAGACATCATAGAGAAAGTTGGAAACACCCCAACGCCATGGGTTTCGCCAATAGTTACACCACCTAAAAAAGATCCCAATGAAATTCGACTCTGCATCGACATGCGTGAAGCGAACAAAGCCATAGTAAGAGAAAGACATGTGCTACCGACAGTTGAAGAACTTATCCATGACCTTAATGGCGCAGCAATCTTCAGCAAACTTGACCTTAAATCTGGATACCACCAGTTGGAACTTGAAGAACAGTGTAGATATATCACAACATTTAGCACGCACTTAGGACTGTTCAGATACAAAAGGCTGAATTTTGGTATCTCGTCAGCCTCAGAGATTTTTCAAGAAACAATAAGAGGTATTATACAAAACGTTAGAAACGCAAAGAACATATCTGACGACATCATAGTGTACGGTAAAACCCAACAGGAACATGACAGTGCACTTGAGGCAACACTAAAGGCACTTCAGAAAAGTGGACTTACAGTCAACAGTAACAAGTGTGAACTCAACAAGGACAAAATCACATTCTTCGGTATTGTATTTTCCAAAGATGGAATATCTCCGGATCCTAGAAAGGTGAAAGCAGTGAAGGAATCAATACCCCCGACAAATGTAGCAGAGTTTCGCAGCTTCTTAGGGATGACGAACTACTCATCTCGTTTCATACCACACTATGCTACTATTACTGAACCGCTCCGCAGTCTTACTCGTCAATCATCAGACTGGAAATGGGACTGCAAGCAGCAGAACGCCTTTGACAAGTTGAAGGAAGAACTGTCGAGAGAAACTGTAATGACTTATTTCGACCCATCAAGTGAAATCAATGTACATGTTGATGCTAGCCCTATTGGACTAGGAGCTATCATGACTCAGAAACAGAAATCCATTGCATATGCGAGCAGAGCCTTAACTGATACGGAATCAAGATACAGCCAGACTGAGCGTGAAGCGTTGGCAATAGTATGGGCCTGTGAACACTTTGACATATACATCCGTGGCGCTAACAACGTAAACATTATTACAGACCATAAACCACTGGAGAAGATATGGCAGAAGCCGAGACCACCCTTGAGAATAGAGAGATGGGGTTTACGTCTCCAACCATACAAACTTACTATCAAATATGAACCAGGATGCAATAACCCTGCTGATTACATGTCGCGGCATCCAATTCAGGAAAAACAAGGACGCTCACATGAAGAGAAAGTGGGGGAACAGTATGTTAGTTTCATAGCCACACAATCAGTGCCGAATGCTATGTCACTAAGTCAAGTGAAGGATGCGAGTGAACGAGATCGAACAATACAGAAAGCTATAGAGTATACACGTAATGGACGATGGTATGAAATGAAGAAGTTGGATGACCATACAATAGACATGGAGGAACTTCAGGCATATAGGAGCATACTTGTTGTACACTGTGACACTGTCTTGCTTCGAGACAAAAGATTAATTATGCCAAAATCGTTGAGAGACCAAGCTATTAAAATTGCTCACGAGGGACACCAAGGTCTTGCGAAAACCAAGGCGTTCCTTAGATCCAAGGTCTGGTTTCCAGGAATAAATGATAGAGTAGAAAACTTGATCAAAGACTGCTTAGCTTGCCAAGCAATAACCCAGTCAAGACAAATGGAACCACTAAAAATGTCAGAATTACCTCCAGAACCCTGGAGTGCTCTCAGTGCTGATTTCTGCGGACCACTACCATCTGGCGATTACCTATTCGTCATTATTGATGAATACTCAAGATACCCTGTGGTAGAAATAGCAAAATCTGTATCAGCCCACAGTGTGATACCCATGTTGGACAAGGTACTGTCTACCTTTGGAATTCCAAAAGTCATCAAGACAGACAACGGAAGTCCGTTCAACTCACATCAATTTAGAGAATACGCTAACAATACAGGATTCACTCATAGAAAAATTACTCCAAGATGGCCTCGAGCAAATGCACAAGCAGAAGCATTTAACAAACCACTAATGAAGAACATCAAAGCAGCTGAGATAGAGAGAAGAAACTGGAAACAGTCAATGTTCCAGTTCCTCAGACAGTACAGAACAACCCCACACAGCTCTACAGGAATAAGCCCTTTCAAACTACTGTTTAATAGAGAGGCAAAGACAAAGCTTCCATCCATCCCAAGGAAACAAACCAAGAATAATGAACTCCTGCGTCAGAATGATGAAATCTCAAAAACAATGATGAAAGCCGATGCGGACGTAAGAATGAAAACAAGACATAGTGATATTCGGATTGGCGACCATGTACTATTAAGAAATGAAGTCAAAGAAAACAAGACCACACCTGCGTATGATCCTAATCCTCACATCGTGATTAGCAAAAAAGGAAACATGATAACTACTAAACAGAGTGAGAGAAACGTAACACGAAACACATCATTCTTTAAGAAAACAAGACATCGACCCCTGACGACAGAAGCGGCTGATGAAGAAGAGATTATAGATGCCCCAGTGCAGAGAAATCATTCGACAAACCCAGAGGTTGAAGACGATGAACCACAAACACCGCGACCCACAAGACAAAGAAAGCAGCCTGCATACTTACAAGATTATGTGACGCGTATATGAATAATCAGTGAGGGGCATAATAATCCCCTAAAGTATTCAATATTTGTTTGTTTGTTTATTTTGTCTATATGTCAATTTTTAAATGTTTATTATGTATCACAGAATAACCAGTATTTGTTTAATATGTATTATTGAACGCTCGTAGATCTAGTCATTTGATTTAATTAAGTATTATTGGAATATGAAAAGAATATGAAAAGAAACTCTAGTCAGACATTTATAACCATGTTAAAATTGAAAATATCTGTTTGAAGAATAAGGTTTCAAATCTAAGAAAGGGAGAGATGTAATATCCTGTAACTCAGTCTATGGTCAAAAATACTCAATATTGTTAATTAGTGTTACCCGTAATTGTGTGTCTCGTGTTCGTATTGGTTTTGTATGTTATGTTATGTGCACATGTTCCGGTAAAATAAATATACATGTAAACGCGCCAACTGAGCAGAGTTTTCCTTTCAAAACATAAGGCACCAAAAGGGAGTTGGGGAGCGTTTGGGGAACATCTGTAACGGTTCCCTTTACAATTAGCCCTAGTTTATTGTATTCTCGAGTGAGTGGGACATTAGAATCTAGTGTACAAATATTAAAATCGCCCATTAAAATAAATTCATAATCTTTTCTTAACTGAACTAAGAAACTTTCAAATCTTTCAATAAAATTTGATTGGTTAGGCGGTCTGTAGCAAGTACCAACAATAATAGGCCTTGTCTTAGGTAGAAGAAGTTCAATAAAAAGGACTTCATCACTATCTGAGATTCCTTCGAGGCTCACTGGGGTGAAGGCAAGGTCTTCCCTTACGCAAGTTCGTATTCCACCACCACGTCGGTTGCGATCTTTTCTGATGACGGTATAACCATCTATAAGGATTTCCGTGTTTGATATAGAGCTGTCTAGCCAAGTCTCTGTTATCGATAGAATGACAGCTTCTGATTTGTAAGCTACAAGTTGAACTTCTTGAGTTTTATGTAGTAATGATCTTATATTGATGTGGAGAAAGTGGAGGCCCTTTTCTTTTAAAACATTCAAAATGTTCATCAGGTGATGGAGTATCAGGTTACTTTCAATCCGACTTATCAATAACAGTAGGAAAATAAGTCTTTTTAAACTTATTTCACTTGGTACGAGGTAAAATAGATTGTTGTTAGACACATGAAGAAACCAGTAATTTACTTGTATATGGGTTTCTTTGAGTTTGTTGTTACTTACTGCTCACAATACTTGGAAATGGTTTTCATGATATCGCTGGAGTGGCCATGTCATCTCCAGATAAGATATGGTGCCGAAAATGGTAAAAATAAAAGTTGTAAAAGTATACAAAAATATTCTAGAACAACTAATAAAAATGGTGTTCTAAAGGTTTACTCCTATTACAGTAAGAAAAATGGTACATTATACTGTTTTTGTGACATGTATGAATGTCTCAGGTTTTTTGAAAAGCCGAACTTGTTGAACAAATGCAGTACACCGATACACGAGCCAGTTGAAGAACGGCTTACCATATACGAGAAAGTGAGCGGTTTATCATATCGTTCCTGAAATTTTCGTAATCGTTCACTTCAAGGAGAGGATTCCTTGCTCGTCCAATGTCCTATAGACCTTAGCGGCCTCTACAACGATAGACCTATCCCTTGTTTCTTCTGACCCACTGAGCCTGTGATGATGTTAAAGCTTTGAAAAAAAGAATTTATCTCATAGCGTCTCTATTAGATCTTTGTCGTCAAATGCATCGTGTCAGATACATGTCAGCTCTTGACGTCAGTCCTCTGAATGTTTCATATCTCTATTTTCATGGTTAATGGATAAACTGTAGGGAAAGTACTCAATAGGTCTCTCTTGTCATACTCTTCTACTGTAACGGGAACCAGTTTATTTATGGCCGGAAAGTGCACTCAATCCGTCCCAAACTATATATGAATGGCAAAATTATCTTTTAACTTACAAAGTAATACGAAGGAACAGACTAAGCTTACTATGTAAAAGTGCAATAACTGGTCCTGTTTTATTCAATCCAGGTTCTAAAATTCCTAGATTATGATCAACACCTAACAATAAGAAGAAATTTTGAATTGTAACAATTAATTTATTATAGTGATAATTCTGAATAGTTTGAAGATGACAACAATTAATAAATAAGTTTCCAAAATAATCTCAAAATGTAAAACAAAAATAAAATGAGGTAGAAAAATAAATTAATAACTGAATAAATAATAAGAAAGTAAATAATTTGATAACAAAATTATAAAGGAGAAAAGTGAGTGCGATACCCTAGAAAAATCTATCAAAATAGATGGGAGTGAGCTTCCATACACCTTGAGAGATTTTATACAACGCCCTGAAAATAGTAGTGAGACTATGCAAGTAGACTGAAAATTTCCCTATAACCCTATTTATTACACAAGGGTCAAGGCAATTTATTTTTAGTATAACACTATAAAGACCTAGGGATATCTAATTCATCCTTGAACCAATGTGACTCCAGCTAAGGACTTAGTTACATTTTACAGAATTTAGTCAAATGTCCTAAACAAAAAATAAAATAAAACTGCACAAACAGTCCGAAATTAAACCCCTAAGAGAGAAGAGAAAGCTTGAACCTTTGGGTTCTGTAGCCTAGAGTGACTTAGAAATGCAGCTGCCATGGTTTATATATAAACTCTGACCAATGAAAATCAGTCTAACTAACTAGCTATAAAATAGTAATATGAATATCTAAAATGACTTCTGATATGTTCAAAGAACAACCTGTCAACCACTGAAAAGTCAGAAAACAAAATAAGTTCGGAATGACAGCCAATATGGAGGTAAATTTAACTTGAGCACATGTGAAAACAAAGTTAAAAATACAGGACTTTTAACACCAGGGATAACTATCGGAAAATGTATAAAGGTAATTTAAGGCACTAAATATTCTAAGAAAGACAAATTAAATGTGCAATAAAAACCAAAACCGTCACACTCTTCACCCCTTAAAACAAATATTACAATTTTTGTTAATACTAAATAATAATGAAGAATATTATATAATTTCTTAAATCCTCCAACAGGGCACTTCTCATCCCTTGGATTGTGGTCCTCCGTCAAGCTCTCTTCCCTAGCCCTCTCCTGCTCCTTGTGACGCACTCTGGGACGAGGACTTCTGCACTACCTTGTCGTTAAGCACAATTTCCTTCCTGATACTAGTTTCTTTGGAGGTATGAAGGTGTTTTCTTCGGAGATGACGTCGTACATCTTGATGTCCTTTAGTCGACAGAGGGGACAGTAATGTAAGGTTACGAATCTGCGATGGTATCGGTGGAAAAGACTCCAATAACTCCCAAGTCGGTTGAACCAATAATCTCCAGAAGGAAATCCTACAGTGGGACACACGATGCCCAAGTCATTTTAATATAATTAAAATTTGGTTGTAATATGTCATTTGATTGGATAAAAAAATTAATATTGTATAACCTGTTTTTTTTGTTTTTTGTTTTTTGTTTGTTTTTTTTTTGTTTTTTTTTGGTAGCTTTCAATTTATAATTTATGGATCCTCTATGGATTGTTGTTTTTTTTTATACTCGGTGGGCTTTAAGGCCCTTGGGCCTCTTGTTACGATATCAGTTGAAAAATCTTGTAATATGAGTATTGGGTTGAACACCGTTAAAGCTGAAC
Organism: Saccostrea echinata; assembly: GCF_033153115.1. Taxonomy (NCBI): domain Eukaryota; kingdom Metazoa; phylum Mollusca; class Bivalvia; order Ostreida; family Ostreidae; genus Saccostrea; species Saccostrea echinata. The sequence continues at coordinate 9,855,535 of NW_026889785.1, forward strand.
ATTACTCATAAATAGACACCGTCACACAGGTATTTAAACCCTTCGATTTCGTTACACCCGATTGCACATATAGCGTTTCTCTATAGAATTACATGGTAAAATTGTGATGGCGGTCAAGAGAAAACACTATGATATAATCTGCACTTTATTAGCTTACCGTCGCCTATGTATATATAATAATCTCAAGACTTGGAAGTTCCAGCGTGTCTGGTCTGGACAACAGCCAAAGTAGAAAAGAGAGAAGGAATGCGGGTACACGTCACACAATGTGTGCAGTGCAGCACGTGACAAGAGGCAGCAGGGCAATTCGTGCCCGGTACCTACAAGTCCACTACATTCCTCCCCATTTTGAACAAAGGGCGTCCCAGCCCGTATATATAGTACAATAGGACAATCTATAATGTACAAATAATCAAATAAATTAACTCCTAGCAGGGCCTATCACACATACATACATACAAACACACAATAGCAATATCAATTAAACATTAATGTCCATAATAAAATATTAATAGAATTAACACAGTTCATGACACAATCACTCATCAGAATCATCCCCCGAGTCATCTCGGTCCACCACGTGGTCCTACACTGCTCCCCGACTCCTGTCGTCCACCACGTGGTCCAAGACATCATCCATGGATAGGCTCTGCTACATCTAATGCGACATCTACGGTGCGGCCAAAAGTAGACAAAAGGTACACCAGATACACAGATACTATTCCCAAATGGGCAGAGAAACTAGTAATGATATCACGCACACTAACCGAAAATCCCCATTCTACTTTCCCCATCCGCCTTATAACCCACAGGCGGAGCTTCTCTAGCATAGTCTCGTTATCAGCACCCTCGGGAGCCACCCTCAATAACTTCGCTAACTCTAACAGAAACTTTAGAAATACCCCTAGATCATCAACACCCCTAGTATGAGATTCCCAAATATGAGTTAACATAGGTGTCGCCCCTGCAAACTTCGCACCACACCCATGTACTGCGCACCTAGTCTGAGTACCCCTATATCTAACACGACGTGCCCCTGCCCCCTCCGTACCTGCGAGAATTAACCGTAACCTGGCATAATCAGATAGCAAACCGGCACGTCCGACCCCTTGAGGTCGAGGAGTACCAATACCAACACGAAATGCGGTCTTAGGAATATCTTCTTCTCTCATTGCTACTTGATTGTATCCTTGTATAAGGTCTAAACTACTGAAATCTTTGGCTCCATTTAGACTATCCCAAGTGTCTTCAATACGCGGGAGCGGAAATACGTCTTTGAATTGAGTGCTCTGTCATCTACAGTCTTATGCTGTTGTCCTTCTTTCTGACAATCACAACAAGAGAAGCGTATGGACTGGTAATCTTACGAATAATTCCTTGGTTTAACAGTTTCTCTATATGTTGTTTCACTTCGGAAATTTGATTTGGAGGAATTCTGTTCTTTTTCTTATAGATACTTTGAATAATGGTGAACCGGGGGAGACATATCGGTCTTTTCTTTAAATTTTTAATATGTCAAGGTCATTTTTTGCAAAGGTTATGCTTACAATATTTTAATGGCCAAGTTTGAAATACAGTTTTATGGAATCACTGCAGCTGTCTGTTTCTCCTACTTTGCCTTCATGTCAGTGAGTACTCACTACAAATAATGAAAGTTTATTTTCAACTATGGATAGATGGTAATCAGATCTTTTATAACTATTTGCATAATGATTTGAATACATACCTAAATTGTTGAATTTATTTTCATTTGGATAAGAATAGAATTGAGTGAAAAGTTCCAATTGAAATTGTTATACTGTTCTCATTGGAAAATAAATCGCTTGAATCTGTTCTAACCATGTTCATTGTATGCCTTTGGGGTATTATATTGAATTTCATATTGTCACTTATATTTTGAGCCAAGTCTTACCACAAAAAAAATTCTCTGAGGTACATACTTCCTTTGAAGATCTGACAGAAGTTCAGTAACAGTTGTTTTTCTCATTACAAATAAAAAAACCCCAATAGGAAACTGAAAAAAATGGATGAAAAGTTCCATATCACACTCAAAACCTAAATATGTAACCTTAAGAATGAAGTTAGCATACCGTTTGACCTTGAGAGAGAAATCATGATGCACCATTTTATTTCCAAGGATACTGCTAAGGTTAATTTGTTTTGTCGCATATATGCGGTGTTCTTCTTTGATGGTTCTGTGGTGTGATAATACTTTTACCCCCTTCATATATCACTGCACGAAGCAGCAATCAGGTCAAGAGAAAAACAGATTTTATTTCATAACTACAGACAAAAGGTGATAAAAATGACAGCTATTTCTTAGCCTTAAAACCCGTAATTTAATTAATGTAATTAATTCAAGTAACTGTGTTCCAAGTCGTTCAAAAGTTTAACACATCCATTTAATCCACTTTGTTGCAATTGAAAGATACTGTATGTCAGGATAAAATATCATAAACATTGATTTGTATTAATTTTCTCTATCTAAATTGTATCTTAGTGTACTTGTCATCGTTCTCCTCCCTCCATATAAATCTGTACTCATGTTTTCTTCCTTCTCCATCACACTCGAAAATACAAACAGGGAACTTTAAATGCTTAGAAAATAAGAATTTGTTATTTTTAATTCTAGTCATTTACAATATGTATAAGTTTTAGTTAACAATCGAGGAGAAAAATTAATGAAACAGATTATCTATAGGTAAATCAGCTATAGTATACAATGTCAAATGCAAAACATTAGTGTGGACATTGGTCAGTTAATACGTACTTGCTTGACCTTTATCCTTCCCTACAATGAACAAATTAAATACTGACAATATTTTTCTGTTTTCTAAAAACTATTGTATCTTCCATGAATTTATGATCTATAGAGAGGTTAGTTGTTTTCTTACCAGTAGCTTTTGTGTGCAAGGATCAGCTTTTTTCCAGTTTCCCGTTTCGTTTCAAACTTCTGCAAGAAAAAAAAGCAACAGGACTTGATTTTAGGTAATGATCCTATAAAAAGATTCCACACAAAACATTTGAGATACCTTATCGAAGCATTTGTGCAAGATACCAGAGAGCAGTTTTTCTTACGTAATCCGTAATCTTACAAAAAATGTTTCAATTCTGTTCCTATCCAACACACAACTACTTTTGTTGTTGTTAATATGATAAACAAATATACATGAACTTAAAAGTCCTTGTATTTTGTTCCTCAAAAAAAGTTCTTGTAGGTTGTTGATTGTAATAATGAGTAAACTTCCTGAGGTAGTCCTGAACTTCACCTTTACAAAGATAGTTCAATACATCTAAAACAGGCCTTTTGGTAATGGTAATCTTATGAATTGCCATTATCACGATATTTGGAGTATTCATTAAAAAAATATGAAAACTTCAAAAATTACAAAAGGTGGGGTCGAATTATCTAATGTTGGCGACGTCAGTATTTTCTAATATTTCTTGTTTTTGATACGTCTGGACCACAGGGCATTCTTGATGGCGTTGTCAATGCAATTTCCTTCTTTAACTTATGGGAACTATCTTTTCTTTACAATCCTTGATATTTTACATTTATATTTATTCCTGTGTGGAAAGCATGGCTTCCTTGGATTCCAGTTGCCTGAGGAAGTTTCTTTTCCCGGCAAACTTAATAAGTTGCCTCTGTTGGACCTCATTCTTAATTGAAAACAGGAGTCATATCCAATTACTTAAGGGTCGTCAGTTGCTTCATTTGTTTGAAGATCATCCGTAAGGCAGCAGTTTTAATTCTTCGTTCGTTTGATAGTGCAGCTTTCCTTCATTTCTTCTTCTGTTTCATATGTTTTGCTTTAAGAAAACTCAAATTTCTTTGTGTTATTTAGCTATAAAAATTTAAAAAAAAATTTAGTAAGCAAATAAAGGTACATTCTCAATAAAGATGTCAGAGATTAAAATTCTCACGAGTTAAAAAGGAAGAACTCGATCATTTGACCGAATATACAAACATGCAGAGTCACGTGTCACAGAGGAATTATCGGAAATTTTTGTCTGAGTTCTGTGAATTTTGACGGTTTTCTGAGGATTTATAGCCAAAATTTAATTCTTCAGGATGAAAAATCACCTTGCAGCTGTATGTATCTATATGAAAACTTTCGTACAATTTTGAGAGTTTTGTCTTTGATACTTAACGTGTTTTTTTTCTTCGGAACTGAGCTTTGCTTAGTAGCCATTTCCTGTGTTCGCTTGTGCTCGGTTGATTACTCTTCAGCGAGAGATAATTCTACCGGTCCTCTAGATAGAATATAAATAATAATGGAAATGTTAAAACCAGTTTATGTAAAAAACATTAACATTATAAATATTTGGACAGTTTTATCTAATATTAAATAATATGGAGATAACGAACAGTATTCAAGCTCAAAAGTCCATTAAACAATACAAAATAAGAGCAGAGCAAACACGAACCTCCAAACATCAGAGGTGGGATCAGGTGCCGTGGAGGAGTGAGCATCCCCTGCCGACCTTGTCATGATCGGGAAATAACGGAAAAATCCGTCGATAATTGAGTGTGTAAATAATGGCCTAACAATTAGTATGAAAAACGTCAGGCAGCATTTGACTCAATGATAAATTGTATTTGCTGACAAGGTCAATGTATCGACCACAGAACTTAGGAAATGATGACTTTAAACGAGACAGCAGATATTCTTGTTTCATCAACTTATTTGTCAATAATTGACCTCGTTTTAGAAATTGTACATACGTAGAGCATGCTCTTGCGTATCGAATCAACTGAGAGATATATACCCCGTATGCAGGTGATGAAGGTATATTGCTGCATAAGTAAGGGAAGTTTACGATTGAAAAGTTAAAGTCATCACGTTTATCATAAAGCTTGGTTGTTAGATTACCATTAACGTCTTTTTCAAGTAAAATATCTTAATATGAAACAGATGTGTCAGACTCTGTGGTAAACCACTGAAAGTGTTATCTCCTACAAATAATATGATAGAGACTGGTATCGGGATTGAGAACCCAGTTAACTTGAAATTAATTACAGGCTTGATCTCTGTCAGATCGGACTCGATGATGTGCGGGTTTAATTTTCTAAATCATATAAGGTCATTCGGGAATAAAGTAGAGCACTGGTAGGGTGTTAAGAGGACAATGCCCAGTAAATTGTAGAACCCAGAAGATAAGTATATTTTTAAGGGAAGGAGAGGGGGTGTTAAATAAAATATCTGCATCCACTATGTACCGGTATTTTCTACAAGAGTTCCAAATGACTCTACTTGTGAATTCACCCACCTGGTTTGTCATTCGGTTTTGAATATATAATGATTGCGAAAAGATGTACATACAAACTTCTTGAAAACTGTGAATTTACATAAATTAAAAAAAGGTTTTAGATAAACGAAAGTTAGGGCACATGATAAAACATGTTAACCAAGGTTCTTCAACAGGGGCTTCACCGAAACAAAGTGACAAGATACAGGTGCTTGTTCTTTCTCGTATTTGTTTAACTTTTTTTTTTAATATTCCTTCTTTGTAGGATTCTCAGTGTGGCTATTTTGGGGGTAAACTTCCTGATTAAAACCAGCGTTGTATAGATTTTAGAAATTAATTATGATTTTTTCAGGTAAAATATGTCATGTATTTGTGAGTAGTTTTTCCGACTTGGCTAGAACACCATAGTTATTGCTTCCAGATCTCAGTGTTTAAAGGATAAGAGACCCAATGGCCGTAACGGTCACCTGAGTATAAAACAACAATCCATAGAGGATCCATGAAATTTAAATTGAAAGCTGAAAAATAAAAAAAAAAAACAAACAGGTTATACAATATAAATTATTTTTCTATCCAATCAAATGACCTGTTACAACCAGAATTAAATTATATTAAATGACTTTTCATGGTTTCTTTTTTAAAAGATTTTAAAATGATCTTTCCTATAAATTCCAACTAAAACACTTTGATCAACTGTTGTGCCCCCTCCCTACCCCAGGGGGTCAAGATATGAACAAATTTGAATTAACAGTACCCAAAGATTGATTGATTGATTGTATATTGTTTTACGTCCCATTCGAGAATTATTCACTCATATAGAGACGTCAACATATACTATATTCGACCTTTACTCGGCAATCAGGGCCATTGAGCAGTGAGGGATCTTTATCGTGCCAACGCCTGCCGTGACACGGGGCCTCGGTTTTTAAGGACCCGCAACTTTCATTTCAAAGTGTCGAGCGCATGGCGAAGGAACAGTTGCTACCTATTTTTTATCGACTTGGGTCTGTCGCGGCCGAGATTCGAACTCACGACCTCCCGATCACGGAGCGAGTGCTCTACCGACTGCGCTAAGGCTTCCACTCAATCGTTTATAGTTGCGTGTCCAAAAATTAACCATTCAAAGGACGGGGATCTTCCAAGAATTGTTATGAATGAACTGCTGTAACTGGCAATTTTTATCAATAAACAATAGTTTTTTGAAATGAACTATAGATAACTTTTCCAATGCAGTGGAAAAGTGGCCCCAAACCATCTCACATCTAATTTTTTGGTGTAGATTATACTGAAAGCACACTTTAGACCATAATTCTGCATTATCATGATATATATATATATACAAGATTTACAATTATTAACCCTCTTATATGTATATTGCTGTATATTGAAACAGAATATAATGTTAAATCCATTACTCAGCAGTCTGAAATCCTTGACCTTTTCAGATATCTGAGAATAAATTGCAGATATCAATATGTTTAATATGAATTTTATGAGCAAAATTAAAAAAAAAAATGGATAAATCATATTAAAAGAAAGGATAAAATCACATGATGTCATTTACAAATCACATAAATACTTACATATAAATATTTAAGACATTCTACTTTTTAGCCAATCATAGATAACGATCATGTATTATACCTTTTCTTCAAAATGCATTTTTATCATATAATTCTACAATAGCAATTAAAATGACCCCAGAAGTTTTATAAAAACAGAGAAATATACAATTTTAAAAATACATATTTCATAACAGTTAAAGCTAATGATCATCATCTCCATTAAATTGATCATTACTTAATGTTAAAAAATTATCATTGGCATCTTCCATAAAATATGTATGCATAAAACCATAGTATGAAATATTGTGATGAATTTTTAAATATCATAAAATCAGAAATGACTTAAAATATCATCAATGAAATTAAGTGCCCCAAACCTTTGAGCCAAACTAAATCTACATAAAATATATTAACACTTTATTTACTTTTGTGCAAGGAAAAAAATAATTCTCACAAGAATTCTGCATCAAGTGACCTGCAAGCATCTAGAGCAAGCAATTAAATACATTTCTATGACTGTCATTATTTATTAAACTCTTTGTACATTTTTTTATTTGTCAAAAGGCTTTGTTATAGGCATAATCAGTTATACTTATGTAAATTGAATCTTATAATATTATATACATGTATTTCAGAACCAGACATTAGCTAGTTTCTATCTACATAAAATGTATTTAGAATCTTAACTCTGACAGGTATATGTGATAGTCTGAAATATTGAAGGAATGGGTAAATCACTTTGTTGTTCATATCTATTATTTGTTACTGTTACAGATTGCGTGAGTCCATTTTCTGTGCACTCGATATAAACAACATAAATTTATTTTCACTGTACATATCCATCATGCTGTGCATTTTACAATAAAAATAAAATGCATAATGTTCACAATCTGTGACACTATAAAAACACACTGCAATAACTTTTAAAAATTAAGGTCAGATGTCTTAAACTTTCCCATTTCCAATGATGTCACTAGAGGAAACTTAATATTGTTGAGCAGTTTCTGGTAGTAGCTGAAAAAGAAATGTGATATTATGAATTATACATTAACAACTTCCTACTTAATTTACACTGAAACAAAAAAGGGCATTCATTTTACAAGTATTATTTTGGGGGGGGGGGGGGGGATGTGTTAATAATACTCTATATTATCTAAAAACAAAACAGAAACAAAAAAAAGAGAAAACAAAAAAACAAAAACATGTTATTCTTATTTCATAATAAAATTTTACCTTGTATATGAAATGTTCAGGCAAAGGGTTCCTCAAACACCGTTTGCCTATGTCAAATACTGTAGTGTGATGTAGTTTTGTATCTCAGCTAACGATCCCAATGTCAGTATTTGATCACAGCTACATATGAAAGGTTGTCAATATAATCACTGCATATTTCTTTTTTTCACTACATATGCAGGACCAAAGATACAACTTTTCGTTCACCAAATTAATCAGTCCGACACTTGTGAAAATAAATTACTCCTAGTCCCTCTTAAATCCTGTTGTTCAGGATCTCCTAAGTACCTCCACAATATTCTTCATTTCCACCATCCTTCGCCAAGCATAAGTAATTTCCATTTACACTGGAGAATAAAAGAAATTGACATTACATGAATACTGTGCAACTATGTATATAGTCAATGTAAATAAATTTGGGTAATTTTGATCATTTAATAGTATTTATTTGAATATTGATTACAAATGATACTTAAATAAAAAATAAATACTAATTTTTAATTAGTGTAAACCACTGCATTTATAAATAAATTACTGACAAAGTACATTGTTAATGTTCATTGTAAATGTTGCACATTATTACTATCATTAAGTACTGTACATGATGAGGCATTATCAATTTTTATCATTAATGTATGTCCATAGAATTATTCTGTTTTTTAAAAAAATCAGATTTAATCCACTTAACTTTATTTGTACAGTTAGAAACCGTGTTCAGGAGTTCATTATACTCTGGTAAATCCAATCTGTAAGTCTGTAAAGTTGGAAACAAAATAATGATGAAATTCAATTCCAGCAATTTTTAGTGTATTAAATATGCAGCACCAGAATCTCCATGTATACACTCAAATATGGGAAACTGAAACTATAATGTAGAAGAAAGTTTCTTTGCCTATACATCTGGAAGTTATTCAACGGCAATGTTATCCAAATTCACAATTAAACTTCCAAACATTATCCAATTTTTACTTTCAGAGATTCATTACATAGGTAGAGGCATTCTGAATGTCAGAAGCATCCCCATCAAATAGTGTAATGTTAAAATAAGAAAAAAAAACATGAAGCATTTTGCTTTCACATTTTATGAACGAGTTCAAAATGTACTTTTAAATTGATAGTCCCAACCTTGAACATTAAAAATAAATGTAAAATAATTTCAAGAATATCAACTGCTAAAAAAATATAATTAAAATTGCCATTGATACAATACTTGCACATCATTTCAGTACAGCTTTTCCTGTTTACTATCCTGAATGCATCATTTATGAATTAGGAAAAGGTAATGTAAGCATTATTATGATTATTATTACCTGAGGTTCTCCTTCATGATATCCTCAAATCTGAATCAGAATATTTAAGGCTTTCTTTTTGGTTTTCTAGACTGCACTCCTCGGCTATTAACCAGAGAAAGTTAACAATTGTCACTTTTGGAAAAATAAAATGCAAGTGTCACATCACTGCAATCAATGCAAGTGTCACATCACTACTAAAACTGCAACTGTTATTTAACTGTCGATTCACTGCTAAGAATGCAAGTGTCACATCACAATCATTGTTACGGATTAATTAATACATCACATTATTCTATAGAAAAAATTATGAGGGAAACACAGTCATATCCATAGAATGTGTGTTAAAAAATCAAATGAGCCGTCCCATGCGAAAAAGGCCCTTATGTATTTTGACGTCATAATGAGAAAAACGCCGGTAAAGATAACGTCATAAAATACAAGTTGCGTATGTTATATATTTTCCAACATTTTAACCTGAGCGCTATCAACTTATTTTCATTGTTGTATATATCATTTAGAGCCAAAAGAATATCAAGGAAAAAAGAAAATATGAATTTTTAGAGCTAAGTTCCATATAAATGGACATTTCCAATATCGAATATTAAATTTTGCTGATATAATTAGGTGTAGTTTTTTTTATCCATTTTTTTATACATTGAAAGCGATTGTACATGATAATCGATATATACGTCTGCATGTACACATCCTTAAACACAAATACATAGTAACCGAATTAAAATAATTAACAATGGATGAAAAAAAAATCTTAAACCGTTTATATATGCAATTAAAATTTTGTTCAGCTCAACATGTAGCAAATGACGAAACTTGAAAAGGTTGATTCTTTGTAAAGCATTAAATTTAATAAAGAAAACATCTGATTTTTTTTTTTCAAAACAACATTTATTATGTGTGTATAAACGCGATTGACGATCTGCCTTCGTCACGGTCATTTGCGGTCAATGTGTTTGTTGTCTCATTCAAGTAAAGAACCAGTTTTTACTGTTTACGGAGACAGCCTAGCTTGTGATTGAACGAGACGAATGTGTTTGCTACGATATATATTTCTTGAAATTTGAGAATAAAATCTAGTATCATTTGTTAAAAGTCTTGGACCAGGCGAAAAAAAAATGAGGAAAAAAAGTAAATGCTGCAAACGAAAAAAAACTGACCAGATTTTTTTTTAATGCAATCTATGGGAAGATTTGAGTTTGCTAAAAAAAAAAATGGGGGGGGGGGGTTAGAGGTGGGTGCAATTAGCCATTCAGTAAACATCTTCATTCTATCTCATTTAATTACCAGTGAAACATTATGTATGGAACCCCCCCCCCCCCCCAAACAACATGCCTGCATTTAATTCCTAGTAAATAATGGGTCAATATTTATAAAACCTCAAAAACATAATACGGGGAAATTAAATCTGAAAGATTGAATACAGATTCATTTCCCTGTAATATTGCATCTGATTATTATTTTAATTTCTTCCAAAGATGCAGTGTTTGTCTTAATTAAAGGTTACGAAAGTAAATACTTTCTTGTGTAGGAAGGCTTGCAATAAGTTCAGTTTAATCTTTAATTGATAAATGGGAAGAATGACTGCTTATTTTTATTTATTTATTTTTTTTAATCATATTTGGCCATTTCTTTAGGCATTTACGTAACAACGTTTTTCAGAAAGGGGGGGGGGGCGGTTAAAATGACAAGTAAAATATAGACCAAAAAAAAGAAGTGTATTTCGGTAAGGGGTTAATCCCTTTTCGACAAAAGAAAAATGAGCTAAAATTGCAGTGCTCAGCAATGTCGGCGATACAACCAGAGGTTACTCAGTAGATAGATACAAGAATATCCAATGCGTTCAATTTTATCAGACCTCGTGTCAAGGGCCGTTTCACAAATACTAGTACAACATGTCAAAATTTTACGAGCTTGTTAGGTGTCAGCGAAGAAAATTTGATTTCTTTTTAAATCTGAGAACACATCTATCACCGTGCAAAATCGACTCTTAAAATAAATCTTAGTTTGAATATTATTTAAAAATATATTCTTTTTATCAATTTTAATTACAAATCTTTTATTAGTGTAAATTGCCCTGAACACTTTTTACAGCCCTGTATAAAAACATTCACGTACTTATTTAATTTAAACTTCTTTCATGTCCTTCTTATCAAAGCTTTTCACAGACTTTGTAATTTACTCAAGACATGTCATTTTATCAATTCGCTAATTGTTGTCAAAGAACTCGGTTATATACCAGTATCTAAATTATGTGTCCGGAGGCCCGACGAATTTACTGGCCACTTCCGTCTGTGTCCCTGCATGTATTTCTTGAAAGTTAAAATTGCCGTCCATCGTTAAAAGCTTTAATAAACTCGGAAACTGATTTACTCATTACTTTGGATTTATACATGGTAATATGTGATTTCGGGAAGAGTCCGAGGAATACGGCACAACTACTTCCGGCCCGCAGCGCCACTCATTTCACTGCCAACATTCCTTCTTTCCCGATCAACGACATATCTTATTAGACCCAAACTAAGCGGTCATAATTCCACAAAATTTGAGAACCACAAAATGGATGGAAGAATATGTAGGCTTAAGCTTATAATTTTTTTTCTTCAGACGAAATTCAGCGAAGAGGGGGGGGGGGGTTTACATGATGAATCAATATGACATTAAAAAAAACTTCAAAATATATTCTGAACTTAAAATGACCGTATAAGGATATGACGATACTATGAAAATTATATCCTCATCCTCAGTTTTTGTGAGATTACATGTTCACTGCAAGACATACGAAATTCAATATTGACCCGCTTATAAGTCGGTACAGTGCAAATAGGCGGTGCAAATATTATGTCGGTTTACGCCAATATTGCAGGGAATACGACCAACTTTAAAATTATGTTTGTATGCCCTCTCCCGACCCAGGACGAAAAAATTGGGTCGGTAGGTAGGTCAGAATTTTTCCCCCAGAAAATTTTGATATCAATGCTGAATTTTCAAAATCTGTTTTCCGAAATGCAATAAAAAAAGTTTCTAGGCAGTTAAAAAAGTTTTGAGACGGGCCATTTTTAACCGGCGGAGAGGGCTATCAGCCAATTTTGACAGATGGTCTAATATGTACAATATCGTAAGAAACATATATTACCCATGTAAAGGGAGGGGGATTGTCTCAGCACTTATTATTTGCCTGTGTTTACCAATGTGGGACTTTGAATACATATATGTTCAGTATTGTAGGTACATTACCCCCCCCCCCCCTTCCCTAAACTCCATTTAATTTGTCAGAAATTCTCCTAAACTTCATTCTTTAACTTGTCAGAAAAATTTTAACTGGATTTTTACTGCAGATGCCCCCCCCCCCACCTCCCCCTTTGCCGATCAATTTTCTGTATCCTATCCGCCCTTCAAGCTTTCTTTCATAAATTCATCTAGGTCATGAATAAAACAACAAAAATTATATCCTTATGATGAAAAATTATCAAACAATGAACCCTATAATTACTAGGAAGACGCAGTGTTATCAGTCTTATCTTACGGATTCTTTTTAAAATTTTAAACAAATTGTTTTTCATAAACTACAAATAAATAAAATACAAGTCTGTAAAACATCTAAACACATATCTTTTATTTGTTTGGGTTTTTTTTATTTACTTTTTACTTTTCTCTGAACCGTGTATCAGAGCAATATTCACGTCTACAGTGTAACAAGACGTTGCGAGTGTATAATGTTATTATTTAAAAAAAAAAAGCATACCGGGTATTTACCGATATAAAACCATTATCTTTGTTTTATTTATGAGAAAACTTGCATAAAGAATTTTTTTATCGGATTTTTTAAATCATGTATGTTACAGTTGACCAAAATGGACATTTATGTGACATGCAAAAATGTCGACACTCTTAAAATGTACATATAACTTACGTCTAATACAGAGTCCAAAACACCTCTTCTTTATAAAATTAAACAAATAACAATGAAACGGTTTCGACAACTAGTATTTAATTTAGATATACTTTCACGAAAACAACTTAATCAAATATTGCATGTAAAATAAAGTCAGGAGGTTTATTAATAAATTTTTCATGTATATTTTCGTGTGATAAAGAAATGTTTTTTTTTTTCAATCAGATACATATTTCAATATTCATATTTCAAATATTTCTGAGAGGGATAAAATTATACAATGTAAAAGCGTCAGTTTGAACGTCATTTTTCAAGGTAATTTTAACATTTTCTTAACCTTTGATTCCCTGTATCTCGGTTATTATTCTGAATATTTGAATCAAACTTTATATTTGGTTATTTTACACTATTATCTATCATAATCCTTTGAAAAGTCAATTTCCGAAATTTTTACCTTAAGGGCCCTTTTCGCATGGGACGGCTCAAATGGTAATCACTGTTTAATTCAACAGTCATATTCGCACAATTCCATTTCCTGGTCAAAAGGAATCCAAAGGTACTGCGACCCTCACATCACTGGTGAAAAATATAAGTATCATATCACTGCTTAAAATGGCATTGTCTTACCAACCAGAATCAACAATCAATGTTACGGATTAATACATCACTTCCATTCAAAAAATTCAATCCAATGGAAATCACTGTTCAATCCAACAGTCACATTCACACAGATCTCATTTTTTGTTCAAAAGGACTGCAACAGTACTGCCACCCTCACATCCCCAGTGAAAAATACAAGTGTCACATCACTGCTAAAAGTACAAGTGTCTTACACAAACCAACAATCAATCTTATGGATTAATACATCACAATCTTCCAAATGAAAAATTACAAGGGAAACAATCATATTTCCATGGATTATGCTTCAATCGAATGGAAATCACTGTTTAATTCAACAGTCACATTCACACAATTAGGCTTCACACCATTCCATGTCCTTGTCAAAAGAACTGCAAAGGTACTGCCACCCTCAGCCAGACATCTTTGACAATCCATTCTCCCAGGATCAAGAGAGGAATAAATTCACAGGAATCATCACAAATAAAAAAAAATTAGGGTATCACTGCTAAAAATGCAAGAGTCATTTGACTGCTAAAAATGCAAGTGTCACATCACTGCTAAAAATGCAAGCGTCATTTCACTGCTAAAAATGCAAGTGTCATATCACTGCTACAATTGCAAGTGTCACATCAAAATCAATACTGCGGATTAATAAATCACATCCATAGGAAAAATTAAGAGGGAAACACAACCAGATTTCCGTAGAATATGAGTGAAAAAATCTAATGGTAATCACTGTTTAAGCCAACATTCAAATTCACACAATTCCATGTCCTGGTCAAGAGGACTGCAAAGGTACTGCCACCCTCAGCCAGACATCTTTGACAATCCATTCTCCCAGGATCAAGAGAGGAATCATCACAAATAAAAAAAAATTAAGGGTATCACTGCTAAAAATGCAAGCGTCATTTCACTGCTAAAAATGCAAGTGTCACATCACTGCTAAAAATGCAAGTGTCATTTCACTGCAAAAAAAGGCAAGTGTCATATCACTGCTAAAAATGCAAGTGTCTATATTATATTTCCATATGGAAATTATCATTTTAACACTTCTTCAGGATCTGTCTTTAAGCAGAGAGAGTCTTTTAGTGTAAACACTGATCACATTGTTTTCGAAATGGGGCTGTATATAAACAAACGTTAGTGAAAAATTGCAAAAAATAAATTTAAAAGAATAAATCACAACATAAGAGAAATGAAAATCAAGAAGGTTTCTTTTTTCCATAGTTCCTCTGTTTGAGCTCCTCTAGCCAGCATTCAAATGACTGGGTTGCAATTTCTACACAGTATACATTTCCATAATACTGTTTATGGCCAGGTGAATGTCTGTCTTTCTTGCACTTCCTGCACACAATTCCAGCAGTTTTCCTAATATACTTCCTGTGAATTACTCCAGCTTCCTCTTCTTGCTCTTTTCTTTTCCTATACCTGTGGGTGGAGTATGATATAGGTGTAGGAACTTGAATGCTAGAACTGTGAAGGAGAGGGGTGTTGGGTGGTTGAATCTGCAAGAACACTGTGTGTTGAAATGCAGATGTGTTTAGAATAACTAGAGGCTGTATTGATTGAGTGGGGACAAGGTGCTGCACAGGTGAAGCAGGTAAAGGATCAGAAGGTTGGATCACTCTTCTACTCTTTAACTTTACCATGCCTGCAGTGTTTGGAGGGAGAACAAACTCGTGTGGATTATCAGCTTTTCCAGAGGGCAAGGATGCATGCTTCTGAAGAGGTGCAGGTAAACTTGCAGAAGCTGTCACTGGTGGCTTTGGGGGTACTGCTCCTTGTTCCAAGATGTACTTATCTTGTTTCTTTCCACGGCGATTATACCTAAATGTAGAAGTATCTGTGTATAATAGAGTATGAGAACAAAAGATACAACACAGTTAACAAGAGGCCCATGGGCCAAATCACTCAGCTGAGCACTTTGGATAGGAAAAAGCAGAAATCAGTTCAAAATTGAAAATTTTAAATACAAATTTGGTTCTGACATTTGATCTATTGAGGCCTTGGCCTACCTCCAAGGGCATGACTGGAACACATTTGAAAAAAAAAACCTACCTAAGGATGCTTCTGAAGTCTGGCTTTGATATCCTTGAAAGAAAAATTTTATTGATATATCCCTTATATATTTATTTATAACTCTGATCTTCTGTTGTGGCCCCACCCAAACCCCAGGGGTCCTGATTTAAACAAACCTGAATATACACTACCTGAGGATACTTCCATATTAATATGACTTAATCATGACTTTGCTGTTCTTGAGAAGAAAATTTTTCAATATTTTTTTCAATACATTCCAACCCCCCCGGGGGGGGGGGGGGATGACTTGAATAAATTTGAATGTTCTCTATCTGAGAATGCTTCCATTATGTCCCCACCTTAAAACCTGGGGTCATGATTTGAATAAATTTGATTCTTCTCTATGTAAAGAAGGTCTCACTTAAGTTTGAACTTTTTTGGCCCAGTAGTTCTTGGGAAGATTTTGAAAGAGAAACTGTCTATCTTTTTTTACTATTTCTTAGTTATCTCTCCTTGGAAATGGAAGTGGCCCTTCATTTGAACAAACTTGAATTCCCTTCACCCAAAAATACTCTTTGCAAAGTTTGGTTGAAATTGGCCCAGTGGTCCTGGAGATAAAGATGAAAATGTGAAAAGTTGACATCAATGACAGACAACGGACAAATTTTGATCAGTAAAGCTCACTTGAGCCTTTGGCTAAGGTGAGCTAAAAAGTACCTCCAATTAAGACTTGGCAAGATTTCATCCCTCTCAAAACTATTCCCCTTAAGTTTCACATCAGGAAATAGTACCGACCTCAGGGAGCTAGAATCTTGAAAAAAAAAACACCCTTAATTATACATATTTATTTTATATGTACAGTATGCTCATATCTGAAATATGTGTGTATACATTATTCTACTTTGTTGTATTTTCATTAGGGATGTCAACGAATAGTCGACTATTCGACTATCAGTCGAATGGACCGACGATCGAATAATGAAACGACATTCGAATTTTATCATAATTAAATAAATACAATAAAAGAGTGATAAGGTGATGGAATTCTCATCACAAAATTGAGAAACCGTCTTTCCCAATAGACAGTCGATAATTTTCCTCAACAAAGAACGGTTGATTTTCCATGTACATATAAAAAATACAGTGATTATAAGTGCTTCACTACTGCCACGTACTGCGGGAATTATTTACCAGTAACTGCCTGTGTTGTTTTTGTAATTTAAAAATCACCCACCAATTTACTAGGCTTTGTTTGTAAAATTATTAATTGGACTTCATCTTATACCATGTACCAATTATTTTTTATCATTTTAAGATTGCTCAAACGCAAGGAAGAAACCATAACTTTGACATGTTTTGACACTCCGATAATTATTAAAACAATTCGCTTACATTTTAAACTGTATAAGAACATTTTGATAGCCAGAGCAAACAATAATCGAATAAGAAGTATCTAACTGTTTAACAATTTCACAGGCACTTGACGTGCGGATAGTGTGAGATTAACCCCCCCCCCTCCCCCAATTTATTTCATAATAAGCTTTTAAAAAAAATCTCCTAGCAGTTTTTTCTTTGCTTGCTAAAATAAAAACTGACTGCATGCACAAATCGATTTATGAATTCTATTGACGGGGAAATCATACATTTTGGAGAATTAGGAAAAAATCATGCTATCTACACGTTACGTTGCATAAATTTTGATGTTACTTTTTAAATAGATTTAAGTAAAAGGGCTTTCTGAATTCTAAATACATCATGTACCAGTGAAGTTTGAAATACAATTTTATTTTTGGAAAATGTTCCGAATATATTCGACTATCGTTCGAATAATGCAATCGAATATTCGACTAAGGAAAATAAATATTTTAACATCCCTAACTTTCATAGTCAATACTAGGCCAGCAATTGCTCTTCCAAGCCCCTATCTTTTCTCCTTACAAATATATTAATGCCTTAAAAGGAGAAACTACAGATTTAGTGCACTATTGCATATTCTATATGTGATGTTAATTAGATGTTGATTCCAAAAGTGAAAGTAATGTCTCTAATATTTATACTTTCATATGCTTACCATTGTGTAAGGGTTGTTTTTATTTATTGCTGGTATTTGGATGGATGTTCTGGCCATAACTTGTGCATTGGAAAGTACGCATCGACGAATATGTTCATAAGCCCTTCTACTCAGGGTCCATCTATCTTCTCTTTTACCATCAGAAGCACGTTTTGAGCTCACGAAAATTTCACATAGCTTACTGATGACTGCCTCCACATACCGATTACAGTCTGGCCATTGTGCTGGGCCTGTATTTGGGCCTAGAAAACAACTGAAAGAAGAAAGAAGAAAAAAGACCTATGGGTCATATTGCTTATTTGAGTCATGATCCTATTGCCCACTTATAATAATGTTAAAGAAACCATTATTTTCATCAATATCAAATATATTTATATCATTGTTTAACCTTGATTTGCATTTATTTACCATATAAGTTTCTGATATATCCGGATTTGTTGTATGACCTACAGATGTGTTTTTACAATCATTTAGTAACTTTCTATTTTGTTTCTCAACCTGTGCACATCACCTACAGCAAACTATACGTAGACATTATACACTGGAGAAATGCATTTTGAAAGTCAAATTCATGCCAAAAACTTCAGCAAAACTTATTGGAAACTAGTTATAAGTTATGAATGCTTTAGATGCATGTACATTTGATGCACTCAAGTACTTGAACAGTTAACATGGGAAGACTAAATGTACATCTTGCACTTGTGCAACTGTATTTTACCGATGACATACTGTATGCCATTAGAAGAGTCACCACTATGCATATATATGCGCATGTCATGATTATATACTAGTGTGTTTGAATGGATCCAAACTTAATGTATCTTATGACATCAGCATATCAAGAAAATGTGTCAATATATATATATCTTGAACACTTTACTAGTTTAGGGAAGTGCACTGCACAAATCGAGAAAATAACTTTTTTTTCTCTATATATATATATATATAATCAAAGGATTTAACTCAGTAATAACTTAACAGTAAACTCAATATAGCACTTGGACACAAGTAGTCCATCCCAATCAGTTACTAGAGGTACTGTAAACAAGTTCATGAAATTACCACCCCTACCTCCTTCCCGCTGCATTAAGTTTTAAAGTGCCAATTTACATATTTCTAAGAAACTGCATTAAGAACCCTTTTTACACTGCACACTAAAGAGTTCTGATTCTATGGTATTTTTCTGCAGTTAAAGTGATCTGCCCTTAGATCTCAATTCCAATAAATTGAAATTTACAGTATATTATGCTCAATTTGTAATCAATTTAGTATTGATAACATTTTAAAAAGGCCAAAATAAATTATACAGGCGAGTTAAGGCTAGGTATTGACATTTGTATGTAAATATACTAATTAAAATGCCTAAGGACTATATCCATTATACAGAGAAAGTTAAAACTTATTGTCTAATATATACTTGGTACCAATGACATGAGATAGTCAGTACACATTATGACGTCATATTATGACGTCATTATTCTTTACTACACAAGGTTATAATGGACATCAACAAAAATGCTTCGGTGCAAGGGCATGCTCTATTTTATTTAACTGAAATAAGGTATGTTTTGAAGCAGAATATTTTAAAGATTGATGGTATTGCTGCACAAATATCAACAGCTCAGTTGTATAATTTCTATTTATAAAGTTTTAAGTTGAATCTGGGTAAAAATGTACAGTCTGGTATAAGTTTCCCCAAATTCCAATCAAATGAGAGAATGCCTAGGATTTGTGCAGCAGTTTCTTAACTATAGAATATTCTTCTTAGCATTATACAATTTTTATGTAAAATTAAAAAGGGTAATACCTTGTGCCGAAGCTGTTTTGTTGATGTGTTTTATAACCTCCAGTAGGTAAGAACAATGATGTCATAATATGACGTCATAATGTGTACTGGCTATAACATATCGTGGGTACTAAGTATGCATAAGAAAATGAATCAAAACTTTCTCTGAATAATATATATACCTCTTATGCTTAAATTTATATTAGCTCATTTGCATAGAAACGCCTGTACCTAGCCGTAACTCACGTGCGTAATTGAACACTTTATTTGCGTGTATTTTCTCCACGCAAGTAAACAAAAGTGATTTCTGTTCATTGACACTTTGTCGTCTCTGAACATTTTTCCTGGGGAGTAAATGCCACATACCATATATTGAAAATTAGATAGATAAGCTCAATATTTACACCTTGATTCAATATAATTTTCTCAATGTCCAAAAAAATAAAAACAAACATTTTGCACTGGTGTATAGAGGGTCCTTAAGTAAAGTTTGTGTAAAGTATGAAGTTAAAATATTTCTGATATAACCTGATATGAATTTTCAATTTTCGTTTGCCAGTGATCTTGAATTTGCATGAATGACCTTAGGTCAAGGTCAATTATAAAATTTTAGTGTTTCTCCATTACAGAATCCTACTAATGTTATTATCCCCTCGCAACGAGTTGGAGGGGATATAGTAATGCACTTGTGTGTTAGTTAGTAATACCCTTTCTGTTGTCATTCACGCCATGCAGATTAAACACAGCACTAGCCCTTAAGCACCTATAATAACCATCACATTCTCTTACACTGGCCTCTCTTAGTCTTTGAAGAATATTTAAGGAATATCTATATTTTTTTGGTATTATGTTGTATTCAAGCAGTTGGTTTGCATAATATTGTTAAATTACCACACTAGATAGGTGCTTGAACATAATTATGATTACAAAACCCCAAAATCTGATGGATTTACCACTATATTTTCACCACTTGGTAAATTTACCCGCTCGATCCAAGCTTTGCCCACTTTTCCTTCTCTCTCCCGACCTGCATGTTTTATTACATGTGACCATACATATTGATAAACCAGTAGCTTTATGAAGAATACATTTTTTGTTATTTGTAATTTTATTTCGGAGAAAGAAATTTGAAAATATAAATATTAATGTATAAACTTTAGGTATTCTTGTACAGTGGATCTTCAGATATTGGACGCCAGATATGTGGACTTCTGAATGCTTTTTCATGGGAATGGGATTCCATAACGGTTCATCAATTCTTCTCAAATTTCTTGAGCTATGTGTTAATTGTTGTAAAACAACTGACCTGCCTGTTTGTTTTCAAAGACAGTCACCTGCGACCTGTTAGAGCTATCAATGACTGGATGCAAGATTAATTATAGGTTGAAAGATACGCATGTGGTCTCCCGCTTTTCTTACAATTGAACCTGATTAGTTTAGGATAATAATTTTTATATTTCAAAAACTTTTTTTTAGTTGGCATATACATTTTATTACTTTTACAAAAGAGTTGTACACCGTAACATTGGTTTTATGAGATGCTACGTACAGACATGACTCCAGAGTTATTTAATTTACAGTATTTCATTATATTCTATATATCTCTAATGCGATCTCATTTGGGATGATTATATACATGTAGCTTATGTATTCATGTGCAGTTAATGTCACATTAAGCAAGGATGAACTTTCATATTAAAATTAGATTCTGTGGTTTGCTTTGCTCTACCAGTTCTACAGATAACCGGTAGTTGACTAGGGGAAATTCATTAATTCATGAGAAACTCTGTTTCTAATTAATATGGACATCCAATGTAATTTTATTTTAACAAGTGTTACTTAGCAGTACTAACATATAATAAAGTATTTAAACTGTAAAACATATTGATATAAAGCAGCATTCTTCACTATTGCCAATAGTATGTTAGGTCATAATGCTAAAATAAAGGCAATTCAGGTATCCAGACAGTTCACCTGTTCGGACGATTTTTGACAGGGAACAAAAGCATCTGGATAAATGAGGCTCTACTGCATTACCGGTACTTTTATTTATCTATTGTTTACACGTATACCTGATGATTAAAAAATATGAAAGTACTTTTTTATATTATACATTAAAAATTCACTTTGAATTCTTTTGTTCAATTCATGTATACTTTGTTTACTTTGATTAATTATCATATGTGAATAGTAAACGGGAATACTTCTCAGTGAAGTACAAATTGCCACTACAATCTCAATAAAGACTGTCAAGCACCTGGACACTTAACCCAGTGGTCCACAATTTCACAAATCTATTAAAAACACCCTTACTGACATTAAAACATTGTACTGCAATCGCTTTCTATATCTATGCCAAAGAGCAGAGTTCATTTTCAACAAAATAATCAACAGAGCTCTGCAGTTATACCAAAACTCCTGACCTTGGGGCAATGATTTCACAATTTTGGATTTTTGCACTTTTGCTCATCAAAACCTTGCACTTACATTATCTGCATATAACTCAGGGGCAAAGAAGAATTTTAATGAATTAATGCATTTTCAACATATATTTATAATCACCAGAGCAGAGCCCTGCTATTACACCAGAACCCAAGGACCATAAAAATCATAATTTTGTTGGAGACAACCTTGTTCATGGTAACTATGCTATTCAATTGTTTGCTTAAAATCAAGGAGCAGAGAAGACATTTTTCAAACAAAGCACGATTTTTCACTATATAATCAATAGAGGCCACCCTAATATCTCAACACCTAACCAAGGGGCCATAAAATTCACCATTTTGAAAGAGACTCTCTGCTCATCATTAACAGCATTTAGTATATTGTTTGCTTATATAATACCAATGGATGCAATATATTTCTAAAAAAAACAAGAGGCCCAAGGGCCTTAACGGTCACCTGAGTACAATACAACAATTTAGAGGATCCATAGAGTATTAAAATGAAATGAAAGGTGAAGCTTTTTTGCCCAAAAGCAAGAAAAATAGGGTGATCAGGATCAACAAAATAATTAGTCTACTATTCATTAACAGTTCATAAATTAGGTTCTAATCTGTTCCCCATTTATCATTATCACCATACAGTATACTAACAAACTATCAGTGCTTTTGTACTATTTTAATTCCTTGTTGTAATCTCTTACATTGGCCTTTCTTGGTCTTTGATGAACATTTAATGAGACAAGTTATTTTTGTCTCATTTTTATTTATCTATTACTTACAAGTCCACATGATCATTAAAACTATGAAAATACTTTTTGTATTATACAATAAAAATTCTTGCATAATTCTCTTATTCTATTAATTTTTCAAGTACATTATTTACAATGATTAATTATCAAAAGTAAATGGCAAAGGGGAATAACTCCTCTCAGTAGAATGCAAATTAATTGAGCCCTGGCTAGGACCAGAACACTTGACCAAATGGTCCAGATGTTCAAAAATCTGGTAAAAATACCTTTCATTATTAACAACTTTTACACTTTTTGCCTCTGATATGCCCAAATGCAGAGAAGATTTTTAAAGAAATAATGCATTTTCACTACAGATTCACTATATTATCAATAGAGCCTCTCCCCCCCCCCCCCCCCCTTCACCACCGAGAAACACCAGAGCCTCTCACCCTGGGACCAGAAGTTTGCTCATCATAAGTAATCACTTTGTTTAACCGCTTAACATTAAGGAGCAGACAGGATCATTTAATAGAATTAATGCATTTTCACTAGATTATCAACAGCCCCACCCTTATATTAGCACATCTGACCCAGGGGTCATGCAATTCACTACTCTGGAAGAAGCACTCTTGCTCATCATAACTATATACTTAGCTTCTTTGCTTTTTAACCAGAAGCAGAAAAGAATATTTTCAAAGAAATTTTGATTTTTCACTATATAATCAATAGAGCCCCCCCCCCCACACCTTTTGACCAGGACCCTTGACCCTGGGGCCATGAAATTCACAATTTTAGAAGAGGCATCCTTGCACATCATAACAATGTACTTAGTTTGTTTAAATAGTACCCAGGGGCAGAGAAGAAGATTTTCAAAGAAATAATTCACCTTCACTGTAGGAGCTATATAGCCCCACCCTAGCACAAGAACCTCTGTCCCTGGGGCCATGAATTTCACAATTTTGGAAGAGGTGTCCTTGCTTATCATAATAATGTACTTAGTTTGTTTAAATAATACCCAGAAGCAGAGAAGAAGATTTTTAAAGCATTAATGCATTTTCACTATATAATAAATAGAGCCCCGCCCTAACATCAGAACCCCTGACCCTGGGGCCATGAAATTCACAATTTTGGTAGAGTTACTACTGCTTATCATAACTATGTATTTAATTTGTTTAAATAATACCCAGGAGTAGAGAAGAAGATTTTCAAAGAAATAATGCACTTTCACTATATGATCTATATAGCCCCCCCCCCCCCAGCACCAGAACCCCTTACCCTGGGGCTATGAATTTCACAATTTTGGTAGAGTCACTCTTGCTTATCATATCATATATTTAATTTGTTTCAATAATACCAAGCAGTAGAGAAGAAGATTTTTAAAGAAATAATGCACTTTCACTATATGATCTATATAGCACCCCCCCCCCCAGCACCAGAACCCCTGACCCTGGGGCCATGAATTTCACAATTTTGGTAGAGTCACCCTTGCTGATCATAACTCTGTATCTAATTTGTTTAAATAATACCCAGGAGTAGTGAAGAAGATTTTCAAAGAAATAATGCACTTTCACTATACGATCTATATAGCCCACCCTAGCACCAGAACCCCTGACCCTGGGGCCATGAATTTCACAATTTTGGTAGAGTCACCCTTGCTTATCATAACTATGTATTCAATTTGTTTCAATAATACCCAGGAGTAGAGAAGAAGATTTTCAAAGAAATAATGCACTTTCACTATATGATCTATATAGCCCCGCCCTAGCACCAGAACCCCTGACCCTGGGGCCATGAATTTCACAATTTTGGTAGAGGGCTCAATGCTTATTACAATCATGTCAACAGTTTGACTGCTTGATGTCCAGGAGTAAAGAAGAAGACTTTTAAAGATTGCATTAATTTTGATGGTTTTAGCCCCACCCCTCAGGCCCCAGGGGGGCAGGGACCATGAAATTCACAAATTTTGTTCCCTTTTACACATAGATGCCATATGCAAAAATTGGCTGAAATTGGTTCAGCGGTTTCAGAGAAGAAGCTGAAAATGTTCAAATGTTAACACACGACGCACGACGACGGACGAAAACAAATAGCAATAGGTCACCTGAGTGACTCAGGTGACCTAAAAAGGCAATGAAGTATATATTGGTCAATTAATGCATTACATGTGCACAGCGCGCACATGCATGCATTTGCAGGATGTTCATGTCATCTCGTCTATCTATAAAGCATCTTAATTCTGAGTACCAAAACCATACAAGTGACTGCTATATCAAGTATATATTTGTCATTTTAGCATTGCACACATGCCCACATGCAAGCATGTTCATGATGACCATGTCATCTTGTCAACACCATTAAAATATTTTAATATACTAAGTATCCAATAATTTCATCAAAAAGTATAAAAAGTTATACCATTCATATTGGTCACTTAAGCACTGCATGCAAGCGCAGGTGCATGCATGTGCATGATGACCATATCATCTTGTCTACACTTTTAATATGTTTCTATGTTCTGAGTTTGAAAGCATTTCATCAAAAAGTATAAAAGTTACAGGTATATCAGGTATATTGTTCCTTTAATGCACTGCAAATGCATGTATGTTCAAGATGACCATATCATCTTGTCTACACTTTAATTAATATTTATATATATTCTGAGTATGAAAGCATTTCATCAAATAGTATAAAAAATAAAAGTTACGGCTATATCATTTATATTAGTCACTTAAGCATTGCACGCACGCACAGGGGCATGCATGTACATGATGACTAAATCATCTTGTCTACACTTTTAACATGTTTCTATATTCTAAGTAAGAAAGCATTTCATCAAAAAGTATAAAAATTGTAGCTATATCAAGTCTCCTGATCACTGCAGCGTTGCACATACATATGTACATGCATGTGCATAATGACCATATCATCTTGTCTACACCTTTAATTTATTTTTATGTTCTGAGTTTCAAAGCATTTCATCAACAAGAGGCCCAAGGGCCTTAACGGTCACCTGAGTAGAACAATTTAGAGGATCCATAAACTGATAAATAAAGCTTTGTTGCCCAAAAGCAAGAAAAATAGTATGATTAGGATCAACAAATAATTGGTCTACTATCTATCTGTCCCCAATTTATCACTATTATCATGAAACTCTCAACAATTTATTATCTATTATTTAATCCCCTATTATTACCTCTCACAATGGCACATCTTGGCCTTTGAAGAACATTTAAAAAGATAAGTTATTTTTGTCTCATTTTTCTTCATTTATTATTTACAAGTCTACCTATCATTAAAACTATGACAGTACTTTTTGTGTTATAAAATAAATGTTCTTGCTTTATTCTCTTATTCTATAAACCTTTCAAATACATTATTTACAGTGATCAATTATCAAAGGTGAATGGCAAAGGGGAATAACTTCGCTCAGTAGAATAAAATAAATAGAGCCCTGGCCAGGACCAGAACACTGACTTAATGATCCAGATGTTCAAAATTCTGGTAAAAATATCCTTGCTTATTAAAGCTTTTACTCTGTTTGCCTCCAATATGCCCAGGAGCAGAGAAGATTTTTAAAGAAATAATGCATTTTCACTACAGATTTAACACAGCTCTACCTTAACACCAGAAACTATGAAATTTACAGATTTGGAAGAGGTACCCTCATCATGTTAACTATGCAATTAGTTGAAGATTTTCAAAGAATTCACACATTTTACTATATTATCAATAGAGCCCCCCATTCTGAGAAACACCACTGGGACCACAAGTTTTAAAAATTTATAAAAGCACCCTTGCTCATCAAATCTATACACCTGTTTCTTTACTTTATAACCAGGAGTAGAAAAAAATATTTTGAAAGAAATTATGCATTTTCACTATATTATCAATAGAGCCCCTCCCCCCCCCCCCCCTTCATCAGAACCACTGACCCTGGGGCCATGAATTTCAAAATTTAGAAAGAGGCATTCTTGCTCATCATAACCATGCACTTCCTTTTATTATTAAATAATAACCCAGAGCAGAGAAAAAGATTTTCAAAGAAATAATGCATTTTCACTATATAATTAATACAGCCCCACCCTAATACCAGAACTCCTGACTCAGGGGCCATGAAATTCATAATTTTGGAAGAGGCAAAAAGTTAAAACTTTTACAGTTTATAAATATATCATTGATTAACAGATACAAAGTATCACTTAAAAACAAATATTTAAAAAAATATATTTTTTGAGAAAAAACTATTTCAAAAAATTTGCATATTTTAAAAAAATGCACCTGCTTAATTCTGTACTTTTAGTGAAAACAATCATTGAAGAAATAATATATGTTTATCAATGAAGGGCAAGTTGGACGTGAATGGTCTCTGAAAGGCTATTATTGAAAGCATGACATGTATAAAGACAAGTACCCTATAAAATCCGCCATTTGCAATGTACTTTCGGTTTCAAATCTTAATATTTGGACAAAATAAACAGGGAAAACAACTTTCCAGAGACTATCGAAGTCCAACTTGCCTTTCATTGATAAACATATATTGTTTCTGCAATGATGGCTTTCACTAAAAGTACGGAATTAATTAGGTGTATTTTTTAGAAAATATATGCATTTTTTAAAAAGAATTTTTCTCGTTAAATACTTTCTTTAAGTATTTGTTATCAAGTGATACTTTCTATCTGTTAATCAATGATATCTTTATAAACTGTAAAAGTTTTAACTTTATACCTCACATAGTTTTGGAGCTGTTGTAAAAATAAATTTTTGGGCATGTTAAAGTTTGGTAAAACCTTAACATTTGATGCAGGGTTTAGGCTACTTACATGGTACTTGCAATAAAATTGGCCAAGACTTCTCTGAAAGAGACTCTTAGTGGTACAGTCTGTATGTCAGGAACAGCACTGGTTCAAACCCTGAAGTGGAAAAACAAAACTGTTTTAGTTATAAAACAATGATTTTCATCACTCAGCCATTGCAAGTAAGTAAATATGAGGCCCAAGGACCACAATACTCACTTGAGTAACCTAACCTGAAGGGACTGAAAGAAGGAGAAAAATAAACAAAGAAGTCAGCAAATTGAATCAAAACTCTACTGAAGACTGCATTCTATCAAGTACATGTACATGCTTGAGCTATGTGTTTGCATGAAATATACGGAGATAACGAACAGTATTCAAGCTCAAAAGTCCATTAATCAATACAAAATAGGAGCAGAGCAAACACGGACCTCCAAACATCAGAGGTGGGATCAGGTGCCATGGAGGAGTGAGCATCCCCTGCCGACCGGTCACATCCGCCGTGTGCTCCTGGTCATGATCGGGAAATAACGGAAAAATCCGTCGACAATTCAGTGTGTAAATAATGGCCTAACAATAAGTGTGAAAAACGTCAGTCAGCATTTGACTCAATGATAAATTGTATTTGCTGACAAGGTCATTGTATCGACCATAGAACTTACGAAATGATGACTTTAAACGAGACAGCTGATATTCTTGTTTCATCAACTAATTTGTCAATAATTTACCTCGTTTTAGAAATTGTACATACGTAGAGCATGCTCTTGCGTATCGAATCAACTGAGAGATATATACCCCGTATGCAGGTGATGAAGGCATATTGCTGCATAAGTAAGGGAAGTTGACGATTGAAAAGTTAAAGTCATCACGTTTATCATAAAGCTTGGTTGTTAGATTACCATTAACGTCTTTTTCAAGTAAAATATCCAAATATGAAACAGATGTGTCAGACTCTGTGGTATCTTTTATCTCAAGTTCACAAGGATATATCGTATCGACATAAGAATGGAAATGGCCATTGTTAATTGACAATACGTCGTCGATATATCTAATGTCGAGTTGAAGGCCACAGCAAGTGTTTTCTTCTTTTCACGTACAAGATTTTGGACAAATTCTGCTTCATATGAATACAAAAAAAGGTCTGCTAATAACGGGGCGCAATTGGTACCCATGGGAATTCCAATAGATTGATGGAAGACCTGGTGTCCAAAAACCACATAGATATTGTCAATCAGAAACTCAAGCATCTTTTTAATGTCAACTTCAGAGTACTTGTGTGAACAATCAGAATGTTTTTTAACAAAATAATTTTGCAAATGACCAATGACAAGGTAAGTATATTTACGAGTTCCATTTTTATTGAAAAATTGTAAATTATAAACCAAATCAGAATAATGTTCAATGTTTCAAAGTTTCATCTGTGTTCTTTATTGCTTTACTCTAATTTTTAAACACATTTATACCCTTTATCATTTCAAACTTTATATACAAAATTTTACAGTAAACAATTACGTTTTAGATAATATCCTTTGAAAACATGGCTTTGATAATATTCAAACATATGATAAGGTATTACAGGTGTAGTAATCTTAACCTCAAATCATAGACAATGATAATTAAATAAACTCCACATATGAGGCATAATTATGTCTCCAACATTCATGAAATTCTGTCCATAAAGAAGCATGTTTTTACCATTGATGTAATGACAGCCAATTCAGCTCTGTTAAGACAGTGTCAGATTATTCAGTTTGAGTGATTATTCAATATAACTAATTAATATGTACTTCAGTGTAGGGTCAATTTTTTGTTATATGAGCCCATGTCAACTGATATTGACTAAAGACATAAAATGAGCTGCCTCATATTTTAGCTAGGTCTTTTTCTGTGTCTTCAGTCATTATCACTTTACATGTACAAGGGTCCTTATAACCACTTAGTGACCTACAGTGGTCCATAATTAATTGCATATTATTGCAGGGTTGTGTTTAACTTTTGAAACCTTAGGGGCCATGTGGGCACCTAACTTTACAAATGTTAAGGGCCCACAATGTGTTCCACGGGCCCACATTTAATGTGACATTATATTTTAAGTAAAAATAACAACCAAATTCTAAATTTATTTAACTGAGATTTTTTGATTCCTGGTATTAATATGTTCGCACTATTTGAATTTTCCTCAGGTTTTCTCTTTTCTAAAAACTGAGATCCGAGAATACATTCATTACATTTTGTAGTGTTTAATCATACAACTGAAGCATCTATGGTTTATCAAGGGGGACATATTAAATAATGAATTGCATACAACCCGTGATGAATTTTATTCCGATCTTTTTTTGTGCGCATTTGACACGATAATTCAAATCTATCTATGAATAACGAGTCCGGATTGAGTATCCGACAACCATAGCCGATTGTTACAATAGTTCTATAAGAACAATCTCAAACGTTTGCCTCATATCAACAAATTTAACCGAGATTGCAAATTTAACCGCTTCGATAAATAGCCGTGTTTGATCACGTACATGTTTGACTAATATGCTTGCATGTGATACTGGTAGTCTAGGTTAGTAGAGCGTTTTCTTAAAACTGAAAGTACATACTATATAAATCTGATATGTGATTATGTTCCGGAAAAAAAAAATCGTTCGCCATGCGGGCGACCAGATTTTAATATCTAATCGCCCACAGCAAACTTTACTCGCATTTGCAAGTGGTTATCCACAACCCTGTTGTTTTTCTCCATTGTTGCCAGCTATCTTATTGGCTCAAACTAAATCAGTTGACAATTTATAAAACATCTTCTAAACTTGGTGTTTCTATTTTAAGCTTATGTACCTCATGTCATGTTCTTCTTTGATGCAACAATTGATGACAACATAAGTCTTTAAAAACTAGATGTTTCTAAAAACAAACACTGTGGAATCATTTTAATTAGTGGGGGTTCATGGGCAATCAAAATTTTGTTGGTTTGTGTGGATGTAATTCATTGGGTAACTTCGCACTTAGTGCTCTGTCAATATCCTCTCTCTATGGAGTTTATATATATTGTAGCCTCCCTACCAATAAGGTCATAATTTGGACAAATTTGAACTTGCACTATGTAATGAAGCTTTTACATTTCATTCTTTCTGACCCATTGTCGAGAAGATTTTTAAAAGATGACATTAAATTTACACCAATTCTTCATTATCTTACCTGGCAGAGGGCATGGACCTTCTGATAAACAATCTTGAATCCCTTATCCAAGGATGCTTTTTAGGTATAAGTGTTTGACTTATATTAACCCAGTGTTTCTGCAAAAGAGGATGAAAATGTGAAAAGTTTAGGCCAACAATAGCAATGATTACAAACATGCCAAATAAAAAGAATGGACAAATTCTGAACAGAAAAGATTAATTAACAAGAGGCCAATCCGCCACATTGCTCACCTGAGCACACTGGCTAGGAAAAAGACACAAATCAGTTCAGTATTGTAAAGTGTACATGGGGGGATTGAATTTTAAACTACCTAAAAATGCTTCCATATCAATATAATAAGTGGCTTTGTTGTTCTTGAGCAGATATTTTTTAAAGATATATTCCTTTGTAAAAATTTGATCCTTCATTGTGGCCCCTCCCTACCCCAAGCATTCATGATTTGAAAAAAACTTGAATCTACACTACTTGAGGATGCTTCCATATCAATATGACTAATCATGGCTTTTCTGTTCTTGAAAAGAAGATTTTTTCCTATATATTCCTATGTAAAACTTTTATCCTCTATTGTGACCCCACCCTACCCCCAAGGTGTTATGATTTGGACAAACTTGAATCTACACTACCTGAGGATGCTTCCATTTCAAAATGACTAATCATGGATTTGCTATTCTCTAGAAGATTTTTACAAAATTTTTCTTATATATTCTTAAGTTCTTTTAAACTTTGATCCCCCATTGTGGCCCAACCCTACCCCTGGGGGTGATGATTTGTACAAACTTGAATCTACACTACCTGAGAATGCTTCCATATCAATATGACTAAACATCGCTGTGCTGTTCTTTAAAAGATTTTTCAAGATATTTCCCTATATATATTCCTACGTACAACTTTGATCCCCCATTGTGACCCAACCCTACCCCCAAAAGTTAAGAATTGGACAAACTTTAATCTACACTACCTGAGGATGCTTCCATTTCAAAATGACTAATCATGGATTTGCTATTCTCTAGAAGAAAATTTTTACAAAATTTTTCTTAGATATATTCTTATGTACTTTTAAACTTTGATCCCCCATTGTGGCCCCACCCTACTCCCGGGGTGATGATTTGAACAAACTTGAATCTACACTACCTGAGAATGCTTCCATATCAATATGACTAAACATTGCTGTGCTGTTCTTGAGAAGATTTTTCAAGATTTTTTCCTATATTTTCCTATGTACAACTTTGATCCCCCATTGTGGCCCCACCCTACCCCGGAGTGATGATTTGAACAAACTTGAATCTACACTACCTGAGAATGCTTCCAAGTTCCATATCAATATGACTAAACATTGCTGTGCTGTTCTTGAGAAGATTTTTCAAGATTTTTTCCTATATATTATGTACAACTTTGATCCCCCATTGTGGCCCCATCCTACCCCCGGGGGTCATGATTTGGTGTGGTGTGGATACAGAAATATTTTGCAAGGGGGTTCCACCCCAGTCAAATAAAAAAAAAAACCTGGAAATTTCTTGACAAGCAAAAAAAAAACAAAAACAAAACCAAAAAACAAAAAAACCCTTTTTTTCCAAAATGTGATAAACCTATTTCGGGGGAGGGGGGATCGCTCACTTCTAAAGCTTCATATCTATGACTTTTCATACCAACTTAACACGGGTTACAGTTTTTTAGGGGGAGGGGGTCTGTGTTTTCCTGGCGGGGAGGGGGGGTTCCAAGGTAACTCTTAGTTGGTTTAGTATATACATTTAATAACTGCACATTCCAGGGGGGGGGGGGTGGATTCCGGACCCCTCTCCCCTTCTAGATCTGCGCATGAATGGTTTCGTTCATGTTTTCCGACATTGTTTTAAAAGAATAAAAGTGAAATTAACAAAGGTTGGACAGAGTATATGCCTTATTTAGCAAAGAAACAATACTTTTTCATGTGCCTTTCCTTATTATCAAGTTTGAACATGTTTACCTTAAAATTGTGTTAAAATAAATTTTAATTTCATTATTAAATATATATAAATATTCTTGTTTGACTTAGGCCTATTTTATTAAAATACTATATCCTGAATGAGAAATAGCATAAAACTATTTAATTATGCATTTGTCATGACAAAATAAATATTCAATTCTGAATGCTTCAATAAATATGGTAAAGAAATATTATTATTTCAATATGAATAAAAATATTAATTAGAAAATAGGAATAATGTAGTTTTTTTTTTTTTAATCAATGTACAAGTTCCTACACCACGCGGTATATTCACTAGGCTAGGTGCGGGGGAGTTCGGATATGGGGAACTAGAAACTTCGGCGGTCTGTGTATTAGGATCGTTTAAGACACTTCTTGAAATTTCAGAGTAGAGAATATCTCAAACAAAACTTTTAGGGGGTAATTCATACTATGTCTAACAGTGTTAAACGCAAATTTCTTTAGTATTCTATAATATTTTGCCATAAAAAGAGCGTGGGAATAAATTCACTGATGGGCGCTAGTTTTCATACACACTTTTAAGAGTTAACATAATTTAATTACTTTCAAGCGGATTGCATTGGATACTACTAATAAATTAAACAGTATGCCATATTTGTTTAAATAAACCTAGTTATTATCTATTTCGATACAAAAATTGATAGTTTTAACGAACAACAAATCGTGGGAATTTTCCCGATTTCCTACTTTCGGCAATATGCGCACATACTCAAAGGTCACTTTTTGCACGTCTAAAATAAGTAATGCATTTTCATGGCTCTTACCTATTTAACTCTCTTTCTTTCCACTATCTAATAAACTTTTTACTGGCAATAATTAGTTGTGTCTGGTGACATGCGACATGCAGCCGACAGCTCGCTTGCTGAAAATGAGGTCACTGACGTCAGAGGGTTTAAGCTAATCATGGAAGAATCTTGGAAGAAGGCTACACTCTGATTGGTTGATTCTTGGAAGGACTTTAGATAGCGATTGGTTACTTCTTCCAAGATTTAATCGTAAACATTGCTTGGAATGTAGCGCTACCGTGACGGTCTTTTTGTTAAAGAAGTCACCAACAAAAGAATGATATTGAAAATCAGTGTGCGAAAGTAACGCCTGTCCGATGGTACGAATCTCTCAAATTGAATTGGGCTACCCCGATCCGAAATGAAACAGACCGAATTGTCTTTCCCAATTTTGGCCATGGGTAAAATGAGATTGAACAAGAATGACCATTTTGTATTTTTGACATGTAATTATAACCAACAAATTTGTGAAAAAATATAATACTTTTATATTTTGTGGTAAAAGAATTGTTGTCAAATCTTACTTATTAATTTATAACATCGTGCATCTTTCGATGATTTAGCGGTGTAGTATTTTTACCCCATACTTGCTGTTTGTGTAGATCCGACATGCTACAAATCCAGACAGCAGGAAACACGCATTAAAACACAAATTAAATAAAACAAAAAAGACAACAACAAAAAAAAAATCTGAAAATAAAGTAATGAATTCGAAAAAAAGGGAATGCTACAAAGATGAAATTAGAGTTTGTATCTTTCACAAATATTAGCTGGTCTGCAGATGAAGTTTGCAAACGAGGAGTCTGAATAATGGTATGGTTTTCTTGTTGGTGTGGAAATGAAATGCACGAACACAGACTTGTATTTAATTTTCACTAGGTAATAATAAAAATATAGCAGATACTTCACTAAGAAAATAAATGAATAAAGAAAATAAAAAATAAATTTATTAACAAAAACAAGTGCACATTTTTTTCAAGTTTTCTTTCTGTGGACAGTCCCATTTGTCTACGGTCTATCCCAATTTAAAAAGAGATAGTCCAATGGGCTATTTCATTCTCCATGTTAGTTTCACACACTGGAAAATGTAGAGGAAATCTGGCCTAAGACCAACAGAAAGCAAAAAAAAAAAAAAAATAAGAAAAGTCAATACTTTTATTCTCCAAAAAGTATCCCAACACCACGTAAGAAAGTTGCATCATCGAAATCTGGAGAATGAAAGACAGGTTGAAATAATTATAAATAACGCTTTACAGCAGACGTTAGACTCATTCAAAAAACAAGTTAATTCTTTGAGTCAGGAGCAGAGAAGAGAAAACAAGAAGATTGCAATGAAATGTGAGAACATGATTCAAGAAACTTAAGTTTAATAGAAACATCGCCGAGATTAACGAACTTCTAAATAATAGAACATTGCAAACCGTTAAGAAAGGCATTCCTCTCTCTCTCACTCTGTGTTTGAGTGCGTATTATTACTATTGTTGTTATTATTATTTTTAAAGGTTCAAAACTAAATGCGGATTGCTAGGATCGTTTTCTAACGCAGACACGAGACCCACGTCAGCGTGTACTGTGAGATGGTGAGAAGTCGGAGGGTGGACAGTAAAATCTTCCTTTAAATTACAAGTAAAACAAAACAGAAAGATAAACAGAAGATCGTCAGACTCCAAAATGGGGGAGTGGATCCATGAGTTTTGTCAAAACATGAGTGGATTACAATTATATATGGTTTTGGAACCCCTGATGACTTATTGGATTAATAAATACTTATTTACATTTGTAAATTTTTTAAGCATCTGCATATATGTTGAGGAATGTGATTTTGTTTATAATAACACTTTTTGCAATTAATATCTTGTTAATTTTGTATGAATTTATTTATGTTATCCCGTATATTTACTTTTTCAATACCTAATACACTCTTACTATAACGTATTTTAAGAAATGACGTCATTCACCAGCTTAACAAGGGAAGAAACTCATCCCTCTACGTCTCAATTACACTACAACTTTGTTTGAACTTTATCGTCGAAACGGACAACTACAGACGTTTTCTTGGAGGGCCTGCTACCGGAACCTTGGGTAAGTAATAGGTGAGATGCGTGATAATCAATAAAAGAAAGAGAGAGTGTAAAAGGAGAGAAATAAGGAGAGGGAGAGAATTAGACATGCTTAAAGTATAAGGGCTATTGGAATTTTATTCTATTGTCATATGTCATAGCTCTGATGTTTTAGGAGGTCCGTGTTTGCCCTACTTCCGATAAGTATTGTTTGAAGGGACTTTGAGCTTGAATACTGTTTGTTATCTCCCTATTTCATCTTCAATCAGCGAATGTATGTAACCTCTGTTTCTAACCCCTAGTTTATAACAAAGATATTTTAAAATTTTGACTGGCAAGAACTTTATTAAAGCCTAATTACGCAAGACAGTATGCCCGCGAGAATTTCGTTCTGGTGTATATTATTTATCCTAAAGATTATATAGAGCAATAACCACAATTCGTGAAATTTTTGTTTAGCTAAGAACGAGTCAGTGATTATCTCTCGAAAATAAGGTATCGCTAAAATATAGTGATCTACATTTGTGAGTGTTATTACAATGATGATAAAAAAGGATACCTTATGTATTCATGAGGAGAAGCTTTTTGATATTTAATGTAATTGGGTGTCCTCTGACAATAGGGATGTGCAAGCCACTTGGCACATTTTAGTTCCTTCTATTAGATTTGGCAGGATGTCAGCAGAATTTTTGATTTAAAAAATTGTTTAAAAAGACGTTATCGCCCGCGTGGCGCAGTGGTTTGAGCGTTCGCTCTAGAGTCGCGGAGTAAGGAGTTGATCCTTACGTTGCGGGATCGAATCCCACTGTGGGACGTGGAGACCGGTCCTTCGGATGAGACCGTATAAACTAAGGTCCTGTGTCGCAGTAGGTGCTGGCACGAAAAAGAACCCTCACTCCTCAATGGCCCTAAGTGTCGAGTATAGGTCAAAATTTGAAGCTCTCCACCGGCAAATGGTGGCGTCTCCATATGAGTGGAAAAATTCTCGAGAGGGATGTTAAACAACATGCAAAAAAAAATTATGTTAGCCTTCTTTTTTAACAGATCAGATAAATGCTCTTATTGTATTATAGAAGATAGCACTATAAGGGATGTGAAATTTTGTAGCAAATTTCTAGCGTCATAGAAGACAAGAAACCAGAAGTCTCTGATGAGACTGTAGCTATACTGGTGAACGTATAACAAATGAAAATGAAACTTTGCAACATGCAACAGTAAATAGACTTATGTATCTTAATGTAGTCTGCTTCTGTGCCAAGTTATATTGAAATCAAAACGAAACTGTTGGGGGAGTAGCATTTTGAAAGTATTTCACAGAAATTTCTATTTTTAGTGACCATGACAACACCAATGACTGAAATCGAAAACTTATATACTTATTACGTATCGTAGTGTATTCTAATTTTGTGCCAAATTAGATTGAAATCAGACCAAAACTGTAGGAGTAGTAGCGTTTTAAAGCATAGGTCAAAATTTGCACCGGCATGTGGTGGCGTCTCCATATGAGTGAAAAATTCTCTAGAGGGACGTTAAGCAATAAACTACCAAACAAACAAAGATGTTATTGATAAAAATTATGCTATTTAAATAAAAAAAATGCCATATCTGATTTCTTTGCAAGCTCAAGGAAATGCACTTTCTGATGGAGCTCGTTTGTCTCGAATGTGCATTTCTTTAAACGATGTAGAAGTAGTCAGGTTCTTTGAACAAAGTCCAGAAAGTAACTGGATATGCTAAAAACTGGAAGATGATGCTGAACTACCCATATTGCATTCTTCGCAGTCAAAGGTAAAGTTGTTTTTTTTTTGTCTTTATGAGTGTCATACTATACCCCAATATGTGCAGTCAAATTTTGTGTTTATGTAATGAAATATAAATCATTTCTTTTTCTGTACAAGTATTTATATTTCTTTGTTTACAGAGGAAAAAAGAGAACATTATTCAGTCCTGGTCAATCCCCTGTAAGATCACAGAAAAAAATGACAACGAACATGCATGTATTTTGCTCTGTTTTAGAAAAGAAATCTACACAGTAATATTCAGCCAAAATGGAGCAACTGGTGTATAAATGGGAATTCAAGATTACTCTCAACAAGTTAAGTTTTCATTAAAGATGAAAAATTTCTTATTAGAGTTGCCAGAATTTATAAAGAAGATATACTTGAAAAGATGTGGCAGTTTCTTAGATTAAAGTTTATTTGTTATTTGATTTGAAAACTTTTCTTGCTTGATTGTAGTTGATACAATTAGCCCCTTCGCGGTAACTGCGGTACTACTCTTTTGCAGGGTTAAATAATAACGTTTGGCGAAGTTTTTGTTGACAGATAATTAAATGACGTATATTTAACAATTACTTTAACGTCATATTTCAGCAAACTATATCATTTTGCCCTGCAAAAGAGCAATACCGCAGTTACCGTGAAACGGTCTATTGTATGCAAAATACACTTGTTGCTATTATTGAACTCTCAAAAATGCTAACAATCAAAAGGTGGTCTAGTTGGCTATTATTAGACAGTCCCGTCATATTGACAATATGGCGTCAGTGTCAAAGGTCAATGGACATAAACATTCCAAGTGACAATTTGTATACAAATGGCGTCCTAATTGTCACCGTCAAATTAAGCTGGATTTCTTGGTATTATTGTTTTTATATTAGTGTTTTTTTTTTGTGTTTTTTTTTTTGAAAATATTATCAAAACAGTGGCTACTGGAGATTAAACTTTGTCCTTGAATGCATTTCGCATGGAAAACAGAAGCTTGACGTGAAAATCTCGTAAAACACGGACTTAAAAATACAAAGTCAAACAAGAACCTGCAGCGTTAGCTTATTCAGCGCATATTATGAAATTTCCGGAAATACCATCGGCCGCAGAAAGGTGAGAGAGAGGAAAGATTATAATGATCTATTGAATATTAACGGCATCATCATACCGGACCCTGTATTACTTCATGACCAGTGGGTGGATAAGCGCAGTGGGGTGAAAAACTGGCCAGCTGTTTACTTAAGCGATATTGTTGAACATGCTGGTGTTTGTGACGACAACTTTAACATGACAAAGTTCCTCCAACAATATAAATTAGGGAA
Source organism: Saccostrea echinata (assembly GCF_033153115.1). Lineage (NCBI taxonomy): Eukaryota > Metazoa > Mollusca > Bivalvia > Ostreida > Ostreidae > Saccostrea > Saccostrea echinata. The sequence goes on from NW_026889785.1 coordinate 9,894,365, forward strand.
AGGACAGTCTTTCGTTGATGCTGGTGACACTGTAGAGATTTTTTATCATGATATTTCAAAGAAGTCAACATTGTGTCTTGTTAGAGTTTAGTGCACATCATCCCAACATGTTAAGGTAGCAATGTAGGAGTGAGCATCCTCTGCCGACCGGTCACATCCGCCGTGTGCTCCTTGTCATATGATGTCTGTCGTCAATTCAGTGTGTAAATAATGGCCTTACAATTAGTATGAAAAACGTCAGTCAGCATTTGGCTTAATGATAGACTCTATTTACTGCCAAGGTCATTGTATCGACCATAGAACTTACGAAATGATGACTTTAAACGAGACTGTAGATATTCTTGTTTCATCAAATTGTTTGTCAATAAAGTACCTCGTTTTAGAAACTGCTAATTCGTAGAGCATGCTCTTGCGTATCGAATCAACTGAGAGATATAAACCCCATATGCAGGTGATTACGGTATATTGCTGCATAAGTAAGGGAAGTTGACGATTGAAAAGTTAAAAGCCATCACGTTTATCATAAAGAACCATTAACATCTTTTTCTAGCATAATATCCAACTATGAAACAGATGTGTCAGACTCGGTGGTATCTTTTATTTCAAGCTCACCGGGATATATCGTGCCATCATAATACAGTTAAACATTATCATGTGGTAAAATTGATTTCTGTCGTCTCTTGTTAAAAAAATTGTTGATGCAGTTTAATAGCTCTTATCAATATGTATCAGCATCAGAAGTTTGATTATAATAAAAATGAATAGTTTAATTTAAACTGAGCTTTGAACTGAGCTAAACGCAAAGCGGGACGGAAGGACGGACATGACAAATTTTGAGGACGGTGCCGATTGTGATGCTTCGTGGCTCTTCTTGTCATTAAATTAGTAACTATCATAGCGGCCTCCTTGCCATTTAACATGGTGTCAGACTAATCGATGATCATCGTCCTGAAATAAAGTCACAAGCCACTGAATTTCAGAAAACTAAAAAATTCAAGGACATCTGTGATTACTCAATATCAACATTATGGAAGTTTAACAAGGCGCTAGCCGGAAAAGTGAATGGAATTCCACTGACCACGATAATGCTTGGAAATCCTTTAAACAGCATTGTCAAATTAGATTTGCTGGACCCTTAACCAAATCTTCAGAAAAACAGAAATGGAATTATTTATTGGTGTTTTCGTTTGGTGACAAAGGTAGAGAAATTTTATTTATTCTAATAGCTCCACTCCGGAAATCTATCTTTCTGTAAACACTGATGTTTATATCACGTGACCCCGGTAAAAACTCAGCAATTTTTATCTTTTCATTCCTTGCAATCTGTATAGAATCTAAGCGTTAGAATGGTCAGTGTTGATTGAAAAATATGGCCACAATTTTTTTTTCCAACTCTGTAAAAGTTCAAGAATATTTGAAGGCCAGAGGTGTTATAGTGGGAAATCAAAGAAAAATTGATTTAGTGAGATTGTGTGAAGCTGCAGAGGAAAAAGGAATAGATGTAGATCCTGATGGTTTATTGGAGGACAGAGAGGAAGTTTTGAAGGACAAGCTATTAACACATGATGACTTTTTATTAAGAAATCCACTACTGGAGAACAGGTGTGATGATCTTTCTTTTTTGCCACAAATATCCATCTTTGATATCTACAACTATTTACTGAGATTCAAGACATACGATCATGGTACTCTCAGAAATTATCAGCGTATGGGAGGTTATTCCATGTTTGAGGATGGGCATGTATTGGATTAGTGTTTTTCACATGAAGGCCTTCATGATGAATACTTTGCCATTATTAGCCAAGTAAAACCAAGAACAAATGAGAAAGATCCAATTACCAGAAAGTCTTATTATCAAACATGGATAATTGTCACTAAAGGAGAATCACAACAGCGCGGTACTATTTATTCTGCTTATTGTTCATGCAAAGGAGGATACATACAAAAAATATTTGAAAATTAAAAAAAAAAACTTAAGAATTCAAAATCATTTCAAGATAAGGATTTTTTTTTTAAAGACAATGAAATAAATTTAATTTTTAGAGTTATTACTATTAAATATATTTATCTGAAATGATATTTATTGTGTTGAAATAGTTCTATTTTTTTATTTACAATGTGGCATTGACGGTGCTTGCAGAGATGTAGTTGCCACCCTTTTTGAGCTGATTGATTTTGTAGAAGATGCAAGGGAAAAAAGTGTCACATCAGGACCTTGTTAGTGGGTAAAGAGGGCTAGGGAAAATGAAGACTGCATTTGCAACAGATCTGAATACATCTTATACAAGTGATTTAGTAAACATCCCACGGCTCAGGGAAGATCATTACACACCAATTGATGCAGATACACCTTTCCCAAATAAACGAGAGTTTTATGCTTTGATAAAGGAAACTTGTCCTACAGCATGCATACTTGATAATGTTGAGGTCAAACGAAACAGAAAAGAACGAGAAAAGTTTAAATCATTAGACATACCAGTTCCAATGGAAAAATAAAAAAAAATTATTTTCACGATCCTGACTGTGCAAATTGCAATAATGACTGTTTCAATAAATTGAAAGCAATTTTAGAATATGATAGTGAGCAGGTTACTGATATAGGAAATAGGAACTCTCGGACAGAACTAGAATGAAAATTGGCATTCTGCTCGGAAAGGACTTCTAACTGCATCAAAATTTAAGAAAATAGTACACTGTCGTGTAGGAAATGTTCATATATTGTTCCAGGATTAATGATATCTAGAACAAACTCTTTTCTTGGAGCTAGCCAAGATGGGATAGTGAAGTGTTCTGTTTGTGGAGACTTCCTTCTGGAAGTCAAATGTCTTTTTGCCCAGAAGAAAAAAAAAACTTTCCTCCAAAAAATGGATTGATCATGTCTAAGATCTGTGAAAAGACAGATAATTGAATTCTTTCACCTATACGTGGGCATAAGTATTTTTATCAAATACAAGGCCAGTTGGCCATTTCTGGACTACAAAAATTTGCCTTGGTTACATATACTCAAAAGGGAATATATACTGTTGATGTAAAATTTGACTCTGAATTTTGGAAAGAATGTGAAACAAATCTGTCCAAGTTCTATGAACTAGCCATGTATTCTGTAATGAAAGAAAAACTAAACAATAAATAAAAACAACAATGACACTTTAGTCCTTTACTAGTCTCTCGTGTAAATTAAAAAGTACCCCAATTTCTTTAATGGCTTAATTTAATAAATTTAAGTGGAACAATTCCACTGAGAATTTTGAACGTTTTCATTTAAATGTCAGATGGGCATGGGGATAATAGCTCGATCCCCTGGGGAGCGTTTTCAGATGCACCAAGGATAGGGACCATACCAAATCTTCACGCACATATTCTTTCTAAGGCAGAAGCAATCTCAAGCTGCAGGACAAATGGTTTTCCTGCAGTCTTACCTGGAAAAGAGCAGTCTTGCAAAATGTGTGTGATTTTCAGGAATGACCTACGGTACGACAGTAGTCAACTGGGCAAGTTTCACTCCGTATCGAAAAATGCAGGGGGTAGTGGAGATAGATAAATAATCACAGAAAGAGAAAATAACCAGGAAAAGTAAAAAGATAAAGGTGTATTTTGTGTGAAATACATGCCCCTTCATGGAAATTTAATATCCGAATATTTAATACAATATGAACATAGTGAGCATAGAGTTGTCAGTCATGACAAGGAAATATTATAATCATCAGGTCTGGCTATTTAGATTAATTGAATTAATTATATTTGATAAGTACAATAAAATAAAGCCATTGTCTCTATTGAATTTCAGAGAAGTACCTTAACAGAGTGTAAAGAGTGTGCGATGATAAGGCAGCTGAAATCTCAGAAAATGACAAAAGCGGAACTCCTGACCCCTGAAAGGCAGAAGAAAGCACACTTGCTAGTTACACGGTAACTTCAATTACTATATAAATCTGAAACAGTCCTTAAACACAAATGTTAAAGAATATTTTACCTAAGAGAGGTTGTGTCATGTACATAATAGATAATTACTTCATAAGAGAAACATATTTTTTAAAGAAGGAATCTAATCTAAATTCTTCTTAAAATTAATACAATATCATTGCTGAGCGAAAGAACTGGACCATGTTCGAATATAAGGTGTCACATCATTTCAGTGGAAGGAATCTGTTCATATGCTCATACCGTTAACTTACTTTTTATTTTTTTTAAATGATAAAAACTGATTTTTCATTGTAGCATTGACCGAGAGAAGTATTATAAACATGCAAAGAAGGCAACCGAAAACAACAAGAAGTACCTTTCCCTTATCACTGGATAAGGATATATATATAAAAGGACAATATGGATCAGGCCAAGACCAAACTTCCACGCTTTCCATCCTATCATATTCATAAATTTTGTGCATATTAGGGAATCGGCGATGAATGTACCGTGATTACAAATAACAGTTATCCTAGTTGTAAAAACCATTATGAAGTACGTACAAACTTATGTCCAGAATGCAATAACGTAAAATGTAAATATTTATATACTGCCATGGGCCTTAATTCAAACAAGCCACATATCCCTAACATTTCTGTAAATTCATTATCAAAAAAACGAAACTTCAGAAATTCATACAAACAATGATGCATTAAAAAAATTCAAAGCTCCTCATAAAAAGTATACAAATCATCCCCCCGAAAAATCTAGAAATTCACAATCACCATTTGGCCTAAATAATAAGGGACTAAAATTTGGGAATTTAAATGTTTGTCACATTTTGTCGAAATTTGATCAAATCCAATTACATTTAAATAGTGAACAACCATTGGATGTGTTTGGGGTTTGTGAAACTGATAATGAATTAAGTACAAAAGCATATGTTTTTGAGATAGAGGAAAGATCATGTAGAGCAGGCGGAGGTCTGTTGGTCTGTATGTCTAAAGATCTAAATTATAAGCGTCGAGATAACTTTGAACAAAATAAAATAGAAACAATATGGCTTGAAATTATAATTCCCAATTCTAAACCAATTTTCTTTTGTTCTGCACATCGGCCTCAATCTGCTACTTTCAACTGGGTTGATGAATTGGCTAGGGAGATAAATTGTGCCTCCCGCTGTGATGAAAGTGAAATTATCTTAACACCCATTCTCAATAAAGGTGTGCAGTTATGATATGAAATTACTTCATTATGAACACATTTTGTATCCGGGTAGTAAATATATTTTACAAATGAAATGGTTTACAACATAAGTATACCAGTATTCATTTCTGTGAAGCTTTCATAAGGGCTGATTAGCTGATTTTGGAATGTAGATGGCGGATTGTTTACAATTCCAAAATGTAGGTTGTGTTTTGCTTTTTTTTTTTTTTTTTTTTTTTTTGAGTTTAATGAATTGGTAGTAATGTTTGAATCCCACTTCTTTGATTCACTTTTTAAAAATAATAAATCTTATTAAAAGTAATTTAACATACGCAACTTTATAAATAAATAGAATGCCTCTCTACCTTGCTTGCTCCTAGCTGTGTTTTTAAATCTTCAGTTTCCTTTTCCAACTGAGATATTCTTTTCCTGCATTCCTCGCTAGAACAGACTGCATTGTTTAATGTGTAGAGACCTTGTCCAAGGATCTCAGCTGAAATAAATGTAAATGTACAGGAATTTACTTCATATTACAACTGAGCAATAATTTATCAAATTTAAAATACCATTAAAAATTCAATAATTATTCAATAATGATATGAAATTACTTCATTATGAACATATTTTGTATCCGGTTAGTAAATATATTTTACAAATGAAATGGTTTACAACATAAGTATACCAGTATTCATTTATGTGAAGCTTTCATAAGGGCTGATTAGCTGATTTTGGAATGTAGATGGCGGATTGCTTACAATTCCAAAATGTAGGTTGTGTTTTGCTTTTTTTGAGTTTAATGAATTGGTAGTAATGTTTGAATCCCACTTCTTTGATTCAAAGTTTCTTATATCGAAGCCTAAAATTTGAATATATATTATGTGCGAGTTTTTTTTATGTAGGATTTTTCTTTAAACTTAATGGAATTTATATATTTGAATTAAGACTTACATGTTTTTCCATCAATCTAGGGGACCTCCTGATCGGAGAGAAATGGGCAGGCAAGATGGTCGTTTTCTTTGTGGGGGTGTTTGGGGGGGGGGAGGAAGGGAGTTTTATGATCCCTTGTTGAAATCTGAAAAATAAAACACTTTTCTGATGCATTCAATTCATAATGCACTGTACATTATGATTGTTTGATAACATCTGATTACAGTTAATTAGTTTTAAACAGAGTCTTACACTTTGTTCTGGATTCACTGTACATTATGATTGTTTGATAACTTATGATTACAGTTAATTAGTTTTAAACAGTCTTACATTTTGTTCTGGATTTATTGATTGTATTTTGTTTAACGTCCCTCTCGAGAATTTTCACTCATATGGAGACGCCACCACTTGCCGGTGGAAAGCTGCAAATTTTGTCCTATACTCGGCACTTACGGCCATTGAGCAGTGAGGGATCTTTTTCGTGCCAGCACCCACTGCGACACGGGACCTTGGTTTATACGGTCCCATCCGAACGACCGGTCTCCACGTCCCACAGTGGGATTCGAACCCGCGACTCTAGAGCAGGCGCTCTAACCACTGCGCCACGCGGGTGACTGTTCTGGATTTAAGTTGGTGGTTGAAGTGGATGGTACCTTGTTTGATAGGATTGCAGCTTAGCCAGTTCCCTCTGATTCATTCTAAAAACAATAATATTGCATAGACTTTTTTCATTTTGAGTAAAAGGTACAATTTTCTAATCATACTTTTTGAGGTACCCCCCCCCCCCCCCAAAAAACATACTTTTTGATTCGTTGTCGCTTTTGAGACCACAGAACCCGGCGTTGTAACTTGTATGGAATCTGCAGCTGTAGATGGAATGTAGATAGGATGACTTAATGTTGCTTCATTATGTTCATGCTGAAAAAAATGTACAAAAGCAAATACACAAACTTTTTTTTATGGTACCCCCCCCTCCCCCCACCTCCATTACAAAATATTCAACTCTAAAGCAAAAATATGCTATCCTATTTATATTTTGCCTTTCTTACACTTTGTTCTGCAATAATGGTAGTCTCATCTGGACCACTTCAGGAAGATGATGTAGATGACATTTGAGGTGCATCCAGCTTTACTGCAGAATCATGCTGTTAACAGTATACAAAATGTTTCTTACAAATTGATATTTGATGTTTGTGGCGGGTATTTCAAATGGTATCATATTTTTGGACAACCTGAATGAGAAAAAGATATGGACGTCGATTAATAATACACAGTCATGTTACATTGAACTAGTAAGTTAGATGTTGTTAATTCTAAAACTTAAATATTGGTTTTATGCTTTGTTTTTTTTGACTGTTGTTTAACGACTCTCTCGAGATTTTTTTAATCATATGGAGACGCATCCACTTGCCGGTGGAGAGCTGCAAATTTTGACCTGTATTCGGCACTCAGGACCATTGAGCAGTAAGGGATCTTTTTCCTGTCAGCACCTACTGCGACATAGGACCTCGGTTTAAACAGTCTCATCCGAAGGACTGGTCTCCACATCCCACAGTGGGATTCGAACCCGCGACATAAGGAGCAAGTTTTTGCTTCGCAACTCTCCAGCAGACGCTGTACCATTGCGTCATGCAGCGACAACATTGTTTTTACAATAGGATTCAAAGTAATAAAAAGAAAAAAGATGAACTCTTTAATCACATTGTGGCATGGATGAAAGAGAACAAATGGGTTTTACATCACAATAGGTGTCATCATTTGGTTAACTTGATGTTACAGCACTTACAGAGGCCCTTTGGATTCTAGACCCATTCTGCGAGAGGTTTGAATCCCGGAGAATTAATGAATCCTACGACTTGGTATCAAAATTTTAAAAGTCAATTGAAGAATCCCTCATATACTATTTATTAAAAAAAGAGTGTATTTATACCTTTTTCAGTCACCAACAAATCTGACGACAAAAAAGAAAGATATTTTAAAACATTTTATTTTTATTTATAGCTTTTGCGTGAGGAGTTGAAGGGTAACTGCAAGGGAATTTAAGAATTAATGCCGTTCTTATGTTAACGCCGAAAGTAATTGATTGATTGACTGTTTATAGTTTAACGCCGAGTCGGCAATATTTCAGCCATGTTTCGGCGTATAATTTAGTTAATATAATAGGTGTTTGAAAGGTTTTTTAGGTTCTCTGGCGGCCCCCTGTGAGCCTACTCTTTTTCGAAATCCAGAGAAACGAACTTTTACGTGCCAAGGGGGTTATAATCCTTGACACGGGGCACCATTTAATGTCCCATCCGACGGACTTAAAATTTAAAAATATGTAAACTGTTAAAAATTAAACTGATCTATGTATTTGTCATAAAAAAAACTCAAGAATATTATTGAAGATATCCAAAAACATACCATACTCATGATGGTCAATATCTTCACTTAATGGGTCGAATGTATTCCGCTCTCATCTCGGACAGCGGAAGTGACCACCAGGTCAGCCATAAATGATACTTTCGCATGATTTGGTTACCCTTATGAGATCTTTACAGATCAGGGACATAACTTCGAGAATGCGCTGTTCCGCAAGATCTGTGCCACGCTAAGGGTCCATCAGGCCGGGACCAGCGTTTATGTAAGTGACCAAATAAGACACAGTATTCGTCGTTAGGTCTCGGAGAGAAGTCAAAGTCATGGTAAGCTGAAAATATACGTATCTAGGCAAACTTCAGTTATTGTCCTTTAGCATGGCACTTCTGTACAGAGCAAAACACGTAAAATTAAAAAAAAAATTCAGGAAAGGGCTTTAAGATTTATCTATGAAAATCTAAATTTATCTATAAAAGCTCATATGAAAGTCTATTACAAAAATCTAAACTACCATCCCTGAAAACTTGAGGAATGCGTGCCATTGCTCTAGAAACTTTTAAAATTATCCAAGTCCTGTCTTTTTAAAAGACCTAGTTGTTTTTAAAAACAATTCATACAATTTAGATATACAAATACTGCAGAGGTCCCAAGACCAAGAACAACAAGGTATGGAATGAAATCATTCAGGTATGAGACAGAAAAGCTCTGGAACTCTCTGCCAAATGAAGTCAGGAAATTCTCCTCTTACAATCAATTTTCAAACTACATTTCATCTTGGTGTGGAGAACTAAATTTTATATGTAGTTCCTGCAGACTCCAGACTTTTAAGCCTCATAGCTAATGTCTCCCCCTTCGTTGCTTACTGTTTGCTGGTTTTAACTTATGATTTTACTATATTAGTGCTGTCTTAACCCTCTCTTTTTTTTAAATTTGCATGATCTTTGTTGTATACATGTAATGATTCCGGAATTTTAAGGCATTACTATTCGGAGTTCTCAATTAGTCACTGTAGACATCGCGTGACTTTGTGTATATATACGGAGACTCCGCAGTCGTCTACGATCATTCTTAGGATGCAGCCAAGGAGAGAAGATAAATGAAAGTATACATGATAAAGTATTTTCAGTTATTAATTCCTCGCCTGTTTTCACAGTTTGAGAGAGAATTTTGAAGGCCATTTGAGGTTTGGCAAACCAGATATAAGACCTGCCACGAAGAGGTTGTCTTCCAGTAAAGAGGCTAGCCATATAGTAAGTTAGTTCGTCTGCATTGGCTGTTCAGTCTGTCGTTCAGGCTGCTATACTCATTGTAAGTCCTGAATAAGGCATCCTACAGTGAGTGTGGTGGTTGAAAAGCTATCACATATACTGTCCGTCCTGAATAAGGCATCCTAGAGTATATGCGGTAGACCGAGGGCGACTGGGTTTTTGTCTTAGAATTAGGTTAGGATTACCAGATAATTTTGTATTGTTGCTTGCTTCCGATTGTTATATTCGTTTACCATTTAATTATTTTTTACCTAGATAAGGTTAGGACATATTTGTATATTTCGGCAGTCCACTTAAATCATACCAATCAGTTTTTAATCAGTGAATGTTGAACATCCTAAACCCTGGAATTGACCAGGTACGATCCCTGTGTTTTTTATGTAAATACGTTACATATATATATATATATATATATATATATATATATATATATATATATATGAGTATGTGTGTTTACCAGTGTCTTTTGTTCAATTCCCGTGTTTTAGGTGCTTCTGTCTACGTCAAATTTAAGTATGTTTTCTCATATATGTATATGTACATTTTATTTGTGCTAAACATGTTTCTATGTTATTATTAGTCGGTAAAAGAGCCTTAAAGCTCATGGTTTTGTTGAATGTATATAGTCCGACTATAAATAAAATTTACTTGCTTACTTTGTACTCCCGAAGTGGCTAATAACATCGGGGTAAGTTGTTTAGAATATCCGCAGACTTCGGCAGGAATAGTTTCTCGTGTATGTGACGTACCTCTAAGCTGCTTGGGACCACGGGTTCCGAGTCAAGTCCTGGGAACCCAGGGAGTAAGGGAAGAACAAGAACAGACCTGCAACCTGCGAACGAGTAGGTCCATACATGGTTACCCGGAAACGGGTAAGGGGAACGTTGACCAAGCCGGACATGCCCAGTGGGCCCAAGAGACCTAGAGCTACGGGGGGGGGGGGGGGGGGGAGCAAGACCCGACACAATTGGTCACTGTTAGCAATCACTACTTTAGCGGTTAGGGTTTCGCATGATGCTGTTTGCTAGCTGGATTGTATATATTTGTTCTTACTGATAAAGAGGCAGGTCTTTTTAACTACACAGGGAATTTGCACTGTTCGTGATGTCCAGAGCCAGTATTGTGTTTTTCCTGTTTCATTGTTCGAGGATCTCATCCACACAAGTTCAAACCTTGATTTGATCGCGGTGCTTGGATGCTGAAGTTCACTATTTTAATCATCATTGCAAATCTGAAGTGCTCTTTTGCTACTTTGTCAAAGTTTTCAGGACTTAAGCATTTCCTCATTCAAATTTTCATTTTTTGCACAGAATTTCTGAATGCCAGAAGAAGGCCTGCTGTCAGCCTAATTTGGAAACCTTAGTAGTATTTACTTTTTCTTTTATTTTCAATGTTTATTATAACCCAAACATCTCCTAATGCAAGAATGAGTGGATCTGCCATACAAATTTCTTCAATTTTGTCTCCTTTTCACTGAAGGGAACATTTCTCTCTCAATCCTTTTGGATCCTAATGTCTTAACTTTATTACTTAAAATTTCAGTGTAGGATGTGTTATACATTCATGGCAGTCTCAGCCATGAAACTTTCATACTATGCACTTGATAATAAACAATACCAATACATATTTGCAAGTCAAAACTGTAAAAAAAAAAAAAAGAGCTAAATAGAGCCAGAGAGTCCTTGTATAATCTTCACGGATAATGTCGTTTACAGAAACGGGTTCCACCGGCGAGGATATCGAATGGGACACGGCGTAAAATGAAAGAATTTCAGTTATGTTTGTGTGTCTAAATATTAAGATCTGGGCCTAACGATGAATTTTTATAGAAGAGTGGGCCTTGTGAGTAGAACTCGCACAAAACGAATGAATCAATTATATGGCAGATTAAAGGTGACTGAAAAAAAAGCAGTAATGAAAATAAATGAATACACTATCATCACTAAGTTTGTTTTTTTCTTTGGAAGATTTTAAAAATTGTTTTACTATAAATTAAAGCTTTTCTTGTTTAAGTTTGATCTCCTATTGTGGCGAACGATACCCCAAAAGGGCACGGGGGTGTCATGTTATGGAAAAACCTTAATCTACACTTTGTATAAAGCTTTCACATAAGTTTAAATTTTTTCTGGCCCAGTGGTTCTTGAGAAGAGTTTTAAAAAGAATTCTATTCAGTTTATGCTATATTTTAATTATCTCTCCGTCAGAGTGAATGTGGCCTTTCATGAGAAAAAACGTGAACTCCGTTCACCCATTTTTAGTATTGCTTAATTATCATGGAAGAGAGTGTGGTCCTTCATTTGAATTCCAATGATACTCTGTGCCAAGTTTGGCTGAAATTAGCCCAGTGGATCTTAAGAAGAAGTTATGCGAGTTGGAAAACACGACTGATGGAGGCTGGACACTCTTGGAAACAAGCTCACAATCAGAAAAAGAACTCGCTTGAGCAGAATCAGATTAGCTCAAAACTAGAAAAGATAACATATGACTCAGTTTTTATCATCCCCTGAGGCCTGTTGAACAGAATTTGGGAGTGCTCACAAACATTTCTTTTGGAGGAATAAGGAATTTTTGCGAGTGCTAGCAAACGATTGCTCTGTTATTTATGCACGTTTTCACTTCAAATAAACATGATTCTTGCATCAGTTATAGCCTTCACCGCATTTGCTCTGCATATTTCATTTGTTTTAACCTTTGAAAAGTCAGGCTCCTGACCTTTGTGTAACATGGTAGTTCAAACACCTTGGTCCTGGGTGACCACTAATATTCGCTTTTCCAATCAATCTATAGCGTTTACTGTCCAGAAGTTGAGGATCTACAGAGAAGGTGTTCCCTTTGAAAACTTTTGGAGCTTTAAAGAGAAGTGAAAAAAGTCCTCCTGCATCTATTCCTTCTTCTCCGATGAAAAGAATACTTATTGGTCTCTTCCAATCGTCTTCATCACCATCCTCTAGTTTGATAGAGGTAGTTGCGAACATCCTTCTCAAAACTTTACGAGTCCATGGTTTGTCATGTCTTTTAATATTTTCCAATATATTTGAAATCCTTTCTTTCAAAGTCCTGAAAAAAAAGGTACAGATTTCAAGCAAACATTTTAATAAAATTTACTTGAAAAGATACCTATAAGTTGAAATTGCCCAAACGTTACAAGAAATGAGTTTTTAATATTTTTTTTTCAAACAGTTGTATGATAAGCATTCCTTCACAGTGAGAATTGTGCAGATGTTTCCAAATACATTTATAAAGATCATCTGCTGTATAAGTAATACCACATACACTTTACATAAAAAAAAACCCAAAAAACAACTTCAAGTTGATAAAAGGTACATTCAAAGCTTAAATCATAGCAAAACTCGAAATCCAATGGTGAAATCACATGATGGATAATGATGTGATGTGAATGAATGATTCCTCCACCATTGAAATTTCGAATCATCTTTAAGATTTTTTGAAAATTTGACACACAACGTGGGCCATTATCACAGCCGTAATTATTTGACACTTTAAAATAATAAGTCAGACAGCTGTAGGGTTCGTTTTATATATATAGAGAGAGAGAGGAGATATCTATATTGTGTGAATTGAGATTTGGTTTATGTAACTCGTTGAAATGGTGTATATTCGCGAGGCTTGCGAGCGAATATACACCATTTCAACGAGTTGGATAAACCAAATCTCAATTCGGACAACTATACATGTTCTAATTATCTTATACGATTTTCCTTTTTAACAAATTTTGAGATAACCCTTGTAAAGTGATTTCTACACAAACCGACGACGCGTAATTCGATGATGTCGCACTATTGACGATGACATGTCGAAAGATCTTGGATTGATATTTGCTGCGTCTTTTAAAACAAATGTAACATTTTTTGGGAGATTCATTTTGATAAAAACTTTTGACTTAAAGTTGTACAGTGTTGTGTAAGAATCGACGAATAATTGAATCCTCCCCTGAAATCATTCTGTGTACGGCGACATTGCTAGTGAAATAAGTGTATATAACGAACAGTATTCCAGCTCAAATGTCCATTAATTCTCGAGAACGACGTTAAATAACATACAAACAAACAAAAGTCCATTAAACATTACAAAATAGGAGCAGAGCAAACGGACCTCTAAGACATCAGAGGCGGGATCAGTTTATATGGAGGAGTGAGCATCCCCTGTCGACCGGTCACACCCGCCGTGTGCTCCTTGTCATGATTGGGAAATTTTGTTTGTATGTTGTTTAACGTCCGTCTCGAGAATTTTCACTCATGGAGACGCCAACATTTGCCAGTGGAGAGCTGCAAATTTTGACCTATGCTCGGCACTTAGGGCCATTGAGCAGTGAGGGAACTTTTTCGTGCCAGCACCTTCTGCGACACGGGACCTCGGTTTATACAGTCTCATCCGAAGGACCGGTCTCCACGTCTCACAGTGGGATTCGAACCCGCGACGCAAGGATCAACTCCTTACTCCGCGACTCTAAAGCAGAAGCTCTACGCTGGTGACTGATCGGGAAATAACGGAAAAAATCCGTCGACAATTCAGTGTGTAAATAATAGCCTAACATTTTGTATGAAAAACGTACAGTCAGCATTTGACTCAATGATAGGTCATCGTTTCGACCGAAAAACGTGCGAAAAGATGACTTCAAACGAGACTGTTGATGTCCTTGTTTCGTCAACTTGTTTGTCAATAGCTTGCCTCGTTTTAGAAATTGTTCATACGTAGTGCATGTTCTTCCGTATCGAATCAACTGAGAGATAAAAAAAAAACCATATGGAGGTTATAAGGGTATATTGCTACATCATTAAGGGAAGTTGACGTTGAAAAGTTGAAGTCATCACGTTTATGATAAAGCTTTGTTGTTAGGTTACCATAAAGGTATTTTTCTAGTAAAATATCTATATATGAAACAGATGTGTCAGAATCTGTGGTATATTTAATTTGTTGTTAGGTTACCATAAAGGTATTTTTCTAGTAAAATATCTATATATGAAACAGATGTGTCAGAATCTGTGGTATATTTAACTCACTGAGATATATTGAGTTGACATATGATTAAAAGTAACTATTGTTAATACATAGTCGATATATCAAAATGTCGAGTTAAAGGCCACAGCAAGTGTTTTCTTCTTCTCATGTAGAGGTTTTTGAATAATTTCTGCTTCACATGAATACAAAAATAGGTCTGCTAATAAGGGGGTCAATTGTTACCCATGGGAATTCCAACAGATTTTTGGAAGATCAGATCTCCAAAACCACATAGATATTGTCAATCAGAAACTCAAGCATCTTTTAGATATCAACTTCAAAATACTTGTGTGTACGATCGGAGTGTTTTTAACAAAATAATTTTGTAAATGACCAATGACAAGGTAAGTATATTTACGAGTTCCATTTTTATAGAAAAAGCAGCTGTCTATGATGTCAAAAAGCCTGGACTTCAATTTATCGTGGGAATGGTTGTATATAGTGTTGAAAAGTCGTACGTTTTGATGCTATTGATTTTAGTAAAATTTTGTGATTTTCAAATTTTCCAAAAGTTCGTTTAAGTTTTTAAGTATCCACATCTGATTTACACAACTTCTCGAATATACTGTTGTACAGTATTCCTAAGTTTCTCCTTCATTACAGTCAATATTTAAGTGAGGAGTAAAGAAAGGGGCTTGGTAGAACATTTACTGGAACCCGCTATGTATCTTTGTAAGGATTTTTATGAAACTTAGGAATCCAGTAAAGGTATCGTAATTTAAATTCATTTTGATTGTTGGGAATATTAAAATTATCCAAAACAGAAATATGATTTTGAAGAATATCCTCATTAGAAAGGGACGTATGGTTGTAAGTTGGATTTCCATTTGTAGAATTAAATCCTAGTTCCTCTAAAATACAATTCAAATAATGAGCCTCATAAACAAAGACTATGTTGTTACGAGCTTTGTCAGCTGGGACAAGTACATACTGATCGTGTAATCAATCTTATTCCTTTTTCACTTCTGAATTATTAAAGACAGAAGGATAAATAGTTTTCATATAGCTCCTCAATCGCTTAATGCGAGATTCTAACATCCATCTGATACTCTTAATCCATTCTTACAAAGTATCAAGGTCTTCTTTTTTGTGTTTGGCCCATCGACTGGCGTAATATTCCACTGAATTCACAATATTTATAAAATAATGACGCCAGTTGAAAAATAAACCTCAAATGTATTTTTATTCATTCGAAATAAAAGAAACTGAAGGATTCATACAGCGAATTTATTCGAGAATAGTACCCCGCATTAACGAATTTCTTGTCTATGGGCAAAGAAATATTTCTGAAAGTAGAGGCATTTACAAATTTCAATGAAAACCAAGATCAGGCTATCCTTACAACAAACAAAAGATTTTTCTCCGCAGAACATACTGTAAGTGTACTTAAAAAACGGGCTTCATATTTTAGCGGCTTTTGCGCAGACAGCGATGCGCTAATTCATTATTACCGTTAATAAATGAATACGATATGATGTTTTTCATTTACTAGTCTTGCTTCGATCTGCCATTTTATCCTGCCTTCAATAAAAAAAATGGGTAGCAACAGTTTCTTCGCCTGGGGCTTGGCACTTTGAAGTGAAAGTTGCGGATGCTTCGGATGAGATCTTAAAAACAGAGGCCCCGTGTCACGGAAGGCGTTTGCACGGTAAAATTCCCTCACTGCTCAATGGCCCTGAGTGCCGAGTAAAGGTCAAAATTTGAAGCCCTTCACCGGAATATGGTGACGTCTCTATATGAGTGAAAAATTCTCGAATAGGACCTGCATCATTACAATTCATAAGTTTTCCCTCTCGGAATTGGGATACGCGCTAAGCATTCCTTGCTCTAACTGTCATTCTGACAGGCCATCCATCTTGACGACTTTCTACTGTTTTGGTGCGATAATTTCCGAACGAAAATATTCGGAACACAGCATTTTTTATAGGAGTTCGACGTAAGGGTACACTGTTTTGACTTTTTCATCAAAATTAACTGAAATTGTGTTGATTTAGTGGCGTGTTATTAATATATATAAAACGAAAATATGTTATGTTGTTTGGACTTTGCGCTCTGTCGATGTTTTCTATAAGGGTTATATATACATATATTTAGGGATTGACCTCATCAAACACTATATTTGTATTATGTGTAAATGACGAACCAGGAACCAGGAAAATGACTTAATAACAAGATTTATTATATGATTGAATAATTCCGATATCTCTGATTGGCTGAGATCTAACAAAGTTAGAAAAATACTACGTTATATTGACCTGCCTTCCAGGTCAATATAAGGAATTATTTCCAGTTCAATATAAGGAATTATTTATTCTACATTGGACCAAAAATAAATAATCATATAATAAAACAGTTATTACATTTTGAGGTCAATACGATGATATAGACACCTTCCAAGTACAATATTCACCTCGCCTTCGGGCTTGGTAAATATTGTACTCCTCAGGTGTCTAAATCATTGTATTGACCTCAAACAACAGCAATAATTGTATAGTATCGTATTAATTTTGTAACTTTTGGACAACGTACTTTATTGACCGAATGATGGATCCGCTAATACACTGCTTTGACATAATTTTATACCTGTCCACTACATATTGTATGAAGTAAATTCATAATAGGAAAGTTACAGTTCCTGTTGACTGGGTATGATTGTAATATTATAAAAGAGATGAATATGTTTTTTGACAGGGGATATAGTAATAATTTTAAGTAGTGATATTGGGTGGCTGAATGATCAGATTCTGAAAAACATGCCTCTTTGTTGTTGACCCTAACAAGCCAAGTTTTGGTTCCTTTATTTCTTGGCTCGCTATTTTGCGTTATCTTCGGGGAAGTTGCCCCGTATATCCGTATCACATGCAAACGGATTTTATATCTCTTAGTTAAATCCGGAAAGTATTCCGGAAATCAGGATTTTTAATGGAAGGCCAAGGCTGTTTTAAGGCTTACAAAATATGTTTCATGGTGTACATAATAGTAAATGTTTCCTTTATAACAACATTCCATTTGATATAATGTGCAGTGCAGAAACTTTATTATGCTGAAAAAAAAAATGTACTAAAAAGTCGGATGTACATCACATACAGCCAAATATTGAACTCATATTGTCAAAACTATATTCCATTGAGTTAATTTTGTAGAGCATTTAGTGAAAATGTCTAAAGTTTGCTGTCAAAAATAAGCAGCAAAGCAATATGCCCTCCTTTCTTCGAAGGGGGGCATAATAACATTTTAGAATTGGTCTTTTCAGAGGCTGATAAATTAACGGGTAGCAAGAAGTACTGGGTTGAGACTAAAAAGACACACTCAAAGGAAATGCAGAGAAGCCAGCATTTGTTTCCTGAAAGGTGAAAGTCAATAAAGTGTGTTTATTACCAGTGCTAGCATAATGAATGGGAATGTGTTTCAACAAGTGTTTTAAATATTACAGTGGCCAATAAGATTGGCAATATAAGGAAGAGAATGAGAAAATCTTAATTGAAACCTACAAAGCCACAACAATAATGTGTTTTCATAATCTGAATGGTTATGTTGTTGTTTTGTGCTTAAAAGGTAACAGTATTGTACTTTTTGTAGTGTTGCTATCTGTATTTTATTTAATATTAGGGCTGTAACAGTAGATGATTACCATAAGCCAAATACTAAGTCATTGTAATTAATTATTTGATTTTCTAGTCGTTATTGATTTTGTTGTTGTTGTAGAAGTTGACTTTTTTTTTATCTCTATTTGTGTCTCATTTTATTCACATAAAAAATGTTTCATTTATTAATTTCTATATAAATGTTTTGATTTGTTTACTTGAACTGATACAAATATTTCTGTTGACCATGAAGTAATTTTGAAATTTATACAGTAATATTAGCTTCTGCTGATGGTGAAGGAAGGCTGCAATGATACGGAGTATGTTGTGTTTAAAAGAAAAACTATGTCAAAACTTCAGTTTCCCAAGGGAATAATTGAGAATGCTTGGTTCGATGATGACATTACTAGGGACTAGCTGAGAAGGTTAATGAGAGTATGGGGATGACGACCAAGTGCTGCTGTACATCAAATGTGTTAGTTTTGGACGTCTTTCCATGTCATCGATCTCCAGCAGTGAAACCCTGTTAAAAGGCTATCATCAGACGGACCTCTCAATCATAAATGGAGGTATAACAAGTGTTCTACAAATGCTGGACATGAGTGTGAACAAATCAATGAAAGTTGCATTGAGACAAAAGTGATGTGCGGTGACGAACACGTACATTCACCTTAAAACTTTCTCTGCTTGGATTAAGGAAGTGTGGGAGGAACTCGATCCACAGATTACTGTCCATTCCTCAAGAAGAAATTCTTGTCTGGTTTCTGACTAGACGAAATATTCCAAGTATATTTGCGTGTATGTCTTATAAACTTAGCTGTAATGTATTTAAAAGATCATATTTTTCTTTATTCATCATAATTGTACAATTTTAAATAGAAATGGTAAACTGAGTTTGAAATCCATGAGGGACTATATTTTTGGCGCAACTGCGGCGTATGAAAATGTCTCCTTTTCTGCCTATCAAAATCACTTACAGAACATTACATGTGGTTAATTTTTTTAAACAATCAAAGACTTCAAGAAATTTTGATATGCAACTAAAATCAATAAAAATGCCCTAAAGCTTTAAAACATAGCAAATAAAAATAATTTTCTAAACAAACTTCAATCTAGTTAGCTTTTGAAAGCCTCCCACCTTAAAACACATTTGAGCAAAAAATCAGTAAAAAGTGTTTTTTCTCTCTTACTAAACGGTCAAAGCTTTTGTTTTTGTATAATTTTGTATATTTATATGACTACTTTACCATATGTAAAAAGAAGAAATATTTCAATATAAGAAGTGTATAAAAATAACTAATATATCCTAAAAAATTAAGAAAAACAGAGGAAATCCGGATTAGCCAATATCTAATTAAGTGTATGTGTAGTGTAATCTGGTTCCCGTTAAGAATTGAAAATGCCATAATTCTGTCAAAGATTATTGAAGCGGGACGAAATGCAAACTTTATCTATAACTTATCAAGGTAAAGCCACATACCAAAAATCAGCTCAATATCTGAAAGCGTTTAGAAGAAAATTGCGGAAAACCCTTAAAAATTGAAAAGGCCGTCATTCCGTCAAAAATCAATGAAGCGGAACGAAATGCTACCTTGATCTGTAACTCATCAAGATACACTCACATACCAAAAATCAGCTCAATATCTGCAAGTGTTTAGGGGAAAAAATGCGGAAAACCAAGTGGGACAGACAGACAGACGGACGTACAGACTCAGAGGAAACCTAAAGTCCCCTCCGGTTTCACGGGTAGGGGACTAATAAGAGAAGAATCCCTCCTTAAAGAAATGTTATATATCAAATGCCCTAAACGGGTCATAGGACAGTATTCACTGGGAGGACATAACATGTTGATCAACAGAAGAAAGTGGTGTTGAAGATGCTGACCACAATGACACCATGTTAAACTGCAACTAATCGTTTACGAAATATGTCAAAGCTTGAAGTAGTTTAGTCTTAATTCTTAGTTTGACATTGCAAGTCATAGAGGAAATCTTTAGGTTTGATGGTAAAGAAGTCCTTAGAAAACTGCGGGAAACCATATGCCATTGATTTTCCAAATTGACAAGGAGATAAACTCCCTCATTGATCCAGTTTCAGATCGTGTAGACGTGATGAAAGGAAACACAAATTAAGCGGTTGTTGGGTAAATTCGACCAAGTTGCAAAACAACGTTTCAGTTAACTATAGCAGTTTCAGAACAGAAAGTACTATTGATGTATCTAAATCAAAAGTGAAAAATGTGCCAGGCATATTGAATCAAAATTATAAAATATATCAAAAATGAATAGATCTATGTTGAACACGACAGAGAGTTTACAACATCCTAAAACGTTCGGTCAGGAGTCGTTTAATTAATACTGACTACTTGAATTAATATTAATAATTCTAATGAATGTTACATTTTATGTAAATTCCACCAAGGTATATTCTAAGCTCAATAGCCTATTTATTGTTTTTTAACGACTCGAGAATTTCATTATTTTCAGCGTGACTCAAAATTTGACCAAACTGTTCTACAACCGGGAGTTAGAACTACAAGGAAGTGATAGTTCTCTTTTGAAAAAAAGTGATGTTTTTCCTTGCATACGAGGTTCTCTTTGATCATGAATGTCTGTTAGACATTGCCATTCTTTGAATGAAGCTGCCTTCCAATACAGACATTGGCTAATATTTCTATGAAATTCAGTGGCAAGGAAACTCAAAACTAGAAACTAAGAGATACTAGCATTTGTTTAATGCTTGTTCTCTTTGTCTGGCATGATTTTTAGAAGATAAGGATCGCACTGCCATAGAAAACTATAGGGAAGAAATTAAGATTTTAGGAAGATGTTTGGAATCCTAATACTAAATTTTCTTTTCGAGTATAAAATTGAATTTAATTTATTTGCCTGTTTATTAGGGCTCTTTCAATATATCTATACATAACGAATCTTCATTAATGTATCCTATCAAAAGAAAAAAATCCAATACTTAACGAGCAGGCAGATTTTCTTATAATTCTGTAAAAAAAAAAAAGTTGAGAATTTGAATCACTAAAGATTATATTGAACTGTTTTGAATTAGAACGTATCATTAATGATAGAAACATTAAGAGGATAATATATCTAAAATAAATATTACAAAATACATAGCCGACTTTATCTTAACATGTTGGTTTTACAGTTGTCAAAAGTTTGAATTTGAAGTAAATTTTGTAATGCCAATGAGACAAGAACTTCGAAATGGATATAAAACACTCAGTTTATTTACAATTCTTTTTGATAGACTTCTTGAAGAATCCAATATATCGCATCTCGCTTTATAAAATATGATATTGTATGGTATCGATTTCTTTTGCTCAGTATACACGCCCCTCCTATTTATTTACTTGGCATTTATTTTTTTTAATTTATTTTATAATTTTTTCCCTTTAGATGCCAGGGCGCAATATATATATTAAATACAAGATAGAAAATGTACAAAGTGTTGTTTATGCTGTTAAAAGAAAAAAGCAATGTGTTGTGGAAAACCTGCGAAAACTTACATGGTACCCAAACAACTATCGTTGACCATGTTACCGGTAAAAGTAAGATAGGCGGAAAAGCAGGTAGAAAATCCGCAATTCCTCCTCAAGTTGACAACTCTGTTGTTGAGAAGGTTTTGGCTGCAGCAGAACAATGTAGAGGTAACTGAGTTAGAGAATGAACATTATAGCCAGCGAGTCCCGGGGTAGAGGCTTTCATTCTTTTATACAGCAAACTCATCCTATCCCTGCCACCGAAAAAAACATCTGTATATGTAGAACAGGAGCAATGCATGATCCTCATTATGTCGCATACTCATTATGTCGCATACTGTTCGTGGCTGGAATCTGAAATCGTAGAACAATAATGGACATGAAGCAGAACTGGAAGAAATATGTCGGTCCAATGGTGCCTGCCATGGAGATAACGAACAGTATTCAAGCTCAAAAGTCAAATGAACAATTCAAATTTTGGAGCAGAGCAAACATGGACCTCTAAAACATCATGACGTTTCCTATGGATGTGAAATATCTGCTCAAGAATTGTCCGTTACTGTCAGAAAAAAACTGGAAAAACTTCATGAAGACCATAGGCTCCTTAGAGCTGACAGTGTCACAATTCATGGTTATCTTATGATCTTGGAAGTATACTCCTTCGAAGTTACTCTGATTTTGATGGACCAGAACTATGCTTTATTTAGCACATATATGTGTCAAAAACAATCAGTATTCGGAGTGTTCACCGATTTGAATTGAGGAGTTCAACCCAACATATAATTCATTCATTGGTAAAGAAACCAATGGTCACAATACATTTGATTTTGCTGCGTTTAACTACAAATGACCACAAATCTGTCACACCATTGGTGGAAAATTATACGTAATGCTACGGAATGTTGACTTTTGTTGGTGTTAGACAAAACTAATAAAGCATGTGTGTCTTATTAATACCCCCTTGAAAATTATGCTTAATATTGTCAGCATGATAAAAAAAAAAGTGTCTTTGTTAAAATTATTTTCTTTCACAAAAATGAATCTGATGGTTTTACAACTTTAAATCTGTGGCTAGAAAATATGTTTAGAATGTTAACAGGTGGGGCCTGCGAGGAAAATTCTTACCTACGTAAAAAAAGAACAGGAACAAAATGTGTTGCAAAAAACCAGGGCTTTATTCAACCAATCAAACCAGGCTGACAATTACTCGAACAATATGCTGCTTCAGGATCAACAAATTCCCCCACAGAAACCTGTCAATCAAGCTGTTCAGACAGTGTCAGAATGATTTCAATTGAAACCAAAAAGCTGTTTTATGTATAAATACATATTTCTGTTCATAAGTAATAGATTTCACTGTTACCTTCTCTCATCATGACATTCTCTCAATTTTAAGATTTAAATAAAAAGTTACCCTTCTTTTGTCCCAAATAAGGGATATGTAAAAAAAAGGTGAATCCTTTAAGCAGCATATTGGAACAAAGGAAAACTAAACCTAAGACCAAAACTATTCCCTTCATTAATTTAAGGATTTTGACATCTCCTTGAATGACAAAAAGGAATATGACATTTGTCGTAAATTAGTGTACTTAAAAAATTCAATAAATGTGATTACAATATTCATACAGTGAGCGCAATTTTTTAATTTCTTTCCAGGTTTCCCGAAATTCATAAATAAAAGTTAAAAACTGTCTTTAAGTGGATTCCATCTTCGCTATCCAAGGGCTTCTGATACGCTACTCTCCTCATATAAGCCCTTGGCATACGGTGTTAAAAAAAGTTGGGATTTTTTTCTCAAGTTGTGATTGGAGTTGATCGACATGGTTCGACCAATCAGAAATTGTTTTTTGTAAATGACGATATTTGCGTTCGGGATGTATCTTGACTCTTTAATATTGGGAATGAAAAACACAAGTAAACAACGATCCGTAAGATAGCATGCCATTCTATGAATAGCTATATGGTGTCATCCAATATCTTAAGCTACGTGCAAATTATGTGATTAAGAATCTATACTGAAGATGTAAATTTGCATTTTAACTTGTTTAAATAACAAATTAACATAACTCAATACCTTCTTGTTAATTATTCTTTAAAAAAATTAGGTTTTTAAATATGCTTTTTATTTTTGTCGATGACGCAATCTGTGCGAACCTGGTAAGAATTGTGTTCACGTGACGAAAACAATCCCCTCTTTTGTCACCACCGTATGCCAAGGGTTTATGAGGAGAGTAGCATATCAGAAACCTTTGGCTAACGAAGATGAGTGGATTCATGTTCTTCATTTTGAAAATATTAGAATGATGATACTTTTAATCTTTATGCAGTAAAGCAAATACTTTGATTTTTTCTTTTATTTTATAGAAAAGTATATTTGCACAAATTGGAGGCCATGGTTATAGTGACCATGTCAAAAAATGACTAGGTACACCAGAGCTGTGTGCTTTGGGTTTCAATGATTTGTTTAGTAAAGAGTTGAGGTCTAATTTGTCTACAGTTGTGTGGAATGGAAATACTCTTTGCATTGCAGTTTCAGTTTCCTTTACAGATGTTCAACCATTTAAAACATCAACCAGACAGATATTTTTTTAAAGATCAGTTGAAAAGAGTGCATGTTTTGGCTGAAAATATCTGGAAACTTTGTTCTACAAAAGAGAAAAAAGTGGGGAAAAGACATCCGAATCTTAGAAGACGGATATATTGTGTTGTTTAAAGACAGTATTTTCCGAGAAATAATTGCCGATGGTCGTGTTCGTAAAGTCAAATGCGCATAATTCGAGATGGAATTCCAAAAGAATTTATCCGACTCACTCATGAATTCATGTACCTGTCCTCAACTTCTAACTAAGTGTTAGGTTTAGGACCTCCATTTGACATTTTGAACAGTAAAGTTGTGAGATGTTATCATAACAGGTAACGGTGACCTTAAAGTAGTATGCAATACAACTTCTATGTATAATGCATTTATTGACCCACATTGGTGATTCTAGGTCTACTGTAGTTTACATTAGCAACAAAGTTTTTATTATAGTACCTGAAAGTTTTAATATAGTAAATCAAAGTATTTTTACTACAGATTAAAAAAAAGACAAGCAGGATGCTGTCAACTTGATTCTGTTATTAAAATATCATGGTTTGCTACAATGGACAAAATTGTCAATGTTTTTTAACATCATTACATTAACATTTATTTTGTCTTTGTTGTTGCTGATGCTGCAAATATCTCCATTAGTGGGCACAATCTACCCGCTGTACCTTATGTAAATTGTTTTATTTTTTAAAAAATTCCTTACAACATTTACCTGGGGCATGTTTTACCAAAGAACTTACGACTAAGACAAACACTTTAGATTATAATGTAAACTTCATCTATCTAAATTGATTTTTAAAAGGATTAAAACCATTTCAAACCAATCTTAAAAAGAAAGTTATTGTAAAAATTACATCTTGGTCTTAGTCGTAAGTTCTTATCTGAAACAGACCTAAGAAGTTTTTATGAGCATTATTTATTCTATTTTGAAGAATGTCTAAGAAGCTTTTCCTGCAAATATGCCCATGGTTTGAATATCCAGACGTGTTATTGTCCATTGAAAAACAATGTCTCAATTATCTAATCGTAGAGATGTGTTACGAAAGTTAATTATATCTTTATATAATAGTGTTAGATTTGTATAAAATAAAGTTGTAGAACTTGCCAGAATAGATATTTTAACTTTTTTTCATTCGTCATTCAAAACCTAGATTAACCCCTTTGTTCTCCCTTACATACACACACACACACACACACACACATATATATATATATATATATATATATATATATATATATATATATATATATATATATACCTAAGGGCATTGGTCAGGTGATTTGAAGTGGACATTGTTATTTTGGATTTTATGGGTCATTGATTTGAAAGGTCGGATTCGATTGGTTTTCTTGATTAGTTTTTCCCGCTTTATTGTGACCACTCTTTGTTCAATGGTTGATCAGGCCAGACTTAATTTACAAAAAGACATTTTGACTTTGGACTGAAGATTTCTTTCTCTGGTAAGTTAATAATATTAATTTCATATTTAAAATGTTCATCCTATAAGTATGCAAAAAGTAATTTCCAACTGCACTGACTAGAGTGAATGAATGAATTTGAGAGAAATTTATTTTATGATGTATATTTACTATTGATTACAATATCAATATGAAGTATTTTATATAAGTAATTTGATGTTAATCAGATTATATGTTTTATGATGATCAAAGATTTATTTTGATGATATTGTTCAAAGTGAACAACTGATTTACATATTTTAAGAGATATTATTTTTAAATATCATTGTGTAACGATTTATATTTTTTTGTATACCGGATATGCAAGTCAGCCTTTCAGGATCTCTTAGTGGCTGAAACAAATCACGTGACCTTAAAAAAGGTATATAATCGAGCGCAGCTAAGCTGCGAGGTTCTTTGAGTCCAGGCAG
The DNA here is from genome assembly GCF_033153115.1 of Saccostrea echinata. NCBI lineage: Eukaryota > Metazoa > Mollusca > Bivalvia > Ostreida > Ostreidae > Saccostrea > Saccostrea echinata. Next base: position 9,920,605 of record NW_026889785.1, read on the forward strand.
CAGAGAGAAGAAGACGGATATTTAGGAGATACGGTTAGTTGGGTGGATTGCCAAATATTGAGGCTTGTTACAACTATTTAACACACCGTTCACGGTAGCTCAGTCGGTAGAGCGCTCGCTCCGTGATCGGGAGGTCGTGAGTTCGAATCTCGGCCGCGACATACCTAAGTCGATAAAAAAAAATAGGTAGCAACTGTTCCTTCGCCATGCGCTCGGCACTTTGAAGTGAAAGTTGCGGGTCCTTCGGATGAGACCTAAAAAACCGAGGCCCCGTGTCACGGCAGGCGTTGGCACAATAAAGATCCCTCACTGCTCAATGGCCCTGAGTGCCGAGTAAAGGTCAAAATTTGAAGCCCTTCACCGGAATATGGTGACGTCTCTATATGAGTGAAAAATTCTCGAATGGGACGTAAAACAATATACAATCAATCAATCAACTATTTAACAATACTGGGTGGATTGCCTGACGGCAAAGGCTTGCCACAATAAATTAGATGTATTGTGTTATCGTGACTAACCATTTAGTGGCAGACCATAGAGGGAATACAACCCCTTAAAGGCTTGCCTGGTTACTTTGCTGGACATAGTGTAAGTCTCTGATAGCATTGGATGACTGTTCCTGAATAAGGACAACTCAGTATATCTTCTGTTGTCAGAGGCGAACCACTAGGTAAAGACATCGTGACTGACACTACGAGCCTGAATAAGGCATAACTGGTGTCGGTCCGGTGACATTTGTTGAACCTCCACTTTCTTTTGTCAATATAAGGCCGACCTTCAAGTGTGATTTTCCCCTAAGTAAAGGAAGGGCCATATCTATATATATTTGGAGGTCAATCATTTTAAATAATCATTTTTAAGAGGAAAATTATTTGTTACTTTATTAATCCAAAATCGAGATCCTGGAATCAACCAGGTACGGACCCCTCAACACGTTACAAAATTTGATGGCAGCGGCGGGATCTCAGTTCAATATTCTGATAGTTTTTTTTAATTTGTATTTTCTTATAACTTTATTGCTGCGTTATATTTGTGAAATATGATGGCTGCTGTAGAGAAGGAATTTAAAAGACTACAAAAAAGCTGGTCTGAAACAGTTAAAAAGGCAAACGCCAGGGATGTAGGCATACCTGAAAGCAGGCGTACCACATTAGGTGGTAGGTCATACCAAGGAACTGGTGCAACACCTAAACACATTAGGAAGACTACTAGTATCCTGGAAGATGACGAGCCTAGCTTTGCACTCAAGGAAGACAGACTGACAAGCCTCAAGCCAAATCAAGTATCCAGCACGCCATTTTCATTAGTGGTTCCAGAATATTTTTGTACACTCTCCTATATTTTCATGTTTATCATTTCCCAGGTTCTTATGTTGATTTGAGATTCTGCTTGGTCTTATTTCCGAGCTTATTTGTACCTTAATTCAACACCTCATGTCAGTCGTAATGAAAACACCAGTTCCAATAAACAACAAAATTTATTAACCTTTGTATAGACAAACAGATAGACGACGACAATCTAGTCAAAATGCCTAATATCTTAACATAATTTCTAAGGGTGCAACCTGTTAAATACCTAATAAACCTTTATTCAAGTGAGAGAACTTACAGCAAGTTAATGCTTTCCAAGATTTCCCACGTGTCTAACAGTTACACGGGTTTATATACTCTTTGGAAACAATAGAATCTTTAACTTGAAATCTAGTGAATACACCCCAAGGCTATGAACTTTGACTGAAATTAGTAACACCCAAAAGGTTAACTTCCATATTGATAGCCAATGAGAATTTAGATCATCAAACATAAACATTTCCCCGTAAAATTTGATGGAAGCAACACGTGCTATTATCTGAGAAGGTTTGTAAATATAACCAAAATGGTATGGGGAATAAGGCAGTACACCAATATATGCATGAAAATATTAATAACGACATTACATTGAAAATACAAGGCATAAATGCATATAACAAAATTCATTCCTGCTACACTTCTGACCCACTGAGCCTGTGATGATGTGAAGCTTTAAAAAAAAAAGAATTCGTCCTACAGCGTCTCAATTGGATCTTTGTCCTCAGGGGCACTGGAAGTCGGTGTATATGTGCATGTATAAAAATGGAAAGGTAGGGCACTCTTTTTGAGGCAAATTCGAGTTTGTGGTATTGTGGATGTTTTTAAACGGCCTGACTCGATATAGTTTACTTACAATATATATCTTGTTTTGTTCCGCTCCAATGCATTTTACTTGAAGAAATAGACGTTTTTACACCCCCAAGTGCCTAAGAATTTTGCTAGACTGCTCTATCTCCGGTTACAATCACAAGCGAAGAACTGCGAACGATAATATTGTTTTGTCGACTACCTCCAAGTCAAATTTCAATTATTAACATAATTGAATAATTTTTCATATTTGTATAGATATTTATGTGAATTTTCATAAAACATAACTTATTTGGAAAAACTAAGAGAGATAACTTTAATTTTGGTTAAAATTGCGTTTTTCACTATAGAAATCAATGAAAAACGGAAAATATCTTTAAAACATGCCCCCCCCCCCCTTTAAACAAAATTTTTATTTTATGGGTTTTTGTCCCCAGCTTTCACCGAAAGTGGGGAAAATTTGGGTCTGTCTGTCCGTCCGTCTGTATTTCTGCCTGTCTGTAACAATTTCGTTTCCGAGCGATACCTCGAGAACCCTTTGAGCTTTCACAATGAAATTTTGCATAGTAACTCCCTATGGACTAAAGAAGAACCCTATTAATTTTGAGGTCAAAAGGTCAAGGTTATAAATTCTGTCTGTTTTAACACATCTCGCGGATTCTTTAAGTTTTTGCAGTGAAATTTTACATAACAACTCCCGGTGGCCTAAGGAAGACTTCTATTGATTTTGAGATCAAAAGGTCAAAGTTCAAGGTCGTAAATTCACAATTCCGTCTGTGTGTTTCGTTTCCGGGCGATATCTCAAAAAGCTTTTGAGCTTTTACTAAGAAATTTTATACCGTAACTCCCTATTGTATCTCTCGCCCCTCTCAAAGTGTTCCGCCCCATTTGTTTCTTATTGTATATTTAAAATCGCTTGGCACTATTTTTAGCACAGGGGCATGTGGAGAGTTATTACGTATAATACAGGTTGTCGGCCGACTTTATAGTCTAATTACATCTATTCGAACTGTTTAGTAAAGGCTAAATTAGACAATATATAATGTGTAAAATGTTAATAATATCGAACGTGAATATAAACCTTATATGTGACCTAATGTTTGCATTTAATCAGACTTAACTAAATATGAGTCATATTATGGAAATGAGTAGATCAACTTCTTGTAACATAGTCAAAGAAGCATAACTCTAACGACATTACCATTACTGACTTGTGTGTGACGTAATGTTTGCCTTTAATGTGCACTATAATCAAGTGCCTCCGTGGTCTAGGGATATGTTGCTCGCTTAGCAAGCGAGAGGCCCGGGTTCAATCCCCGACCGATTCTATTTTTTTTTTAATGTTTTTTTTTTTGGATTTACTAAATGATACTATTCAATATGTGAAATGAAAAAGTTATGACGTCTGGCGTTTACAAACTCATAAAATCATTATTACAGTGTGATAAATATTCTGTTCATTAAAAAGAATCTTTTATACACATATTAAAGAATAAGCAATCAAATCGTTCTAACCACATTGGCATTTTTTTTTAATTTGCCTCAATATACATGTATACATTTAATAATTCTACAAATACAGGGGGTCAGTGACCCCTCCCCCCCCCCCAACTGCGCATGCTCTTCTTTTTTCCCTAAGCGGGGGACACAAATTCTCTGAATTAGCTTGTATGAATTGTTATTTGACAAATTCATACCAAAGCTTTGCTTTTGTTGTTTCACCGGGGGGGGGGGGGGGGGGGGGTGTTGGCCGTGGATTGCGACCTGTTGTGGGTTAATCCCACTAGGAAATGAAAAAAGCTCGGGCAGTAAGGATGCAGAAAACCAAACAGACAAAGACCAAGGATCCAGAGGGACAGATACTTCTGATTATCTTATTGAAAAGGTGAGTCTCTGCAGCCTCCGCAGTCTCTGCAGAACAATAGGGATATACTTATCAGTTAATATCGGCACTTGTCTTGGATTTTTTCAACACGGACAGTAAAACGGGACGGTAACTGTCCAAGTTTATTAGAACCGACTATGATTGTCAGAACTTTTCGAAGTTTATCAGCACTGGCAGTAAAAAAGGCCAGTAACTATCGAAGTTTGCAAAATGAAGACATTACATTGTAAGTAATTGTCTACGTGTGTCAGTTAAAATAGGAATGTCAGTACGTTTCTCTTCGTAGTAACTAGAGCTGACCGACGAGTTCATACAAAGCTGTGAAGTGTGCACCTGTCACAGATTTCTTTTGAAATTCATGAAAATCAAGGGACCCCACCTTCAAAACGCATCTTTGTGTGTTGTCTTCAGCAATTTGTTATTTTAGATGTTAATAAAGATATATTGATTGATTGATTGATTGTATTTTGTTTAACGTCCCTCTCGAGAATTTTTCACTCATATGGAGACGCCACCACTTGCCGGTGGAGAGCTGCAAATTTTGTCCTATACTCGGCACTTACGGCCATTGAGCAGTGAGGGATCTTTTTCGTGCCAGTACCTACTGCGACACGGGACCTCGGTTTATACGGTCTCATCCGAAGGACCGGTCTCCACGTCCCACAGTGGAATTCGAACCCGCGACGTAAGAATCAACTCCTTACTTCGCGACTCTAGAGCAGACGCTCTAACCACTGCGCCACGCGGGCGACTAATAAAGATATAAGAGAACAGTATAACTTAATTTTAAAGTTTTTAAATAAAGGTTAAAAAATTGACGAGTTGCCGGGGATCACAGATATGCGTTATTTACTTGTTCTTAAGACAAATTAATACCCTTTTATGTAAGCCTACATTTGAGATGTCCATACAGTATGTCAGTAAACTATGTATGCAATGAAAACTGCACTCTCTTGTACAATAGCTTGTCACAAATTGTGCAGTTGTAATGGACAATTAAAGGAAAAACTGAAGCCTGTTGGTATATGTATTAAGAGGATTGAATTTTATCCTGAATAACACAACGATAATTTTCTAAAACGAAATCTGCGGTGGCTACTGACTATCCTTTTTTAAACTTTTGATATAATTTTTCTAAACTGCTGGTATTGCTTTTGGAAATGAAATAGATGATTTGAAAGAAAACCTACTTATACCTACCGAAGTGTAGCAGACATACTTATTAACTTCAATGGCATGTATTTGGCAAAACAATCACAGGCTGTGAATTCTGCTACATCAAAAAAGCCAAAAATTTACTCCATTTATAAACAATTCAAGGACGTCGAGGTCAAAGTCTGCACAAAAGGAACACGCCATGGAAAAATCAAAATCATCGTAGAATGCAAGAAAAGCTGAGGGAAACTCCATTTTGTTCTATGAAACAGAGTCACGTGTTTGTCCCCGTATTGCTAGTCAACATGCGTGACTGAACAAATTTAAACCTACACCATTTTTTGGTTAAATGGCCGATATCTCCTGTCTCTATCTGGCTTAGCGCTCTCTCCTGATGCAACATTCCGCCAAAATGACTGTTTTCCAGTGGTCAACCAATCAAAACGGACTTCTGTGTTGGATGAACCAATGAGATTAATGTCCATTCGGCACACGCCGGCCGTTTTTGTACCTCATCTAACGTTTGTTGAAGGCGGTGGAATCAGCCGAGGTTTGCAGAATGTATCGGCTATAAATAAAAAAAGTAATACATATTTGAGACACGTATCCTTGTGAGGACAATTTAGAAAAAAAATATGGACATTCCATGCATGTCCCCACACTGCCCACCAAGTCCTCACAATGTTGATTCTAGCGTATAAATGTCCGCATATTTACGGCATTTACAGAGCTTTAGAAGGTTCCAACAGTACAATATCTGGATGAAGGAAAAACATCTCAACTGCATTTGTTCATTCCGTCTCTCTGTCTATTTTTTTTCGATTTGAGGATAGATATCATTTCTACTATAAATGAAAATATCCTATTATGACATTTCTTAATTTTACTGTCATGCAAAATATATGCAAGTGGTATTCTATCAGTATTTTCAAATAATACAAGGAGACAGACGAGTGGCGATTCGTGAAAATTTCCATATTCAGATTAAATGTTGTTCCACATACAAGACCGGGGAATTACTATTTTTAAGTATGTATTATAGTGTAAGTGAAATTTTTAGCGACGTTAATTTAACAATTTGTCCTTGCATATAAGTATTTATTGTGATTGCTTCTTTCAAAATATGATTTAAAGATTCTGAATTGTTGCTTGTCCATGGACTATCAACAAATCCAGATGTCATCCTCTTGTTCACTTTTTCTTTCAGATTGGATTTCAGTTTGCTTAGGAAGTGTTTCCAAAAAATTTCCCTGTGAGGCAAGTCCCAAAAAAAAAGCCTAAATATTCCACGAGCGTGATTTGTTCCTCATTGTCACTTGCCAGTCCCAAAATACGTTTATTTAGTGGAGAATCTTGTTTAAGCAGGTATAAACATTTTTAAGATCATTTCGTGTCATATCATTTGAGAATTTTTTGTTCTATCCAGATTGTTTAGAAATTACCACGACAACTTCCGAGTTTAATATGAAATATTTAATATGAAATATTTAATAATGTTTATACAACTATTAACCCATCTGAATATTGAATAAAAATTGATTAATACTGTATAGACAACTCCAGCGAGACCTTTTCAATATGCTTACATTTTGCGTCGAAAGAAATGGTCTCAACATTTTCTCATTGTAGACTAGTAGATTATTATAGTCGCTTCTTCGAAGTGTTCAAGCTTCGAAACACTAGTCAGAGGAATCTGGAAGCTACAGGAATCATTTTCTAGACATCGCCTTCCTGAGAAGGTAGTGTCCGACAATGGTCCCCAGTACTCTAGTCATGAAATTAGGGACTTTGCTCATCAATGGAATTTTAACCACACAATTTTATCGAACCAGTATTTTTTTTTTTTTGCTGATGTGACAAATTGTTAGATTTGAGGTTAATTACATCTTGCACTTTGTCGCCAAAAAAAAAAAAATTTATGAAATCTATAATTGTCGTTTTTGTAAAATCATTCTTTTATCAAATAAGTTTTGATAAAACACAAAAGTTATAATTTAGATGACAATAAATAAAATTATTTGTTTGAAAAACAATGAAAACATTTTAAGTTTTATGTGTTTAATAATGTTTATACAACTATAAACCCTTCTGAATATTGAATAAAAACTGATTAATACTATATAGATATACAAGCATATAATTCTGTTTTATCATCTAAACTAAATTAATATACAATTAAATTCTAGTCAAATGTACATGTAGAACTCAGCACAAGAAAAAAAGTTCAATTTAATGTCCGTTATTGACAACTGTACACTTAAAAAAGTAAATTTATTGTCTATCCTAAGTCACGGTAATCAGGATAGGAAGACGTAGTGACTGCACAATTCTTCGTTTTTGCACGATATTATAATTATATATCCTAAAACACAATGACTAGATATATAACCAAAGGCTTCAGCTACACCTTGAAAACAATGTCCATTCCTAATGTACTAATATTTAAGACAGTTCCAGTAGCAAACAGTTTTTACACGGAAACAAAATTCACCCTCCGTATTCTGAAAATGTCCTCCAGGTAGTTAATCAGTATCCATCTGTTGGAGGTTGACACTCATGACCTCCTTTAGTTCTCTCAGAGATTGCAGTTCCTGGTGGAGAGGGTAGGGGTGCACTGCAGGCATTCTTTGTACCATTCTTCGTTTCAGTCTATGACGTCTTCTACAAAATAGTTGGAGAAAAAAGAGTTTGAAAGGTTAATCCCTCGGAAAGAAAAATATGTATGCTTTCTCACATTTTATATTCACCAATGTTTTCTAAATCTGACAACACTCAGCTTATTAGTATACACGTAAAAAATTGCTTTACGAAAATTAAAAATGTGTATTATTCTTTTGAATTATATATACTATTTGAATTTAAAAGACTAGTTACTAAGATGTTGTATGTGATTTTTTCAAGAATATTGTATTGAATGCTCACCTTAGTTCGGTTAGGACTGAATCCTCCACGCCTGCTAAAGCTTCGTTTTCTCGTTGACTGTTTCTTGGGGGAGATGATTGTAAAGGCGGAGTTGTGTGATGGGGTGATCCTCTCCGATTCTTTTGGGATAAAAGCTGAGTGGGTATTTGTGGACTCTGGTTTTCTTGTTGAACTGCATGGGGCAGAATTTCCTTTTTTGAGGATGGTCTTCACTGATGGAGTTGTCTTTTCTGATGACTTTAAATGTAGGCCTGGTGTGGGCTTGTCAGATACCAGATACTTTTGAAAAAGCACACTTAAATTCTTTGGTCGTCCATATCCGAGATGTCAAGGGTTGGGGAAATATGTTCTTCATGTTGTGGAGAGTTGCTAATATATATGTACATACGTCAGAGAAGCTTATTTTCAATGATTTATAGAATAAAATACATTGAGAAAATATTGATAACATATTAACAAAATATAATACATTTTTTTTTCTGTTTGTCGTTATTTAGTTCGTTATTAGTTCCAAATTTTACTCACCCAGAATCAAAGTTTTTCAAATCCAACTCCAATTGGAGATTGTTCCATAGTGTTTGGAATTCCGAGAAGTTCTTTGGTGACGTGTTTCACGGTGTAGTACCTAAACGGTTGCTATCGGAAAAAAACGCGTTCATTACTGCTATCCGAAAATTAAGCGGCTGCTATTGGAAAAAAATGGAGGAAATGGTAAGTATTTTTCTTCGCTGGCTTAAGAAAAAGATAAATAATTCAATTATTATGGTTTAACTGCTTTATCATAAATCTCTTAACGGAACTTTACCGATATTCAGAAACTGACATATTTATTTGATTTTGTAACTTGATAAAAGATCGTTGTTTTATAAGCGAATAATTGTTGAAAGCTTCAGGCACATGTACATACAAGTAAGGAATATCTCATTGTCGTGAAAATATGGGTATTTTAAAGAAAGTGAATTGACAGATTTTTATATATTTGTACAGCAAATTGCTTAATCGCAAGTATTGCCTATACTTTTATCATTTTTTTAGAACTAAAGCGTTTTTTCTTGAAGAAACATGTGTTAGGCTACTATTAGACAACAAACCGGTTTCTATCGGAAATGCAACTTCTCGAATTTTCTAAATGTGCACTTTGAATTTTATTCTTTATTATCAAAAGATTGTCGTATTTGTCTCATTTTTGCAGTGGTATATTATATATGAGATATATAATTATCAATATAATTATCAAGATATATTGTTTTAAAAATTCTATTTATTCTATTTTTTACTCGTGTAATTACGCCGCAGGATTGGTTAGTGTTCAATCTGTGTCGCAAAGTTTACACGAGCGATCTTATTTACATGTTTAGCCGGTGGATTTTTTAAAAACAGGTCCGTAATAAAAAGCCACCCATCTAACAATGGTTGGTCGATCGTAAATAATTATTTTACATGCCTGTAACCCCCCCCCCCCCCACTTTCTGCTTGTCATTTTTTTTCAAACTTTTTAATGTTTATCTCAATTATTCTCTTGCACCCCCCTTCTTTCTGCATCTTAAAAATGTACGTACCTCCAATATCGCCGATCCAGCAAGAAGGGGGGGGGGGCTGTCAATAGTTACAATTGTTTGTTCAAAGTAGATTTTCCCATGGATTACATTTATGATATACCTAATATATACATGTACATTATTCTACTTAATGATTTTAATTATGTTACTTTACATATTTCCAGAATTTTTCATCTGAAATGTCAATTCTTGGAGTTGAGTTCATTGAAGAGGGGACTGAATCCCATGTAGAAGAAACACCAGCCTCAACTTCAAAACAAACTGTTTCCGACGACGACGAAGGTTTCACAAGTAGCACTTCAATGGGGACCGAGAATATAATTCAATCAGAATCAACAGAAACTATAGAAGTAGTGGTGGACACCAATAATAAGTCATTCAAGACCTTTTCTTGCAGCTACTGCAGAAAAACATATTCTACATCAACAAGCTATAATCGACATAAGATATTGCACACTGGAAAAGGTCACCAACGCAATAAATGTAACAAAATTTTTTATTCAAGATTTGATTTAAATGATCATGTATTGACCCATAATGAAGATAAACATTTTCGGTGTAAGTTTTGTAGCAAGGCTTTTAAGACAAGAGGTTGGTTAAATTCGCATAAAATAATGCATAAAGCATATTATAAATACATCTGTGACCACTGTGGTGAAGGTTTTATATACAAAAGTAACTTTGAGGGACACAAAGCAAGGCACGAAAATCTAGCACCTTTTCAGTGCAATGTTTGCAACAAAACCTTTAGATATAAAAACAGTCTTGTTAGGCATGGTTGTGGCTTGATTAAAAAAATTAGTTGTGACAGCTGTGGGCAAAAATTTAAAGTTAAGCGGTACTTAATGGACCACCTTCGTGCTCATATGAACCCCGAACGTTTCCAATGCTCGACCTCTGAAAATTGTTTCAAATATCGAGGATCTTTTTACCGACATAGAAAACAAACTGGACACCAGATGATGTGTAGTGTTTCAATTTTACACCGGTGAGAATGTTAGTATTGAAGACTTTACATGGAAATCTTCATTATGAAAAGTTTTTCCTTTATTTATTCAACAGAGTTGAAAAACTGTACGTTACGAATATTTTTAAAGTTTATGTGATTTAATTATTTACACAAGTAGTGTTCATTGTTACTTAAGAAAATTAATAAACGTACAAAGAAGGGCTCCAGCGTGAAAATTACAACCAAAATAAAAAAATGCATGAAATATTCTTAAATGTTAAAAAAGAAAATGCTGAATAAACTTAAAATAATTTTAGATCAGTTTTGCTTGGGTTTTCATTACAACCGAATTATTTCATATTCTGAGAATGAAAATGTTAATGATGATTTTCCTGCAGTCGGTAAAATCTTTGATTCGTCACACTTATGATGTTGACGTGTATTTCTTTGTGAGAACAGGTCAACAGACAGTTCATCCTTGTATATGTCAGTAGTTCCGTTAATTGATGCTCCGAAGCATAACGGCGCCTTATGTACATCTAGGACTCTTAATTGAACTTCGCACCTGATAAAGTAGCGCCTGTACACTGCTTATAGCATACACATACTTCGACTTTCGCCAATCTGCCCCCCCCCCCCTCCCTAAGGATTTTTTTCAAAGCAAATTCTTGCTTTAATACCAAATGTCGCAGATCCTTTAGGCGCATAGATAAAACTTCCAATATGTGTTGTAATCTTTCAATTTTTTCAGTCTTTTCCAAGTTAGCCCAGACTTGCACCGTCTCGTCAACATACTTTGTTTCATCATCTACTCTTTCTTTGACTTATTTAAAGATTCTGTTTCCTCATGGCCAAAAAGGTCTTGATCGCCCCACTGTAAATTTAAACCCGGTGCCAATTTTTTTTCCGTCAAAGCTAAGAACATAGGATTTGTCCGTCTTCATGTCTAGAGATTGACTAATAATCTCTGGTGGGATTTCGTTAGGTAACTCAGCTGCTGTACCTCCAAATGTAGCTAAGCTCTTTTGTGAAGGAACAGCAAAGTTAATAGAAGAATTTGTAGGGTCATAGCCACCACAACCAGTAATTTGTACTTCGCCATATTTTGCTGCAGTCCTCAATACACCCATAAAACACAAAGCCCTTCCATGGAAAAGTCTATACATTACTTTCCAAAATTTAAGACACTCAGGTGAATATTGCATATTTGCTGTACTTTCAAGTGAGTACCAACGAACAACATCGAGAAAAAGAAGAAGATAAATATTTGTCAAGGGTAACTTTTCTAGATGAATAAGTCTTAGTAAGCTACAGAAATCCTCAAAGACCCCAGCTTTTGAGAGTTTTTGAAGAACTGAAGGTAATATTTCTTTCATTTCATTTATAATTTTGTCATTTTATTTTCTTCATAAAACTTTCTTCTTGATTTCTTTAACTTTCGTTTAGCTTTTAGAGGTGCCTTTCGTATATTGTTGCTACTTAATTGAAAACAACTTGGTGGAGTTCAAATACATGTAGAATCGCTTAAACATGGAGTTTCTGCTTCGCATTTTTGGGATGTTTTAGATTTTTTAGGCTTGTGTAGCCACAAATCCGACGATTTCCTCGTTCTAGCTGGAAAAGAACAAAAAAATCGTTTAGCAGCCGGTGCACAATTTTCAGTTTATAACCGGTGCCTTAATACGAAGAGTTCTAATAGCAACCGTAAATTTTGAAAAATCATATTTTGATTGATTATTCGATAAAAACGCCCTTACAATTTATTTTTTATTTCCATTGCACCAGTATGGATTAACACATTTTCACACCCAAAAATCGAACAAATTTTAATCTTAAATGAAGGAGCAGCATAAAAACGTTGGTGTATGTGACTTTTGAATCATGATATACTGCGGATATTTTACTATAATCTATGTTTTTAGAAGGCTATGACGCAAATTGCATTTAGTATCAGTTATAGAAATACCCTACTTGTTTCGTAAACGACGATTTTTTTTAGAAACTTACTCGATTTTGAGGCACTTTTTCACACATATTCAGCTAGTTCCATGTGGCATCTGTATAATTTATTTCAGCTATAGTAGCCGTACAATTTTCTAATAGAAACATTGAACGTTTTTTTTCCCCCGATAGCAACCGTTTAGGTACTACACCGTGTGTTTTGTTGTTTGTTGTTGTTGCTTTGAAGGTTCCTGTGTTTGTTTAAGGGGTTGTAGTAATTCCCTCTCTTCATTTTTCCTTGAAATATTCCTAATTGTACTGAGTATCATCAGTTTCACAGAGAAGTTAACTCCCTTGTAAATGCACATCCTTTATTGTTTAGTTCCAGTGACAGTGATATGATGTGATTTACTGTAAATACATAGAAAACAGATATATAAGTATTTGATATTACACATAAACCACACACTCTGCGATTGATAAATTAACATTACTCTGATTATTAAATAAATGCTCTATGTTCTTTGTAAACAACATTTTTACAATAAATATTGCACATATGTATCCTAGTAAATTAGCACATATGAAATTCATACTATAAAATCACACAATTTCAAATGAATTAACGTTACTAGAAAATGCTCAAACAAAATACATGATTATCGTAGAGTGCACATGTACCAAATAATTTCATGCAAAAATCACAGCAAATCTTTAACTTTCAATATCACATTATAAATATCAACCTATTATGACATAAATTTTCTACACATAGTCGTCAAATTATAAATCTTTCATGCGAACTTTCTAACATGTCACTAAAAATTACACCATAACAGGTGGACATTGAACACCTTTGTAAACACATAATTGATAACAATTATGCACGTAAAAATTTCTTATGAAACGATATAAAATTAGATTTTATGTTTAACTTACCAACTTGGAAGTTTTCTCTCGCAGGAAAATTGAAGACATACATGATAATCAGCACAGTGACTAGTAAACACTGGTAAACAATTTCTAAAGTTGTAAAAAGCTCGTGCACCCGCGAAAATTTTAATATTGGAACCAAATCCAGAAAAATGTAACATTCAAACCAAATCCGGAAAAATGTTTTGTATAATGTTAAATTTCTGTAACAATCCAGCCCCCTATTTGTGGAACATTATGTGACACAAATACGTACAAAAGTTTCAATCAGAGTACTAAAAAATAGTACAAAAGTTTCAAACAATACATGAAAATAATTTCACAATCAAGGTTCAACCATTTCCAGAACGAGACAAAGTTTATCTATTGGACGCGTCAAAATTTTTGTTGCGGTCTTTACTTTAACTTGTCGTAACAGTCCTAAACGATCAGGAGTAGTCTCAAGAACCACTCCCACGGGCCACGAATTACGAGGAGCGTTTGAATTCACAATACTAAGACCACATCACCGACTTTCAGGTTCCTCTTCAACTCATGCCACTTTTGACGTTCTTGTAATAATGGTAAATATTCTTTCACCCATCGATTTCAAAAGAGATGTGAGATGATTGAAAGAGGGGGCTATTTATTGTAGAATAGCAAGGCACGTTTGAGTAATGATTACTCACGTTACCTGATTGAAGAAGGGGCTTGTTTGATGTAACACTTGTAGTGTAAATGGATACAGTTGACTGTGGCTCATGATTTCCAAGCAAATAATCAGAAACTGTTGAAGAAATGTTGTTTTTTTCTGCGTGAAGACTCCTGAGATGATGAACTGAAAACGCTATCATTAATTATATCGTCATATTCACGTCGCAAATTCATTCTATCTAGCAAGCGTTCTGCTAGATTCCTGGTTTTCACCCAGGCGGCCCGGGTTCGATTCCCGGCATCGGAACTAAAGTGTAACAGAGTTAAAAGTGGCTATGTGTTGTAAATGGTTAGGCCACGCTCCTACTAGTACTAGCTAGCGGGTTAACCCTTTAGCTCAGTCGGTAGAGCGTTGGATTTTAAATCTGAGGGTTGTAGGTTCGAGCCACAGTGTGGACACCCCTAGCTAATCGGTCATACATTATTCTATGGGACTTTGAAAATTTATAATTTACAATTTCTTGGGACGTAGCATCCTTTTTTCAAAAGTGTGTCCTATTCTGAGGAAGCGGGATGTAGGTTTCAACTTCTCACATTACCAAATTTAATTCTTACATCAGAAGACTTGTAAAGGTTTGGGCCGTGGATATCGGCCTGGGTAGCTTAGTCGGTAGAGCACCTGATTAGTGATCAGGGGTCTCGGGTTCGATTCCCGGTCCAGCCATACATTTTCTATTTCCTGATACAGACTGTACTACAGCGTTTAGGTTGAGGGGAGCTTTAGTGTGATGTCTTGAATTATAAAATGAAACATCTGAGTATGCATCATTGAAATCGGAATAAGTACAACATTTGACTGTAATGGAACTTCTGCCAATATGCCAGCTCCCTCAAGAAACTGGAATATTGCAAATTAGATGATTTACATGTATGTTTCACACTTGGCAGTTCAGAGTATATTCTGAAATTTCTAATATCATCTCACACAACAAGGTAAAATAATTGACTTTTGTTGATTTCCAAATCATTTTGTTATTCCTGGAAACACCAAAGCTGATAGTGCTGCAAAAATGGCACTCTAGTATGATATTACACGTATTACAATTCCTTATACAGATCTGAAATATTTTGGTAAAACTTTGTTAACTCTCTTTGGCAAGCTTTGATACAAATAATTTTAATGATATATATAGAAAATAAAGTTAACAAAACGTCCGACTTCGGTCAGGATAAATTTATTATTTTAAGAATACTGTGACGCGGCTCGAAACGTCAACAAAGTTTGGGTTCGGATATTTAACGAGCCAATAGCGTAATATGTAGCGTAACCTCTTTATTAGAAGAATTTAGAAGAAAATGAATCCAGAATACTAAGACACTATGAGGTTTATTAAAATATAAAAATAATATGGGGTTGTTGATCAAACAATGAAATAAAAACAATAAATTCAATCACCCATGAAACTATTTGTTGCCCTTATTATTTAAAGAAAACTACTGGTGAAGTTTTGGGTGAATAACTCCGGTTAATAAATTGTGGTGAATCGACGCCACCAACAATTTCTTATCACCAATACTCTTGTTGCTGTAAAGCTATGGTGAATCAACGCCACCAACAGCTTTCTATAATCCAGATGTGTTAAACACCTGTAACTCGGTGCAAAAACATCACCAGTAGTAATGAGCTAATTCCTATCTAATAAAGGTTTAAGTTTCAAGAATTCTATAAACACACCATAAAGGTAGACGGACACCTCGGCCCTGACAGGTCGGCCCAAAACCATTGACACCTCGGCCCAAGGAAAAAAAAAAGAATTATTTTCTGTATTCCCAATAGTAATATAAATGTATGTATAAGTGATGACTATTTGTATACGATAAACAAGGGCAGATAATTTCAGAATTTTTGAACGGACGACAGCATAGATGTATCTATAGATGCGAGTATCTGTTGAGTGGGAGGTGGGAGTTATAGGGGTTTATTTATTTATTTATTTATTTTGTTGCTGATTACAATGCAACTTTATTTATTTTTTATGTTAATGTAATAGAGAGAAATTTTATATGTTTTAAAATATTATTTTCAGGAATTTTGTTTGACTTAAAATATTAATTATTTTCAGAGTTTTAAATTGAAATGTGTTAATAAAGATTTATTTCATTCAAACTATAAAGATATGTGTTTTGTTATTCTATTATTTATTAAGTCTGACAGGTAAAGTACTAGTTATCCTTCTTTAGGATTTACCTGTAGCTGTATTACTATTTATAGATCTTTTCAGTAAGTGGTCATTCTGGACTGGTCACATGATTTTTAGGAGGGAATTTTTATTGTTCATTATTACTGGTTTTCATGCCCAAGCGTACAGATGGGTGTGAGGGTGTTCTTAGAGCTTTGAAGTTTTCTTTGAGCTGATTTTAATGTTCTTAAATTGAAAATATTTTTTTGGATCAAGTGATTTTCTACAATTAGGTTAGTGTTTAATTCAGGTTTTCACTATTTCTATATTTTCCCTACTTTACCTACTTTGAGTGAATGTTTGAATGTTAGGCAGTATGAGGGAGTGAATGTCTTCTGTGAGATTTGTATGAAAGCTGTAAATAATTTATGTAAATACAATAGTATTAAATATAGAGTTTATTTTATTCCTAAATAATATAATGAAATTAGAAAGGAGAATATGAGTGCATTGAAGTTATAAAGTTTTGAAGTATACAAATTCCTAAAGTATTCATTTTTATAAATAATTCATTACTTTGAACAACATATCATTTCTTTTACATTTAGAACACCATGTATTACTCTGAAATCTAGGCAGGTTATTTTCATACCAGACCTTTGCACCTCATGGGAGGTAAGGTTAATTGTGTGTTGGTAGAAAAATAAATTATCCGTTACATTTCAATATTGATGTCTTGCAAAATTATTTTTCAAGTATTTAAACCCAATTTTTCTTATTTGTTTAATTCATGTAACTTGAAAGTTTTGCATGAGTTACTGGTTATTTTAAATTTATTTAGTTTGTGTTCATCAGAAACTAAGAATATTATAAGCTTATGTATAATTAGTTTATGGGAAATATTGTTGTATGAAAGGATTATAGTTATTTTGGTAAATTTTGGTTTTATTCGATTTCATGACTTCTTTGCTTGTTAAAAATCTGCATGCAGAGTTATTGTTCTTGTATTTATAACTTTTAAACGCATTGCAGGGTCATTGATTGAATGAATGAATGTCATGGTAAACACCAACACTACAATAAAACCCACTTAACCAGGAATGGATTTTTGTTGTTTCATTTCCACCCCGGTTTCATTAAGAATTCTTTTACTTAATAAAAAGCACTTTGTAGTAGGGGCCTACTGCAGTGTATTGTACAATTTACTAATAATTATATGTATAAACCAGTGCACATTAGCTTATGTCCTAATCATTAAGATGTATTGATTTGCTCTGTTATCCAGAAATTTATAGATGAAAGCTCCCAATATAACCTTATTTGCCACAACTTTATGCTGGAAAGTACGACAAGTGAACTTTCTTTGCATCATAGAGGAAATTCAAACTTTAAGTTCTGTTTTCATGAATGTCAGAAACATTTTTTGATATATATTTTATTGCTTGAATTTATAAACTCAACTCTTAAATATTTTGTTCAAATCAATTTATAAGTATATCCACAATGGTTCTTAAATGGACCTGTCATTAAGTGAAATACTATGTACCAGTTTAAAACTGAAGTAATGACTTCTCATGCCCACTGTCTTAATTCTAAGAAAAAACACAGGGAGTAAATATTTCTTGTTTATTATTTCAAATGAAATATTGACAAAGAGTCATATAAAACAAACATTATTATAAAGAATTATACAGTGTCACATAGAACACTAAAAGTCTGCCATCACATTCACTGTCACATAGAATACTTAAAGTCTGCCAACATCATTGAAATCTTCTTAAGGGCTTTCCTTGCTGACGCCTCCCCCAACGCAAGTCGCTCACAAACACCAAACAAACGTCCCTGGAAACGTAGGGTGTCCTTCTATGTCTGCAGCGAAGTATTTCATCAGAGAGAACGCGCACTTGGAGGTTCATTAGGCGGACTCGTCGCCAAGGAGCTGGAGGAGAAGATACCCAGCTAGCACAAAAACATGTTTAAATGTTTTAAAAACATTTTCAGAATGTCACAAAACGTTTTCAAAAATGCTTTAATCACATGATTTTGTATGTTTTTTTAAACGTTTTTAAAACATTTTGGCACAATGTTTCAGCAAATGTTAA
The DNA here is from genome assembly GCF_033153115.1 of Saccostrea echinata. NCBI lineage: Eukaryota > Metazoa > Mollusca > Bivalvia > Ostreida > Ostreidae > Saccostrea > Saccostrea echinata. Next base: position 9,939,020 of record NW_026889785.1, read on the forward strand.
TAGAACATTTTATTAAAATATTACGAAAACATTTTTAAAAAATGTTTTAATCACGTGATTTTGTATGTTTTTTTTAACGTTTTTAAAACATTTTAGCAAAATGTTTCAGCAAATGTTATTAGAACATTTTCCTTAAGTGTTACTAAAACATTTTCGAAAATGTTTTATTCACATGATTTTGTATGTTTTTTAAAACGTTTTTAAAAATTTTTACCCAAATCATATAAAACTCCAACTTTTCATGCAGGGTTTATGTAATTATTCAGTGGTGTGTTATTCTTAATGCTTTTGGGATCAATAAGTGATATAAAACTGACTGTTAATCTATAATTATATAACGGTGTTTTTAGGTTAGTGATTATATCCATTGTCAGAGGTGCATAATGACCATGTTGTAGTAAGTGATGTCCATGCTCTTTCCGTCTTTTGGCATTTACTAGGGAGAAGTTTGCTCTTTCCCTTGTTATAATTTCTTCAATTAAATGAGTACCAAACAAGACCAAAGCAAAACGTGTTCAGGGGTGGGGGGCGAAAGAAATCAACAAAAAGGCCTAAATCCATGATTAATCGTTATCCTACAGGCAGTTTATCAGTATCTATATAAAAATACATGTACTCAGATAGATGCTTTGCTACTTATACAACCTTGGGCTCCTATTTTTACATTAATTTGAATTTAAACTTCCATCATACATATCTTCATAGCATGACGCCGCACTGACTGTTAATCTGTAATTAATCTGTAATCTGCACACATTTTTATTTTTTTTTAAATCGTTTAAGAAAAGAAACAGTTTGAGTTTTGGAATGTTATATGCAATAGCGGAGACAAAAGAGTAAACGCCTCCCGATCGTTTCACATGCGAAAGCATCCCCGGCTGACGTGACGTTAAAGTGATGTAACGATGCTGCTCCAGGTCGATAGACATATGCATGTTTATAATTTCACTGGAACTTATCTAAATATCCTACAAATTAGAAATTGTGTACATTTGTTTTATTCATTCTTTCTAAAATGTTGACGAATTTTCATGAATTTATCTCTATCCTTTATGGAGTAAAAGGAAATGTCTCAATAATTTCCGAACAGCCCTCGTATGTTGAAGACAAAAGAGCTTAATTTCTCATTTTTGGAATGACCTTGACCTTTGCATATATTTTAAGGTCAAAGGTCAATGTATCTTATGCAGTTGGTCCCATGTCTCTACGACTTATCGTTTTGAAAATTTTTAATTATTCGTAAACATCAAAAACTTTCAGGGACAATAACTCATAAAAGGGGTCGACGAAAACTTTCGCAATGAAAAGATTAAAGAATCCTCTCAATTCTTCGAAGACATTTGTGAAGGTTCCCTACCTCTACGGTTTACAGTTTCGAAGGAGTAGCGATAACAAGGTTTTTCGTACAAGTGACAAGAACTCCGAAAGGGGTCATAGGTCATACTCGTTGGGTAGTTTTTCGAAATAACTTTTGATGTCGAGCATCATGAACTATAAAGTTTTTCGATAAATCTTTCGGTTCAAAAGGCCGTAGCGGAAAAATAATAATAATGACTGGTAGACTAATTGTTCTCGAACAATTAGAGGTCTTTCCACCTTCTTTAAACTTCATACCTTATTCATATTTAACTCTCTACTGTTTATTTTTATACAAAAAAACAACAACACAGAAATGGCTTGAGAGATGGAAAGAATGAAAATTTTGAAATGACCTTGAACAAATATTAAAGGTCAGTGGTCTCATTGCACTTGACCCCATGCTTCTACGACTTTTAGTTTTAAAGTTATAAGGTTTAATAGTAAGCACAAAGACGTTAAAGGGTGATAACCCATATAAGGGGTCATCGGATCCTTTTGCACTGAATAGATTGAAGTTGTGTCTAAAGACCTTGAAGACATTAGTGAACGTTTCGTGTCTTTATAATATGCGAATTCAGAGGAGTAGCGATAAAAAGGTTTTTTGCACAAGGGACAATAACTTTTGAAGGGGTTTAACTAAGGTGACATGAATCAAATCTTTGAAATAGTTCTAAGAGGACATATTAAAGATACAAAGAAAGACAAAAGAGCTATAAAAAGAGCCTTATTTCTCATAATTTCAATGACCTTGACCTTTGACCTTGACATAAATTTCTAGACCAAAGGTCAAAGAATATAATGCAGTTGGTTCCATGTCTCTACGACTTATCGTTTTGAATTTTTGTCATTTTGCAAAAACTTCTAAAACTTTCAGGGGCAATAACTCATTGAAAAGGTTAACGAATACTTTCGCAATGAATAGACTGAAGAATCTATTAAATTAATCGAAGACATTAGTTCATATAAGCAGGGTCAACTGCAAAAATCTTTTACGAAGTACATTCTCTTGGACTATAAATCTTTACGAAAAATCTTGAAACTCAAAATCACACGGCGGAAAAATAATAAAAAAATAATAAGAAGAAACAGAAGAAAATCAATAGGTCTTTCCACAGAAAGGTGGAAAGACCTAATAATAATAATAATAATAAACAGAAGCATTTCAAGAGGTCTTTCCACCTTTCTTTTAATAAATAAAAAGGAAAATGAGCATACGGAAGTTACTCGTCCTCTTATAGCGACAATAGACTTGAATGGACTCTTCTTGGCATCTGGAATTGTACTCATTTGTACTGAATTGGAATGATTTTGGCAGGTGCTGGGTTAGCTATGGCCTTCGCCATAAATTCAAAATTAACCGGAACAGCGAATACTGAAGTTTTCATAACGTTGCTCATTGCACTTCATGAAAACATGGGTACTACTAAACAGAGAACCCTTGAGAAGTCTAGGGTTCTCTGTTTAGTAGTACTGTAATGTTACCACACCGGATCAATCCGGAAATTTTATGTCCGACTGTATTGAGTTTCTCTTCAATAATTGCATTTCCTGTAGTTTGCACGAGGTCGATGCACAAGCATTCTTTCTCTATCAAAACATCTAGTCGTAGACAGCGGCAACCATGTAAGTTTTATCATTGAAAATTGTCTGATTGATAGATTAATTTCTTTATATTTTACTATGCAAACCTTTTATTGCGCATATGTCAGATCATTAATTTGTTTATGCTGTTCTTGCAACTCGAAACTAATGTTATTTTTAGATTTAAAATCTTTAAAGCAGTTAATAGGTCACTTTAGCAAAATATCACAGAATGTCTCGCAACACCCCGACCTTTAGATTTTGAATAAAACTGAACTAAAATGAACCTTTAATGCATTTTATCAACTAAAACAAAACAAGTATCCCTGTATCACCGTCACGGTAGCTTAGTCCGTAGGACATTCGCTTTGTGATCGGAAGGTCGTGTGCTCGAATCACGGCCGCGACTGACCTAAGTCGATAAAAATAATAGGTAACAACTATTCCTTAGCCAGGCGCTCGGCACTTTTTGAAGTGAAAATTGCGGGTTTTTCTGATGAGACCGTATAAACCGAGGTCCTGTATCAGTATAGGCGTTGGCATAATAACCCTAAATGGCCCAGTGTGCCGAGTAACGGGTGACGTCTCTATATGAGTGAAAAAATTCTCGAACGGGACGTATAACCAACAAACTATCAATCAATCTGAAAAAGCAGGTTTTCTTCGATTTTTGTTTCCTTTACATTCGACAGGAGTATCATACAAAGACATCAGGGTATCTGACGCCATAGAATTCTAAGATTTTTCGAGCTTGATTTTTACACTCGGATGTGAACTACGCTCTTCTTTGTTTCAGTCGGTCTTTCTTATTGAATTCTCTTTTTTATTCTTCTGTTAGACTTTGTAGTTTTTCATTCTTACGGTTTCTGTCAGAGAAGCCAATTTTTGACTTTTGCTCTTCAGATAAATTGGAACGCTTCTCTTCCTTTTTCAGTCGGTCTTTCTCATTAAATCCACTTTTTTGTTTTTCTGTAGGACTTTGTAGTTTGTCCTTCTTACGTTTTCTGTCAGAGACACAAAGTTTTGACTTTTGCTCGTCAGATAAATTGGAACGCGTCTCTTCCTTTTTCAGTTGGTCTTTCTCATAAAATCCTCTTTTTTGCTCTTCTGTAAGACTTTGTAGTTTGTCCTTCTTACTTTTCTTTCAGAGGCACAAAGTTTTGATTTTTCCTCTTCAGATAAATTGGAACGCTTCTCTTCCTTTTTCAGTCGGTCTCTCTCATTAAATTCTTTTTTTTTTGCTCTTCTGCAAGACTTTGTAGTGTTTCCTTCTTCGATTTTCTGTCAGGGAAAGGAATTCCTAGTGTTTGCTCTCCAGATAACTTGGAGCGTTTCTCCCTCTTTTTGAATCTATCCTTCTCATTTATTTTTTCCTTATCATCAATATTTAAACGTTGTTGTTTCTTCATTATTTTATTTGCTTCTTTACAGACTAGAGTCTCATTTTCTTGAAGTTTTCTTTTTCTGTCCCTGTGAATTATGCGGAGTGCTTCTTTTTTTCTGCTGAAAGCCTTTCTCTGTACTTTTGCTGCCTTTGTTTCTCTTTCAATTTTTTTTTATTTCTTGTGCAGTTCTATTTTGTTGTCGTCTCTTCTTTTCAGCATAGTATTGTTGTACAAGATCATTGACTGAAAGCAGTCTTCCCTTTTGTTCAACACCAGTGTTTTGAATCTAAAAAAATATTTATTTATACAACATACATTATAGATATGCAAGAATTGTATATTTATATATAGTATTGAAATGCCAGTAACTGTATAGTGTTAGAAGACTGAATTTACTTTGTTACTTGTACCGTGCTGGTGACCACATCATAATGGTTACCATTAGTGTGCTTTAGATATATTGCACATTCCTCCGTTTGTAGCAATGGATCTACTATTTTTCCGCTGTATTTCTGCCATCCATGGTCAGAGCTGTAAATGAAGATGTCTGTCTTAAGTAAATGTGCAGCGATTACTATTTCAACTTCAGTAGCCCAAAAAGTACATTCACTGATCCGTGTTCGTCTAATGTAGTTGGCAACACTCTCTATCACTGGTAAAACCGATGTTAACTTATCATCCATCTTCCTCATGTGATTTATTACTCTCTCTCGTACAACTGAATGAAACTGCTGACCGGCACTGACAGTGTAGGAGATGCACCTAAAGAAGCAGTTACCGTCTCCAAATACTTTTTGAACGGTACTTGGTATACCAAATCGGATATGTGTGTTGGTTGTTGTAGGCAAAGATCCTACAATATGTCCCATAGAAAATAAATAACTCATCTTGCTTTTCCAGTCCTTATTAACAGGATGAAAGTAAAATATTTCAGTTGTCTCAGATTCAATAATGCAATCTCTTCCCGATATCTCAGATTTTGAAAAATGGAAATTATGAATTGACATCTTAATGCATACATGAGTCTTTAGACGCTGTTTTGATTAGAAAATTTTGTAACAAACTGAGCATTTGTTGCATGTATGCTGCTTTAATCCACGTTTAGTCTTGTACTGCTTCCCTCAGTCATAACATGAATAAGCATTACTACTGTACATCCTTTCTTAAAGTACAACTGGAACAACCTGTTCAAACTTTCAAAAAATATTATAAACCTAAATAATGTAATAAATAAAGCAATAAACAGTAAACACAAAAGACAGGATTTCTTTAAAATGAATTCAAACCAATGCAAGCCTCATCTGGTCAGTCTGATCTATTGTGGTAATGTTTGAGATAGATCAGTTTTCTACATCAAAATTCAAAATGCGTAACTGTAAATAAATAGGATTTAGTAGCTTAGTTGTAGTGCTTTAGTTTTTAGTTTTCATTTCTTGCTTTTTTCATTACTTTTTAACCTTTTCATTGTCTAGAGGAAGGGACAGGGTGTTAGAAACATTTTTATGGGTTTGTGTCATTGGTCATTTTTAGTACTTTATATACTAGTAAATTTCTATTCATGACCTTGTATCTGTTTAAGTAGATCTGACACATAGGATATACAATATTGTTGTTGTTTTTTCAATGCTTGTATATGTTTATATTTGTAGTGTTTTAAGATAGTGCCCTTGATATTTAGCATAATCTTTCCTCTTCAACTAATACATCCTGATTTACTGAAATCCATCTTGAACCTACCTAAAATCATTTTCTTAATTTGATATAACAAATTGTCAAATTGTTAAAACAAATTTAATCCATCGTAACAATTTTTTTTTCAATTTGTTATAAATTGTTTTGTAATAAAAACTTTGTTGAATCTAGAGTACCTAATTTATGTTTCATTTATAGTATAACCTTGGAATTATGGTTCTCATTATTAGTTAATGAAATGGAAATGATTCATACTACTACAATTTTATTTCTCAAGAACTTTATTTTGAATTATTACAATTAATTCTCATTTTTCAAATTGTATTTATAACACTCCTGGTGTTGAAGGTGCAATCCTCTGTCCATCTTCTCCCTTTCTTGTTGTATTCCCTCATCAGAATGTTCATCACTGTCGGAATAAAACACAGATGACACAATGGACTGGTTCAACTCTTCTTTTAGTTTGTCTTTCTCCTTTTCCATGTCTAATGATTGCTTTTTAAAAGCTTCAAGGTCTTTCTTCAGATTTTCATTTTCTTTAAAGATACTATCAAATTTGCACTAAAGAGATTTAACCGCAGCTTTACATTTTCTGGCAATAGCTTCTTAGTCCTTTTCTCCTTCATCAATCTTTCCTTTTATAATCTTGTGTAAAGCACCCAAAAAGAAAAGTTCAGTATTTTCTAGTTGATCAAAAGTTCTCTTAATGCTCTGTATGATCTGTAAAAGTAGCAGTTTTTATATGCTTTTGCATCAGTTTTTTTTTTGTTTTGTTTTGTTTTGTTTTCTTAATATCTGTTTGAGAATAGTATACGGATCAGAAGTTCAAATACCATCTTGTCCACACTATTAATATAACTTTATATTTCAGTATCAAAGGATTTCAAAAAAAGTATAAAAGTTACAGTGATATTAAGTATAGTAGTCATTTAATGCATTGCACCCATGCGCATGTGCATGATGATCATGTCTTAACTATTAATATATCTTTATTTTCTGAGTATAAAAAAAATTTCATTAAAAAATATAGAATTGCGGCTACATCTAGTATATTGGTCATTTTATGCATTGCACATATGCACGTACATGCATGCACATGAAAACCAAGTATATTGGTCATTTTACTAATTGCTCCTGTGCATTGCATGCATGTCCATCCCATCTTGTCAAAAAAAATTTTATGTCCATATATTCTGAGTTTCAAGGCATTTTATCAAAAATCATAAAAATTACGGCCTTATCAAGTATTTTTTTAAATTACTGTTACAATATTCATGATAGTTAATTATGATTTTCTTACTTTAAACATTATATTCACTTCACATTTTTCATAAAAAGCACATTTTTTTTTTCAAAACGTGTTATTTGATGCTCTGTGTAGAATACATAAATTTTTCACCATTTAAAATTTCTGTTTTGACTACAGCTATTTTTTTAATATGTGAATTACGTACCCTTTGTAACATTTTGATTGATTTACTTTCTTTTTGTATTTTACTCCTGTTATTTTAATAAATAATTAACACAAAATCTTTATTTTACTTCTTTGTTTATTTCCAAATAGTTTCAAATATTCCTCAATGATATATTTCTTTCATGTTGACATGACAAATATTACAGCACGAAAATTTTCCGTGGATTTAAATAATGTGAATTCGTATCGTTGTTAACAATTTATATAGCATCTTTTTATATCCTCATAAAGTATCAGAGTGATATCCTCATAAAGTATCATTATGGTATTCCAGTATACAGTACCACAACTAAAATTATATTCTTTTGCGGCCTGATATCTTTGACGCTTACGTCAATTGATTTTTCTTGTAATATAAGAATGTCGTACGATTAAGTCTCATCTTACTCCCGTCTGCAGCACTAAAGGACCGAAATATTTTGTCAGCGAGGTTGGTTTAATAAAGTTTCAACACATCACATCGTATTTTCCATGCACTTTTTATTTAATACACGGATATGGGGCATTATTTAAAAAAAAAAAGAAAATTCCCGTATACAGTAATTTTTTTTATTACTGAAAAGAGGAACAATTCCCTTTTAGCGTAACAGTTACTGAAAAAAGGAACTGTGCCCTACCTGATAAAGGGGGATCTATTTCTTATAGTTAACTGTAAACTTGTTGGTTTTGAAGATGTCAGAGGAACAATTGAGACGAACACGTGGAGATCTGGTAATTAATTAATTGCTTTGGGTTTTCTTAGGGATTTCACAATTAACACCAAATATTTCACCGAGATCTCTGGTAAACTTATTGAAGATCAGTAGTTGTCGGTGAAATTATACTGTGTTAGCTATAATATTTCAACAGCTACACACACCGACTTTCATTCTTTTTACTTAGGAAATTATTTTAAACTTGCACCTAAACTATTTAAACGCCGTAGTAAATTGGTGAAACTGCATCTATGTGAACCAACACTAAGCTCCACCGAAATATTTACCAAGGTGCGAGTTCTGGTGTTCTGATGTAGTTTTAAAGATACATCTACTATAAATGAACGAAGCAAACCAGATTATGAAGGTGTGTGTGTGTGTTTTAATATACAAATGTAACCACTGAGTATAAAATGTTCGACATTTATTCAAGGCAAAATCTTTTTTATACACAAATACAACTTTCTAATCGCAGATAATATTCGTCATTAATTCAAGATTAAGTCAAGAAAAATCTTTTCATTTAATGTACATATAACGTCTGATAGTTCCCACATAGAGAAACGTGGCGGTAACTTTTTGAAAAAATCAATACTTTTTGGATGTCTTTGACTTGACTGCAGTAATTTTGTTTTCGGCCATTGATTATAAATCCTGTATGATTGTTAGGTAGTCATCATGGTAAATTTTTGCGAAGTTTTCGAATTTGGTTATGAGTCGCGATGTAAAGAGTTGATACTTACGTCGCGGGTTCGAATCCCACTGTGGGACGTGGAGACCGGTCCTTCGGATGAGACCGTATAAAGCAAGGTCCGTATCGCAGTAAGTGTTGGCACGAAAAAGACATAAATATAAACATTACTTCAGCAAAACACTTATTTTTTTATTAAGACAAAAGCACCTGACATCATGGGTATACCGTAGATAAATAAGTTTGCTGGGACAACAGAATCCCTCTCAAATGGCGGAAATACTTCCGCATCCCCTTATAGTTCATGTGGACACCATCCGAATAGATATTGACAACACTGTTGTATGGTATAAATCAACGTACAGTAAACAAGATTGCATGTGGCACACTGTTCCTATAGAATTATATTAGCTTTTACAACACGAAAATTATACACTGCAGGGCTGATGTGTCTAGTTCTTTTCCTTGGTAAGAGTTTAATGACAGTTTTTCTTTGAATGGAAAATCGATTCTAGAGAGTTTTAAGGAATGCAACAAGTTCCACCACAACTAACTCGGAAATATCTTCTTCACTGTCCAGGTCATTGACTCCCAAATGGATTATCAGGAACGTCGGCAGGTGACATTGGATGGCTGTCGGTAACAAATCTAAGTGACGAGGATTTGTTCCAGTACCTCCACTGATTCCGAAGAAGTTAACCATAGCAATCCAGTGACATTGAATAATTCAACTGAAGAACCTCTGTTGAATAAATATGAGCTGTAGTGGTCTTGGAGGTGCAGGGCACGGATTGCCCTGCTACCTCCGACCACATGGTACACGACACGCACCTGTTGGGACGTGTACCTATTCTCGCTCTCTTTTTCTGTTAACTGCTGCAGACTGCAGACGTGTTTCTTTCAGCTCCGTCATTATTATATTTGTACATATATACAGCATATTGCTGGCACTAATAAATAGCGGATTGTTTTACCATAGTGTTTTCTCTGATCCGCCTTCACCGAACTTAGGTATTATAGTTATAATATAGAGAGAAAACGCTATATTGGCGCTGCGAGCAGGGTATTTTAGTTTAACTGCAGGGTAATACCTGGTCCGCACGTGTAAGTATCCGTCGCCATTTTGGTTATTTTCCGAGATATAAGGTAGCAGTATTTGACTATTTATTTGTTATATTTAGCTCACCTAAACGAAGTTGGGGGAGCTTATGTAATACCCTCGGCGTCCTAGGTTAAGGTTTTTGGAGCAGTTTTCTTTTTAAGTACTTCTATGGCCTATATTTAGAGATGCGTGGAGGATGCTTCTAGTGTGTTTTATTGTATCAGTCAAGGTTTCAGATGCTGTAATTTCAGCTAAAGAATGACCAGGTTAATGTTTTTGGAGCAGGTTAAAATTTTTGGAGCAGATATCATTTCCAAGTAACTATAAGATTTATATTAACTAAACTTGCCTGGATGATACATCTAAGGATGCACACTACTGGACTTGCTTCGGATGCTGGATCTGACCTACATTTTCCGGATGAGTAACCAGGTTAAAGTTTTTGGAGCAGATCTCATTTCCAAGTAACTATAAGGCCTATCTGAACCAAACTTGCATGGATAATGCATCAAGGGACGAACAATCTCAAAACTTGCTTCGGATGCTGGATTTGACTTACATTTTCTGGATGAGTGACTAGTTTTAAGTTTTCAGATAAGTCTATTCCCAAGTAACTGCAAGCCCTGTCAGACCAAAATTGCATAAATGTTGCATCTAGGGATGCACACTCCTAGATTATTAGCTTAGTGTGGGACTTTGCCTTACATAAAGACAACGTTCGTTGAAGTGAGCTCTGTAATCTCTGATTACCTATGCTTTTATTTTGTATATACGTTTATACTTGCGTCTCTAGTTTAGCGGATTAACCGCCTCGTGTAAATTTATATTTGTGCCGTTTTGAGGGTGCCGGGAGAGATGGTCGGTGAGTTTAGTTCCTTTGGATTGGGGAGGGGGACTCTGAGGCGTAGTAGGGACTGGGACGCTCGTGTTGGGGAAAATGATCATGAGGGTCTGGGGAGTACCCCGGGAGTGCGCCGTCCGCGGGAAGTCTTACTTCTTGAGATACTGGTTTATGGGTCTCTTTATGATGGGTCTCATTTTCCCACCCTTTTTTGGGGGGGACAAGGAAAATGTACTGTATAAACCTGTTAGACTCTACTGATTCGAGACAGGCTCTATTGAATTTTTTTTCTAATAAATCTTATACCTCTTTTTACAAACAATGTTTTTGTAATTCGTGGAATCATTGTTTTCTTTACCCTTAGAAACTGAGGTTTTTGAAGAAATTCCAGTTTGTAACCCTCTTTGATTATTGATAATACCCAACTGTCTTGGGTTACAGGAATCCGATTTCCTAGAAAATATTTGAGACGACCCCCGACTGGTATCTCGGGAAGCATTGCAATTTTGGTTACCTGTCCTAATTCTAATCTAAAGTCATTTACTGGATTTCTTTAGGATCCGAAAGGAACCAATTTTGTCTTCTGCAGCAGACGTAGACATGTTTTGTGAATTGTCCTCTCTTGGTTTGTAATCATAAGACCATCTTGTGAAATTGGGTCTCTGAGTAGCTGTTCTGTTATTCATAACAGCATTTGTTCTAGGTTTTTGTGTTTTTTTTTTAATTTCCAGAGTTATCACTGGTATTTTCTGAAAATTTCCGTTTCTGATTTTTTTTTTCATTCCATTCAGAAATAAAATCCTTCAGCTCATAATCTCCCGGCCTTATCACAAAGTATATACTGCTAAGAATTTCTGCCTCTAAAATTTTCTTTGCACATATACTGAAATTCGGCAGCAGTTTCAGCTTTGAAAATATTCAAAAGAATTGCATCTACATCATCTTTAATTTCTTTGGAGGAAGTTTTTTTTTCATGAAAGTCTTGAAAAAAAGATGAAATCTGACCAACAGCAAAATATTGGTTTGGTTGGAATCATTTTTTCTCCATTTTCCTCTTTAGCAACCCTCATATTTTGAAAGACGACTGATGCATGGACCTTTGTTCCACAATTCTCTCCAGACTGGAAAATTTCGTTCAAATACTGTTTTACGTCATCTGTAAACCTAGCTTTTTTCAACGTCTATTCAAAGATGTGCATATGAAGACTAATTCATTTTTAACATAGGGTACCTGTCTTATTTCTGCAGGAAAAATGTTCAAAGACAATTGACTGTGTGTGAACAGAAATCACTGTTGTTTACCAACATTGGAAAATTTAATGGAAATAATGATTTCAGTTACTTATTCTTGGTCCAATATAATGCTACGAATATTTTTATCTGTTACAAATTGTGTAATTAATAACTATAAATAACCATTTTTTCTATCTTACTTCTAAGGGCAGATCACTCTAACTGTATAAAACTACCCTACAATTAGAACTCTCAAGTGTGCAGTGTTTAGAGCTTCCTTAAGACTTGATTTAACTCTTCTCCATAGACATGGAGAAAAAATGGTTATTTATAGTTATTAATTATACAATTTGTAACAGATAAAAATATTCGTAGCATTATATTGGACCAAGAATAAGTAACTGAAATCATTATTTCCATAAACAAATGATTATTTACTGAAGAACAACGTGCAAGGAAGTCCAGACTCGATAAGACCAAAGTTTACAGACTTGGGGGATACTGTAGAAAGGCTCGAGCACGATGTAAAAGAAAGTTTCAGGTTCTTTGCGGATGAGAGGGACAAGGAGTGGTGGAACAGGTTCTTTAGAAATTACGGACATGATGGTAAGTACCATCTCAACACACGTACACAAACACACCCAAGTATATATTTACAGTATGTATATTTTCTATTTTACTTTTCCATTATCAGATATAGAAGAACATGAGTGGCCAGTGAGCAGTTTATTAGACGAAAAGAAACGAAAGATCCCTCTAACATACTCAAAAGACAGTCATTATGAAATTGTTAAAGCACCTTTTCTATACCGGATCAAAGCAAATTTATTTTTAAGTAGACTAAAACATGCTAAATCAAAATTGTATTTTTCAGGACAAAATGAGGGTAACGATGAACTGAATACGAATTCCATTTTCGATTTCGAACTGGAAGACGAGGATGCAGAGATTCCAAATGTAAGTCTAAACTTACACATCTCAGCAAAAGAGGATTGATGAAAAAAAATCTTTTAATATTAAAATACAAGGTACACAATAATTAAAGTATATTATATAACAGGTCATCATTGGAAAATCAACAACTGCAGATAAACCTCAAGAAAGCATGAAGGTGGGGGATTAAGTTTTAGTATGCGGATGAGTGGCCCAAAGTAGGGAAAATTATGTTCATCAAAGACGGAGAAGTGACTCTGCAATGGCAGAAAGGCTCCAGGACAACGGCATGGACACCTTGTTCCTGGAGAATACCATGGACGGAAGTGATTTCAGTTACCCAAGTATGGTCAGAGGGCTTTACTCTAACTCCCTCCGGGCACCTTCTGAAAAAGATGAAGGACATATTAAAAAGTTATGATCAATACTAGAGAAATTTAAGATGAGATAATGTTTACATGTAATTAGAGTCGCCCGCGTGGCGCAGTGGTTAGGGCGTCTGCTCTAGAGTCGCGAAGTAAGTAGTTGATCCTTACGTCGCGGGTTCGAATCCCACTGTGGGAGTGGAGGCCGGTCCTTCGGAAGAGACCGTGAAAACCGAGGTCCCGCGTCGCAGTAGGTGCTGGCACGAAAAAGATCCCTCACTGCTCAATCGCCGTAAGTGCCGAGTATAGGACAAAATTTGCAGCTCTCCACCGGCAAATGGTGGCGTCTCCATATGAGTGAAAAATTCTCGAGAGGGACGTTAAACAACATACAAACAAACAAATACATGTAATTAGGGGAGTGTTATATCGGGGGTGGTTACTGGTCGCTCCATATGTATATCATTTCTGTTCCATATTCATGTTATACAAGGGGGGTGTTATATCGGTAGCGGTACCTGGCCGCTCCATATGTATATCATTATTTCAATAAAAAAAAATCTTCAAAATTTCAAAAACACTTAAGTATGTTCATGAGTTCTGGAAGATTTTGTCAAGTGCTATGTACCCCTATCTTGCTTTTTAGGTCAACTCAAAATACTGAAAGTTTTCTTCATTTAATTAAAGACATTTAGGGCTCATAATTACGATGGCCGACAGCGGCCGCCACTTTTGTTTATGAATATTGTCATTTTGTACAGCGCTTTTGTCAATATTTGTTGACAAGTTACAACTCAACTAGTAATGCAATATGTACATGTACAATTCTTACACTGACAAAGTTCACCTGCGAAAAACATTAAAATTCTTTCGTGGGATATGAAATTAAGATACATTAAACAGGTGACTTGATAAAGATAATTTTATATAAGAACGTGCATTTTATTGAAGTTCACGCTTAATTAGTCCGAGATCCTATTTCCCACTGGGCATATTGTCGTCATTTCATAGCGTTTCATACCAAGAAGAGGCATTGTTTTCTTAAAATGTAAGTATTAGAATTTAACTTCGACCATACTTTGAAAATTTTTTGAAGGGTTTAAATTTAAATAATTTATGGAACATGTGACCTTGTGCAGAATTCTGATTATCCTTTCCGATTTAGGATCATTTTATATAATAAAGTAATTGAAAATGAGATTTACTCACACACAGAAACAGTATAGCAAATTACTTGCACTCCTCCTAGTCGTAACGGACAAGTTGTCTTTCTTTGACTTCAGAGAGAGAGAAAGAGGAGAGATATTTTATAAATAGTTACAAATATCTATATAGTACTCGTTAGCATTCCAATGTAATATTCTAAACACGGCATGAAGAAAAAAATTCCTGCATAATAAACCTGTTATAAGTATGTCCAAAATAGATAATAGAACAGAACAGAATATTTATTTGTAAGTAAGAGCCCAAAATAAATAAATGTGAAATGGTTACAATAATCAGGAAAAGACATGCCAATGGAAAGTATAACAAATAGTACATGACACTGCTAATTGATCTTATGACAAAAATTATTCTTTTTAAAAAAGTACAATAATCTGTACATGTTATATTTAATAAATTGACTTTCCTTGTCTTCACTACTGAACAACCAAAAACATGTTGTTCATTATCTGAAGCTGAATGAATTTGTAAATAAATTTGATTTTAATTAATTGAAATATTTCTTTCCTTTGATGATCTTTTTTTCACATGTTATAAAGAAATGGGTTTCAATATTTATAGTGGTAGAATTATGTCTGATACATAAGCGATCATCTAGGGATATTATAGTCCGAAATATCTGACGTTTTCCAGGCTTTTTTACGATTTTGATAGTTTACGTGCCAGGAAAACGTCAGAACCGGCGCCATTACGAAAACTGGAAATTTCACTGTCTCCAACCGGAGCTGATTTTCGATACTTGCGAACTGAATTAAATGCCGAACTTACTATTTATAAGTAGCACAATGCCTCTAGTACTCACCAATATCGATGAAAAGAAAATAAAACTCCACATTTCGATTTGGTCTTGCAAGATTTTAAAATGCACAAAATGATAAGAAAACTCGACCGTCTGATTAAAATGTTTTCACCAGATAGTATATTTCATAAACAAACCCATATAAACGATGTCGGTGAGTACTAAAGGCATTGTACTATTAATATGTTGTAAATTCAGCATTGAATTCGGTTTGCAAGTATCGAAAATCAACCCGAGAATGCCGCCTCCAGTTGGAGGCGGCGAATTTCCAGTTTTTGTAATGGCGCCGGTTCTGACGTTTTCCTGGCACGTAAAATATCAAAATCGTGAAATAAGCCTGGAAAACGTCAGATATTTCGGACTAGGGATATTAGTGAACCTACCCACTTCAATTTGTAACCTTTGAAAGAAAATTCTTAGTTAACATAATGATCTTCTATGGCCAAAATTTTAACAGGTTACATTCCAGACGAATGTTTATAAATGTTTACGTAACCACAGTTCCTGGGTTCGAATTAATAAAACTATATTTTTCAATTTAAAATATGCTTTCAAAGCTTTTTCTTTGAAGAGGTCTGGCTCCGGGGCCATAAATCTTTGATGAGCTCACTTTTGATCTCAGTTTCACATTTACATAAGGAATTTATAGTGGACAAGTGAGACTTAGATCAAAAGTAAGCATTTTTAAAATGTATGATAATTTAGTACCGGATTATCTAATGGACATACTTCCAGATATGCGACGTAATACATATAGTTATTCTACTAGAAATTCTCAAAATTATGATATTCCGAAATGTAGATTACAGATTTATAAGTCATCGTTTATTCCTACTGTAATTAATGAATGGAACTCATTACCTCTTGAAAAAAGAAACTTACAATTGATGTCAAATTTTAAATCTAAAATAAGTATTAAAAAATCTGCCCCATCAACATATTTTGAATATGGTAACTGGCAACTGAATGTTCTCCAGACCAGACTTCGACATAATTGTTCATTAAATAATGACCTTTACAGACGCAATTTAATCTCAAGCCCTTTATGCTCATGTGCGTATCATTATTTTTTTGTATGTCCAAAGTATAAAAAAGCCAGAAAGGAATTTTTAGATAAATTTTTATTATTTGATAAAATTCACATTTTAGATACACATGTTTTATTATGGGGATAGAATCACTGAGTGCTGTGAAGAATGAACGTCTTTTCTCTATTGTTCAAACATTTATCAAACATTCTGGCAGATTCACATGTTAGTGTGGTAGTTGTACTTAGTTTTATTTTATTTTAATTATTGCTATATATTTTATTTCAGGAATTTCATTCATTCATTCATCCATACATTTATACAAGCGCCGCACCTGCATTACTAATATATTGTTATTTATTTATATGTTTAAAATCATAAACATCCTTATTTAAATAATGGTTTAACTCAAATACTATGGGTTAAGATAGATATATGGATTAGTCCATTTATAAATAAGGGTATTGTCTGTTTTTATACATTCTATTGGTCAGTTGGTATTGTTTGGTCAGAGTTGTCCATTCAGGTGGGAAACCTTTGTTTTATTATTCTATTCAGAGATTTTTGTCTGAGAAGGATGTAGAGATCTGGTTGCCTGTTTTAATTTGATTTATATATTTTGGAGTATATTAAACATCCATAAATAGTAAGTAAATCCTTTTCTTAAACTAATTAAATGATCATAAACTAAAATTAAAGGTAATGAATGAAATAATAAAGTATTTTAATATAAACTTGCTAAATGAGTATGAATGTGCTAGAGTGAAAGTTCTAAAGTTATTAAAGTTAAGATTGATATTGTAAAGTAAGAGCAAGTTATGTTTAAATCTAATTCATGTAGATCTTTGGAATTGAGATCTAAGTTGAATTATTATGATTTTATAATTTATTAATCTATTAGGTCATCATGTAATAATCTTAAAGTCATCTTGGTTGAAAGAATACAGAGATAAATCACTCAGTTCCATACACTGGTATGTTAAACTCATTTTTAGGTCACCTGAGTTTACTCAGGTGACCTATTGCTATCTGTTTTCGTCCGTCGGCGTGCGTCGTGCGTCGTCCGTCGTGCGTTAACATTTGAACATTTTCAACTTCTTCTATGGAACCACTGAACCAATTTCAACCAAATTTGGCATATAGCATCTGTGGGTGCAGGGGAGTAAGAATTGTGAAATTCATGACCCCTACCCCCCTGGGGCCTGAGGGGTGGGACTAAAACTATCAAAATTAATGTAATCTTTAAAAATCTTCTTCTTTACTCCTGGACATCAAGCAGTCAAACTGTTGGCATGGTTGTAATAAGCATCGAGTCCTCTACCAAAATTGTGAAATTCATGGCCCCAGGGTCAGGGGTTCTGGTGCTAGGGTGGGGCTATATAGATCATATAGTGAAAGTGCATTATTTCTTTGAAAATCTTCTTCTCTGCTCCTGGGTATTAAAGTAACTAAGTACATAGTTATGATAAGCAAGAGTGCCTCTTCCAAAGTTGTGAATTTCATGGCCCCAGGGTCAGGGGTTCTGGTGTTAGGGTGGGGCTCTACTGATTATATAGTGAAAATGCATTAATTCTTTGAAAATCTTCTTCTCTGCTCCTGGGTATTAAAGTAACTAAGTACATAGTTATGATGAGCAAGAGTGCCTCTTCCAAAGTTGTGAATTTCATGGCCCCAGGGTCAGGGGTTCTGGTGTTAGGGCGGGGCTGTACTAATTATATAGTGAAAATTCATTAATTCATTGAAAATCTTCTCTGCTCCTGGGTATTAAATAAACTAAGAACATAGTTATGGTGAGCATGGTTGCCTCTCCATAAATTGTGAATTTCATGGCCCCTGGGTAAGAGGTTCTGGTGTTAGGGTTGGGCTCTACTGATTACATTATAAAAAATGCAATAATTCTTTGACAATCTTCTCCTTTTCTCCTGTGTATTAAGCCGATGAACTATGAGTAAAGTAATGATGAGTAAGTGTGCCTCTTCAAAATTGTGAAATTCATGGCCCCAGAATCAGGGGTTCTGTTGTTAGGGCAGGGCTCTGTTGAATATATTGTGAAAATGCATTATTTCTTTAAAAAATTTCTTCTTTGCTCCTGGGTATTCAGCAAACAAACTGAATGCACAGTTATGATGAGAAAGGATGCCTCTTCCAAAATTGTTAATTTCATGGCCCCTGGGTCAGGGGTTCTGGTGTTAGGGCCTGTAATGATTACATTGTAAAAAATGCAACAATTCTTTGACAATCTTCTCCTTTTCTCCTGGGTATTAAGCTGATGATTTAAGAGTATAGTTATGATATGTAATGGTGCCTCTTCCAAAATTGTAAATTTTATGTCCCCTGGGTCAAGGTTCTGGTTTCAGGGCAGCGCTCTGGTGTTATGGCAGGGCTCATGGTAAAGTTGATACATGATACTCAGGTGACCTATAAGGCCCGTGGGCCTCTTGTTTAAAGTATTGTAAATATTTCAGTATAGAGAAATATAACTTACATCATTAATTCAATAGAGTTTTAAAGAGTTATCGCCCTTTGAATGCGTTTGTATGAAGTGTAAAGTAATGACCTAAATGAATGTTTTATGTGTTTAAATTGTGATCGTTTTGTGTTGTAAAGTGAATGTGCTTGTTTATATGTTGTCTATGTATTTATATGTTGTTATTGTTATTTTAGGGTTGATTTAAAACATTTATTTCATCTTGAAATCAACTATATATCTCCACGGAATAAATATTAAGAATCCAACCCTATATACCATCTTGCAGTTATTATTAATTTCTACAATCTGTTTAAACTTTGAAAACCGAAACCAATAAAATATCAATAAAATCAATCAAAATTCTGAAAAAGAAATTTTTTTTTGGTGTGAGGCCAACAATTTTTTACAGAAGCCAAATTTGAGGCCAGGCCAACTTTTGAGACCAGGTTTGGAGCCAAATCAGAGGCCAAAATAGAGGCTAGGCCAACTTTGAGGCAAGGCCAGGTCAGAAGGGCCAGGCCAAGTTTTATAATATGCCTTATTCAACGCCACTATATAAGGGTTAGATATGCATATAGCTATGGCCAGAGCATGGATATTTTTTAACAAATCCTTTAACTTAAGTTGGCAATTTCAATCATGACTATTCGTAAATATGCCAAAAAGAGAGGGCCGTGGCCATAACAGACGTTCACTGCGATTAATGAACTGTTGACAACTCATATTGTTCATTGTCTTAAATTAATTTCTGACACGTTTAAGGTAGAAAAACAGGTTATTTTCAAAAAGCTGTCTATCGAGTAAAGAACAATTTTATTGTATGCAATCTATAACAATGGGAATGATATATTCGTACACACTTCGGCTCCTTAGGTTAGTCAAACTTATAAATCGGATAATTAATAGTCTTTTATTATTTTTGTATCAGAACTTATTACTTAAGGAATAGATAAAAATAGTTTCGGAAAAGTGAATATAAATGTTTAAAATATGCATATATGACATTCATATATGTATTAAAATGCTTTGTTAATTGTAGAGTGACAGAATCCATAGACATGGAGGACCCTGTTCCGGGATCATATGCAATGCCATCAGAAATTCCGTCATATTTTTTTCAATACTTTAAGAAAACAATTAAAAGTAAACAAGATATGGGTATGCATTTTAAAAAAAATTGCTTAAATATCACATAAATATCATTTAGATGTGCATGGTAAGGAAGTGAACCCAATTCCAAATTCCAAAAAGCCTATGTGTTGTAAAGCATTATACTATAGACCTGATTTTGTTGCGACATTAATACAAGTGTGAAAACATCTGCATATACACTCAGCTATTCCCGTATCAATAACATAACTAGATGGATCGAGTAGACGGTCACAATAGGGGAGATATCTAATATGCTAAGACCTATGTTTGTTTTTGTTTTTCTTAAATTAATATGAAGTTTGACCAGTCAGATGAATTGGCCAGTGATTCTAGAAAAGACGATGACAAGTTAACATTAGCTCTCTTAAACCCTCAGCTTAAAAGGTCTTAATATCAACAATGAATCTGGACATGAAACATCAAAGAGATTATGCTAATAAATTGACCAAATATTTAAGATAAACAAGTCCGTCTATTTATTAAGATTCTGCTGTTTACAACTGCTGAACTTTATAACATTTAGGAAATTCCCATGGCTATAAACGTCGATTATTTGTCAAATTTATCGCACAGCACAATAATGCTGTAAAATAACACGTTACCGATAGGATTTTGCGGGTTTGTTTGGCATTATTAAAAAGGGTTAAAGAAAATAAGTGCAAAAATTAAATAAGTTTAAGTGTTTACAATTAGATTTGAATGATTGCTTACTTCATTAAAAAAATGAGCAAAACTCTTCTATAGCTAATTTCTTGGTCATTTTATAAAAGCTTAAATAGAAGTGAAGCACCATAACTATATGTTCTCTCATATTTTAAATAATGTATTCTCAATCTGTGTTAGTTGTGAACAAACAATGCACACACTTGCATAAAAAATCCCCACAAAGTTATCAAGTCATTCTCGTTATTGTTTCAGCAACCCACGATTTATGGTACACTGATATGGCGCTAGGTTAAGTTTGGAGAAAATTCAGTAATAAAAAAAATATGTAGTCTGGGTCATATTACGGGGAGGATCTATTTCAAATCAATTAAAATTTTTTCTTCGGCGTACCATGTGTTTTTTTAAAAACAGAGCTAGCCCACGTAGGTTGCTGATATATCTATTTATGTGACTCCACTCCAGATTGAATCACAAGCATGTCGCTTCGCTAACAGATTACCTTACCAAAAAAAAAAATCACTGTTTGGATGCGGACAAGGATATAATTTATATTCCAATTCCATACTGAAATAGGAATATTTTTAAAAACATAGTTGTATTAGTAAGAAACGTCTTTCTTGTCAAAAAGCATTTCAACTGGCTTCTTCCCGTTGAATCCTTGTGGGGTTTTTTATGAGTCCATAAAAAATGCATATCACTGAAACCTGTGAACGATGTGGAATTTAAATTCCGCTCAATAGCGCGTTAGAAATACGTGTGCGTTATGATTCAATGATAGTCCAAAAAATTTACAATTCAAAGCTTACATTTATTTAAAGATGTTTATTCAACTAATTATATTGAATGCTTTTTAAATACTGATTTAATTCCTGGTAGTTTGATTACATGTCGTTCTTTGAATATACAGATTATGCCATTTTAAATGATGCTGGTACATGTCCTTAGAAAAAAAATTAGTATATACATAAAACAATGTTTTACAGTTGATGAGGGGCAAAAGAACCCTGAAGTTCCTTTTTCGAAGAATTGAAAATATTGTACTCTTGAAAATATTGTACTCACCGTACAAAAGTTTATCAAAACATTCGACGTCAAGTTCAGCGAGGAAGGGACTAATAGGAGGAGGGTTGAAGAAACAATATATAGACAATTCCTCAAATACGTCAGAGATGTCTACGGTACGTACTGCAGTGTTCAGTGATTCTCTGAAGGAAAAAAAAGAAGAGTTCGAATTTATCCGCTGTTGTTAGGTATTCCGAATAAACAATGCACCTAAAAATTATGTAACTGTTTGTTTATCATATTAAAGTAAAAATGTTAATTTAAAGGTATAATTTTTTTCAGCTGGAAGACGAGGTGACAAGGTCAGTCTGTTATTCTCAAGATAATAATTGTAACAGTTTTCACAATCAAAAATATAGAAATAAGATTTAAAGATATATCTGTGATAGATGTGGGAATATATGCATGTTTTTCCTTTTTTGCTGACTCAGCATTTTCCTTGATTTTGGAATTATTCAATGTCTAATTTCTCCAGTGATGGACCTCATACAGACATCCTGTGTATATAACTTAAAAGCAGAGGATTTTGTCTTTTAGAATTTGAATTCAGAAGCGTATAATTTTTAAACATTCCTATCCGTTGCCTAGCAACAAAAATGGATGTTTTGATGAATAAAAAGAGAAAAAATGTAAAATGCGTAAGTCATAAATCACATAACGTGTTATCTTTGTATACTCAAAACAAATTTTACAATAAATTGAAATTTTTGAGACCTCTCTGCAAACTATGGAATGTTTTACAATTTGTAATCTCCATGGTAACAGCAATTTCCCCTTAGCAACACACCATAGAATAATAATTTTAGCATGTTCACGTACCTGTTGTTAAGGATTCTTCAAAGCATGCTGTAAAATTGTGATTAGGCAAATTTTATAATGCAATTAGTATCCTATATAATTCTATTTTTCACTTGATTTACCCATGGCATTGATTCTGAGCACATAGCTACCAATGTAACCTATTTAGAGTTAAGAGTCATTATCTGTAGGAATTTCAACTGTTTTGATATTCAGATTCAAGATTACAGGATACTGTTATGTAAAATCATTGCTGGTACAAAATATGCATAAATATATACATTTGCAATCAAGATTTAAAAATTCAAACTAAGAATGTTACCATGATAACGGGTATAAACATTTTTGTTTATATCATTTCAGCTTTTTTCTTCATTTTCATTCAGAGCTTTCTAAATTTAAAACAAAAACGAAATATACAAGCACGGGTTTTCATGTTTTAATTATTATTTCATGAATGAAATAAATTCATTTTTGTTTATGAAAGTATTTTATAAAATGGACGTTCGCATTTTGGCATAGTTAATTTTCCGTACATTTTTGCTATGCTTGTACCAGAAAATTGAATCTGATGTAAGATTTCTGTGGGGCAAGATCCTACTCTAGAGTCATTTTTCCGGGGGGAAACCCTACTCTAGAGCCAGTTTTCTGGGGGGAGAGATTTTATTAAGGATTCTTCAAAGCATGCTGTAAAATTGTGATTAGGCAAATTTTACAATGCAATTAGTATCTTATTAAGTTTTTTTTTTACTTAATTAACCCATGACAACGATTCTGTGAATATAACAACCAATGTAATCTATGAAGAGTTGAGAGTCATACTCTTAAGGATATCTGATCCTCAGCCAGGAAGGATAACTCTTAAAATTATTATTTTATTTAAAACGTTTCAAAATGAAGCTTGAAATTGAGACCTTTTCGTGCAACAATTTTCATTTTATGCATCTTTATATGATTCAAGGTTCTTTGAAGTCTTACAAACGGTCATGTAAAAAGTTGACATTTGTACCCCATAAAAGAAAAAAAATGAATTCTTTTTTAGAGAAATCGAATTTCCTGTAGTCTAGCATTAGATATCACTGCTTATTAGCATGAAATGAAATCAGATGTGATAAGTGATGTCTAGCAATGATAGCACAAGCTTTTTACACTATGTATTATATAACAATTGAAGTTAAAAGAAGAACTAAACTACTGTATAAGCATAAAAAAAGATGCAATTTTCTCCAAATGCCTGGATACCTATATTTTTCTATCCTAAATTATATTTGTTGATCAATTTTAGATTAGAAAATGCATAGCTTGTGTTTTTATTCGCATTTCCTGAAAAAATATTTGAGATTTGATAATTTTCCCTATATAATATGATTAACTATAATGATGAATTTTGAAGAAATTCCATGGGTAAATTCACGTTACTATGTGAAATCAGAGACATTTCTGTGAGCATTTTCAATTACTTAAAAGCTGATTTTCAGAACCTGAGGATCGGACTACCTTAACGAGGTTGGATCCTGATATTTAAAGTCTTAAACCTTTTTAGTCAAGTATATTTTTAGTTTCTACACACATAGCTTAATTAAAAATCAAAACAAAAATTGGGGGTCAATATTCTTCTTTTGGCGCTACAGTTCATTAAATATGACCTTTTTGCACTGAAATTTGTGTCTTAATTAAAAATCACATCTTCGACGTTTTCCCCCCAATGTTTTTATCCAAATAAATCATGGGGCAAAATAAACTATTAGTCTATTTAAAAAAAGACTCATTAAAATTGTGACTAAGTAAAAGTTTCAAATTGCTTCGCATAATCAATTATTTGACCTTTCTGCACTCACAAAATGTGATTTTTCTGGCATTAAAAATTTAACAAGCAAGAAAATTATTTTAAAGTCTTAACCTTTTGCTAAATTTAAGCAGATTGATCAAAGTTATCTTATATATTAAGAAAAGAAAAACAAAAGTGGGGGTCTATGATGTATATTTTTAGATATTACTAAAAATTTGTTAATTTTATGTTAAAATTGGCTCAATTTTTTCCTGGACTTTCAGAATATATTTACTATATTTGTCACAAAATAATGAAAGAATTCAAAAGAAATAATTTGATAGATATTTCAGAACCAGAATAAAACATTTCACAGAAGAAAAAAAAACAGCTCTGTTTGCAACCAGCATGGAAAAATAGGAATCTAAACTTAACATTACTGTATATATTTCAAAAGGAAAAAATTGATCATTTTCTTTTAAAAATCCTTCCGCCACAAAATATAGTCCCTGACTTAATCCTATTTGAAAGGCATTTAATCGCGGTTTTTTCTTTGAATATAGTTTAATTTGCATTGTAGAATCCAGATTTAATGTTAGAACTTAAAAATGATGCAGAATTTTAGAAATAAAGGTTCAGACCAAAATCTGCTCAAAAGCTCAGGATCGAACCTCCTTAAGCACTTCAACAATTTTGTTACACAGAATCAAGATTACGGAGCATTGACAATTAAAATCATGATTGCTGGTAGAAAATATATATAAATTTTATACATTCTGGAATCAAGTCATAAAACCAAAACTAAGAAAGAAACTGGTATTGATATTTTTGCAAATATATACTAGTAACTTCTGCCTGTAATACGCCATTTGATTCGTTAAATTTTATTTTAAATCATAAAACCTATGTTGCATTCGTACAATATGACCAATATCGAAAAATCTATCAATCATATAGACGTTGCTATTTAAAAATTGTACATTTTAACCTTAATTGTGATGATGGGGAATCATTTTCGATTTTATTCTCCTCTGTCTTAGAAATATATGTTTTGTTAGAATACACTAGTTCGCAACAGTTTGGTTGAATTTGACCAACGGGTTTTGTAGAAAAAAGTTGAAAAAATAAATGAACAACGGGCAGACGGACAGATAGACAGAAGACAGGTGATCAGGAAAGGTCACTTCATCACCTTTCCTTATTTTTGTAGTAATGTTCCAGTATCACTTGCTTATGGTGTTTATTCGGTACTCAAGAGCTTGCTCTGAGTAAAATCAATTTTTAAAGCAAGGCATGCTACTCACTGATAAGTTGATGTTACAGGATTTCAACAACCTCGTTTAAAGTTGGTATTTCTTAAATTTTATGGTCGTTATAATGACCTAGTTAGCAAATACATGTATAACATATCATTGGGTCGTATTTGGATGACTTGTTAGGCCTTTGTTTTTATACTGAATTGACTTCGGAAAGTTCCGTCATCCTGATAAATACACAGCGGGTGTAACCGGTCAACAGGGAATGTTTACTCCTCCTAGGCACCTGGTCCAACCTCTGGAATTTCCAGGGGTCCGTGTTTTATGCCCTCTTCACATATTTGTAATGTTTATGGATTTTATGAGATCGATCACTGTTCGTTATCTTCACCTTTTACATTGAAACTTCTGTACAGGTGAACTTACTGAAATGGTTCAATCAATGCGAAACTGGAAAATAGAATATGAAGAGACAAACAAAAAACCATCTGTGAATTTCTAAAGTCTGAGGGCTATACATTCCTATCTTTATCATGATTGTCAAACCTAATCTTGGTCATTGATATAAAGAAACATAATAACTTCAGCTAATTATCTGCAGGCAAAGCAGAAAAAAAGATTTGAAATTTTTATTATTGAACTGAGCAGTGAAAAAAAAAGATTTTTTACATTCAAGGTACTAATACAAGTACTTTCATAAAAGTGGGTCAGTCAGCAATAAACTTGAATTGATTTGTCAGTCATCAATATTATAAGACAAACTAAAAATCAGCTCTACAGCCAAACATTTAAAAAAAATGTAAATTATTAGAAGTTTTTAATTTGAGCATATTTTAATATGATCTACATAAATATATTAAGCAGCAGGCATTGCCTATAATTATAGCCTTCTCTATGACAATTAGAAACTAAGTCTAATGGCAATAACTTTTGTATGAAGAGGCCCATTGGCTACACTACTCACCTTAGCACTTGGCTTACAAAAAACTTTCAGCATTCCAACGTTAGCAGTGCGGCGTCATCAATTTTCGCGTTGTCGATTTGGATAGAAATCAATTAACGTCATTTTAAAGGGATTATCTTAATTTTTTATGTCAAAAAAGAAAATCTTATGAGATAACTTAAATATCTATAATTGTGCGATTAATAAAAATCTATAATTGTGTGAGGTGGTATATGCTTTATCCACGTCGTTTAAATTGTGTATATCCACTCGGAAAGCATCGGGAATATAACCATTTCAACTCATTTGATAAAGTACAGTACCAAATATTTTCTTTACCCACAGATCACTTAGCTGTCATTTCATATATAAGCTCCTTATCTATAAGCATGTTTTCTTTAATATTCCTTTGTATTACTTTGATCATTGCTGTGGTTCCACACTACCCCTAAGTGTTATGATTTGAACGAACTTTAATCTTCAGCTTCTGTATTATTATGAATAATTAATGGATTTTTTGTCCTTGAGAAGAAGATTTTTAAAGATATTTCCCATGTACTTAAGTATTCCTATGTAAGAAAATTCATTCCATAATGTGGCCCAACCCCCTCCCTCCATCCGGTCATGATTTGAACAAACTTGAATCTACACTACCTGAGAATGCTTCCAAATAAATGATTAATCATGACTTTACTGTTCTTGAAAAGAAGATTAAAGGAAAATCCTGTGTATTTATATGTTAGACCTTGATCGTCTATTGTAGCCCCCCTCTTCCCTTGGGGGTTATGATTCGAACAAACTTTAATCTCCCCTACCCTCACAAGTCATTTTTTAACAAACTTGAATCTACACTATTTGTGAATGTTTCCATATATGATTAATATTTTCTGACCTATTGGCTCTTCGGAAGAAGACTTTTAAAAGATGTCAATAATTTTTCATTAAATTCATAATTATCTCTCACTGGAAGAAAGCTTGGCCTTTCATTTGGACAAACTTGAATTCCCTTAACTAAAGAACACTTTGTTGCTATTTGGTTGATATTTGCCCAGTAGTTCTTGAGAAGATGTCGAAAATGTCGAAAAAGTTTACAGACGGACAGACAGACAGACGGCAATCTGACAGATGAACAGACCGATGGACGCCGGACAAAATATGATCAGAACCTTGAGCAATTTGCTCTGATGAGCATCAAATGGACCAAAGAAACTCGAAACCTGATTTGTAAGTCAACAATATCAAGAGACATACCAAAAATTAGCTCATTATCTACCGGTCTTGTAGAGTAGGATTTCCTCTCTAACCCCCCCCCCTCCGGAAAAATGGCTCAAGAGTAGGATTCACCCCACCCCACCCCCCGGAAAATAGACTCTAGAGTAGAATTTCCACCACGGAAAAATGACTCTGGAGTAGGATATCCCCCACGGAAATCCCACATCAGATTCAATTTCCGGTACAAGCAAAGGAAAAAGTACAGAAAATTTACAATGCCAAAATGCGGACATTCATTTTATAAAATACTTTAATTAAAAAACAAATAATAATTAACGGAGTGCATTAACATTTTTTTTTCAAAACTTGAAAACCCTTGCTTGTATATATATATATATATATTTTTAATTTAGAAAGATGAATGAGCTCTGAATGAAAATGAAAAAATAAAACTGAAATGATACGATAAAAAAACAAGAGGCCCATGGGCCACATCGCTCTCCTGAGCACTGTGGCAAGGAAAAAAGCAAATATCAGTTCAGTATTGAAAGCTTTAATGCATAAAGTGGTCAAAACCTATCCCTAAAAAGGTCGGAGGAGGGAGGGGGGGGGGGGAGTTATGATGTGAACAAAATTGAATCTAAACTAGCTAAAGATGCTTTCATATTTCTTTGACTAATTATGACTTTTTTCACTACAAGTTTGAACTTTCATTTTGGTCTCACCCTACCCCCGGGGATCATAATTTGAACAAATCTGAATCTACACTATCTGAGGTTGCTTCCATATAAATATGACTAATCATAGCTTTGCTCTTCTTCAGAACAAGATTTAAAAAAAAATGTCCTATGTATTCCTATGCATAACTTTAATCATCAATTATGACCCCTACATATCACCAGAGAGGTCATGATTTTTCTCAAGTAAAAATCTACACTACCTTAGGATACTTCCTAGTAGTTAATAACCAATCATGGCTTTGCTGTTCTTGAGAAGATTTTTTAATATATATTTCTATGTAAAACTTTGATCGGCCATTGTGGCCCCACCCTACTCCTGGAGGTCAGGATTTTTACAAAATTGAATTTAATCTACCTGAGGATGACTCCACATGAGTTTCATCTTTCCTGGCCCAGTGGTTTTTGAGAAGATGATTTTTTAAGATTTTTCCTATATATTGCTATGTAAAAATTTGATCATCCATTGTGGCCCCACCCTTCCCCCTGGGATCATGATTTTAACAAAATTGAATCTACACTACATGAGGATGATTCCACATGAGTTTCATCTTTCCTGGCTCAGTGGTTCTTGAGAAGATTTCTTAAAGATGCCATTAATTTTTCACTAATTTGTAATTATCTCCCCTTGGAAGAGAGTGTGGCCCTTCATTTGAACCAGCTTGAATCCCCTTTACCCAAGAATGCTCTGTGCCAATTTTGGTTGAAATTGGTCCAGCAGTTCTTGAGAAGATGGAATTGTGAAAAGTTTACAAGGACAACGACGACAGACGACGAACAAATTTCGATCAGAAAAGCTCACTTGAGCCTTCGGCTCAGGTGAGCTAATATGTTTATACCCGTTACCATGGTAACATTCTTAGTTTGAATTTTTAAATCTTGATTGCAAATATAAATATTTATGCATATTTTGTACCAGCAATGATTTTACATAACAGTATCCTGTAATCTTGATTCTGAATAACAAAACAGTTGAAATTCCTATAGATAATGACTCTTAACTCTAAATAGGTTACATTGGTTGCTATGTGTTCAGAATCGTTGCCATCTGAAAATCAAGTGAAAAATAGAAATTTATAAGATGCTAATTGCATTGTAAAATTTGCCTAATCACAGTTTTACAACATGCTTTGAAGAATCCTTAACAACAGGTACGTGAACATGCTAAAATTATTATTCTATGATGTGATGCTAAGGGGAAATTGCTGTTACAATGGAGATTACAAATTGTAAAACATTCCATAGTTTGCAGAGAGGTCTCAAAAATTTCAATTTATTGTAAAATTTGTTTTGAGTATTCAAAGATAACAAGTTATGTGATTTATGACTTAAGCGTTTTACATTTTTTTTTCTTTTTATTCATCAAAACATCCATTTTTGTTGCTAGGCAACGGATAGAAATGTATAAAAATTATACGCTTCTGAATTCAAATTCTAAAAGACAAAATCCTCTGCTTTTAAGTTATATACACAGGATGTCTGTATGAGGTCCATCACTGGAGAAATTAGACATTGAATAATTCCAAAATCAAGGAAAATGCTGAGTCAGCAAAAAAGGAAAAACATGCATATATTCCCACATCTATTACAGATATATCTTTAAATCTTATTTCTATATTTTTGATTGTGAAAACTGTTACAATTATTATCTTGAGAATAACAGAAATGAAAAAGAAATTCTTTTAGTATTTACATTTAATTTGAGCTTGAAAGATAAGAGATTTTTTAGTCCATCGAAGCTGAAAATTGGCTGGTTGCTAGGGAAATTTCTTTACTCATGTTTCCATGGTAACCGTGAATCAAAACATTTTTCCTTTTGCATACATGATTCATAGGGCAAAAGAAAATTATGTGTGGAAAATCATCAAATTCCGAGAACCCTCATATATCACCTACTTGCCTATTTTGCATGATTTTTACAAAGAACTGTACTTAATTGTTACAAATACTAGTAATTTTGTTGACATCATATTAAAAATATACTTTAATAGATGGTAGCTTTTTTAAATTTGTATTTTGTATGAGTAATTTATCTGAAAATCTTTTCACTACTATATTTAATAATTTGAAAGCTATTACATAAAACATATGTTTAACCTTCACACTTTCTTAAACTGGTAAATTGTAGAAAGCAATGGTCAACAGACTATAAGATTAGCCATGTGCTTATCGGCTGATAAGGAAAGTGATGCTAAATATAACCAGCTGCTCTGTGTTATCCTATAGAAAATGCGGTAGTGACTACCGCTGCCTGGGGTTTAAAGTTCACATTTTAGAAACACGTTTTATTATGGGGGATAGATTCATTCAGTGCTGCCGAGAATGATCTTTTCTCTATTGTTCAATTTTTATTAAACATTCTGACAGATTCACATGTTAGTATTAATATAAATATATTTATATATACATGTATATACAAAGTTATATGTATGATTCTTTAAAATGCATTGATTTGTAAATTTCACAAATATTGAATATTTCGAATGTACATATTTACCTGTGACCTAATTCAATCTTTGTAATTTACATGTAGGGAGAAAGCGTAATAAGTTTTTAGAACTTGTGCCTAATCCCTTTGTAATTAATCAAAGGCCTGAAGGGCCTGAGAGTCGACTCGCTCGAGTTTAATGATCTTTTTCATACAACTGGACATCATACCTTATATTCAGTTTATACTGCATCTAAAGAGATTGAATATGGATGTTCAATTAAAAAATTAAGGGCTTCAATGCCACCTCACATGGGATTTTTGTAATTTATGTAAAGTTCTGGGTTTGTAAATACACAAATAATATTACATAATGTGACACAAATTTTGAAAAGGGATCTGAATACATCTGCTTAAATTTGAAAGGGTCTCAATATATCCCATAACTCTAAATGTAAATAAAGGATAAGGGTTTATCTCCCACCTTTCTAAGTCAACTGAATTATTAAAAAGACTTCACTTCAGATTTTTTTAATTATAAGTATCATAACTCTAAATAGATCTCAGTGTTCCATTAAGAAACAAAAAACTACAATAAAGTGAAAAAAGGGTGAGGGAAAATCATGTTAAACCAAAAAAAGGAGAAAAAAATAACAGTGAAATTTTTTTAGCATATCTCAAAGAAACGACCAACAGTACTGGAAAACAAACATTAGACATCTATGGGTATTTTTTTTTTAGATCCGCCTAACTATATCCATGTATTCACACAGTTTTACTATAATAAGCATTTATATATTTATTATTATGTTTATGTTAATTAACTAATAATCTAATATTTGAAAAAGATGCGTATTTATAAACCAAAACCAAAGTACCTGTAAATAACATCACCATGATTATGTTAGAAAATTTTACACTGTTGGTCTATTTATCGACATTATTGTGTAAAGCAGCACTGCATGCCTGGATTCTAAAAATAAATTTAGCCACACTAGCTGCAGTGGTCAGTGTTATCGAGTAATTAGGTTAATGGTTCACACTGCAAACCTGGATTCTAAAAATAGATATTTCAAGCACACTAGCTGCAGTGAATGAGTAAATAATCTAGGTCAATGATAAATAAACTTCAGATGGGAAGATTAGATCCGCCTAACTAATTGCACAAACATTCATACGCAGTAATTATAAATTGTACAAATATTTAATTGAATTTTTCTTGAAAAAACACGAAAGACATAAATAATGTAACAATATGAAATTTTACACTGTTTATAAGTCTTAAGTTTATGCAATCACTCTAACAAAAGCATTTTTTGCTAGAACTATCATATTTGGCGTATGAATCACCTTGATGCATGAGTGATAAATTTTACAGCTGTGTTAATTTTTCAACTGTGTTAACAAGGAGTAGCTCGCTCCGCGAGCCGACTCAAAAACTACAATAAGATATGTCCAACCCAATTAATACAGTTTACGTATTTTATTAACCATCGCATGTATAAACAACATGTAGTTCTAAGGGGGAAATCATGAATAAATCACAATGTTTTATAATTTTTTAATTAGTTGTGAACTATTAGATAAAGAATACTAGTTCCTGTCTGATTTATCTATGTCTGAAGTAAATAACTTGAAATTATTAATACGATTTTCGGTTTTCCATTCCGTTCCACCTTCCGTTCCGTTTTCCGTTCCGCGTTTTAGCAACACCCGATGAGCACAGGTATTCCGTGGCTGTCTCTTAACCATCCTTAAAGTACAACTTTTTTTACATTAACATAGATATTGATACACTTTTAATTATGTATGTAAGCTGCAAAACCTCGGATAGTGTGATTAAGGCACTCACTTAATATAATAATATGTAAATGTAATATTAAGCATGCAATTGAGTGCTGCAGATAATAATAACATATATATTTCTATATTTTAAAAGTTAATACTGTTGTATCGTAATGTTCAATGATCATTGTTTGTGAAGAAGAACATTTGTTTGTTGTTTAACGTACATCTCGAGAATTTTTCACTCGTATGGAGACGCCACCACTTGCCGTTGGAGAGCTGCAAATTTTGACCTATAATCAGCACTCAGGGCCATTGAGCAGTGAGGGATCTTTTTCGTGCCAGCACCTGCTGCGACAGGGGACCACGGTTTATACCGTCTCATCCGAAGGACCGGTCTCCACGTCCAACAGTCGGATTCCGACCCGCGACGTAAGGATAAACTCCTTACTCCGCAACTCTGGAGGAGACGCTCTACCACTGCGCCACGCGGGCGACTCTCCAGCTGGAAACGACAGATGTAAAACCTATCACCAAGAAGGGAAACTCTGTGCCAAAGGAGGAAGAGTAACATGTATCATCCCCAAGCCAATGGCCTAGATGAACGGACCAAACAAATACTGAAGCAGAGTCTGCAGAAAGTAGCCCACGACAATCCAGACGACTGGCCAAAAGTACATCGATCTTTTGCTTCCACAGGCTACTCACCAATCTACCCACGGGAGCTAAGGACAGTGGGACACACATCAAAACCAAATTGATCCCTGCACAGAGGTAAGCTTTTCTAAAATTATATCGTATAAAAAATCCATCGACTGCAGAAATAAAATTCTTCAGGAAGCAGAGGACATTTCCCGTGCCCAGGAGAAGCAGAAGACCAACTATGACAAACGCCACAATATAGTAAGTTGGGGACAATTTCCAGGTCACCGACCTAGTTCTACTACAGAACCTGGTGCGGAAGACGAAAATGGTCAAGGGATGAGGAAAAATGGCTGGGTTCACACATCATTTAAAAAAAAAAAAAACAACCAAATCTGGTATATATACCCTCATGTCATCCAATGGCATGCTAATCAAACGTCATGGTGCACAACTGAAGCCTTATGAAAGAAGTTTGACCACATCAACTGTTTCTTCTTTGCAGGGCCAAGAACTTGCTAACGAGGACAGCTGTAGTAGTTCAATACCATTACTTGCTTCTTCTTGTTTGCAGGGTTCAGCCAAGGGCATCCTGGATGAAACTGCCAATGATTCCGGCCACCATGTCTTTTAAAGAATGTGCAAGCATCCTCATCCCGTTCCCAGTCGCCCGCGTGGTGCAGTGGTAGAGTGTGTGCTTTAAAGTCGCAGAGTAAGGAATTGATTCTTATGTCGCGGGTTCGAATCCCACTATTTACTTCCGGAGTTATTTCATACTAGTGTAACGTGTCGAGCGGAATGTTAGCTTCTATCGGGGGTCGTGGTTTTGGGGATGACTTCGATATAACAATTTTTCTTAATAAATGATTGGCAAATGATTGACAACAAAGGCCTGCAAATATATACAAATAATATGGCCTAACCTTATCTAGGTTAATAATCACGACAATATGAAATAGGTAATCAACTAGTAACAAATGATTGTATAAACGCAGTGGGTAGACTATCCCTTAAACCGACCAACCTCGGACTGACGCTTGTACTGCAGCCTTATTCAGGACACAGTCAGTACAAGCGACAGCCCTTCAACTGCTGTACACACTGCTAGCCTTATTCAGGCAGACACACTGCACACAACAGCCTGGTCGCCAGACAGGTCAATAAGACAAATTACAGGTTGCTAACTTCCCTTTCTGGTTAGTCTCTGAGTGGCTTGCCACTCCAAAACACAACAGCCTTTTAATAACTATCCTTTCTTTTCTCAAAAGGACAACCTCTTCTGTAAGCTGACTTTATCGTTTCACTTACAAGTACCGCTGTTCACACACGTCTTGTACTTCGCACAGCTTGCACTAGAAAGGACTGTCTGTACCGGGATTCAGCCTTTATATACCTTTTAACACGAAAGTTTACATCTACAACATTATAGCTTAACCCGAATGGTCACACTATAAATTTCCGGAATATTACACTAGTACAAAGGTAAATATTTTGAAATTACAGATGTTTACCAGTAATTCATCCCAAACGTAATCTGTGTTCTGTTATTTTATTCGCTTGAATTAGATTTCCCTTACCTTATTTCAGTTTATGTATATTAAAATATACTTAGGTTATTCCCGTGTTTATTATTAGCAGTGGCCTACATTCTTGGATGTATGGAAGCTGTTTAGTGCAATAAATATTTTTTAGTCGCATTCTCCGATTGATGCACCAGTTTTTCTAGGGGTATTATTAAAACACGACAACAATTATTTTGATTCGCACAGCACTTTCTTCAATCATCTCCGAACAAAATTAGTAGGGACAAACCAATCAATTCGTGTTTTTGGGTCAGACGAAGAACAAGCCCTTGTCCACGCAGTTATCTCAGCTTTTCCCAAAGGTACCCATCTACTCTGCAAACGTCATCTTTATCAAAATACAAAGCAGTAGCTGATTGGTGACTGCGTTGAGAAGGTCGATAGGCAAAAGATTTTAGATATGATTTTTGGAAGTGACGAACTTGTCAATACCGACGATAGTTTCTACTTCGACGCGAAATCCGATGACATAAAAGACGCTTCTAGAGAGTTGTCAGGCAAATTTCTACGATACTTTCAAGTATTTGAAGGATAAAGTGAACAACCCATTATGTACTGGGTTAATAGAAAAAGCGTGCACAAAAAAAAAACAATTCTGAGTCTGTCAATCATATCTTGAAGCAGACAATAAATTTGAAGTCAAAACCCCTTTTAGATCTTGTGAACGTCCTGACAACTCTCATTAAGCCCAAAATAAAGACATTAGGAAGGCAATCGTAGGAACAGGGCTTTAAAAACTTCTTCGTTGTCCTCGACGATACCTGTTAACACAGTTATTTCGGCCAAGGACCAGTTTGTACTTCTCTCTCCCTTTGCACTTGCAGCCATTTTACTTTGCTGTAGGTACGGGTAACTCACGAGTGCAGAACGATTTTAACAGAGAGTTTATAAGACATCAATTAAACGTGAGTTAGCCAATTCATTTTTAAGAAACTTTTGAACAACAAATTTTTAACTGACAGTTATGTAACAAATTTAACGGCTACTTACGGCACCAACTGGGAGTTAATTTATTTAACGGTAGTGCAATTGGATCCGGAAGAGTAACAAATTTAAAGTAAATTGTACGCAATAGCTACCAAACAAGATTTAACATAATTTTTATAAAGTATATTTATATGTGCAGATAAGGCCATCATTAAAAATATCTTTGTTTCCCCTAACCCGACCCCAAAATCTCAAGTTGGGTCGGTAGGTAGGTAAATTATTTTTTTTTCTGACAGCAGTTTTGGAAATACATTCTGAAAAATTGAATAATATTTTATAAATAAGAAAGAACAAAAGAAACCGATTTTTAAACCGAATATCATACAAATGAAGCAACATGTATGGTAAATTAATTCACAAATATTATTCATTTGAACTTGTGAAATATCTCAGGCCAGCGTAAATTTATTGAAATCGAATATTTACAAAAACACAAGATTCGCAAATACAGAACCATCGGACATTTGAGTACATTTTTCAAACCTACTATGATTTTCGAGTACTTACACAGACAAAATGTCAAGGGCTTTGCGTGGCGCAGTAATTCTAGTGTTTCGTTTTGGAGTCGCGACGTAATTCAGGAGCTTATTCTAAGTCACAGGTCCCGACGTGGGACGTGGAGACCGGTCAGTCGAATAAGACCGTAAAAAACGTAGGTCCAGTGTCGGAGTATACATGTAGATGGCACGTAAAAGATCCCTTACTGATGCTTAATAATCAATGGCCATAAGTGCCGAGTAAAAGTCTAAATTAGGAGCCCTCCACCGGCTCAACAATTTCTAAAAGTATTTTAAAGCAAAGAAACAACCTGTTTTCAAGGGCCTAATTAAAGAAAAATAAACTGGACGTCTCAGGAAGCCGTACCATAAGCAAATTTTAAAGATTTCAACACTATTTGGAAATATTGTACATGTATAAACAATGTATAATTCAACCAAACCATATCTAAAATGATTAAAGTTTCATATATCTAATTTTATAGTCACGGAGTTAATACCCCATAGATGAAAGGAATAAAGAAACGACATCTGAATTGAAATAATCATACAAAGACATATTTACAACTCCTATGGTCCTATATAGTAAAAACGGGATCATACATGAACTGTTTATTAGATCGAAACGAATCAAATGCAGTGAAATTTTTGATATGTATTCACAAGGAGCGCCCCTCATCTGCTCATGAGGCAGGCTTTGCTATGCGTACTACGTACGTAAATTTTAGAAGACACATTTGTAAATACCATCTTAACACTCCTTAGTCATGGTACATTAATTCACGAGATGTCTCAAGAGTTTAGGATTCTAATAAGTTAAAGATGTATAAGATTAATACGTCACCATTGTTTTATAACACGAACTAACCCTCTGTGGCCACATGTGGATACCAAACAAAAGCCGCCGTTCTGATAAAAAACGGATTTTGATGAAATTGTATTTTCTAAAGTTGATTAACAATAAAAAAAAATATTTCAATAATCTGATTAAAAAAAACTTTTCAGTCGGCACGATTTAAGTGGGTCGGTCGCGTTAGGGGGAACAAAGGTAATTTTTATTTTGACCTAATGAAGAACCTAATTTTATGTGTTACTTAAATTTCGCAAGGTATAAATCACATATCCTGTGTGCCAGCATTTACATGCTGGTTTGAATTAAAATTCAATAACTTGCATGATTTCTTGTACATCGGCATTGAATTGATTTTAAGTTAAGCACATGAATAAATGCAAGTTATTAAACATCTAATAATGTCATTATTATTTCGTAGAGTGTATATAGCTGGGTAATACAGCAAATGGACCCGGAAATTCTCGCAGTTTTCCATTTCGAGTGCTTGGCCCAACCACTAGCAAGAACACAGACTGCCCCCAAATATACGAATTAGACAACAGGTATACGGTAAAGGTTGAAGAGTTGCCAGATGTTTAATGCCTTAGTGAAGGGGTTATTTCATGTACCATCTTTTATGGAACAAAGAATTATGCTTGCATTGATGTCAAAAAGTCAATCTCTATATTAAGCAGTTAACTGTAGTTAAAATTAGATTCATTCAATTTGCTAAATTCTATCCTACACCACCAAGAATTATTTCTGAGTAGGCTTTTTATTTCTGAGTATACTGAATATCTTTAAAAAAAAAATGAAATACTGACATATGTGAAAACATACAAATTGAGAAAAATATTTTCATTTTATCAGCGTTTTGCAGTAAATGATACATTTACTGGTCTCGGAGATGTACTGATTTATTCTGCACATAGACTCCAGTTAGCAGCATTAAGGAAGATGCCTTACACAAATCTTTGGCAG
Source organism: Saccostrea echinata (assembly GCF_033153115.1). Classification (NCBI taxonomy): domain Eukaryota; kingdom Metazoa; phylum Mollusca; class Bivalvia; order Ostreida; family Ostreidae; genus Saccostrea; species Saccostrea echinata. Next base: position 9,977,221 of record NW_026889785.1, read on the forward strand.
CCTTTCTTGCTTATATGTGTGTAGCAATCTATTTTGTATTATCAAGTGTTTTATATTTCAATGGAATTGGATTTTTGTTTTTTGAGCAGTGTAGCTGCTATAGCTGCAAATGCATTACATTTATATTTGTGAAACATTGAAATACTTCTCGTAGGCATCATATTTCAAGATTGTAACTGTACCGGGTGCGGTAATGTGACCGCTGCATTTGCATTACTTTTGGATATCTGTAACATGATTGAAATACATGTGTTATCATTGGGTTTTAAGTACTATAACTGGAGTGATATATCGGGGGCGGTAATGTGGCCGCTTCAGTTGCACTAGATTAATGTATTAACATTGAAATACTTTTTGCAATCATTGTCACTGGGGTGTTTTATTGGGGGGGGGGGGGGGTAATGTGCATATTTGTACCAGGAATCATAAGGTTTGGAGTGTTTTTTGGAGGCAGTAATGTAACCGCTCCAGTAATGGTAACCAACGGAAAAGAAGGCCAAACCCAATGGAAGGTAAGATGGACATGCAATGTTGACAATGCTGAAAAAGAGGAAGATTGATTGATTGTATGTTGTTTTACGTCCCGTTTGAGAATTTTTCACTCATATAGAGACCTCACCATATACCGAGGCCCCGTGTCATGGTAGGCGTTGGCACAATAAAGATCCCTCACTGCTGAATGGCCCTGAGTGCCGAGTAAAGGTCAAAATTTGAAACCCTTCACCGGTATATGATGACTTCTCTATATGGTTGAAAAATTCTCGAATGGGACGTAAAACAACATACAATCAATCAATCAAAATTATTGAACAAAAATCATCGCAATAATGTGTTACGTGTATTAACTAGAAACAGAAGTGGTTAACCGCTTCAGAAAAAAAAATCTGATATGAAGACCCTTTATATATAGCTATAAAAAGCTTTAAAAGAACTTACTTTTTTCCAAGACTAGCCAATGTTCTTTTCCTTATAAAATGTTAACATTCAGTTTCTCTTAAAAAGTATTCATTATACTCTGTTGCAGTATATATAGTGCGATTGAAGGATAATAGCTTTTGTTATTAAATAAAAGTTTGTTTTTTTCTTTAAGATGGAGCTCGGAAGAATCCAGAGAATCAGGCGACGTTCCCAGTAGATGGAGGACTACGTGTTGGACATCCCGGTAGCTGGGTATAGCCATCAGGATCTTCCTTAGTAAAAGCTTGATCAATATGTAGTGATGGTTGTGCCCTCTCCTAAGTCTGCAATAGCTGATCCTCAGTCAGAGCTTGTACAGACAGATGAAGTGAGACTGCCGTCCCCTCAGCCTGTCCTAGCTCTTCCTTGGCCAGAACTTGAGCAGACCATGCCATCCCCTCAGTGTGTGATAGCTAATCTTCAGCCAGAGTTTGTACAGTTAGAGAAAGTGAGACTACCGTCCCCTCAACCTGTCCTAGCTCTTCCTTGGCCAGAACTTGAGCAGACCGTGGAGTTGGCGCTGACATCCCCTCAGTCTGTTCAGGATCCTGTTGAGGATGAGGCTGGACTGACAGGGGAGACGGAACTGTCGTCTTTTGAGATGAAGAATGAAGAGAAGAAAATGAAGTAAGCAACCGATTAATTGTCAAAGATATAAAAAAAGGTCTTACATGCATCCTAATTCTACATGTTTTATGGTAAATATATTGAATGCCAGAAAGTATTTAATACTCAAAGACAAATTCACTACAGAATTTTGATTTGATTTTTAAATATAAAAAATAATACAGATACATCTTAAATTGTTTTAAACAACATACATACATGTACATGTATTAGGAATTAATATCTTCTTGAAAACATTGAAACAGTCAAAAGAATAAACAAACAGAAGGGATCAAAGAATTCTAATGTGTTTTGAAGTATTTCTAAATGTGATTGATTGCATAATGTGATTTTGAAGGATATCATCGTAAATTATCAAGGAAACAACAGAGTAGGTTAGATCGTTTAATAAAGGACTCTATCCCGAAGTTCAGGACGGAATCATATTCAGCATACATCTTAGATTATATAATCATTTTTAAATAAAACGTTTTACCCTTCCTTTGATAACCTTTTAACTGACATCCAGGTTTACGATTAGTTCAAGTCTAACACGTGAAGTGAGTGCAATACTTGTTCATGGTAACTTGAAAAGCAATACGTGGTCATGGATTTCTAAGCAATACTATTAAATGGATTTCTTTTATACACTAAAAACAACCTTTATAATTATCAAGAGACACGAGGAGCAATACACGGTCAGGATGGAGTTTATTATTATTATAAACGGACAAGAGGTTTGCCGAGTGACTAATGCCAGTAAGGAGCAAACATTATTTCTTCTCTTTACGTTACTTCTGCCCGCAACACACACAACATTATAGCACTTTACAGACGGGAGTGATGAAATATAGCAGGGAGAACCATATATTCATGTCATCGGTTAGATAAGTTCATTACAAAGTTCTGTAGGGAATGGGCTCGCCAGGTATAAAATTTACTAACCCTGTTTCATTCCCTACCCAGTCACTAACATTTGAGAGTTCCACCGTAATTCCCAGCAAGAGCAATGAAAATGCGTGCTTTCAGTCATTTTAATTTGGCATCACATCGGGAAAAGAAAGAAGGATTTTTTCTCTCGGAATATTAGTTCAATACTTGATTAACAGCTACAAACCCTTGAAAACCCGAATTATTGTCAAATGATTTATTAAACATGCAATTTTTGATTTCTCTGAAGAGGGCTCAAAATCAACTTCCGGTAATGGAATGAAAATTATTCAACCGTTAAATTACTGATTTGGCAAAGATGAAGATGTCCTAACTTTTGAAGTACAAAGTTATAACCTGTATATAACCCTCCCCTCCCCCAAAAGAAAAAAAAAATTAGGATGTTGCTTTTCTTTTGCGTTTCAGTATATGTCATGTGTGTCATGTATGTGAAGGAAGGATCATGATCTTTAACATTATTTTTTCAGATTTCTCAACACATGACTGGTCACATTTCACCTTTACCTCTGGTATTCTCTGAGGGGCTATAGAGATACATGGGGAGATACCACTCTAAGATCCGACCAAGGCTTCCTGGCTTCACCAGTGACCTAGAGGAGGAGAAGTCTGCTGTGTTCCTAACCTTCCCCTCCAAGACAAGCACCCCTTCAGCACTTAACCCCTCGTCAGCATACAAGGCGATAAAGTCCATCTGGAAGGCCAAAGAACAGAAGAAGGCCATATCTTCAACACAGCTCAGAAAGGCCAAGGCGACATTAGTAAGTTAGTTATAGAAAGTTGGATAGACAGATCTATACTTATAAATTAATAAAGTTTGCAAATAAACTCCGAAACGGGTGCACCAGAGTTCTTAATTACTCTGCTAACAATACACTGTATACAAGTTGATGTCCGTAAACTATATTTAGATTCCACTCCCATAGTAAGTATCGTACATTAAATTTAAAGTCTACTTTCATTTTCTATAAACAGCCATGAAATAGGAAAAACGTGAGTACGGTGGCGTTTCCGGTCGGCGGATCTAAGTTACTGGCAATTTTTAATGAAACTGACAACAAGCAATCGTTTATTTATTTCATAAAACGTCATCACTGAATTATTCAATCAAAACTTGATTTAAATGATATAAAAGAAATATGTTGTAATAACCGATTAAAAAGGGAAATGTACAAATTATTTTCGTCATTCACCGATCTTAATATTGACAGAAGCTTCTAGAACATCATATAGCATCGAGCCCGATGTTAAAAAAAAAAAAAAAAAGACGAGGCGATTACAGCTGCATGAACGTAAAAAAAAGCTTTTGTGTGAATGGTCATTGAAATAATGGTAAATAATTGATAACACTAGAACACATAGAGCGTTAAAAGCTTTTTTTTTACACAGGTACTTGGGTCTTGGTTTATAAATATGCATGTTCCTTATTGATATGTAAAAAAAAAAGTAAAGTATATATTTATAAACCAAGACCAAAGTACCTGCGAATCCCCCCCCCCCCCCAAAAAAAATCAATTTATCAGTAAAATGTGCATATTCGCTTATTTCGCTGCTTTTATCCGCGACGGAAATGAAATAAGAGCATCTGAAGTGCAATATCCATAACATAGTATTATACAGGTCTCAAAATAAATGTCAATGGAATTGTTTTTTTTAACCTTTTACAAAAAAGGGGGTGGGGTGGAGACAATTACATCTACGTCATGCGGGATTTTGAACAAAGTATTTCTTCCTGCTATAAGCCTGTAGGCTGTCAGTAGAAACTACAATATATTTTCTGTCGGTAATGGTATAAATTCAATTCCCCGCGCTTGCGCGGGATTTCGTCTCGTAGATATAAATAAAAAGATATCATATAAGCAAACCTTCTCCTTATAGGTCAGATCCAAGTACCCATTAGCACGTGATGTACTGGCACAGCAAATGTAGTTCTCTGGACAGAAATATCACTTCCTTTGATGATGTCGGTTTTCCCAGTTCCTGTCGCACATTGAGCGTTTTTATCTAAGACCAGAGTTCCGTCTCGAGTCGAGGTACTCAGGTAAAAGCACAAGAGTTCCGGCCCCAATTCTACTGGGTTTGATATCGAAGTCGACCCCGCTCTGACGAAGGGTTTGTAGAGGTTCAAAATGGCAGATGGCGGTAATAGTCAAAATATGTCAAATTGACGAAAATATAATAGGGTGAATTCACCATGCATCGGACACCCTCGCACTTCAACAAATTCTATCGATATCGTTACCGACCGCATATTTTCAAAATGGAACTGCAGGGTTCGAAATTCACTATGTACTACTCGCAAAACGCGAGTTATAATTCCTAAATTGCGAGTTAAAAATTAGGTAACTCGCAAAAACGTGCGAGTTGAGTTTTTTGCATTCAAACTGTAGCAAAATTATATAATATGACAGAACACAGTGCTTTTGATTTAAATCAGTAATTTAACTAAAAGTCACACTGTAGTTGTATTTAGTGAATTGTACAGTAGTTACTTTTTCCTTAAGTTACATGTATTTAATTTAATTTATATCAATTTAACTTTATACGAAAATTGCGAGTAGTCTTATAAAATTGCGAGTTCACTCTCTTGGTACTCGCAATTATTTGCGAGTTGTAATTTTAGGGAGTTTCTAACCCTGGAACTTAACATGTAGTATGTGGTTAAAATATAAATTTTTGACACAATCATGTGCTATTTTTTGAGAAAACTAAAAACCGATTTTTTCGAAATAAGTCAGAATTCACCATGAATCGAACAATATACACCATGCATCGGACATTCGGTATTTAAACCAGAAAAATATCATACCTTGATCTCGGTGCTTTAAAATTAGTTATATCGAAATATTTTTATCTTTTATTTAAAAATTAACTTTCTAGTTAAATTTGAATGACTATGTCGATCCACAAATGTGAAGAGATTATAGTTGCATCACATCGCCTTAGAAGGCTTTACAATGCTAATAATATGACAGCTCGCACCTTTGTCTCGTGGGTTATCATCATCTAGTTTAAAGAAATAAATTGAGTCCACTTCTAGTCGTCATATATCGATAACTTGTATTTTCACTGAAGATTTAGAGTTTTTATTTTCTATTTCCGTATAAAACAGCTGTCATTTGGGTTTTATATGAAAATGGAAATGATTACCAATGCATCGAAAAGTGTCCGATGCATGGTTAATTTATGTCCGATATACGGTGAAAGAAACATACTACAGTTGTAAATAAAAACAACTCCAAAACATATACAAAAATTGAAGTAAAATTTTTGAAAAAATTCTTTAAAATTATCAATTACTGACAAATTTTACTTAGGTCCGACTCGTTCCGTTGAAGTCTATTTAAAGAAGGACAACTCTAAAAATTGCAAAATCGTAAAATTCTGGTTACTCCCCTTTGGTGATGAAAATTTGACGTAATTTCAAGGTAATTTTCGTGGTATTTTAATCACAACATGAAAATAAAAATCGGCATCACTAAAAAGTTTAAATCTTCACCTTTTAGACAGAAACAATTAAAAACACGGAGAGACTCTGGTTCTATAAAAGTTTATTGCTTAAAGTTGTCCGAAGCAAGATATGTGCCCGATGCATGATTAACTCACCCTACTGGGGTTTTGTAAATGATAGAATTTGTTAATTAAAGGTATTATGTTATATTACATTACTACCGTGAGAAAAAAAGGAGAATCATGCCATGGAAATAATAAGATTTTTTATCAATAAGACACAATAGAACGCTTAATCTTCTCAGGGCTCGTTTACTATATACATGTATGTACATACTGCTTGATTATACTTATTACAAACGTATAGCATATCTCAAATTTACAAAATCTGTATACAACACTACAGTTTAAAGTAAACCTAGTCTACCAGGAACGAATTCAGTGTATTGCCTAAAGGGATCTAGATATTTGTTTCTTATCTTCCATACACAGCAGGAAGGTATTACTCTCCTGTCCCCAGCCCCTAAGCCACCCATGGGTCCAGAGGATATACTGCCGGTATCCTAGATATCTGCTGACCTTCTTCCAGTCTGCATCATCATGGAAAACTAAAACATCAGTCCTTTACATCTTGCCCGTGCTAGTACAGCCTCCTCAAGGATCATTACAGAAAAGTTCTTAAATGAAATTATTGAATAATGTCAAGAACAGTATATATTTATATTTCCTGAAAATTGTTACCTAACACAGAGTAACAAATATTAAAACAGACCAAGGAACACATAACTAGCTGACATTATATTTCTAACTTTGGTATTTATTTGTAAGATTTCTGCCCTCTGATTAACTTCCTCAAGTGTAAGGGCGTCCCGTGTAGACCCTTTTCCGACTTCCTTTTGACCTGCCTCTTCTTCTGCCAGGACCCCGGGTACCTCTCACACCTCTGACACCTCCCCGAACACCTCATAAAAATAGAGATACTACTGTAGATATTGGTGAAGGCCACAGATCAGTAAGAAGTGCAAAATACAATTATTCATATATTTTTTAAAACCCAACAAAATATAGTATTTGATAGGAAGCATTCAGTTGACAGCCTTAATTTCCTGTACCTGCAGGAATAGTTGATCACTAACAGGTTTATAAACCTTATAGTGGTAAAAGAGCAAGACATGTATAGATTGTAGTCATACCATTCTGTTTATCTGCAAGTGTGCCTGAATGTATATCTACATGTAACTCAATTTTTTATAACTATTCAAAAATTATGCAGAGAGATTACCATAAGAGGAAGATATCTGTTAATTTTTTGGTCCATTTGTCAATCTACACATTTGTCAGTCAGCACTATTATTGTGACTTTTTAACTTTGACAGTTCTCATCATAACATTTTAAATTTTTGTACATAAATACTTTACGACAAGAAAAGGAAAAGGACATCTACATACATCTATCCTTTCAAAAAAGGTCAACAATTTTCTTTGTAAAATTTCAATTTTAATACAGTAGGAGTTGAATAGAAGAAGAAAAGCCTCCTATAATTTTTGTGATCATACAATTTCAACTTTCACTTTGTATGTATGTACGTTCAATTTTCAAATACTAACAATTCTGACACATGTGTGATTGATTCTTGTATGTATTACATGCATATTTTCTAAACATCACTGTACTATTTAATACAATAATATCACTTCCCTTTGACAGATCTTTAATAGTGGACTCTCTGAGTGTGTCAATTTTCTAGGTAAATAAATTAGCATTTCTGAAAAAAATATTCCTAAATAAAGACAATTGTAATGTGTAACAGTTTTCAGAACAAAGAACTTGCACACGCCGCAGACATGCTGACATCATCTAGAATTGAGTTGCCTGATAAGCCAAGTGTCCATCTAGAATGACCAATCCACACGTCAAACACATCCCAAACCCAATCTCCAATAAAGAAGACTTCCACATCAATGTTCACTCTCCTGCCACCATCACCCATATCTCCTTATGAATCATCAGACACCTCTTCACCAACCCAACAGACGCCATCCCAAAAAACTTCCACCCAGACTTCATCCACTGTACAACAGATGACATCTACCTGCATCCTCAAATCAGACGACATTTTTACAACCCTTAATATCCTCATGCTCTGATATATCAGCACCATCACCAGTAAATACAAGTACTCTGCTTGAGGAGGCTGGATTTACAAAGGTAACTAATATGTGGCTAGATTTTCAGTTAATTTAATATTTCTCCATTTCAAGTATAGTGCAATGATTTGCTACATATTTAGCGACCTTTACAAGTTGGGGGAGCTTATATTATATCTTCAGCATCGGTGTCCCAGGTTAAAGTTTTTGAAGCAAGTCTCATTTCCAAGTAACTTATAAAAAGCCTACATTTACCAAACTTGCATGGATGATACATCTAAGGATGTACATTACTGAAATTGCTTCGGATGCTGGATGTGACCTACATTTTCTGGATGATTGACCAGGTTAAAGTTTTTGGAGGAGGTCAATTACCAGGAAACTAAAAGGCCTATTTAAGCCAAATTTGCATTGATAAAGCAACAAGGAATGAACACTCAAATTTGCTTCAGATGCTGGATTTGACTTAATTTTTTTTTTTTTTGGAATGAGAGACTAGTTTAAAGTTTTTAGATAGTTCATTCCCAAGTAACTGTAAGCACTATCAGACCAAAATTGCATAAATGCTGCATTTAATGATTCAAACAACTACATTATTAGTTAAAGGCAGCATTCGTTAAGGTGAGCTCTGATTACCTGTGTTTAATTTTTCTGACAGGCTCCAAGGTAAGGGCTGGTGAGGGGATACTAAATGGCTCCTAAAAAGAATGTGTAAATTTGAAGATTTGAAAGGTCATTCCATTACCGGACATCATGGAGCAAATTTAAAAAAAAAAATGGGAAGGTGCGTCCCCCTCTGGAAGACCAAGCTTAGCTTCGTGTTCTTTAAAGTAAGTGATAAGATTTAAGATGAATTTAAAATGTAATGTTGAAACACTTTACTTACTTTCAAACATGAATGAACTGCGAACTTCAAACGAGCAAATTAGGATCACTTTTAGAGCTCTTCATCCCACCGATCGAATACACCCCTGGTTTCACACTGAAAGTCAACAAAAGCTACAGAATTCAAAATTTATCTTCAGGACTTTTTTCAGACAACTAAAGTGTAAAATTAACCAAGCAAACAACGGCAGCATTAGTTGCTGATATAATAAAACTGTGTTGCACCAACAATTGACTCTGATACTTTCACCAAAGAAGGCTAAATCATCCAAGCAAGTATTCAGTTTTTCCGCACCTGTGAGAATTGAAATCTAAAGTCGATGTAATTGTAGATAAATCCTTGTATGTCAGATGAAATTCATGCAAATTAAAGATGTCGAAGCAGTCTTTGCACAAATTAATTACAGACACAGTCTGTTTCTCATCTAGTTATACAAATGTAAAATAACCATATTTTCTTCAATAGTGTTTACCTTGGCAACAGGCAACCATACGGCAACATAAGATGCAAACACTATTGAAGAATATTTCCTGTCAGATTCTTTTGAATATCTTTCTTGAAGGACAGCAAGACTCTTAGACATCAAATTGTTGCACAAAGTTTTCCCAGTGACTGTGTTTAAAAATATCGTTTGGTCTGGAAATAATGACCTCAGATATATTCATGCAAGAAGCATGATTTGTGTATTTTAGTTAAGTATTTTCCTTCTTAATCATATTGCTTACAATTAAGTACAGTGTTTAATTATTTTGTGCACTTTTTTAATCCTTCAAAAAGTGATAGCCATTTACATACAGATATATATCAACTTTAAGCTGCTTGGTCAGAAAAGAGAAGAGGTTATACGAGAGAAACGCGATCATCTGTAACTTTATACAGTTTCTCTTATCTGGTGGACAGAGGGATGTTATGTCGACCATGCAGGAGTTAACTTTTTTAGGGGTCATTATGGCACCACAGGCCAAATCAAATTAAACTACCTTTTGGGGATTCACATTTGAATCTTCACAGATTTTGCTACCTTATAAGATAAGTACGGCGGTTCTTATGTTATAATATGATTTATGTATGTTATTAGAACTCTTCAGGTACATGTACTTTTTCACGATCAGAAATATGTAAATATTTTATAAGGCAAGTTTTTTTTTTTTACAGGTGTTCTCCAAAAAACCTTTAACATGAATACATGTACCATTACTGGCCCGTGAGTATTTAAATGTCAATTTTTCCCGAAATCAATGGGAGACGTGACATTTGCAGTAATTATTTACAAGTCCAATAGTATATTGTATCCAGTTTTCTGAAAATTCTTCTTTTAATGACCACTAAGAAATGCGTACCGCGTACCGCTTTTTCCTGCGATATACCAGAGATGTATACGGTGAGTTTAAAATCATCCGAGTTCTATCTTGCACGTATTGCTAATCGCTTGCATGGCAAAGTTTGATTGCAGGATTTTGACAGCAGTAACCTAAAAGAAACTTTTTTACAGCGTGAAGACGGGGACAAGTATCAATTAAAAAGATGCTCAGCTTTGTAACAGGTAGTCCTGTACTACTGGGATACAGCCTTTATCCAGTTATACAATCCTCGGAGCAAAATTTCCCCACCGCATCGACCTGCATAAACAAACTCATCCCCATCGACGTTCAGGATGCAGATAAATTTGATATGGCTTTCTTTAACGATTTCTTTGGTCTTGAGTAGAAGGGCTTTTCTTTTCATATTGTGTCCGTTGTACATCCGTCCTTATGTAAACTTTTCAGATTCCCGACCAACCTCAAACAACTTTCCACAAAGCATTCGATGGCCGATATGAGCCGTCAAATTGCACGTAAGAGTTACTCTATTATGTACGCAGAATTACTTGACTTTAATAGTATTATTTTGTACATGTACAGCTTATTCTATGACTCAATTGAATGAGTAGCAAAGCATGACGGTCTACTACATGCTTATGATTCAATAGCGACATGTGGTTTTCGTCGGTTTACTGCATAATATTTACTTGGTCACCGGAAAAACCGTACTGCTTTTTTTTTGCTTTAAAAGGCTGAAATTTAAAGATTTTATTCCAAAGACACTGTTCCATGCTCACATTTGATATTTGAGTTGTTTTAGATGATTAATAGTTGCCTCAAATACCGTACAAACGCTTTGACGTTTGCGTGTGCATAAAAACATTTTAATGATATTGAGGAGTAAAATAATAATTGCGCACTTTATACTGCTATCTAAAACCACGTTCATGTATATCACGTGAAAAAACACACTCAATGCTTTATCTTCACAGTAGGACCCACGTCTCTTTGTTTGTTTGTTTGTATGTTGTTTAACGTCCCTCTCGAGAATTTTTCACTCATATGGAGACGCCACCACTTGCCGGTGGACAGCTGCAAATTTTGTCCTATATTCGGCACTTACGGCCATTGAGCAGTGAGGGATCTTTTTCCTGCCAGCGCCTACTGCGACACGGGACCTCGGTTTATACGGTCTCATCCGAAGGACCGGTCTCCACGTCCCACAGTGGGATTCGAACCCGCGACGTAAGGATCAACTCCTTACTTCGCGACTCTAGAGCAGACGCTCTAACCACTGCGCCACGCGGGCGACCCCTCGTCTCTGAACAATGGTTTACTCCTATGTGATTCAAGTTTATATAAGGCTTCACAAAGCAAATTTTGTAAATGTGAGGATAGAAAAGAAAGATTATAGATCATTTTCAATATTTCTTTCATGAATATCGAAATAGAATTGAAAATGAGTTTCCATGGAACAATTCAAGTTGCCCTTCATTTTCAACACAACTGAGTTTGTATTGATACTTGTAGTAGCCCATAATGCACTGCGACCCATTCAACAATCGGTAAAGTAAATAGATAGCTAATTTACATGCAAATTTATGTTGACGTCAGAAAATCTAATGGTCTCGACCTGTTAAATACACAAAATTTCAAGGACTGAGTATTTTAAAATGTATCATGTAGTTCTTATCTCACTGTCATAACAAAAAAGACTTTAGACTTTAAAACTACATGTATGTAAAACCAATTGCTAAAATCACAGCTTGTTTGAGTAACACAATATTTTTTTTTTCAAATGAGCATCTGTCAATTTGCTAAATGTTTTTTTTTAATCATAATAGGTCATAGGTGTATTTCAGAACAGTCAAAAATGTTTTCCGCAAATTTGTCTTGACCAATTGAGAATTTATTTATAAGAATTAAGTATATTTTTTTTCTACCAGGTCAGCATTGCAAAGATGTCCACATTATATGCATTTAGTTGTATAGAGTGTATCCTCGTGTGTATTGTACAATGTAGGTTCAATTGTTTTTTTTTGTTTTTTTTTTTTTTTGGGGGGGGGGGGGTATGGTTAGAGCATAACAAGGGAACTATCTTGAAAAGGGAATACTAATCTGACAAATTTATGTATAGTAAATGCAGTTGTCAAAACATATGTAATGTAACGCCCTAAACCTGGTTTAGGGCCGCAAAGATGTTTTTTTTTTTTTAATTTACTTGATGTGAGAGACAGGGAACTGAGAGACTTAGAGAAAGCAATTTGACTAAGGTCAAAATATTAAAAAAAATATGTGTATTATGCCAGTATCAACTTAAAAAAAATAACTATTGAAATTTAGTGGATAGAAAATGATAAAATTCATCACTGGAGAGTAGACTGCAAATTTGTCTTCATTTTATCAGCAACATGTTGCATTAACACTTTGTTTTTCAATATTATACATGACAATCTTCGGATTGTTTTTGAAGCTATGGTCAAAGTTTTAAAATTCTAGCATTATGATTAATAGTACTATCTTGTATATCATTTATGTTGATTTTTTTCTTTACTTGGTGAAATTGTAATTTGGAAAAACATGGACAAAATAAAGACAGTAATTTAAAAAAAATGTTTGTAATTCAGTAAATCCCCTAAATTACTCTGAATGATTTTGTACATATTGAAATGGAGCTAGGATGTAATTGAATTTGAAAATGTGTGTATGACAAAATATATGAATGAAAAAAAAAATCATTCACATTGATTTTACGATGTCTAAATTCTTTTGTGATACACTGTTGATAATTACAAATCTGGAAGTTATCAATACTTGAAATACCACATTTGTTTAATTACAAATGGGAAAAAAATCATTCAAAAAATTTAATGTTGATGTTGCACAATTTTCATTGCCTGGGAGCAAAGACTTGAAGAATTTGTTATAAAGACACATTATAAAAGAAATGTTTATTAATAATTATATCTTAATTCACTACATTACTCACAACTCCCATTTTTATTGTGTTTACATAATTTTAAAAATGTTCATGAGTAATTCTCTTTTACTTTTCAAAATAAACTGAATATAGAGGTGTTTTATTACTTTGCTTGTATTTTAACGTTTCTTCATTTCAGACCATTATGTGCCTCCATAAAAAGAAGTGGTCTGGAAAAATTTTGTGCTAATAATAGATCACGTGCTGCTGTCCATGAACTACTTTCATGGTTCTTTACACTCATTTTGAAGACAACAGTGCCTTGCTTGGAACTGGAATTTACCATTTAACAGTGCAAAAATTAGGAATTATCTCAACAAATGGTTGTAGAAAGAACATAAGGCACAATTGCATATTTTTTTGAATTTTTTAAGGCTCTATTGAAGTGTGTAGCTCCGCAATTCTAGAGTGCATATCAAAAGCATTGTCTGCATAAGTGTAAATTATTTACACAAAACATGCATCCAGTTATGCATATTTATTGTTTCTTTATCCTAAGGACTTAAAATGTGATCAATTTATAGTACACTTTAGTCATTTGAAGAAATGTTTACTTTTTGTTCTCACTGAACCAAACGTGGCCGGACATCCCCCTTAAATATGTTTTCATAGCAATCTTCTTAAAGTTGATGATGACTTTTACACGGTTTCAAAAATACAGAGTATTATTTTCCCAAATAAATGTGTACTTGATGGAGATTCGGTGCGGAGTGGAAAGAAGATTTGAAGTGTTGAAAATGAGCAATATTGAATCACTTGTTAAGTTAATCTATTACATGTAATTGATTCAAAAATGAAACGAATTAGATCAATGTCGCTATTCAGGTAGTCCATACGCACCAACAAAGACGTCGAAGGTTGGCACCAGCCAATCAACGATCAGATAGCAAATTGACAGCTGCCCTTCTATGTTATGGTGCCACTTCTTCACCAAGAGGCCTCCCTCCTACCCCATCAGTGGAAACAGGTGTCAGAAGGAAAGCAATGCAAGAGACAAGGGAAAATGAACATATGAATTTATGGGAAATTTAATGTGGATATAAAATCTTATAAAAAGGTTGGTTACAGGAACCGTATAATAATGTCAATTTTCTGTTCTCAGAAGCCAAAAAAGGATGCTAATTAAAAGCATTAAGTCATCTTCACTTCAAATTAGCGGCATTTTTGAAAGACTTCAAGCAGGTGTTGGGAATTACAGCAAAGAAGCAGGCCTGAAAGATTCACTTAAGGTTACTGAAGAGATTGAACACATAGCAGAGGCCATGGAAAAAGAACAGTCAGTTCTGAGGAAAAGGGTTGAAAACCTCTGCAAGGCTAAATATCAAACAAAAAAGGAATTTGGCTTTGTGAAAAAAGAAAATGAGATCTTAAATTAGAAAAAAACGAGGGTGCAGCTAGACTTATCCTCCTATATTGTAATGAGCCATATGAAATTGCTGAGGAAAGTCGGTAGTTTCAGTAGACTTGCAAAAGACGAACTTGCAGCGTTAGCTTATTCTGCGCATATTATGATTTTTCCGGAAATACCATCGGCCGCAGAAAGGTGTGTGTGTGAGAGAGAAAGATTATATTAATCTATTGAATATTAACGGGACCATCATATCCATTATTACTTCATGACCAGTGGGTGGATAAAAGCAGTGTGGTGAAAAACTGGCCAGCTGTTTACTTAAGCGATATTTTTTAACATGCTGGTGTTTGTGACGACAACTTTAACATGACAAAGTTCCTCCAACAATATAAATTAGGGAAAGGACAGTCTTTCGTTCATGCTGGTTATACTGTAGAGATCCTTATAATGACATTTCAAAGAAATCAACATTGTGTCTTGTTAGAGTTTAGTGCACATCATCCCAACATGTTAAGAATGACCCCCACAAGATTTGGATATGTGTTGAGAAGGAGACGGGGACCATCAAGTCGTCATTTTGTACATGCAGAGCAGGGTGTGTAATTTTTAAGTCACAATTGATTTAACTGAAGATTCATTAACTTTACCTATCTGGGCAAGTGTGCATATAGCCCACAAAGGACGGACTTAAGTTACATTACTACCTAACAGTTTGCAAATCATTACCATGAAATATATGGAGAAACTCCAACAATACAAATCGGGAGCAGAGAAAAACACGAACATCTAAAACATCAGAGGTGGGATCAGTTGCAATGTAGGAGTGAGCATCCTCTGCCGACCGGTCACATCCGCCGTGTGCTCTTTGTCATATGATGTCGATCGTCAATTCAGTGGCCTAACAATTATTATGAAAAACGTCAGTCAGCATTTGACTTAATGATAGATTGTATTTGCTGCCAAGGTCATTGTATCGACCATAGAACTTACAAAATGATGACTTTAAACGAGACTGCTGATATTCTTGTTTCATCAAATTGTTTGTCAAGAAATTGCTTCGTTTTAGAAACTTAATACGAAGAGCATGCTTTTGCGTATCGAATCAACTGAGAGATGAAATATATGGAGATAACGAACAGTATTCAAGCTCAAATGTCCATTAAACATTACAAAATAGATCCAGAGCAAACACAGACCTCCAAAACATCAGAGGTGGGATCAGATGCCATGGAGGAGTGAGCATCCTCTGCCGACCGGTCACACCTGCCGTGTGCTCCTTGTCATGATCAGGAATATCGGAAAAATTCAGTGTGTAAATAATGGCCTAACAATTAGTATGCAAAACATCAGTCAGCATTTGACTCAATGATAAATTGTATTTGCTGACAAGGTCATTGTATGGACCGTAGAACTTACGAAATAATGACTTTAAACGAGACTGCTGATATTCTTGTTTCATCAACTTGTTTGTCAATAATTTACCTCGTTCTAGAAATTGTACATACGTAGAGCATGCTCTTGCGTATCGAATCAATTGAGAAATATAAACCCCGTATGCAGGTGATGAAGGTGTATTGCTGCATAAGTAAGGGACGTTGACGATTGAAAAGTTAAAAGTTATCACGTTTATCATAAAGATTTGTCGATAGATTACCATTAATATCTTTTTCTAGTATAATATCCAAATACGAAACAGATGTGTCAGACTCTGTGGTATTTTTTTAATTTCAAGCTCATCGGGATATATCGTGCCTACATAATACAGTTAGTTAAGCATTATCAGGTGGTTAAATTGATTTCTGTCGCTTGTTAAAAAATGTTGAATAGTTTCTTTTAAACTGAGCTAGACGCAAAGCGGGACGCTTTGAACTGAGCTAAACGCAAAGCGGGACGAAAGGACGGGCATGACAAGCAACACTTCACTATAAAGAGTGGCAGGGCATAAAAATTTAATTGTTTTTCAACTTAAACATCTAAGAGTATCTTCTGAGAAAAATTCAAAATTTTGAGGACGGTGCCGATTGTGATGCTTCGTGGCTCTTGTTCTTTATTACTGTCGTTAAACAATCATAGCGGCCTCCTTGCTATTTAACATGGCGTCAGACTAATCGATAATCATCGTCTTAAATAAAGCCACAAGCCACTGAATTTCAGAAAATTAAAAAATTCAGGGACATCTGTGATTACTCAATATCAACATTATGGAAGTATAACAAGGCGCTACGCGGGTATGTTAAGGCTACACCCAGAGATATCCTACTTGCCTTCACAATAGACTGTTTCACGATAACTGCGGTACTGCTCTTTTGCAGGGCAAAATGATAAATTTTGGTGAAATATGACGTAAAAGCAATTGTTTAAAACACGTCATTTAATCATCTTTCAACAAAAACTCCGCCAAACAATATTAATTTGCCCTGCAAAAGAGTAGTACCGCAGTTATCGTGAAAGGGCTTATATGACGTCGCAGTAAGCTGTATGACGTGAACTACAGAAATAATGATTTCTTAATATCTATCTTTAAAGTTTAATTTCAGGTCCAAGAAAAGAATGGAATCATTCAAAACATAACATAAACTAAATCTTGTCGTTTTTGGTTGGTATAAATAGCTAATTATTTAGCACGGAGGTTAAATACCAAACCCATGACGTCATAACTATTGATCAACTATTTGCCGAGTGAAATGAGAATTCATGTAAACAAATATATGAAATGGGAGTTTTAAGGCATATACCATGAATGTTATGTGTGATTCATTACCATGAAATATATGGAGAAACTCCAACAATACAAATGAAGAACAACAACATAATGAGCAAAAGGAAGCAAAAAGTACCAATTTTAAAAAAGAATATTCGATTTGAGGTTTGTCATGTGGTCATGAAATACCTCAGTGTAGTTTACTTGTATGCCAAGTTATACTGAAATCAGACCAAAAGTTAAGTCAGATAAGTTATCTGGCAGCTGTCAGATCTTTTTTTTTTTATCGGGCAGCTGTCAGATCTTTTTATCTGGCAACCGCCAGATAAGTTTCTGGCGCCGCCAGTTATTTATGTGGCGACGGCCAGAAACTTATCTGGCGGCCGCCAGATAACACATTTTTCTACCTGGCACCAACCGGCTTCCGTATAAAACTAATGAATACAGTCAAAGAAAAAACGATTCATACATGTATACTGACTGTCTTTTATATAATGCTATCAATTCTTGGAAAGCTTCTCTCCGTTGGTCTTCAATGCATGTATCTGTCTGAATCAAACATTCATGGTGTTTAACATATTTCCCATCGCACATATAGTTCTTCACACTGGTAATTTCCCTTGTATATGTGCTGTTCATAGCCCATGTGTTGTAAGAATTTTTTTTCTGCCGCCATGTCCACACTTGCATAGATGAGTGAGATTCTATGCCGCATTTCTGTAGCAGTCACCATGATTTTTATGCCGCCCAGGTCACAAACTTCTAACGGCATGCCATCCTGAGCAATGAGACAAACCACTTTTTGCAGCAAATACAGAGCAGTTCTCATCCAATATCCGACCTGTTGTAAAATATTGATTGCTGGTATCAGGTCCACAAGAACTGGAACATACTTCTTTTCTTTACTTTTCAAGTATGTCTGCTTGAATATGCCTGAAAGATATTGCTCTTTTTTTTCGACTGTATCTTCTGGAAGTCATGCTGGCAATCACTGCCTTCGTAATGTCTGGGATTGCAGCTTTGATGACCCTTTGGACCTTTTCCTCAATGTCCGATCTTTGGCCTTGAAGGTCATTTAGTTTGAGAGTCCACTTACCTCCAACTTTTGTTGTCGAACACCGCATTTTTGCTCAACCATAGTATTTTAGTCGGCTAAAGAAAGCAAGTAAGTAATTTATAGTCGGCCCTTTTGCTATATAGGTCAGATACCAGTAGGTCAAATATAGGTGAATTATTGCTATCCGTTTTCGTCCGACATCATGAGTTAATATTCAAAGAATTCAAGCTTCTTACCTGGAACCAATGAACCAATTTAAACCATAGCATCTACGGGTAAAGGCAAGTACATGTTTACAATAATTTTGATGGTTTTAGCCCCCCCCCCCCCCCCCCGGACCCGAATAAAAATTACTGTAATCTTTAAAAATCTTCTCCTTAACTGCCGGTCATCAAACTGTTTGCATGATTGCAATGAATACCGAGGCCACTACCAAAGTGGTGAAATTCATGGTCCAAGGGTCAGGAGTTCTGGTGCTAGGGTGGGGCTCTGTTGAAGATGCATATTATTTCTTAAAAGTCTTCTCTCTTCTTGTGTATTAAGCCCATGAAATAAGCATAGTTATGATGAGGAAGTGTTCCTCTAACTAATTTAATTATCAACAACTGATTATGGAAGAAATTTAGAAAACGCGAATACTAATATTACAGCAGAAAAGATTTCAAAGTAGAACACTAGAATCCATACTATTTTGATCACAATCCTGAGTTCATTATCTTGACCCGTGTCAAGATTATCATCCCCCTTGGCACGTAAAAGATCGTTTCTCTGGTTTTCGAAAAAAAGAGAATGTTCACTGGGGGCCGCCAGAGAAACCAAAAATTTCAAAAATGGTCATATTCACTCAAGTTGATCGTCGAAATATGGCTGAATTATTGCCGACTCGTCGTTCAACAATAATCAATCAAGCTTGGGCTGGTCCCCCTTTTTCAACAAGAGGCCCAGGAGCCACATCGCTCACCTGAGCACTGCCTAGGAAAAAGCAGAAATCAATTCAGTCTCGGAAAGTTTTGATATAAAAGTGGATCGGGGGGGGGGGGGGGGGGGTGTTGATTTGAACTTGAATCTATACTTCAAATGAAATATAACCGTTCACGGTAGCTCAGTCGGTTGACCTTAACTCGGCACTTAGGGCAATTGAGCAGTGAGGGATCTTTATCGTGCCAACGCCTGCCGTGACACGGGACCTCGGTTTTTAAGGTCTCATCCGAAGGACCCGCAACTTTCACTTCAAAGTGCCGAGCGCATGGCGAAGGAACAGTTGCTACCCATTTTTTATCAACTTAGGTCTGTCGCGGCCGAGATTCGAACTCACGACCTCCCGATCACGGAGCGAGCGCTCTCCCGACTGAGCTACCGTGAACGGTAATATCCGTACGAAAGGCGAATTTATCTTGCTAGAATTTTGGCAAAATTGTTATGTCCCGGTGGCTCATTTTTAATGTTAGGGTATGTATTTTTAAAGACACGTTTCTAAGGACAAAATCAATACCCTTTTATTATAAGCGTTCAAACTGGGGGGAGGGGGGGGGGTTAGACTGAAATTCATTTGTAAAAAACAACAACAAAAACAAGCAAAATAAATGAACTCTAACGGACAGCCATTTAATAGGAAGGTGAGAAAAATTTATTGGCATTAAAAAAAAAGCCATATATCAATTCCACGCTCGGTAATTGTTTAGTTTTTCTTAAAATACTTTTCTTTTTTGTTTTTCCAGGGACTTTCAATGTTAAAATTGAACATTTACAAGAAGCATCCGAAGGATTCAGGTACTTTTTAAACAAAAGTGATGAATTAATATCATTTCTGAAATGGCAATCAATGGATCTCTTAGTTCTATGAAAATAAAACTTAAAGATAGTGAAGCGTTTGACCTACTTGCGTTTTATTCCAATATCACTATGAAAGAAAAAAATAAAAGAATTCACACACATACCGGAGAGAAAGGGAATAAAATGGTAACTAATGACAAGAGTAGAATTTGTAAGAGAAAAGATCGGCAGACTGAGAAAGCTTTATCCCATTTTGACAGCAACACTTATCATTTGGCTTCAGAAGATAACATTCATTATTCAAATCTGGCATGTTACTTTGAGCTGATTGCAGCAATTCCAGATTATCTTTTGAAATAGTCTTGTACTCATCACATACTTGACGATCGAATGTGTCTTGAGCTTGGGATGATGCCTCCATTGTTAAGAAAGCTGGATGGGTCAACTTTGAACAGCTTAAACAGTCGCACGTTTTCTCACAAACATCACAACATTTGTGATTCTTTTCAAAAGTGTAACTATGTACACTGTATGCTTTACACAGAATGCTTCTATACTGATTATATGTCATGATATTAAAAAAGCCCTTACCCGATTGGCTAGATTGTGAAGTTAAAATACAGAACATCTGACTGCTAGGTTTCGTCACTGAGAGCAACAGTTTTAGTGGCGTAATCTGTCAAGGGCTTGTGGTGAGCGAAGTGGGCTTTCAAAGATAGATAATTTCCAAATAACTGAAATACATCGTCCTTTTTATACTAATTTTTAGCCGGGCTCATTGCTCGTAGAGCAATGGCCTGCTATTGCTACGGTGACCAACAGGAAATGCTGCCAGAGCAAGTTTACCGACTTTACGAATAAAAATATAGTACGTTTGTTCAGCCGTTGTTGAGAAAACTAAACATTAAAACATCTTAGAAAAAGTAAACTGAAGATATTTAAAACAGGAATAAATATTAATGGTGATGTATTTTTTTCTGCCGCCTTCAAGAGACTGATATTCTTACAAAGAGAATCAAAAGGTTTTCACACGGTCCCCTTCTCTGCATTCTACTCAGGTCACGTGCTACACACGTCTGTTTGTTGTCAGGTTATTTCGTATTTTGCATAGTATTATACTTATATTTTAATGAAAGAAAAAAATCATTAATTAAAAAAAACATTTAAGGGAGCCGATTGGGGTTTTATTGTGTGAAAACTACTATAGAGAAACTCTTTAATTTTATACCATATGTACCTTATATTGACTTCAGTATACATGTCAAGTTTAGTGAAAATCTACCGCCTGGTTATTTTTAACGGACCATCTCAAAATACAGGTACATTAACTATAAGATTATATAGGAGAATACTATTTTTTCGCACTTCGGAGCAAAGTATACAAATGCTACTATAGACAATTTGCTCAAATTATATTATTTGATGAGTAATACTATATCGTACATTTTATGCAAGAAACACAAAATTCTACCCTCTGGTTACCAGAGGGGGCATCTCAAAATTTATATTTTCCTGTTTTTATGGAGTACTACAAAACATGACATATACCAGATTTATATAACAAATTATAAACATAGGTAATCAAAGATTACTAAGCTCACCTCGACGAATGTTATCTATAAGTAAGGTAAATCTCACATCATATTTTTTTCCTAGTTAGTGTACATTCCAAGATTAATATCCATCAATATTAGATTCAGAATCCAAAGTAAGTCTGGAACTGTCCATCTCTAGATACATCATCATTCATGCTAATTTGGTTAAAATATGGCTAAAATTCACTCATGTGGAAAATCTAGGTCAGATCCAGAATCCAAAGCAGGTTAGTTAGTGTACATCCCTAGATGCATCATCCATGCAAGTTTGGTCCAGGTAGGGCTTATATTTACTTGGGAATGGACCTGCTCCAAAAAAACTTTAACCTGATCAATCATCTGGAAAATCTAGGTCAGATCCAGCATCTGAAGCAAATATGGTAGTGTCTATCCCTAGATGTATCATCCATGCAAATTTGGTCCAGGTAGGGCTTTTAGTTACTTGGGAATGGACCTGTTCCAAAAACTTTAACCTGGTCACTCATCTGGAAAATCTAGGTCAGATCCAGCATCCCAAGCAAGTGTGGTAGCGTCCATCCCTAGATGCATTATCCACGAAAGTTTGGTCAAGGTAAGGCTTAAATAATCACTTGGGAATAGACCTGCTCCCAAACCTTTAATCTAGTCACTCATCTGGAAAATTTAGGTCAGATCCAGCATCTGAAGCAAGTATGGTAGAGTCCTTCCTTTGATGCATCATCCATGCAGGTTTGGTCCAGGTAGGGCTTATAATTGGGTACCTGCTCCAAAAATTTTAACCTAGTTACTCATCTGGAAAATCTAGGTCAGATCCAGCATCTGAAGCAAGTGTGGTAGTGTCCATCCCCAGATGCATCATCCATGCAAGTTTGGTCAAGGTAGGGCTAATAGTTTCTTGGGAATGGACCTGCTCCAAAAACTTTAACCTAGTGACCCATCTGGAAAATCTAGGTCAGAACCAGCATCCAAAGCAAGTGTGGTAGTGTCCATCCCTATATGCATCCTCCATGCAAGTTTGATTCAGGTAGGGCTTATAATTACTTGGGAATGGACCTGCTCCAAAAACTTTAACCTGGTCACTCATCTGGAAAATCTAGGTCAGATCCAGCATCCGAAGCAAGTGTGGTAGTGTTCATCCCTAGATGCATCATCCATGCAAGATTGGTCAAGGTAGGGCTAATAGTTACTTGGGAATGGACCTGCTCCAAAAACATTAACCTAGTGGCCCATCTGGAAAATCTAGGTCATATCCAGCATCCAAAGCAAGTGTGGTAGTGTCCATTCCTAAATGCATCCTCCATGCAAGTTTGATCCAGGTAGGGCTTGTAGTTATTTGGGAATGGACCTGCTCCAAAAACTTTAACCTGGTCACTCATCTGGAAAATCTAGGTCAGATCCAGCATCCGAAGCAAGTGTGGTAGTGTCCATCCCAATCTGCATCATCCATGCAAGTTTGGTCCAGGTAAGGCTTATAGTTACTTGGGAATGGACCTGCTCCAAAAACTTTAACCTGGTCACTCATCTGGAAAATCTAGGTCATATCCAGCATCCGAAGCAAGTGTGGTAGTGTCCATCCCTAGATGCATCATCCATGCAAGTTTGGTCCAGGTAGGGCTTATAGTTACTTGGGAATTGACCTGCTCCAAAACTTTAACCTGGTCACTCATCTGGAAAATCTAGGTCAGATCCAGCATCCGAAGCAAGTGTTGTAGTGTCCATCCCTAGATGCATCAACCATGCAAGTTTGGTCCAGGTAGGGCTTATAATTCCTTGGGAATGGACCTGCTCCAAAAACTTTAACCTGGTCAATCATCTGGAAAATCTAGGTCAGATCCAGCATCCGAAGCAAGTGTGGTAGTGTCCATCCCTAGATGCATCATCCATGCAAGTTTGGTCCAGGTAAGGCTTATAGTTACTTGGGAATGGACCTGCTCCAAAAACTTTAACCTGGTCACTCATCTGGAAAATCTAGGTCAGATCCAGCATCCGAAGCAAGTGTGGTAGTGTCCATCCCTAGATGCATCATCCATGCAAGTTTGGTCCAGGTAGGGCTTATAGTTACTTGGGAATTGACCTGCTCCAAAAACTTTAACCTGGTCACTCATCTGGAAAATCTAGGTCAGATCCAGCATCCGAAGCAAGTGTGGTAGTGTCCATCCCTAGATGCATCATCCATGCAAGTTTGGTCCAGGTAGGGCTTATAATTCCTTGGGAATGGACCTGCTCCAAAAACTTTAACCTGGTCAATCATCTGGAAAATCTAGGTCATATCCAGCATCCGAAGCAAGTGTGGTAGTGTCCATCCCTAGATGCATCATCCATGCAAGTTTGGTCAAGGTAGGGCTTATAGTTACTTGGGAATGGGACTTGCTCCTAAAACTTTAACCGGGACGCCGACGCCAACGCCGGGGGTATAGCATAAGCTCATCTCGACTTCGTCGAGGTGAGCTAAAAATGATTGTGGGGCCAAAATAAAAAAATACCTTTGTTTCCCCTAACGCGACCGACCCACTAAAATTGTGCCGACTGAAAAGTTTTTTAAAAAAGGTTATTACAATATTTTTTTTTTATTGTTTGTCAACTTTATAAAATACAATTTCATCCAAATCCTTTTTTTCATAACGGCGGCTTCTGTTTTACTCTCATTTGGCGCCCACAATTAACATGTGGCCACAGAGGGTAATA
The DNA here is from genome assembly GCF_033153115.1 of Saccostrea echinata. Classification (NCBI taxonomy): domain Eukaryota; kingdom Metazoa; phylum Mollusca; class Bivalvia; order Ostreida; family Ostreidae; genus Saccostrea; species Saccostrea echinata. The sequence continues at coordinate 10,001,638 of NW_026889785.1, forward strand.
GTTCGTGTTATAAAACAACGGCGATGTATCAATCTTGATATATATATCTTTAACTAATCAGAATCCTACACTCTTGAAACATTCCGTAAATTAAATATTCCCTGACTAAGGAGTGTTTAGATGGTATTTACAAATGTGACTTCAAAAATAAACGTATGTAGTAAGCTTGGCAGAAGGCTTCCTCATGAGCAGAAGAGGGGCCCACCTTGTGTATGCATATCAATAAATTTCACTGCATTTCATTCGTTTCGATCTTATAAACACTTCATGTTTGATTCTATTTTTACTATATAGGACCAATGGATTTATCAATATGTCTTTGTATAATTATTTCATCTTTACAAATATAATTCAGATGCCGTTTCTTCCTTCCTTAATCTATAGGGTAAACTTCGTGACTTTAACATTAGATATATGAAACTCTAATCATTTTAGATATGGTTTGGTTGAATTAAATAGTTTATACAGGTACACTTTTTTTTGTAAATAATGTTGAAATATTTAAAATTGGCTTATGGTATGGCTTCCTGAGACATCCAGTGTATTTTTCTAAAGGTATGTCCTTGAAAAAAGGTTGTTTCTGTTTTAAAAAATACCTTTTTAAATTGTTGGGTCGACAACATTTGAACACCTGCGTGGTGGAGGGTTCCCAATGTTTTTTCGGCACTTATGGCCACTGATCATAAAGCATCAGTAAGGGATCTTTTTCGTGCCATCATCATCTACATGTATACTGCATGGACCTACGCTTTTTACGGTTTCATTCGATTGACCAGTCTCAATTTGAACATGTTTTATTGCAATAAATATATATAGTGGGATTGGGCACAAGTTCTAAAAACTTAATTCGCCCTCTCCCTACATGTAATACCACAAAAAAATTGAATTAGACGTGTCCAATAGTATGTACTGAGTAAATTAACTCAACATAGAAACATATACTGCTGAATCATGACTATACACATTTTAAGACCAGTCTCCACGTCCCACGTCGGGACTTGTGACTTACAATAAGCTCCTGAATTATGTCGTTATTCCAAACGAAACACTAGAAGTACTGCGCCACGCGAGGCCCTTGACATTTTGTCTGTGTAAGCACTCGAAGATGATAATAGGTTTGAAAAAATATACTCGGATTGCCGATGGTTGAGTATTTGCAAATCTTGTCTTTTTGTAAAAATTCGAATTCAATAAATTTAGCTGGCCTGAGATATTTCACAAGTTTAAATGAATAATATTTGTGAATTAATTAACAATACATGTTGCTTTTAAATTTCATTTGTATGATATTCGGTTTAAAAATCGGGTTTTTTTATTCTCTTTCTTATTTATAAAGATATTATATTTTTCAGAACTGTATTTTCAAAACTGCTGTCAGAAAAAAAAAATAATGTACCTGCCTACCTACCCAACTTGAAATTTTAGGGTCGGGTTAGGGGAAACAAAGATATTTTTAATGATGGCCTGAGATTCTCAATTTTCTATGTTTAAAATTTCAAGAGCATCTATCACATTTTTTTTATTCTATGAAATAATTAATTACCCCTCTTAAAGACCTTCGGTTATTCATAACGTTAAAAACACACTATTACGACGTCTATCTACCCATCATTTTAAAAATCAGTTATTTTAAATCGTAATTAGATTTTTTAACCTGAGATTTCCTAATTTTGTTAATTTCCATTAATTATGTAAAAATAGTTGCTTGAAAAGAGTAAATACGCTTTATTTTACTATGATGCGCGAAGTATTGCGCAATGAAAACCCCAGTTGGCCCCCTTAAAATAAATGCAACTGAAATGCTTTTCGTAGATAACAATTTACGGATGTTCTTGGTAATCGAAACATCATCCGACATTTCTCGACTTGACGGAAAAGGCCGAGTGATTTTCCGACTGCGTTCTCGGGTGTATTTCCCGCGCACTAAACCTGCTCGTGCAGCACAATACGCATATAGAAAATAGTTCTCATAATGTTGTAATTATTTTATGTTGTAAATATGAATTTACAATTTCATGATAGAAATCTATGATACAAATATATTTTTTTTTTTACTTTTTTTAATGATTACAGTTTGTAATTGGCTTTACTTCATGTTTGCGTAATAATGCGAATGAATATAATATTTACAATCAATCAATCGAATGACATATATGGAGATAACAAACAGTATTCAAGCTCAACAGTCCATTAAACAATACAAAATAGGAGCAGAGCACGGACCTCTAAACATCAGAGGTGGATCAGGTGCCATGGAGGAGTGAGCATCCCCTGCCGACCGGTCACACCCGCCGTGTGCTCCTTGTCATGATCGGGAAATAGCGGAAAAATCCGTCGACAATTCAGTGTGTAGATAATGGCCCAACAATCAGTATGAAAAACGTCAGTCAGCATTTGACTCAATGATAAATTGTATTTGCTGACAAGGTCATTGTATCGAGCACAGAACTTATGAAATGATGACTTCAAACGAGACAGCTGATATTCTTGTTTCATCAACTTGTTTGTCAATCATTTACCTCGTTTTAGAAATTGTACATACGTAGAGCATGCTCTTGCGTATCGAATAAACTGAGAGATATCCCTAACAAAAATTTACTTAACTATAGTGAAAACTTTGATTTACAATGAAACTTTACTCTAGAACTGTTTTTGAGATTTCAAAGCTTAAAATCTCTAAAATTCGATAACAGTAATGTAAAATTTGGAAATAGTTTGTGAATATACAAATAATATTTCAATGTAATATAAAAAATGTGCATGTATGAATTGAAGAACAAAAAATATAACGATCTGAAATCCATAGTAAAAATACTGCAATTTACTATAGTGAAAAAACTTTGATACTATAGTTAACTATAGTAAACTAAAGTTAACTATAGTTAACTATAGTACTTTTTTGTTAAGGATATACCCCGTATGCAGGTGATGAAGGTATATTGCTGCATAAGTAAGGGAAGAAAAGTTAGTCATCACGTTTATCATAAAGCTTGGTTGTTAGATTACCATTAACGTCTTTTTCAAGTAAAATATCTAAATATGAAACGGATGTGTCAGACTCTGTGGTATCTTTTATCTCAAGCTCACCAGGATATATCGTATCGACACAAGAATGGAAATAGCCATTGTTAATTAACAATACATCGTCGATATATCTAAATGTCGAGTTGAAGGCCACAGCAAGTGTTTTTTTCTTTTCACGTAGAAGATTTTGGACAAATTCTGCTTCATATGAATACAAAAAAAGGTCTGCTAATAGCGGGGCGCAATTGGTACCCATGGGAATTCCAATAGATTGTTGGAAGACCTGGTCTCCAAAAACCACATAGATATTGTCAATCAGAAACTCAAGCATATTTTTAATGTCAACTTTAGAGTACTTGTGTGTACAATCAGAATGTTTTTTAACAAAATAATTTTGCAAATCACCAATGACAAGGTAAGTATATTTACGAGTTCCATTTTTATTGAAAAAGCAGCTGTCAATTATATCAAAAAACCTGGACTTTAATTTATCGTGGGGAATGGTTGTGTATAAAGTAGAAAAGTCGTAAGTTTTTAAGCTGTTGATTTTGGTAAAATCTTGCGATTTCAAATTTTCCGAAAGTTCCTTGGAATTTTTAAGTATCCACATCTGATTTACACCACTTCTCGAATATACTGTTGCACAGTAAAGGGATGCTTTAGAATTAATATGACAAATAATGGCTATGCGGTTCTGAAGAAGACAATTTTTATTGATATATGCACCCATGTAAAAATGACCAATCATGGCTTTGGTGTTCTTGAGAAGAAGCTTTTTACAGATTTTTCCTATGTATTATTTGTAAAACTTTGATCGCCCATTGTGGCCCACCCTACCCCTAGGGGTCATGATTGGAACAAAATTTGACCTACACTACTTGATTTGTTTGTTTGTGTGTATGTTGTTTAACGTCCCTCTCGAGAATTTTTCACTCATATGGAGACGCCACCACTTGCCGGGGGAGAGCTGCAAATTTTGTCCTATACTCGGCACTTACGGACATAGAGCAGTGAGGGATTTTTTTTTCGTGCCAGCACCTACTGCGACACGGGACCTCGGTTTATACGGTCTCATCCGAAGGACCGGTCTCCACGTCCCACAGTGGGATTCGTACCCGCGACGTAAGGATCAACTCCTTACTCCGCGACTCTAGAGCGAACGCTCTAACAACCTCATCAAGTCTGACTTTTAATTCTGTGCTTCTCTATCCGACACAGCAATAATCACTCATCAAGTCTGACTTTTAATGCGTACTTCTCTATCCGACACAGTATTAATCACTCATCAAGTCTGACTTTTAATTATATACCTTTCTATCCGACACAAAAATTATCACTCATCAAGACTGACTTTTAATTAAATACCTCTCTATCCGACACAGAAATTTTCACTCATCAAGTCTGACTTTTAATTATATACCTCTCTATCCGACACAACAATTTTCACTCATCAAGTCTGACTTTTAATTATATACCTCTCTATCCGACACAGCAATTATCACTCATCAAGTCTGACTTTTAATTGTGTACCTCTCTATCCAACACAGCAATTGTTTTGGCTTTTCATTGGCGTGAAATTGTACTTTCTCTTTAGGAAAGCTTTCGGGTTTGGTGCACACGAAATTTTCAAAGTCGGAGAAGCACAGCTGTCACAGATGTATTTTTAGAAGGGGTGATTGGCAGCACAATTTCCTTTGATAAATAAATCATTATTTTATCAAGGCGATGGGGTGATTGTCAACATATTTTCCTTTATAGCCTTTTCCCTCCTTTTGACAGCAGTATGATGTTTACGCTCTAGCAAGCGGAGTTGCGGACCGGACGCCATTGATGTTTATAACACTTTCATGTAGACAGATAAAACTAAAGTGGCAGATATCAAATTGCAAACCTACAAAGAATGTTACATATGAGAGACACAGTTTTAACACGATGCGTTTCCCATATATGTATGGTTTTTCAAAACACTGTGGTAATATTTATTGAACCGATGTAAATATTACAGAATTTACCAGGTTCTAAGTCTGTGTGACTATAATTCTCGGTCTTGGCTTGGATCTCTGTGCGACTGTCGTCTATCCCCTGCGTGTAACAACTGTCCACTGGTTCTCTGCTGGCCTGGTCTTCTATACTAGTATTAGATAGGTCGTACGTTAGTCATGTCCGTCGAGTAGCTTATCCTACTACATCCTCCCCCCTTTTAAAAAATCGGGATGCCCCTGCATCCTAGAAAACACTTATTTTCATTAAAAATATCATGAAAAATTCAAATTCTTCCCGCATAACCGGGAATACATCTCCAGTTGAAAAAAAAGGAAACAATATATATATATTTACACATAATTTTAGCACAGTTTCTTACCTGTACTAACATGAGGGGGAAAAAAATGTATATACATGTACATTCAAACCGATTATTCCAGAATAATTTAATCAGATGGACGGGGTACTTTCTGCAAAGGTCCCTCATCGGCCACACCCTCATGTTCTCTTCTTGACAAAATCCTAGCATTTCTGGAATATGACTGTGCATAAGGAAAATCTGACTCCCGCACATTTTCCAAAGATGACATAAAGTGATGGCCAAAGTTCAAATATTCTAATCTTTGTGTGGATTTTAGATGATTATAAAATATGATCTGGTACCTCCAGTGAAACAAAACACTAAGAGAATTGATGGGTGTCAAATGAAAGACACCAGGGTCAACCCACCTCATCCACCTGGACAACTTTCTCATCTGGTCCTGAGATCGGGCAATAATTTGAGACTGGGCAGGTACCAGTGGAGAGGCAAAATCCTCAGCCCATAGCGCTAAATCTTCCACTGCATCCGAGTTTACAAGGCACCTTGTTAGGAACCGGAGGAGTTGGTACCTCCACTCTGTCCACTCGTTATTTTTGGCATCTTTAATTGGTGGCTGGGGGTTATCCCACAAGATACGAGGAAGATGTTCAGATTGGACATGGAATTTTAGCTTTCGCCCCACAAATTCACACCCCTGAAGCGGGCAACTAGAATCTCGTGCACGGACCCCCTTTCCCCTGTCCTTTATCTTCCCGTCCCTATCCTGTTTCATTTGTACTGCCTTTTTCGTTGGGGAGGAGTGCTCTGACCAGTCCGATTCAGATGTTATTTCTTCCGTCTCCGCCAATAGCTCTTTGATGTTAATTGGTTGTGGCTTTTCCTCCTCTCTACCGAAAATAAGCTCACCCGAGTCCCCATACTGGACATAGGTATTGTCCTCCTCTAACAACTCACTATCACTGGACATTTTTGTGACAATGATGACACCGTACTCACGGTTATCTTACAAAAAACAAGTCTTGAAATCTTGACCTGAAAAAGAAAATAAAACATATATACACATTATATACTTACAATTTTTTTTACCTTTGCTCTAAACTTGACTTTTCTTCTGACAAAGGGGACAGAAGTATTCTGTCCATTTGTCAGCCATTTCTGAACAAACCCCAACACAATCCCCATGGTACCACTCATCGCAGCTATCGCATTGGATCATGAACGATCCATTATCCCCTTTTCTGCAAAAACAGAAAACTTCAAGTTCATCAGTCTCCAGAGTACCTGTTGTACCATTTAACACCTCTTTCTTGTTTCTTTTGAACCCAGTTAGGTGTTTCCCTATCATTACATTTTTTCATTCTGTCATGATTGATGATGGTGATCATCTTTTCTAGTTGGACTTTATAAACATATGATGTTATCTTATCCAGTACAACTCCTGGCCCTTTCCAAGGAGATTCCAACTTCTTGCTCCTTCCTTTTAAATTGGCCATATCCAATATATAAACTAAATCTCCTGGCTTATAGGCTGTTCTGTGTATACGGACATCATAGTCCCTTTTCATATACGCGTGTGACGACTTCAGTTTTTGTCTTGCAATTCCATGAGCCTCTGCAATGGCTGCCTTCAAGTTGCTGACATATTCCGCCTCATCTGTACTACTCTCTTGCCTAGGAGAATGAAATACTAAGTCGGAGGGCATGTTGATCTCCCGCCCAAGCATCATCATGTTGGGGGTTAGTCCCGTCATTCTGTTGACTGATGATCTAATTGCACTGGCGAGTTGAGGGAGATACATGTCCCAGTCCATCTGCGACTTGCTCACAAAACAACGAACAGCATCCATAATCGTGCGATTAAATCTTTCAACCTGCCCATTTGCAGAGGGTCTGTATGGTGTGGTTCTTGTTTTATGAATGTGGAAAGCTTGACAAATGAATTTAAACAAAGAGCTTTCAAAATTCCTCCCTTGATCACTATGAATGGTTAAGGGGCAACCAAACCGAGTAAACACTTCATTGACCATAGCTCTTGCTGTTTCCTCTGCTGTTTGAGAAGGCAGTGGTAGGACTTCCACCCACTTAGTGAATTGATCTACTAATACCAATATATTAGTATTTCCCTTAGCTGTCTCAGGGAGTGGTCCCATAAAATCGATGTGCACCCGTTCAAACGGGACGCCTGCATGGTACTGTGATAAGGGACATTTCGCCTTCCTGGTTGCTTTCTTATTCTTGTTACAAGTGTTACAGGACTGTACATAGGCCTTAATTGTCTCATTCATTTTGTACCAGTAATATTTCTCTTTGATCCTTGCTCTGGTCCTATCCACGCCCTGGTGGCCTGTCATGGGTATGTCATGATTCAATGAGAGAACTTCATTTATATAAGGCTTTGGCACAACTAATCTGATAAGGTTGTTTTTAGATCGATTTCGGAGGACTCCATCACTATCTAAGAAGAATTGTTCTCTGTTGACAAAGTATTTCTTGGCTGCCTGATCTGCTAGAAACAGATCCGTTTCAGCTGGCTCCTCCTTGTTTTTTAGCCATTGTAGAATCAGATGCAGATCTTGGTCTTTACTCTGTTCAGCTGACAACTGTTCTGTTGTATACTGAATACCATAACTGTTTTCTGCTGCAACCGTGTTTACTTGCACCACTTCTTCTGTTGTGATGGTTTATACAACTGAACCCTTGGGCCCATGAAATATCATGTCCGGTATTTCACTAGCTTCCTCATTGTCTCCTTTTGTCTTTATTTCTGTTGTCTGTACTTCTTCTAATGGTATCACATTGTCAACTTTTATGAAGTCTTTCCATTTTTCATGAAGCTTCACACAATGTTTACATCCACCACATGGAAGTGATGTAGGAGGGATAAAAATAGACATTTCCTTGCAAGGTTCTTTGGTTGGTAGTCTTGATAAAATATCGGCATTTACATGTTTTTTTCCTGCACGATGTTGAATCTGCATATGATATTGGCTAAGGACCTCCAGCCATCTAGCCAGTTGACCTTGTGGCTCCTTAAAGTTCATCATCCATTGTAAGCTGCTATGGTCTGTGCGCACAAGAAATTCTCTAACCAGGAGATAATGTCGAAAATGTGTGAATCGCACCACAGCCAGCAACTCCTTCCTTGTAGTACAATATCTCCTCTGTGCTGCAGATAGTGTAAAGCTGCCATATGCCACAACTCTCTCCTGACCTTCTTGTATCTGCAAGAGCTCTGCACCAATAGCAGTGTCGGAAGCGTCTGTGTCCAAAATAAACTTGTCAGTTGAATTTGGCAAGGTTAAAACTGGAGTAGTTTGAAGCGCCTGCTTAAGGGTCTCATACGCTTCTTGCTGTTCACAGTCCCACATAAAAGGTTTCTTGCCTGTGATGATAGTCAGTGGCTTGGCGATTGAAGAATATCCCTTGATAAAGTTCCTATGATAGTTTACAAATCCCAGGAACTGTTCCACCTCTTTGGTATTTGTGGGCACTTTCCAGTTTTTAATAGCCTCTACATACTCTCCACCTATTGCCATACCACTTTTGTTCACTGTTCGTCCGAGGAAACTCACTTCTTGTTTGCATAGATCACATTTCCGAGGTTTGAGTTTAATGCCGTACTGACGGAAACGTTCAAACACAGATCTCAGATTACACACATGGTCATCAAAATTGTTACCCATTACTAGTATATCATCTAAAAAACAAAGCACAATTTGCCAATTCAGTCCACGCAATACTAAGTCTATAGCACGTGCATACGTGGATGGCGCATTGCACAACCCAAAACTCATGCGCGTGAATTGGAATAAACCATATTTTGTAATGAACGCAGTTTTTGGCTGATCCTCTTCTTTCACTTTTACTTGCCAATATGCACTGTTAGCATCCAATTTAGAGAACCATTCATTCCCTACCAATGTATCCAAACATTCCTCAATCAGTGGCAATGGATACACATCCTTCCTTGTCACCTTGTTCAGTTTACGGTAATCTATTGCATATCTGACCTTGCCATCTGATTTTCTGATTAGTACTGGTGCTGAAACCCACTCTGACACACTTGGTTCAATCACACCTGCTGCTAACATGCGTGACAATTGCTGTTTTTCTTCCTCCACAAATTGTAATGGTGTTCGCCGCATACGCTGCTTAATTGGCTGTGCATTACCTGTATCGATACTGTGCTCAACTTCTTTAAATGTGCCTATGTCAAATTCATCTCTGGAGAATATATCACTGAACTCCAATAATAAAGACTCCAGCTGCTGTTTCTCTTCTATAGATAACTTAGTACCGAGGCTGTTGATCAGTTTTAGGAGCTCCTCTGGGACTGGATTCTCCTTGTCGCAATTTGCCGCCGTAACACATGACGCTCTTACATACTGTTCTGTATCTGGAACATTTTCTGCTGTCGCTACCACTGTATTACTTTTAATAGTAAAATATCTATCTGATGAATTTACTAAACACACGACTGGTTGGTCTTGATTCTGGTACAGACATCTCGGTATCAAAATTGGCAAATTCTCATTACATGGTTCTATCACATACTGTTCCATCTTTTTATCGAGCTGGGCTGGAACATGTACCACAGAATGGGGTGGAACTACCGTACGTTTTTTCAGTACTACATTTGAAATTATAGGAATTATTTTCCTAGGTCCTGTGGATATATCCAACTCTTCACCTCCGATGTGGAGAGTATGATTCTTTAGATCTACTACCACTCCATAAGTTACCATAAAGTTCAACCCTAACAACATCTCATCCTTTATTGGGGCTACGTATACCTCCGTCGCATACGACTTAGACCCAATCTTCAAAGATACGGGACCAACCACGAAAGTCTTCATCATCATTCCACGACCAGCTGCGTGCATCATGGTTTCTCTCAACACTTGTGGTTTTGGCTCAAGGGTGGCATACACCTCGTCTGATATAATGGTAACTTCTGCTGCGGTATCCACTGCTGCTTCCACCAGAGCATCTGCTATTTTCAAACTCAATCGCAAAATTGAGGAACTTCCCATTTGCATTGTTGTGAATATCCTCTCAGAACCATCTGTCACCAACATACTATGTGACTCATCCTCTGTACTCACAATTTTTTCTGCAGGGAGGACCGTGGTAAACGGTGACCCTACTCTTGTGTCTGATTGCTGAACAACATGTATTTCTTTGTCCTGACTGACTTGTTGTTGACTTCCCCTATTCTCCTTGCTTGATGTAAATTCCTGCTTTGCCTGATCAACTTCTACGTCAGAATTTAGCTCAACCATGGTGACAACTCCTTCATGTCCAATGTCAGTATTTTTGCCAACTTTACTACCACTCCTGTCTGTACACGTCTAGCTTGGCTTCGCCAATAACAGCTATTCGCTCAGTTTTCATGTGGTCACTATGAACTGATGTGTTTTGGCGATTTTCAGAAACTTGGGTCGGAATAACGCCTCCTTGGCCGACCCCTTCCCGTTTAAATTCTGCTTTGGTTGGGGATAGGGTGTAGAGGTACTGGGCTGACTTTTCTTTGGCTGTTTACAAAATCTGGCCAAGTGTCCAAACTCCCCACAATTGTAGCAATCATATGGTGCTTTCTGATCTCTCCTGGGTCTTACAACATTTCCCGATGCTTGGTTTTCCCTCGCATTCTTCATATCCGATACAGTATTTTGAATGCCTGCTAATTCCTGTCGCCATCTTTTTTCCATACTATTCATCTCCTGTACAGTCTTCAAATTGTGATTAACATTATCTTGGACCTTGCCAATATTTGCTTGAATTGCTTTTGTGTTTCGATCCATGCTCTCGGCGATCTTGTCCATACACTTCGCAAGCTGATCATTGGGACCTAGTTTCACTGTGTTTACCGAGGGTTCCTCAGTATCTGAAACATCATCTGGCTCTGTTGTTTCCCGTACATTGCGGGTTCACACACTATTGCCAAACACAGCTTTGTCACTGTATTGCTGCCATTTGATTCTTTCTAGTGCCTCATCCACTGTCCTAGGCCTAAACGAAGCAGCTACACTACCAGCATGTTTATCTAAACATCCTTGGCACAACTTGTTGATTACTTAACTTGTGACATATTCCTCTGGCAGTTCATTAAATGCCTTATCTGCCAAACTCAGAAGTCTCTCTGCCCAGTCATCTAGATCTTCCCCTGGTGCTTGTCTGGCACTCTGAAATTGTATTCTAACGGTTTCTGTAAGCTTCCGGAGGTTGAATCTTTTCTCCATGCATTGAACTAGCTCATCATAGCTAATATTTTTATTTCTTCTTACTCGACCTAGACAAAAACGTGCTGCATTACCTGTCATGGCCCAGCATAAATGTGCACGTTTCTCTTGTTCAAGCAACCCATGCATCTCAGCATAAACCTCAAATTTTCCCAGAAATGATACCCAATCATCACCTTTGTCTGAACCATCAAACTTGAGAGACTTCAATGGCACCGCATTGGTTACTCTGTTATTATGGGCAAACCGACTCGGAGTGTATTCTCCCTGTCCCATCTGTTCCGGATCTGGCAATGCTGTGGGCAACATAGGTTCACTTGTCTTGCCAGCTATCCCACCTTTGGCATACAACCTTGCAGGTTTGGGTCTCTGTAAAACTCGCTCCTTCTCACTTTCATCTCTTTGTTTCATCGCTGATGGGGTAAATAACCCTGGTTCAGATTTACAGGTGTATCTATTATAACTCGGCAGAGATCCCGATGCAGACGGGAAAATATCTGCCACCTGTGAAGTCAACTGGGGTGGCATACTAAACTTTACTCTTCCTTGTGCTGATTGTTTCTTTCTTAAAAGCAAGTCACTACTCACCCCAGGTGGCTGAAATATAGGTGCTCTCTGTGGTGTGCTCTGCCAATCTGGCTCTGGCTTGCTTAAGTCTGTTTTCATGGAAATAGCACTTTTACTTTTCACCGATTCACCCATACCTGTAGTATGCGCCATACTCTCTAGCTTCAGTTCACTCATCAAATCATCTCCCACAGGCGGAAGAATGAAACTACAAGCTAACCTCCGAGACCCTATTACTGACTGCCCTTCAAATATACTGGGAGTCATCAACTTCTGAGGGTTCTCAACAAAAATGTCCTCTGCTTCACTTTTCTCATCTAACATACATCTATCCTCAAAGTCCTCATCCAATTTATCCCAGAACATGTACTCACTCAGTGTGCAATAATCAATGTAATCCTGAATCTTGTGCATCTCGATATGAGGCACTGTAGCTAAAATTTCTGGGGTAATATCACCATTTTTTCTCAAATCCCATATGCGATCTGCTGTTGTTTCCCCCACTGTCGGGATTGTCAACAGTTCATCAAAGCTACAAAAATTAATGTGTACTTTTTCTCTATCATCATACCCTTTCTCAAGACCAATCCCCGTTTTACTATACGCCATTCTGGAATTTCTCAACGCAATTTAAGAAAATTACAAGATTAATACTGAACACATATAGTATACACTTGAAACACACTTTCCTTAATGTCTGTAATATACACGTCTTACGTGAATACCCATATAGACCGCTTCAACGGTGGGGTATTATGTCACGTTTTTCCCGCCTTACTTCAGAATCACATCAACACAAAAAAGTAACAAGAACAGATATGGGTTACCCCATATCCAAGATATTCGACTTTTAATTTATTCGAATTTTCATTATGCTCAGATAATTTCTAATTAAAAAAAACTATTTACTGATAAAACGTCAGAGATACTCAAGCTGTAGAAAGTCAACTATACAATGGCCATAAATATCCTAAAATGACATAATATTTAGGCTACTGAGTTTCAACATCTTTTGTTGATTAAAATATATGCATGTACTAAGAAAACTGCATGTACATATATAACGTTACATGCGTGTATAGTGACTTATTATCACAACGTTGCAGATGCCTAAAAAAATAGTTTTAATTTCCCATAGAACATAGACTAAATATAATTAACCGTATAATTTTAAAGATGTATTTAACAGCTCACTCATTTTCAGAAATATTTTAATCCAAATAGCATGTTACAGGCCTGTAGCAACGTTTTCAAAGTGAAAGGGGGGGGGGGGGCTCCGAAAAAATCCCGCGTACTATGGGCCTGTGCTACATGTGTACCATCTAACTTTCCAATGATAGAATCTTCTGTAAAAATTCGAAACAAGTCCAAGCAAAGATCAAAGATAGCCCAATTTTTTAAATAGCAAAACTATAGATCTATCAAGGATAGATTTTAATTTATTTTTTAATTTTTGTGCTATTAAAGTACTATCACTCAAAGTATAGGCATATGTTAAAGATGGGTCAACAAGAGTAATCAATGAACTCGTCTAGAGATGCATTGACGGCCGTTGTTAAACGCAAAGTAAAGCGCGAGATCGGTTGCGGCTGTGGAGCGTCACTGAACATTCCTTCGTCATAGAATAAAATCCGACATTTAAAACTTTATATAGACTTTGAATATAGAGACGTTTTGAAGATAAACTTCATTTTTGTTTCTAGAAATGTTTTTATTTACAAAAATAGTATATTTTCGTGTTTATAAACTGAGTAGTGCAATGACCTAGCATCGTTTTAGATAACTCAGCTCCTCTAGTCCAGTCTATAGGGCTTGAGTAAAAAACCTGCACTTGTTATGAAACTGGTGTATAGTTCTTCCTCATGTCCGTAGCAAATACTGATACCCATTCTACATGATCTAAGCTTCGCTAGCGAACGGTGCACATACCTATGCTTGCAAGACCAAATAGACTAGGTTTGCACACGTGCGAAGATCCTTTCCGACGAGCTCGTTGCTTTGCCGAGAAGTTACGATTGCAGGTGTTTAACCATAATATCCATTCCGTTATTTTAAAAAAAAGAGAAAAAAAACACACATAGTTAATGATTAACATTCTCACTCAAAAGAAAATATACGGCAATTAACGAACAATAATCATGACAGGTATATAATTGGTGAAAAGATTTATCACTATCAATCGAAGGATGACCTACATATTTTCGTGAAAAAGACTGAGGAGGCAGCGAGCGTAGGAATATGAAAATTTTTTATTTCCTTTTCTGGGGAAAAGTGATTTTCTTAAAATCTTTTAACGTTAATTTTGTTTTCTTTAACGAATTAAATATACATCATTATTCTTAACATTTGTTGTAATGTTGTATCTACTGATCATGAATGGAACTATTTTCTTCGGAGCAATTGTGTGAAGAGTACCTGACTTTAGTAATATATCTTGAATAGATAATATGCACTGATCGAATATATTAAAAATACAGAGTTTAAACTACACTTGTAAAATCCTACTCTAATAAATCGACGTATTTACTAAAAGATCTTTTTCATATACCGTCTTGCAAATTTTTACACTATAAAACGCGTCGACCAAAATTCACGAGCACGTGGTGGCAAACTGCACCTTAATTGATCTATAAAAAAATGTTATTTATCGGTTATCACACTTAAACTTTTGCTCGCAGCGCCATTTGTGGTAATATTTATTGAACTGATGTAAATATTACAGAATTTACCAGATTCTAAGTCTGTGTGACTATAATTCTCGGTCTTGGCTTGGACCTCTGTGCGACTGTCGTCTATCCCCTGCGTGTAACAACTGTCCACTGGTTCTCTGTTGGCCTGGTCTTCTATACTAGTATTAGATAGGTCGTACGTTAGTCATGTCCGTCGAGTAGCTTATCCTACTACAACACCCTAAGACAATTGCAAACAGTTCTTTCTTACTCTATCTGGTTGTAATTTTTTTCGGCTTGACTGAAGGATTCTGACGCATAACAATCTGATTGCGAGTCTTGTGGTAAACAGGCTCCTATTCCTTCTCTGGAGGAATCCACTGATAATGTGACATCATTATCTCCATATACCTACGCAATAGTGGTGCTTTAATAAGACATTCCTTAAGCTTCTTGTAGCAATGGACATGCCTCTCGTCCCAATGCCACCGTTATTATGTTCCCCAAACGGAGTTTGGGAACATATTGTTTTTACTCTGTTTCTTATTATTATTATTATTATTATTAAGGTCTTCCGACTTCCTTCGGAAGACCTTACTGTTTTCCGTCTGTTTTCTATTATTATTATTATTATTATTCTTTTTTTCATAGTTATGGCGATATCTCAGCTGTGAGTGAGCAGATTTCAGAGATTTTTTCGCGGAAGATGCATCATGTAAATATCTCCAGACGTCTTTTTCATTTTTTCAAAATTCTCTTCCGTTCGCGATTTTTGGGGAAATTTGTATTTTTTAAATGGCATTTTGTCCAGAATTTTTCTCGAGAACGGCTAAAGATATGAAATTGAAACTCAATGAATAAATAGAACATCAAATTCCAATATGGGGAACGACCTTTATTTTTCGTCGTCGCCACTTCCGGTCGCAAACGGAAGTGAATTCAAAAAGTCCAATTTTTCAACTTTTTTGTTTTTCAATATTTTTCTTTAGGATTTACAGGGTTTATAGAGTGTTTTACAAAAATTCTAAATATGTATTCAATATTTTGATGCGTGCATTTATTGCAAAGATATGACCGATCCAAACTTTGTCCCACTGTCTGGGGTTCGAATCCTGCTGGAGGTAGTTAATTTTTTTTTCTTTGTTTTTCTCTTTTTTCAGTTGCTAATGACTTCTCTCTCTTTAAAAACATGTATGGTAGTTTTTGCTGATTTTTAAAAGCTTTTTTGTCAGAGATTCTGTAGAAAACCTTTCGACATATACTGAATATCTTTGCATCTATAATATGTCCTTCTAAAACTATTTTAAGGATTTCATTCTTGTCCCCAAAGCTTGACCCATTCAAAAGTTGTCACCCCTTTTGCAATAAAACCTTGTTATCGCTACTCCTCCGAAACCGTAAAACGTAGAGATTCCAAGCCTTCAGCAGCGTCTTCGACTCATTTAATACTCTCTTCATTCTATCATTGCAAAAGCATTCTTTGGTCCCTTGTATGAGTTACTGCCCCTGAAAGTTTATGCTGCTTACATTTAATGAACTTTTTTTAAAACGGTGTATCCTAGAGACATGGGACCAACTGCATCGGCATGTTTGACTTTGACCTTGAAATATAGGTCAAGGTCAAAGTCATTTAAAAACATAAGAAATTCCTTATATATTTGTAAAATATAGCAATTCACCAAATGACCTTGAACTTTGACCTTGACCTTTGGCCTTGACATTGGGTCAAATGAAAAGTAAGGACATGCATCCAGCTCCAGTATCATGTAAAAACATAGAAAGTAAAGATTTTTTTTGTTTTGGGTTTTTTTTTTTTTTTTTTTTTTTTTTTTTTTGGAAATGACCTTGACCTTTGATCTTGACCCAAAAGTCACAATCAGGCTTAAAGATGTGAAAGTAGTTACAATTCTTAGTTTATAAGAGGCATAAAATAAATAATTCATTCCCCCCCCCCCTTCTTAAAAAAAAATCACATCAACAACAACGTAGAATATTTCTGTAAAATTCAAACCAGACCTCGGATCGACAACATATTTGGTACATATGTAGCATAGACCTCAAAGAAACTTTCTTGAGAGTTTTACGGTGAGACTTATAAGTTTATAGAAGTCATGAAGTTTCACGGCAAGAACTACAAGTTCTGTTGTGTTTGAAATTAAAGTGCAGGTGGACGAAGAAATGATCTAAACCTTTTAGCGGCTATTTCTTCAGATGTCGTTAGTAGCATTCGATTTTCCTGATATGATACGACATTTTAATACCAAGCATTCTCTCTTTCTTTTACATTTGGAATTTATTTGATTTTTATTTAGAATTAATCAGTTTCCAGAAATAGCGATTTTCGGTATATTAATAACAATTCTCGCTTTCATTGTCGTGTTTCCCTTCTAAAAATGCATGTTGGGAGTTTAATTTGTGCTACACATATTTAATTTAACCCAAAGAAATGCTTATTGAAATGTTTCATATTTATTTCAGGATATTCAGTCAGAAATGTTAAAATCCGAACCCGATCTTTTAAGCTTACAACAAAGCTATTTTCAAAAAATTCAGCATGCTCACAATATCGATGAATCGGGCTACAGTCCATTAATACATTTTCATTAGGGAACAGTGTTAACGTTTTCTCACGCAGCCCGTCCCTTTTTATTAAGGTCTTCCGACTTCCTTCGGAAGACCTTACTGTTTTCCGTCTGTTTTCTATTATTATTATTATTATTATTATTCTTTTTTTCATAGTTATGGCGATATCTCAGCTGTGAGTGAGCAGATTTCAGAGATTTTTTCGCGGAAGATGCATCATGTAAATATCTCCAGACATGTTTTTCATTTTTTCAAAATTCTCTTCCGTTCGCGATTTTTGGGGAAATTTGTATTTTTTAAATGGCATTTTGTCCAGAATTTTTCTCGAGAACGGCTAAAGATATGAAATTGAAACTCAATGAATAAATAGAACATCAAATTCCAATATGGGGAACGACCTTTATTTTTCGTCGTTGCCACTTCCGGTCGCAAACGGAAGTGAATTCAAAAAGTCCAATTTTTCAACTTTTTTGTTTTTCAATATTTTTCTTTAGGATTTACAGGGTTTATAGAGTGTTTTACAAAAATTCTAAATATGTATTCAATATTTTGATGCGTGCATTTATTGCAAAGATATGACCGATCCAAACTTTGTCCCACTGTCTGGGGTTCGAATCCTGCTGGAGGTAGTTAATTTTTTTTTCTTTGTTTTTCTCTTTTTTCAGTTGCTAATGACTTCTCTCTCTTTAAAAACATGTATGGTAGTTTTTGCTGATTTTTAAAAGCTTTTTTGTCAGAGATTCTGTAGAAAACCTTTCGACATATACTGAATATCTTTGCATCTATAATATGTCCTTCTAAAACTATTTTAAGGATTTCATTCTTGTCCCCAAAGCTTGACCCATTCAAAAGTTGTCACCCCTTTTGCAATAAAACCTTGTTATCGCTACTCCTCCGAAACCGTAAAACGTAGAGATTCCAAGCCTTCAGCAGCGTCTTCGACTCATTTAATACTCTCTTCATTCTATCATTGCAAAAGCATTCTTTGGTCCCTTGTATGAGTTACTGCCCCTGAAAGTTTATGCTGCTTACATTTAATGAACTTTTTTTAAAACGGTGTATCCTAGAGACATGGGACCAACTGCATCGGCATGTTTGACTTTGACCTTGAAATATAGGTCAAGGTCAAAGTCATTTAAAAACATAAGAAATTCCTTATATATTTGTAAAATATAGCAATTCACCAAATGACCTTGAACTTTGACCTTGACCTTTGGCCTTGACATTGGGTCAAATGAAAAGTAAGGACATGCATCCAGCTCCAGTATCATGTAAAAACATAGAAAGTAAAGATTTTTTTTGTTTTGGGTTTTTTTTTTTTTTTTTTTTTTTTTTTTTTGGAAATGACCTTGACCTTTGATCTTGACCCAAAAGTCACAATCAGGCTTAAAGATGTGAAAGTAGTTACAATTCTTAGTTTATAAGAGGCATAAAATAAATAATTCATTCCCCCCCCCCTTCTTAAAAAAAAATCACATCAACAACAACGTAGAATATTTCTGTAAAATTCAAACCAGACCTCGGATCGACAACATATTTGGTACATATGTAGCATAGACCTCAAAGAAACTTTCTTGAGAGTTTTACGGTGAGACTTATAAGTTTATAGAAGTCATGAAGTTTCACGGCAAGAACTACAAGTTCTGTTGTGTTTGAAATTAAAGTGCAGGTGGACGAAGAAATGATCTAAACCTTTTAGCGGCTATTTCTTCAGATGTCGTTAGTAGCATTCGATTTTCCTGATATGATACGACATTTTAATACCAAGCATTCTCTCTTTCTTTTACATTTGGAATTTATTTGATTTTTATTTAGAATTAATCAGTTTCCAGAAATAGCGATTTTCGGTATATTAATAACAATTCTCGCTTTCATTGTCGTGTTTCCCTTCTAAAAATGCATGTTGGGAGTTTAATTTGTGCTACACATATTTAATTTAACCCAAAGAAATGCTTATTTAAATGTTTCATATTTATTTCAGGATATTCAGTCAGAAATGTTAAAATCCGAACCCGATCTTTTAAGCTTACAACAAAGCTATTTTCAAAAAATTCAGCATGCTCACAATATCGATGAATCGGGCTACAGTCCATTAATACATTTTCATTAGGGAACAGTGTTAACGTTTTCTCACGCAGCCCGTCCCTTTTTATTAAGGTCTTCCGACTTCCTTCGGAAGACCTTACTGTTTTCCGTCTGTTTTCTATTATTATTATTATTATTATTATTCTTTTTTTCATAGTTATGGCGATATCTCAGCTGTGAGTGAGCAGATTTCAGAGATTTTTTCGCGGAAGATGCATCATGTAAATATCTCCAGACATGTTTTTCATTTTTTCAAAATTCTCTTCCGTTCGCGATTTTTGGGGAAATTTGTATTTTTTAAATGGCATTTTGTCCAGAATTTTTCTCGAGAACGGCTAAAGATATGAAATTGAAACTCAATGAATAAATAGAACATCAAATTCCAATATGGGGAACGACCTTTATTTTTCGTCGTTGCCACTTCCGGTCGCAAACGGAAGTGAATTCAAAAAGTCCAATTTTTCAACTTTTTTGTTTTTCAATATTTTTCTTTAGGATTTACAGGGTTTATAGAGTGTTTTACAAAAATTCTAAATATGTATTCAATATTTTGATGCGTGCATTTATTGCAAAGATATGACCGATCCAAACTTTGTCCCACTGTCTGGGGTTCGAATCCTGCTGGAGGTAGTTAATTTTTTTTTCTTTGTTTTTCTCTTTTTTCAGTTGCTAATGACTTCTCTCTCTTTAAAAACATGTATGGTAGTTTTTGCTGATTTTTAAAAGCTTTTTTGTCAGAGATTCTGTAGAAAACCTTTCGACATATACTGAATATCTTTGCATCTATAATATGTCCTTCTAAAACTATTTTAAGGATTTCATTCTTGTCCCCAAAGCTTGACCCATTCAAAAGTTGTCACCCCTTTTGCAATAAAACCTTGTTATCGCTACTCCTCCGAAACCGTAAAACGTAGAGATTCCAAGCCTTCAGCAGCGTCTTCGACTCATTTAATACTCTCTTCATTCTATCATTGCAAAAGCATTCTTTGGTCCCTTGTATGAGTTACTGCCCCTGAAAGTTTATGCTGCTTACATTTAATGAACTTTTTTTAAAACGGTGTATCCTAGAGACATGGGACCAACTGCATCGGCATGTTTGACTTTGACCTTGAAATATAGGTCAAGGTCAAAGTCATTTAAAAACATAAGAAATTCCTTATATATTTGTAAAATATAGCAATTCACCAAATGACCTTGAACTTTGACCTTGACCTTTGGCCTTGACATTGGGTCAAATGAAAAGTAAGGACATGCATCCAGCTCCAGTATCATGTAAAAACATAGAAAGTAAAGATTTTTTTTGTTTTGGGTTTTTTTTTTTTTTTTTTTTTTTTTTTTTTTTTTTTTTTTTTTTTTTTTTTGGAAATGACCTTTACCTTTGATCTTGACCCACAGGTCACAATCAGGCTTAAAGATGTGAAAGTAGTTACAATTCTTAGTTTATAAGAGGCATAAAATAAATAATTCATCCCCCCCCCTTCTTAAAAAAAAATCACATCAACAACAACGTAGAATATTTCTGTAAAATTCAAACCAGACCTCGGATCGACAACATATTTGGTACATATGTAGCATAGACCTCAAAGAAACTTTCTTGAGAGTTTTACGGTGAGACTTATAAGTTTATAGAAGTCATGAAGTTTCACGGCAAGAACTACAAGTTCTGTTGTGTTTGAAATTAAAGTGCAGGTGGACGAAGAAATGATCTAAACCTTTTAGCGGCTATTTCTTCAGATGTCGTTAGTAGCATTCGATTTTCCTGATATGATACGACATTTTAATACCAAGCATTCTCTCTTTCTTTTACATTTGGAATTTATTTGATTTTTATTTAGAATTAATCAGTTTCCAGAAATAGCGATTTTCGGTATATTAAAAACAATTCTCGCTTTCATTGTCGTGTTTCCCTTCTAAAAATGCATGTTGGGAGTTTAATTTGTGCTACACATATTTAATTTAACCCAAAGAAATGCTTATTGAAATGTTTCATATTTATTTCAGGATATTCAGTCAGAAATGTTAAAATCCGAACCCGATCTTTTAAGCTTACAACAAAGCTATTTTCAAAAAATTCAGCATGCTCACAATATCGATGAATCGGGCTACAGTCCATTAATACATTTTCATTAGGGAACAGTGTTAACGTTTTCTCACGCAGCCCGTCCCTTTTTATTAAGGTCTTCCGACTTCCTTCGGAAGACCTTACTGTTTTCCGTCTGTTTTCTATTATTATTATTATTATTATTCTTTTTTTCATAGTTATGGCGATATCTCAGCTGTGAGTGAGCAGATTTCAGAGATTTTTTCGCGGAAGATGCATCATGTAAATATCTCCAGACATGTTTTTCATTTTTTCAAAATTCTCTTCCGTTCGCGATTTTTGGGGAAATTTGTATTTTTTAAATGGCATTTTGTCCAGAATTTTTCTCGACAACGGCTAAAGATATGAAATTGAAACTCAATGAATAAATAGAACATCAAATTCCAATATGGGGAACGACCTTTATTTTTCGTCGTCGCCACTTCCGGTCGCAAACGGAAGTGAATTCAAAAAGTCCAATTTTTCAACTTTTTTGTTTTTCAATATTTTTCTTTAGGATTTACAGGGTTTATAGAGTGTTTTACAAAAATTCTAAATATGTATTCAATATTTTGATGCGTGCATTTATTGCAAAGATATGACCGATCCAAACTTTGTCCCACTGTCTGGGGTTCGAATCCTGCTGGAGGTAGTTAATTTTTTTTCTTTGTTTTTCTCTTTTTTCAGTTGCTAATGACTTCTCTCTCTTTAAAAACATGTATGGTAGTTTTTGCTGATTTTTAAAAGCTTT
The DNA here is from genome assembly GCF_033153115.1 of Saccostrea echinata. Classification (NCBI taxonomy): domain Eukaryota; kingdom Metazoa; phylum Mollusca; class Bivalvia; order Ostreida; family Ostreidae; genus Saccostrea; species Saccostrea echinata. The sequence goes on from NW_026889785.1 coordinate 10,023,944, forward strand.
TTTGTCAGAGATTCTGTAGAAAACCTTTCGACATATACTGAATATCTTTGCATCTATAATATGTCCTTCTAAAACTATTTTAAGGATTTCATTCTTGTCCCCAAAGCTTGACCCATTCAAAAGTTGTCACCCCTTTTGCAATAAAACCTTGTTATCGCTACTCCTCCGAAACCGTAAAATGTAGAGATTCCAAGCCTTCAGCAGCGTCTTCGACTCATTTAATACTCTCTTCATTCTATCATTGCAAAAGCATTCTTTGGTCCCTTGTATGAGTTACTGCCCCTGAAAGTTTATGCTGCTTACATTTAATGAACTTTTTTTTAAAACGGTGTATCCTAGAGACATGGGACCAACTGCATCGGCATGTTTGACTTTGACCTTGAAATATAGGTCAAGGTCAAAGTCATTTAAAAACATAAGAAATTCCTTATATATTTGTAAAATATAGCAATTCACCAAATGACCTTGAACTTTGACCTTGACCTTTGGCCTTGACATTGGGTCAAATGAAAAGTAAGGACATGCATCCAGCTCCAGTATCATGTAAAAACATAGAAAGTAAAGATTTTTTTTGTTTTGGGTTTTTTTTTTTTTTTTTTTTTTTTTTTTTTTTTGGAAATGACCTTTACCTTTGATCTTGACCCACAGGTCACAATCAGGCTTAAAGATGTGAAAGTAGTTACAATTCTTAGTTTATAAGAGGCATAAAATAAATAATTCATCCCCCCCCCTTCTTAAAAAAAAATCACATCAACAACAACGTAGAATATTTCTGTAAAATTCAAACCAGACCTCGGATCGACAACATATTTGGTACATATGTAGCATAGACCTCAAAGAAACTTTCTTGAGAGTTTTACGGTGAGACTTATAAGTTTATAGAAGTCATGAAGTTTCACGGCAAGAACTACAAGTTCTGTTGTGTTTGAAATTAAAGTGCAGGTGGACGAAGAAATGATCTAAACCTTTTAGCGGCTATTTCTTCAGATGTCGTTAGTAGCATTCGATTTTCCTGATATGATACGACATTTTAATACCAAGCATTCTCTCTTTCTTTTACATTTGGAATTTATTTGATTTTTATTTAGAATTAATCAGTTTCCAGAAATAGCGATTTTCGGTATATTAAAAACAATTCTCGCTTTCATTGTCGTGTTTCCCTTCTAAAAATGCATGTTGGGAGTTTAATTTGTGCTACACATATTTAATTTAACCCAAAGAAATGCTTATTGAAATGTTTCATATTTATTTCAGGATATTCAGTCAGAAATGTTAAAATCCGAACCCGATCTTTTAAGCTTACAACAAAGCTATTTTCAAAAAATTCAGCATGCTCACAATATCGATGAATCGGGCTACAGTCCATTAATACATTTTCATTAGGGAACAAGGGAACAGTGTTAACATTTTCTCACGCACACCCGTCCCTTGTTATTTTATATACTGCTTGCAAGTTCAGGAACTATTTCCTTTTACGGAACTTCTTTCTTCCCCTACCGATTCTAAAAATACGCTTGTATTTATTCTATAGTCTTAAACAATTAACTTACTCAATTTTATCGGAATGTGTAGCGCAGTGGTTAGAACACCTGCCTTTCAAACCAAGGGTTTTGAGTTCGATCCCAGGTGGAGGAGGATTTTTTTTTTTTTTTTTTTTTTTTTTTTTTTTGGCATTTTTCTTTTTTTCGGCCTAAACGACACGAAAACACTTAAAAAGGTGGAAAGCCTCTAATTGTTCTCTGAACAATTAGTTTACTTGTTATTATTAAGGTCTTTCGATATATATGATAAGATATGAATATGAAACTTGCTGAGGTGATAGAACATCAAATGTAGATATGTTGATCGACCATTATTTTCCGTCGTTCGTACTTCCGGTCGCAAACGGAAGTGAATTCAAAAATGTTAAATTTGTAACTTTTTTGTTTTTCAATATTTTTCTCTGGGATTTACAGGGTTAATAGAGAGTCTTCTAAGAGTTCTAAGTCTGTTTTTATCATTTTGATTGATGCATTTGTTGCAAAGATATGTAATACAAAGATAGATTACATGATCAGTACGTACTGGTCCCTGCTGACAAAGCAGGTAACAACATTGTCTTTGTTTGTAAGACTCATTATATTAAATGTATTTTAGAGGAACTTGGATTTAATTCTACAAGTGGTAATCCAATTTATACTCATAGTTCCCTTTCTAAGGAAGAACTTTTTCAAAATCATATGTCAGCTTTGAATATTTTTAATATTCCAAACAACCAAAATGAATTCGAATTACCATATTTATATTGGATTCCGAAACTTCATAAAAATCCTTACAAACAAAGATACATAGCGGGTTCCAGTATATGTTCAACCAAGCCTCTATCTTTACTCCTCACTAAGATATTAACAGTGGTGAAGGAGAAACTTCAAGAGTACTGTGCAACAATATATTCGAGAAGTGGTGTAAATTAGATGTGGATACTTAAAAATTCCAAGGAACTTTTGGAAAATTTGAAATCACAAGATTTTACCAAAATCAACAGCTTTAAAACTTACGACTTTTCAACTTTATACACAACCATTCCCCACGATAAATTAAAGTCCAGGCTTTTTGATATCATTGACAGCTGCTTTTTCAATAAAAATGGAACTCGTAAATATACTTACCTTGTCATTGGTCATTTGCAAAATTATTTTGTTAAAAAACATTCTGATTGTACACACAAGTACTCTGAAGTTGACATTTAAAAGATGCTTGAGTTTCTGATTGACAATATCTATGTGGTTTTTGGAGACCAGGTCTTCCAACAATCTATTGGAATTCCCATGGGTACCAATTGCGCCCCGTTATTAGCAGACCTTTTTTTTGTATTCATATGAAGCAGAATTTGTCCAAAATCTTGTACGTGAAAAGAAGAAAACACTTGCTGTGGTCTTCAACTCGACATTTAGATATATCGACGACGTATTGTCAATTAACAATGGCTATTTCCATTCTTATGTCGATACGATATATCCTGGTGAACTTGAAATAAAAGATACTACAGAGTCTGAAACATCTGTTTCATATTTGGATATTTTACTTGAAAAAGATGTTAATGGTAATCTAACAACCAAGCTTTATGATAAACGTGATGACTTTAACTTTTCAATCGTCAACTTCCCTTACTTATGCAGTAATATACCTTCATCACCTGCATACTGGGTATATATCTCTCAGTTGATTCGATACGCAAGAGCATGCTCTACGTATGTACAATTTCTAAAACGAGGTAAATTATTGACAAATAAGTTGATGAAACAAGAATATCAGCTGTCTCGTTTAAAGTCATCATTTCGTAAGTTCTATGGTCGATACAATGACCTTGTCAGCAAATACAATTTATCATTGAGTCAAATGCTGACTGACGTTTTTCATACTAATTGTTGGGCCATTATTTACACACTGAATTGTCGACGGATTTTTCCGTGATTTCCCGATCATGACAAGGAGCACACGGCGGAAGTGACCGGTCGGCAGGGGATGCTCACTCCTCCATGGCACCTGATCCCACCTCTGATGTTTGGAGGTCCGTGTTTGCTCTGCTCCTATTTTGTATTGTTTAATGGACTTTTGAGCTTGAATACTGTTCGTTATCTCCATATCTTTCATATGACCACATTTATTGCAAAGATATGACCGATCCAAACTTTCTCGTATTGTTGCGGGTTCGAATCCTGCTGGGGCGGTAGATTGTTTCTCTCTTTTATCAGTTGTAAATGATATTTTTCTCTGTGAAGACATGTGTGATAGTTTTTGCTTATTTTTTAAAGCTTTTTTAACAGAGATTCTACAGAAATCCTTTAATAATCATGATCTATGTTGAAAGACTATGTTACATAAACGCAAACAAAAAATACCTTCAATAAAGTATTAAATGAAGTGAGGTAGCACAGCGATCTGGAGAAAAGTTCGGTCGGAAGACCACTTGTTGCCCTAGCAACAAGAAACGCATCTAGTTATTATTATTATTCTTTTTTCTTCTTATTTCTTCTCCGGTACTTTTTTGTCCGCGAGTGTTCACGGAAACTGCTCATTCAATTGAGTTAAAACCTTTTTAGGGTTAATAGGCATGTTATGTAGATTTGCGGAACAAAGGTCATTTTGCGCGCACGTGCATGCACGTGCGTGCGCGTGCAATGGGTAAAATGACCAATATACTTGATATAGCTGTAATTTTTATATTTTTTGGTGAAATGCTTTGATACTCAGAATATAAGGATATATTAAAAGTGTGAACAAGATGACATGGTCAACATGCACGTGCATGCGCGTGCGCGCACGCGCAAAATGACCAATTTACTTGATAATATCGTAACTTTTATACTTTTTGATGAAATGCTTTGATACTCAAAATATTTATATATATAGAAAGAGTAGACAAGATGACATGGTCATCATGCACATGCATGCATATGCTTGCATGTGCGCGCGCGTGCAATGTGTTAAATGACAAATATAATTAATATAGCCGTAATTTTTATATTTTTTGATGAAAAGCTTTGATATTAAGAATATATAGATATATTAAAGTGTAGACAAGATGATTTGGCCATCATGCACATGCGCGGGCGTGCAATGTGTTAAATGACCAATATACTTAATATAGCTGTAACTTTTATATTTTTTTATGAAAAGCTTTGATACTATGAATTAACAGACATATTATAAGTGTACACAAAATGGCATGGTCATTATGAACATGCATGCATGTGCGCGTGCGCGCAATGCTAAGATGACCAATATGCTTGATTTAGCCGGAACTTATATATTTTTTGATGAAACGTTTTGATACTGAGAATATAAAGATGCATATATAGTATAGACGGGATGACATGGTCATCCTGCACATGCATGCACGTGCGCGCGCGTGAAATGCAAAAAATGACCAATATACTTCATTGTCTTAATTAATGAAGCTTACAGGAAAAAAGTCACCAAAAGGGAGTTGGGGAGCGTTTGGGGAACATCTGTAACGGTCCCCGTTACAATTATAACTAGTTCCTTTTGTTCTAGTTGACGTAGGGGTTTATTCAGAGTTGCGAGATTCGGTATAAACTTTCCCACTTAGTTAACAATGTCCATAAATCGTTGTAAATCCTTTTACGGTTTTCATAGGAAAATGCTCTCTCCTCACAGCTTTATTGAGATCTTGGGGGTCTAGACGTATACGGTCTTTATTACTTTTATCCAACACAATCATCGTAATGACCCATTCTGTAGGCTATTAAATTTTCGCAATTATTTTTTGTTTGTCCATGACGTCTAATTTGGTTTTTACCTTCCGTTTAATTGTGAAAGGAACTAGGTGCATGCACTACAGGACTTACTGATAGTGTTACTGATTTGTTGAATTTGTCTGTTATTTTTCTAATTCCTCCAAAATCTAAGATTACCCCTTTGTTACTCACGGTGTTAACTCTTGCAAAGAAATTCATCTCGACAAAAGAATTCAATCCTAGCACTGTTGAGCCATCATCATTCACTACATAGAAGACTAGATTGTAGCATTTTCCTTTTTACGCTCAAGTAAGCATCCCTTTTTCTTACGTTTTTTTAATAGAGTAGGACACGAGCTTTGCTTTGGATTTTCACTGCAATTACTGTCTGAGTTTTGGCTATTTTTCACATTTTAGAGAGTGTTTTCCCACATGCAGGACAATTTCTCGGTCCATGGCTCTTTACACCTTTTTGCGCACAAGCTTCCTTATGAGGTCAACGCCCTCCGTACTTGTCTCTTTCTCTGTCATGAGCTTCATTCGATTTTCTGTTGCTTCTGTCGCTTTTCAAATATCAACTGTTTTTCTCCAGGGCGAGATCCGAAGTTCTTAGTAGCCGATTCCAATAATGCTGTCACTCCTTATAAGATCCTGTCCCATATTAAGAAATCCTTGATATCGCCAAATTCGCATGATTTGCGCCAAATTCGCATGATTTAGCCTTTTTTTATTTTTAAGTCGGTGACATAACTGTCAATTGGCTCTGATGGTCCTTTATTACTTGAGTTGTGTGATGCTCAAAAATTTCATTTTTCCTTGGATCAGGGTATTCCATGAACTTATCTAGGAAGGGTTTCAACTTTAGTTTGTTCCTGGCGTCCTCAAATTCAGAAGTGTTATTTATCTTCACCGCATCTGGGCCGATCAGATGAAGCAAAATATTAGTTTTTAAATTTGTCATCTTTGTCGCCCCTTCCATTCGCTGTGATATAGATTTGAATTAATTGTTCAAATTTTCTCTAATTTTCTTTTATTTAAGTTAATTTTGTCCACCGCGTTCACCGAAAGTGGGGGATATTAATTTCGGCTGTCTGTCCGCCCGTTTGTCTATCTTTCTGTCTGTGTGTTATACTTGTTTTCGCGGGATATCTCGAGAAGCTTTTGGGCTTTTGCAATGAAATTTTACAGAATTGCATATGGCCTAAGGAAGATCCCTGTTGATTTTGAGTTTTAAAGGTCATAAACTCTGCCTGTTTTAACACTTGTTTCAGCGCGATATCCCGAAGGCTTGGAGCTTTTGTTGTTCAGTTTTATACCACAACTCCCTTTTGCCCAAGAAAGTTTGAGGTCCAAAGATCAAGATCGTAAATTCATACATTCTGAGTTCAAAACTTTCATTTCTTTTTCATATTTACATAGCCGAACTTCCATATCTCAAGAAGCTCTTGATTTTTTTGCAATTAATTTTTTTACCATAACTCCCTATGGCCCCGTCTGCCCTTCTTAAAGTGCTCCCTCCCTAGATCCGCGCATGCTATTCCCTTCCCTTCAGCGGGGGACACATATTCTCTGAATTAGCTTGTATTCTTTAAGCCAAAGGCTCCTAAAAAATTATACAGGATGTAAAGCATACAAAATAAAGCAATTTCCAATTGCATACATACGAAACAAGGATATAGATATCAAATAATAATTACAAATTGGACTTTCGTAGAGCTGTGACTTTGTAAATACCCAAATAAGGTAGCTCTTTCACCTTTTGACCATTAAACTTGTGTTTAAAAAACTTGGTTTTTCATAATAATATTTCTTAAATGTAAGCAATTCTCAGACCTTCATAAAATGAAATTCAACATAATTATCATTAGAAGATCAGAGTGTGTAAACTCTTTGAGGTCCTAATGTATTTTTATATCTACCAGTTTCATTTTTTAATTGGTGGTTTGCCAATCTCACCTTGAAAAGCATTCTCAGATTTTTATTATCAATAGGCTTTGTTTAATATGTTAGTAATACAAAATTACTCACAAGGTACTTGTACAGTTGTCCTTTTGAAAGATACATTTCAAAAATTACTTTGTCTATTAACATCAGTCATCCTTAGCTCAATTATTTTATATGTACAAATATAAATACCTCAAGCCTAGTCTTTCCAACTCTTCTTTAATACACATAGTCCAATTGCCATTACGTAAAACAATATACAATGAGTATACAATTATCTGACTTTCTTAACTTGAGACAGTATTTGACACTTTTTTTTTCATTTCTACTGCTAGTGGATATCTACCCAATGCACAATGTGTATAAAACTGCTTTCTGACCTACCCCTTGAACTCTTTTTACGATAATTAAGATGGATGTTTTCAACATCATTACCTCTATGCCATCCCAATATTTCATTCAGAAGACAAATTTGACTCATGCAAACAAATTATGTTCATTGTAGCAGAGTCTAAGGATACAGTGAAGGTTGTTCAATTTTTGGTTAAAGAATAAGGAGAACTAGAGCAACAAGAGGTCTACTGTCCAATTCAGTGAAGAAAAAGGGACAAAAATTGAAATTATGATGTTAAAAAAGAGCAATGTTCTGAAATCCATCCGACTTATAATGACTTGATATGTCTTCAGGGACATTTATCAAAGATGAAAGATATCAAACTGTTTCAAGATATTAAACCTAAAGACTTCTAAAGAAAGTATTTGTTTTCAAGAAACACAGTAAAAAATAACAATCTTTACATTGAAGGACAGTGATATTTAATGAAACCTTTGGTAAAAATGAATGCACTTCCTGAATCACTTTCGCAAAGGCTTTCTGCACAGTTAATTATGGAGATGGAGAACTGCAGAAAACTTCCATCCATGCAGAAAGCAAATAAATATCAGAGTTGTTTTCTTATATGGAAACAATAAAACGGAATAATTCCTTTACTGTCCATCTTATTTTTTTTAATTGATGTGATATTGTTCAGGTGGTTTATTTCATCCATATCGATGACACGAGGAAAACATTTGCCCTTTGCAGTGGAAATCAAAGGAAAACTAAGGTACTAGATTAATAGATACATAACCTTGTCCTATATGTCTCATGAACAGACGGTGTTTTGTTGCATTATGAGACATATGTTTATTCCTATATTGCAATGTGCAGATTGTAGTGGTGCCGGAATTGATTCCGGATTTGGTTCGATTAATAGTTTTTACAGTTAGTTCCGACATAGACCATTCGGTAAACCTCGGCTGTACAAGGAAACTTGATATGCGTCTCCGCTTAACATTTGTGATAAGACTGCCTGTTTACCGCTTAGGGAAAACGTAAGGCTTTGAAACCGATGATAAATATGCATCTGACATACGATACAAATTTTCAAAAGCATTTAGGTAACACTAAGAATAGCAATTACCAAGAAACATGCACCTAGTATCTTTACATAATCACATGTCTGTTAACGGATCGAATTCAGCTCACTGTACACGTGCAATTATATGGCGCAGCCATATTGCGTATATGAGAAAGTAGCTCCGGTTCAGTGGAGGTTTACATGACACAGCCGAGGTTAGTTGAGGCACGAATCGGCCGAGATGTGCCGAGTGCTTGTTTTTCGTACATAAAAAATGATCTGTATTTTGGTGTTTGTGCCCCTAAAGAGTAAGTACATTGTGCAAATTATATGTCATGTAATTAGTTATAAAACATAATACTTTCATTTTGTTAGAAATGCTCATGCCTGCTTTTATGATTTGAAATGTGCGTTTTACATTTAGTTCGAGTATGGCGTGCCATTATTTTGATATTAAGCGAAAGTGTGTTTATCTTATCCTGTCTATGTAAATAATGTCCTCAAATGTATCTTTCAGTTCCCACCCTCGGCGACAGAGGTTTGTAAGCATGCAGTGAGCACTTTGACCTATAAACTTTTCCGAAGATTTGTTGCGTCATACGCTTATAGTGAAAATCTTGGGCACAGCTTTCTTTGATATGGCTGACGGATTTACTAAAGAAACAAATCCTGAGAAGTCCTACGATATTCGGAAAGACGGAAAGACAGAGAGCTCTCTGAACTTGGATGAGAACAATACATTCTGACTGTTCGGTCATATTCCAAGAGGCTATCACAGTCCAAAGGTGAAATCGATAGCATTTGTGAGTTTGTTACACAGAATCCAGTGGATCTTAGAGATTCGATTGATTGATTATTATTGTTTAACGCCGATGTTAGAGATGTGAACAGTATCATAAACAAATTTGAACAACATATCTGTAAGTTCGAGAAATTGTATGCATAATTCTCTACTTATCTGAGTACCCTGAGAACATAAGACAGTATACAAGAGAATTTTAAGTGGAAAGCAGTTGTGGATAGCACAATGACTAAAGTACGTGATGTTATCAAGCGTATCAAGGTTCCAAGCAAGCCTTTATCTACGACAATGTCTGGGCGACTCGGTCATAATTTGAAACATTCAGAACGCCTTTCTACAGTCTAGCCTCGCCTCAAGTTTGCAGAAGCAGGAAGCAGAGTTCAACGTAAACGAAATGATTCTTAACACAAAACGTGAAATTGATGAAGCCAAATGCAATCTTGAAGCGTTATACGATGTTAGATCTGGGAGGAAGCTATGTACTACCATCCATAGTTGAAGGAAACCCATTCGAAGCTGAAATAGGACTTCTTACATTGACTCGCAACAAGGTGATACAAGTTCCCCAAGTCAAGACCATCACAAAGTGTCTACACTTTAGTCCCACCAGTAATACAACTATTTTATAGGTGGATTTCTTGCTGCGGGGAAAAGTAAAGCATTCACAGAGCATGAACGAAGTCTCCCTGCTACAGTAGATCATAAAAGAAGACGATGGGATAGTTGTAAGTGGACACTGTACGTGTATGGCTGGTATTGATTGATATGCAAACAGAAACATATAAAAGTGTTATGAAAAATTATTCATAACAGGCTTAACTTTTTAATTGAGAAATAGTTATCATTTGAATTAATTATGACGTCATATTTGACATCACTGAAAAACAGGAGATTTCATTTGTAATATGGAATTTAATAAGAAGCAAATATCAGAAGTTTTGAAACTGCTCTATCAAAGTATGTCTCCAGTTCTGATGGTTAGGACAATGAAGAGGTATCCAGAATTCAAAAAAACTTATTCTAATTTACTGTCGATGTTGTACAAAGTAATTAAAATTTTTGGAGCTAATGGAGCATGTGGAAAGAAAAGGAAAAAAATATGTAAGAACAGACAATTAGAACACATGAAAACATTGAAAATGTTTGAGACGTTTCAGAGACTCGCATGAAATCCTTAAGTAAAATAATTGAGCTTTTGAACGAATTTGACTTAAAAGTCAAGTGTATATTGGATGCTGAAATATGATTTGAATCTTGCACCTAGGACTGGCTAGAACAAATGTTTGGAGGACGACTCATCTCTTTCAAATTCAAGAGCTGGCCTCCACACTCATCTGACATAAGCCCCCTTTTTTCTTATCTGTTGGTACATTTTAAAGGTAGTCGCCCGCGTGGCGCAGTTGTTAGAGCGTCTGTTCTAGAGTCGGGGAGTAAGGAGTTGATCCTTACGTCGCGGGTTCGAGTCCCACTGTTGGACGTAGAGACCGGTCCTGCGGATGAAACCGTATAAACCGAGGTCCAGTGTCGCAGTAGATGCTGGCACGAAAAAGATCCCTAATGCTCAATGCCCCGATTGCCGAGTATAGGTCAAAATTTGAGGCTCTCAACCGGCAAGTGGTGGCGTCTCACTTGAGTGAAAAATTCTCGAGAGGGATGTTAAACAACAAACAAACCAAGAATAGCGTTACAATGTCCGCTACACAATGGTTATTGTTAGAAAACTTTCAGAATGGAATGGAAGTAGCTTTGAAAAATTATTCTGAACGAGATTCTGAAGAAACATGGTACCTTAGCAGTGACGTTTACATAACTGCCCCTAAAGAATATTCACTGCTAGATTTCCGTCATTATTGGAAACCGGAGACTTCGTACCTACTACAGAGGGAGTGAATTTAACCTGGAAAAGCTGGAAAAACTGAAAGATGACGTCAGTGATCAGAAATTACATTCCTCATCTGATGTACCAATGCGGAGTACAAATCAATCCCACCAGGTTGATCTAGAGTCTTTAGAGGAACTTCTCCGGATACCAGAGGTAAACTGAGATATATTTATCCTTCATCGCATGACTTTATTAGAAAGTGCGAACTCTTAAACTATATTATTTAAACCTGACACCTCAAAGCATTCCCAAATGGAGCAAGTTAACGAGGGCCATCGCAAACAAATGCTACAGATTTATAACATGATTTTTGTGATGGAAAATTTAGATGTGTTGAATGAAGTTGTGATTGAAGAATGTTAAAGGTGTTCTGTTGATCACCCAAGCCAAGTGCAACAGTCTTGCATCAAGGAGACTCCCCTAACACATTCGCGAATGTACTTTGACTTGACAGTGGAAAAAGTCAATATGAATACTGTGATGGGAAAAAGAAATAGCTGTTTTAGACATTCCGTTTGCCTCGATCAAAGCATTTAACGAACTGATAATTTCTGATGAAAGGAGAAAAAAAAGTTCAGATCATGGGATAAAGAAATAAAAAAAAGTTTGTCAGAAAACAATAAAACTTAGGAATCGATTGATGGGGATTTGATTTTAAAGTGAAGTACTTCAATCGTTTACAATCTGCTATGTGTAAAGAACATTATCTAGTTACCGGTAAACTTGTATTATTTAATTGGATTTTTTACTTATTTCATAAAACTGCAAACTGGAGGAGTGAGCATCCCCTGCCGAACGGACATATCCGCCGTCGAAATTCAGTGTGTAAATAATGGCCTAACAATAAGTATGAAAAAGTCAGTCAGCAAATGTGAAAATCAAAGAGGAAATCCTCATCATAAGAAAGCTAACAAACCCCGCTACTCTTTTCGTCCCTAATGATTTCACAGGAAATTTAGCCAAGATATGGAAGGGGACATTCTGTGTAGTAACATAACTGCACCGCTGCATTTTGCTGTGTTTGTAAACAAAATAAGATGTGCAAGTAGGATTTATAGAAATCGGAAGATAGAAATGTAGTTTTACCAAATTTTATCTATTGTACTTTAAACCATTCTATCTATTCCAATCTTTATATCACATCCACATCGTTTGGTTACACATCAGAACAAATACGATTCAACATTGTAACTGTTCACAATTAATTCACTTTTCGATCACGATGGTGGATTTCTCAACAATTAAAGCCACACAGTCAACTGTGACCATCACTGTGAATCCATCTCCAACTGCATCAACCATTACTGTTACCCCTACAGTCAATGTAACATCTACAACCGCGACTACAACTGTCACTGTAATCTCTACATCGGCCATTGCTCAAAGACCCTCTCTTCATGATAAGCCCAGGGAGATAATATGTTATCACAGCTGTAATAGGTAGCTTTTTGTTTTGTTTTTTTCCCTTGTTTGCTCTACTATTGAGATAATGTAGTTTTCATACTTCTATTTTTTTTTCAGTCCTTCTGATCATCCTTTTCATCATAATTACTTAAGATGTAAGAAAATTTAGAGGAAGACATTTCCATCTGCATGACTTGCCTCTGCAGGAGCTTCCTAAAGATCATCTTCTTAATTTGGTACTTTTTTTAAATATTTTAGTCATTCTTCTAAAAATATCATATGCCATCTACAGAAGAAAACATTCCTTGAAAGTCATCGCAAGCAATATCTGCCCTTGTCGCTGTACTCAACCATATCTACATCATCTGATAAACGAATCTGTTATTTTATTACTGTCCTCTTTAAAAGATTACCTGTTTGCTATATTTTTCCAAACCGATCCTCAGCTGATGTCGCCACGCATTTTAATGTAAACAACATTTCAGGTCACGGAGTGCAAGCACTTGGCTGAAGCCGAGTGCAGCCAAACGACACATTTTGTGTAGTAGCCATTCAACACCAAACTCGGTATCTAAACTTAAATCAGTCTTACTTCGCTGCGGCTTTGGGGATGTTTGGCTAAGTGTTAGACCTGGAGATCGAAAGGCCTTTCTGTTAAAATTAAACCAAAGGATGAGAGACTGTGTCCTACAGCAATGGTATTAACGGTTAACAAATTCATCAAAGTATGCTTTCTTTATAACATAAAAAAAACAACTTGCGTTTGAGAGTTACCTCTCTTCTCTAAGCTACCCCTTAAAACAGGTATTGGCTTCTTTTAGGTGTTCTTTTCACAAATTACGTATTGAAGTTGAGGGAATTGATAGTGTAGATAGAATATGTCAACTTTGCAACCTAAAATTAATTGAAAATGAAATACATTTTCTTTCTTTTTTTTTTTACTGTCCAACGTTTGGTGACTTGAAAAGGAATTATTTGTTTCAATATTGTCCATCCTTAAATTGACCATTTTTTAATAGGAAAGATAAAATTGTTCTCAAACGCACTTCCGTTTTTAATGAAAATTTTTCTCTCGTATAGAGACGTCACCCTAAACCGGTGAAGGGCTTCAAATTTAGACCTTTACTCGGCACTCAGGGCCATTGAGCAGATAGTGATCTTTATCGTGCCAACACTTGCCGTGACACGGGGCCTCGGTTTTTAAGGTCTCATCCGAAGGACCTGCACCTCCCTATATAGAATAAAAGAATTATTATTTGAACCTTTTAAAATTTTAAGTATTATTTAGATCGGCATATCATGCGCATCACACTTGCCAAAATAATCGGTAGGTTAATATTGTGGGCAATACTTCGCAGAAGCCTACAGTATTACCATGTTTGTACGAGAGAGTTAAAGAACGACTTAACTTATTTATTTTTAGAAGGATTTTGTCAGATTGTTCTACAAGAATTATCATTCTATAAATATTCACAGTATATCTGTGTTATCTCCACAAACGCATCCACTTTAGTCTGTAACTCTCTGACAAGCCTTTAAATGCAATTTGAGGCTAAAAGTTCTTGAAAACGGTCTTTGGCAGCATGAATATTTCACAACAATTTGGTCTAAATGGTTTTCCCATTATGGTAAGTTTATATTTGTTAGGTATTAGTATCCCTATCAATTGAAATCCAGTCATTGCAGTATTTCATTAGTCATTTCGGCACACTCTACCTACATTTCGGCAAAAACCGGTCATTTCGGCGTTTCGATGCACCGTGGTAATAATTATCCCGCGAAATTCACGTATCATTACTCTCAGAACTTTTTTGTAGAATGGTTACAAGAAGAAGTGCTGTGGTAATTTAACTGCACGTTTCCTGCGTGCCAAGATGATAAGCTGTTTCTGTATGGGGTGTTGCTGTAGGTGCAATAATGTAGCCCTCTCCGATTTTTATTTTAATCTGATATTTTCAGGAGAGGGCTACAATTCTACTGCATCTCCGTAATGTGCAAATATATTTTTTAACTACGGGCGACTGAAGGCAAAATAAATGTTTTTGCATTCAACTTACTTCCAATAAGACGGAATTTTTACTCACTATCAACACCATAGTCCTTTATACGCGAAAACCAAGTAAAATAAATATGCGTGTTTACCAGTCATTCTCTTCAGCTGCCATGACAGTTCTCGCGTGATGTACTGAGACTAGCGCTTGAAAAGCATAATTGGTGTTCAAACTATGATGAATAAAAGCAACAGAAGGTGTAATTAAACCAAGGCATGATTTTTTTTTTCGGGGGCGGTGGGGGGGGGGAGGGGGTGTTACAGACTATATTGCTTTATATTTTTTTTCGATTTTATCTTAATGTAACACGAACAGCTCAAGATGGTCATTCAAAAGGTGTATCGGTATATAATTTATGATCATGATCATATTCATAAAAAAATTACAAAACATGATTGACCATTTGAAGTAAAAAAAATAATAATACAATATTCATCCATAAAGAATCAATGTTTTATATTTTAAATTTTACAATTCAGTGACAAGTAGATTGGGTGGAGCAATTATAAGTGTGAAGGTCTCACTTTGTACTTAATTGAAAAGTAAGGAGTTGATCCTTATGTTTTGGGATCAAATCCCACTATGGGATGTTAAGACTGGTTGACAAGAACTACTAAACCATTGAAGCCCATTTTGCAGTAGATACAGGCAGGGAAAAATATCTTGCTAATACAGAAGTACGGTTATATGGTCTGTAAATTTGCTTAATTTATTTGTAGAGTCTGTAGCCCTTTTGTAAGTAGGATTTGTGTGGCCAAGTTTTCTTTTAAAATATTCCAATGCTAATTATTCTAAATGGATTGATAGTATGTATCACAAGAAGGAAAACTTTATCATGTATATTTAAAAATATGTTGTGATCACAAGCATAACAGGACAGACTACAGAAGCAAGCCTTTAGTTGAAAAATATTAATTTTCAGACATTTTATCTTTAATTACAGTGGTATTTGTATTTAAAACATTGCATTTGTTCGAATAAACATATTATTGTATTGTAGATATTGTATCAATAATGTATATGACTTTTTCTGAAAGTTGTAATATCAGGGCTACGGACTATACAGGGCTACGGACACCAATCATTCTTCTATAACTTCTTTTGATGTTAGCGCAAAAGCTATTCATTACTGTTTTTTACTTCACTGGTAACTGTGAAAATATTAAACAAGAGCATGATAAATTATACATTCTTTTGTTCAACACAAACTATAATGAAATTTGGGGCTACGGACTATACAAAATATTAGACCAGTATGGAAGAAAAAATAAAAAATGTACACACATTTTACCATATAACCATTAAATTTTTCTCATAGTACTTTTCTTCTGAAGTAAAATAAAAAGTGTTAAACACATTATATTTGCTCGTATTTTGCTAGAAATTACGCATTTATTCAAGCATTGATGAATCTTAAATTATATAACAAAGGTATATCTGCACAAATTTATTCATAATTTCCACAATTTTTATCCTTTTTCTTTTCTGTTAAAAATAAACTTAACCAGAATGATTTCTCTGTAATAATGTATATAATTATTTTGGAATGTTTCATTCAAAATAATTTTAATTAACTATTTTTTATAATGTAAAAAATCAAGTCCAACAGCATAACGCTTCAAAAATTATGAATCTTTGACTTTATTCTGTTGATTTTTCAAAGATGCAGATACTATATATATGATATCATATATCAATGGAAAGCTCTCATTCTGCTCTTTGCAATGCAACAAAAGACATTTAGATTAGATGTAACTGTAAAGAGTTATATCTATATAACATCATTCAGGTAGAAATGGGCACCTGATCTTGGCCAAGCCGTTCTTTATATTTTTGGATCAATTCATGTCTTGCATAACTACATTTTATGAGTTCAGGTAAAATATGTTAATAAAATACCCACTTACTGATAATTTGAACCGAAATCTGTGTGGTTGTGAATCACTCCCGCAATTGCACCACTACGGAGATCCTAAGGAGTTGTAGCCCTCTCCCAAAAAAAAAATCGGAGAGGGCTACATTATTGCAGCTAGTGTTGCTGGAGAGCGGCAAACTAGAAACCTCATCAGGGTCTTCCGAAACAGCAAAATTATTAACACCCGGTATCTAAAAATATTCTACAGTTTAGTATACGCTCACTATGACAAAGTTTACATATGTATTAGGTACAAAGAGTGAAAACATTAGTAAATATTGATCATATTTTTTTTCTTATAGTATGACATTTTTCTATCCACTTCCACATGTTACATGATAACATTCTTCATGCCCCCATTAGCCGCCATTAGAAAGGGGTATAGTATGGGGTCAGTAAAATAAGGGTCACCTTAATGTATGGGTCCGTCTGAGGCCATCCGTGACCGTCTAGGGTTATCTAGATATCAGTGACTGGAAGGTTAGGGATATTCACTCGAAAGGCCATTTAATTTCACCTTGAAAATAGATCACCCCATCTGAGGTCACCTTCATATATGAATCAGTTTTAGGTCACCTTGATATATGGGTCAACATAAAGAGAATAATTTTTAAATCAAGGTTTTCAGTTTCAGGCCTCCCAGAAAAATCATTAGTGCTGCAATCTGTGCTTCCATGATATTCGAAGGTTTTGCCTACGTTCAAGGAAACACACATATTTATACGTTCAAGGATATACACACGCATTTAAATCGATTGTTGATTGATTGTATGTTGTTGTACGTCCCATTCTAGAATTTTTTACTGATAGAAACGTCACCGTATACCGGCGAAGGGCTTCAAATTTTGACCTTTACTCGGCACTCAGGGCCATTGAGCAGTGAGGGATCTTTATTGTGCCAACGCCTGCAGTGACACGGGGCCTCGGTTTTGAAGGTCTCATCCGAAGGACCGACAACTGTCACTTCAAAGTACCGAGAGCATGGCGAAGAAACAGTTGCTACCCATTTTTTTATCGACTTAGGTCATTTGCGGCCGAGATTCGAACTTGCGACCTCCCGATCACGGAGCGAGCGCTCAACCGACTGAGCTACCGTGAACGGTCGTTTTTAAATCGAAGTGAAGTTTAAATACCCAATTTTACGTTAACATAATCAAAATCTACCTATTTCAAGATCAATAATATACCGCCTCTCAATTTCTAAAAACAAAACAATAGCTTTTTATTTTATTGACAGGCCTGCTATATGTGCTACCTGATAATTTGAAGACAATTGCCTGGTCATGCGTCAAACGCTTTCATCAGTGTACCGCCTAAGTAGTCGCTCTTTATACACTCTTGATAAAAATAAAGACATTTGTTGGTAGTTTTCTTTAAAAACCAAAGTAGATAAATAAATCCGATTTTTTTTTCAATCTCCACTTGTAAGCGATATGTCGTCCCAAGATATCTGTAGAACTTGAAAAAGAAAAACTAGCGACTCTTCGAGCCCTTTATTTCTTCAATGAGTTGGGATCATAGAGGGAAGAAGTTCCAGTAGCAACTCAGACCGATAATTCTTCCGAGCCCCCTTTATTCAATGGATTTTTAGAACGTCCGTCATGCCCCTGTCGACCTTGCACTTGGGAAACAGAAACTCTATTTGCCGTAATTGGAAGTGCACGAATTACATGATCAAAATAGAATAGAATAGGTAAGAAAAATATAAGCTCTAATTGAGATCTAATTTTGACAATATCTTGTATCTCGACCCTGATACCATTAAATATAAAAATTACAACATTTACCGTGCAACGTAAAATTATCTGATTACATACCTTCACGCTGTAAACAAGTTTGTGTTGTTGTTATTTCACTACCCTGGGGAATAAAGGCATTGTCAACTGCTCTAGCTTACCCAGTGCCAGCTCTAATGGGATAAACATGCAGATTAGGACGACCCTCAACAATCTCAGAATGTGACAGTTCAGTCTGCGCAGTCAGTCCAGACTCATCCTCAACAAGATCCTGAACAGATCGAGGGGATGTCAGCGACAACTCCACAAGCTGTTCAAGTTCTGGCAAGGTAAGAGCTAGAACAAACTAGAGGACGGTAGTCTGACTGTACAAGTTCTGACTGAGGATCAGCTATCACAGACTGAGGAGATGGCACAACCCTCACTACATATTGTTCAAGCTTTTTCTTAGGAAGATCATGCACAGACTTGGGAAGTGGCAGTCCCATCTTCTCAGGTTACTGAAGTGCATCTCCGGCCTTCACCGTCTGCTTCACCCTGGACGTCCGCACCGGAATATCCACCACGTAATCCTCCATCCATTAGGGACGTCGCCTGATTTTCTGGGATCGTATGAGCTCCATTCTTCAATAACAAAAATATTTATGTAAAACAAAGCTATTTTTCTAAAATTGCATTATACATTATAAACCACAACAGAGTATAATGCTTAATTTTTTTGGCAAACTCACACAAAGTTGCGTCAAATAAAAGCACCATCGGTTGTATAAGCAAGGCTTCCTGACTCTTTCCACCATTAAAAGAGTGGGATAAATCCTATTATTTTTGTGAAATAGGTAAAAGAAATTCAATGTAACTGAGACCTTAACTCTGCTAAGTGAAAAAAGTAATAACCACAGATCTGATCAGGAAAGAGGTATATGTAATAGGTGAAGATAACAAATAGTGATTGATAAACGATACAAATATTTGAGTAAGGCATAAACAATGGACTCCTTGAAATTCCAGAGATAGATTCAGGTGGCTGGTAGGAGTAAGCATCCCCTGTTGATCGGTTACACCCGTCGTGAGACTTGTATATCAGAGAGACGGAAAATTCCATAGTCCATTTTGTATTAAAACAAAGGTATACTTGAGGGAGACGTGCACTGCCCATGCACTTCAATGTATAATTATAGATGCAAATAATTGGAAAATATCAACTTTTTGTCCATCTCATGCTATATTTGATTAGTTCTTCAAAATGATAGCATAGTGACCAAAATCGGAACATCTATTTAATAGCTCAAAATATGGTCGTAATACATTTAATAGCAAAATTTATAATATTAAGTAACAGAAACATATACCGATTCAATTTGCTACTCACTTTCTTCAGTTATGGAAACTGTGTTTGTTATACCTTGGGACGTTCTTTTTGAAGGTATGGAGAGTTGGAGGAGGAGGACTGCTTTCTTGTCAATACTGTTATTTGACCTTTAAACATTTTTAACTTTGAATATTGAATTCTATAAACTGACCTCTCATAAATTCTAGACTTAAAGTACCTACTTACCGACAACTTCTAGATCTTGAATGTTTTGACCTAATATATGACCAAGTATAACCTCTTGATCTTTACCTCGAATTTTTTTTACCAATCTAATGACCTTTTAGGGCTTTTGAATATCGAAATTCATGTATCTGACTAAGTGATTTGTTTACAGATGTAGAATGATGTCCTTAAAAATTCCTCGTACTTTCTTTTCGGCAATACGTCGCGAGTTCGTCGGATTAGACCGTATAAAGCGAGGTCCCGTGTAGAAGTAGATGCTTCACTGCTCAATGGCCTTGAGTGCCGATGATTGGTCAAAATTTACAGCTCTCCACTGTTAAGTGGTGGCGTTTCTATAGGAGTGAAAAATCCTCGAGAGGAACGTTAAACAACAAACAAACAAATCTCGAGATCTAAATGTGCTTCTTTAAACCATTCACCTGGAATGTCTTGTCTTTGATGGATTATGAGCTGAATTTTCTATAATTCAATAGCTACATCTTGGTGTTCAGCTGAACTTCTTCTTAATTTCTGATAGAATCTACGATTACAATTTATTAAAATAAAATGTTTTGATTCTGAAAATTAATGCAAAATAAGAAAATGAAGTAAAAATATAACGTATTTTACAAATGAAATTTAATCTCTCTCACCTGATTGTGTTGTGACAGCATGTACTCTTTCAAGAAGTTCTTAAAGAATTGTCGACTCTAAAAAAGGAGCAAATACAACATCATGGAAGACAATTTTTGAGATGCAATGAAACCAAGAGGCTTGTGTTAAGATGATTTGGACTTAACATTCCGGCTACCGGACGCCTATCAAACCTACAGTAAAACGGAAAATGAGTTTGAAATCACGAAGAAATCGCGGAAATCCTTAAGGAACAATTTGAACTTTTCAAAAAGCTTGAAAGTCTGATTCAAAGAAAAAGGACAGGTAAATACCCATTTTGGAACAGTGTTAGCACAAAATGTTTCCTGAACCTGTGAATTAAAACCGGGAAATATCCATCTTGGAACAGTGTCAGCACAAAATGTTTATTGAACCTAACTAATAAGCAAGAGGACTAGAAATTCAGAGGTTTCTGGAAGGAAGTTAGCGACGTCTGCAGAGTCTGAGTGAGAACGAAAACAGTTAACAATTCCCAGTGTTAGATGTACAATAACTCATCCCTCTGATCCAAAACAAATGTTTAAGTTCAAAACATTATGTCATAAACTAAAAACACAGTGGTAATATTATGTCTCCTTGTATAATCAACCATTCGATACATATGGTGTTCTTCAGTCCATTGGTGATATGTTATATTCTGAGGATGAATCGAATAGACATATCACCATCTGGAATAGCGATGTTTTTTGAAGCAGAAGCTTTTGATATCTGTGATTTTCACCCGTGTACAGCAACTAAACTTCTGAAACATATATAACAAAAAAATAGATCACCAGATATTTATGCTTCTGATTATAAACACTTACTTGATTTTTCCTCCACTGGGTTTCCAACATTTGTTGCCACTGTACATTCGCTGCTCTGTGCATTTGCTGCTCAACGTTTGTTTTCTAAATAAAAGACTTTAATAAATTATATATGTAAATAAAAGTTTTCTTTGGTATAGAGATACTTTCCGAGTGTTTCCTTTTCTCTTGAAAGTGTCTGATCTATGTTTTAACAAAACTAGATATTTAAGTACAGGTCCACGTAAGAATCAGGCAATCGGGGATAAGTGGAATATTTCATATTCGGCCAATATTTTTTCATATTATTACTTGATACAGTAGTAATTAAAATAATTAATGATTTTTCCAAAAAGGCACATCCAGGCTGTGATATATTACTATAAATAGATTCCGGGGCCAAAATGTTAACCAAAATAGAGGAAGTTCAGTACAGAAGTAACAAGTGTTGTTGTTTTTCTTAAATTATCTAACCCTATTTTATTTTGAGAGGAGTCTGTATCCTTTCTTGTATTAGTTGTCATGGAGTTGATATCTAGGTCGTATCCATAGTAACCATTGTAATTATATGTCAAAGACATTTTGGATGTCACAAACATTGTGAATTTAAAACAATATTATTAAAAACAGCCAACACATTATGTAGCTTATTACATGTGAAAAAATAAAACAACTGCTCATTATTAGTTTTCCAGTTTAAAAAGTGTGGAAAAATCAATCAGCAGTTTTTAATGAAAAGGAAAACTATTGAGAAATTTTGATAAGTTGCTTGAAGTTTGACAAGAATTTTTCCTAAATCTAAGTGCATTGTGTGTAAAATTTAACTTTTATTGAATTGTTTCTTAATTACATTTATCACATTATTATGAATTTTTCTATTCAATGTACCAAGTTTACTCTGGAATTAATTTTATTTCTCTAAAATAGTTTTGGAGAGAATTATTATCGGGATCGAAATTCTGTATATTAAGTACCCAACTTTGATGATTCCAGATTTTTTTTCCTGTTTTTATTTTAAGCAGCTGTTAAAACTAAGCAGGTGCATCCAGTTTTCTTGTATTACTTTTTTCATATAGTAAACATGATGACCAATCACTATCTATTTGGGTGATTCTTCTTATATAAGCATTAATTTATTTTTTTTTTTTTCATTTAGTTTTTCAGCTTTTACTGTTTGTCAAATATATACTGATATATGAGAACAGAGAATACATTATGCCACATGAAGACAGATATATTTATTATGTATAAACAAGTCGGAGTATGTTGGTCTCTGCTAGCAATATCCTAAAATTGTCAACTTTTATAGATAAAATTATAAATTCATTAAGTTCTTTGAGTAATTCTAAATCATACTACATGTATATGAAAGGAATGTAAAGGATTTTGTTCAACTGCAGAAAATGATGCAACTGCAACATTTGATTTACTGTATCGTTATATGAGCAGCAATATGATATTTTTAATTGCATATTTAACAAATATGTCATGTTGTTCAACATACTAAACTATATGTTTAAATACGAAAATTTCCAAGTTTGTTCTTAAGAAATCAACAATGACCAATTTGCAAAAAGGTTTAACATGTTTATTAAATGTTAACAATTAACATGATTTATAAATTACATTGTACTACATTATACAAAGATCAAAATTTGTAGAAGAAAAGTTGTTACAATATCAGTTCTTTATAATCATCATTCCATTTTTTTTAAAGCTTTTTAAACTACAGTACTTTTCAAGAAGACATGCACATTCAAAATTCTGAATTTGATCAATTTAATATATGGATTTGTGGTGCTTCTACTTTTGGATGATTTCTGTTGTTTTCTCATATAGTACTCGCCACTCTAAATCTCAACTGGTATGCTATTCCCTTTGTTTACAAAAGTTAATGAGCAATGTAGGACTTAAGTTCTACCTACAATACTGTCACTAGCCTTTATGATGGTTAAACACAACAAAGGGCACCAGATTCACTGCTCGATTTGATTTTAGAAAATTCGTTCATTTGTTAAGTTTGTTTCCTTGTTTTTCACTAAATTTTGAAGTTTGGACAGGAGAAGAAAACCTCGACTGTTTGAGAAGACCAAAGAACTCTTCTGCAACTTGAACTTGTCTGAAAAATTAAATGCAGTGGCATATTACCAAGTATTTTAAACTCTGATAAGCATCAAATTTAATATTATGAAACAATTTAATTACTTATCTCTAAAAAACATTTTTAAAGTCTTAAGCAAGATTTTTTTTAATTGGTAGTTTAAAATAAAATGAATATCTAAAATGGGGTTCTCCTAATTCATAGGAAGGATTTCCAAGAAGAAAAAAAATTACACCCAAGTTTGAAATAATTTTGAAAAAGACCAAAAATTAAGGCACTTAAAGCTTAATGGAAAAAAAGCTTGCTTATTATTTTTGGTTGACGTCAAAAGGGTTGTCCACACTGTTAGCTTAAAAATCTACTTACTTGCACATGTTGCATCACATGAACTCCTTTTTTTGCGGGAAGATAATTTCCATATTTCAGCAGGATTTCGGGAAATAAATCCATAAATGTTAGATATATAATTGTGTCTTGAATTAACCACAATCAAGTGTTACATAGGCTATGTTGTTCTCAAATCGAGTGTCGCATGACTCGAATAAGTCCGCATTTCCTCGCCAACATGACTTTATGATTGAGAGTTTCAATAAAACTGCTGTTTGGCAACGATTGTTTAAAGTGCGTTGTGTAACGCGAAGACCAATTTTCTTTGAAGTCTGTTATAAACTCTTGTGCATCTTTGATAACGCAGTCAAACTGTAAAACTATAATAATCCTGCCCAAATCCGCATATGACAACAGACAAGTTTCGAGCAACCTGAACCCGATCAAATTTGACACCCACTGTATCGCTAGATTTCAAGGAAAAATATGTTTAGTTTGAAGTTAGACATTCCTTAATTTTCAATAGATTAATTAAACCAAAATAAAATGCCAAATTCGATGTTTAATCAATTTGATTCTGTTTTTTTCGGCATCAGCGTACTTAACAACGGAGCGCCCTCAAGCGACAAATTAAGTCATAAATCAAGAACGATAACTGAAATTCACTGATATTGGAAGTAATTATCGGGGTAGTAAACGCTAGACTCGCAATTTTACAAACTTTTTAAAATTTAAAATTATAATTTTTAAATAGCTGTTTCGTTGTTCATTATCACTTTCTCTCATAACGTTTGCTGTTTTATTTTTTAAGGTTTCAATATCCATACCATTATATAGATTTGTACTACTCATGTTCATAATATTTTCTCAATATATTGCCTATTAAATTAGAACAAGCCTGAATATTTCCAAAGCATTGAACATATATAATACATATGTCTTGATGCATAACCATGTGAAGTTTCAAGTCAATTCTCAAACAATGACTTATCACGAAAATTTGATTCTGCCTGATTCTTACGTGGACCTGTACTTAATTAATCTGTAAGAACAAAATGCGAATAAAGAGTTGTAAACATCACTTATAATCATGGTCTTTCACCCATTCTATATAATTATGCACTTACAGTTTAATTAATTATCCAGTTCAGCTTAGCTGAAAGCTTAACAACTAAGTGAACTTTTCTTGTCCATTTTCTGATGTCGGTAATAACTGTCAAATAAACAGTTCAATCTTTGTCAAATCTTTCTATCAGCATATACCCTTCGGGTGGGTTCACTAAATACTCTAGCCCAAACAAGTTTTGTTAAAGTCTCAATAACCACTGAGCAAGAAACAATGAAACTTATGTGAAAGCTTTATTGCATAACAAGGATTCAAGTTTGTTCAAATAAGGACCTCTGGGGCTTGATTGGTGGTGGTGGGGGATCAGTAATATCTAGAGAGTCTTCTCAAGAAATGCAAAAAACAGTCATTTTTATATAGAAGCATCCTGAGATAGTGTAGAATCATGATTCCCTGGGGTAGGTGGGCCACAATGGAGGATCAAAGGTTTCCATGGATATATATAAGTAAAATCTTTTAAAATCTTGGGAACAGCAAAGTAGTGATCAGTCATATTCATATTGAAGCATTCTGAAGTGTAGATTCAAATGTGTTAAAAAAAGACCCATGTGGGGTTGGGTAGGGCCCACGATAGGCAATCAAAGTTTTTACATATGAAAGTTACACACAAAAAGCTTACGAAATATATTTTCTGCAAAACCATGAAAATTCATATATATTTACATGGATTCATCCAGAAGAGTACGTAGAAGTATGTTCAAATCATGCTCCTAGAGAATATGCAGGATCACAATGCGAATAGGTTTTACTTCTAAATTTCTTTTCTAGAACATCTAAGTTATGATTAGGCATTTGTATGGAAGCATTCCTCAGATAGTGTAGTGTAAAATGTGGTTAGTGTTGTGGCCCATAGGTCTCTTGACTTTTGCTTTTCCACATACCACAATTTTCAGTAAAACAAGTTTATACGGCTTTAAGCTTACAGCGAATTTTTGTTTTCATCACATGCTTCTTTGCAGCATGTTGCAAATGTAACATATATATATATATATATATATATATATATATATATATATATATACAATCACACACACAGACACACACACACACACATACACTTTCAAAGTCAATGCTGGTTATAACTCCAGATATTTGTTCTTCTGGTTCCTGCTTTTCTTCAAGGTTCAACAAATTAAAATAGGATTGTTCAACTGTTTTCCACAGTAAGCCATCAATAAATGTTTTGTTTAATATACTCTCTCTTTCTTTGTTGTTCAACGTCCCTCTGACATATATGGCATTGTCTAATTAATCATGATTGATTCGAAATCTAATTAAATCGCTAGGACTAAGATCGCTTGTGGTATCCCTTATAATATCCCTAAACATATTCTGTAGCTGTTGCGTAATATCTTTGATTTTTTTCCTACAGTCTCCATTAAATTTTACTACAAAATGTATATCAATTGCAGGATTCTTTTTCAGAGTTTTCTGGTTTATTTTCTTAATGTTGTAGGACATCCTGTCGCCGCCGCCTGTCTGGTTTGTTTCTACATCTCTATGCATATTCTGATGAAAGCGGAATAACTCTACTTGATTACCTGGAAAAGATTCCAAGCACCATCTGCAGACATGTGCTTGAGATGTAATTTCTGTGTCATTGTTATCTTCTTCTCTTTTGTTATTTAATTTTCTGATCTTGGATGGCATTTCTTGCTCTAGTTGATCTAACCTACTCTCTCATGGGCACGAAAAGACGAATAATTAGGGAATCTCTTTAAACATCTATGACAGGTGTACTTTGCGTACCGTCGGTCCATCTAAAACGTTGATTTAAAAAAAATCGGATCTTTATTTTCAGTACGTTTTAGAATAGTTTTCATTGACTTACATGTATATAAGAATACCATGTTGTTATCAAGATTATTAACTTCAGTTGTTAAATTCAACACCTGAGTTCACTGTTGGCTTAAAACCAACACAGTTTTATTTTAGTAACACAGTTCTCATTGACCCACATGAATATTAGAATACCATGTTATCACTTGATGAGAGCAAAATAACGCCTCTCAATCATTCAATACCAAAGTTCACAAGGATACTTAAAACTGTCACGTTTTTCTAAACTATTTTTCACCATTCTACCCCAAGTTTCACTTATGTCCGAGTGTCTATCATGTCGTCGTAATGTTAGCGCCTGTGTGACTAAACTATTTAATCAATTTAAAACGAAGACTGAACTTTGCCGTATTGATCAAATTGTTGTAAAATTTCATGAACATTAAAACAAAAAAAAATGTTATGACATACATGTATATCGATTATATATACTGCATTGTAAAATATTTCATAAAAAACTAAGTGACAATAATTTGTTACATTGTTAAAAAATTAATAACTTGAAATTAGAAAAATAACAATCAATAGGTTATATAGTAATATATCTAATTATCTACAGATTATTGAATTTACAATATTTACATAGATGAGTCCTAAAAAAAAAATGATAAGATGCTTTATATTCATATACCAAGAAAAGTTGTTTTAAATCTTTTGGTAACTTAAAAAAAAATGTGAAGCTCTTCCAAAGGAAATGAATGAAACATATTATATTTTAAAATGAATAAAACAAGTCTCATAAAAATAAAGCATCATTTTTATAATCAAATTTCAAAACAAAAAAAAAATTATTTACAGTCAACGCGACGTTTTGCCATCGCCCGTGTAGTAACACCCACTGCTTCGGTAATTTCTAGTGTCAAGGGTTTTGTAACGATAATTCCACCAGTAATTGAAACCGTTTCCGAGGTAACCGGTAAAACAGCAATGGTGCTATCGGGTTGAACGTTAGATTCCGAAGGGGTTGACGATGTATCTGTAGGTATGAATGATTTTTTTGGTGTTGATTCCGACGATATAGATGTAAGTGTGGTATTGTTGAAAATTTCTTCTTCTGATGATGACGTTGGTGTAGAGTGCCTTGGTTCGATTGTCGTGGTATCTGGACTATAAAGAGGGGAAAGAGGGATGCCGGGTGGTTGATACCGTGAGCGTCTGCGTATCCTGATGATTATATATATATTGTTACAGACAGTGCGTCTATAACAATAAAAACGCCTAGGGCAATGAAAATCCAATCTGTAAAAAAATAATTTAAAAAAAAAAACTCAATGAGGATTAAATAGTCACCCTATATAAGCATATATTAAATCATGCATGCTTCTTTTCGTTTTCTTTTTTCAATTTTTAAACTAACATTGTCAAAATTATTTAATGCTACCTATTGAATCAAAGATAATATTAACATTTTTTTAAATAAAATTATTTTATAATTTAATAAAAATTTGAAATATATTACCGTTGATAACTCTAAATCTTAACAAAGAAACCAATTTAGGAATGAAAGAAAGAAATTACCATCATTTAATGATAAGTCTGCAGAATGTTGTGGTGGCGTATTTGTAGATGAAGTATATGCAGGTGTCGTGAAGATGTCCTGGGTTAATGGTTCGTCGCTGAAGTCTCTGTAGGTCATGTAGGTGTAGTTGGAGATGTAGACGTAAATGGAGATGTAGACGTAGTTGGAGATGTAGACGTAAATGGAGATGTAGACGTAGTTGGAGATGTAGGCGTAGATGGAGATGAAGGCGTAGATGGAGATGGTGTTATGACGAAAGCGTCAGTCGTAGAAAACAAAGTTGGGTTATCTGTAAAAATAAAATAACATACTTTTTTTTAAACATTTTTATTTTAATTATAAATATAACAAACTTAACAATATTCTTTCAAGTTTCTTTGTGTGAAATTTTTCATGCAATCTTAATATTTACAATTGATTAAAATTATAGATTGTGCTCTTTCGGTTTAGAAATACAATTTAAAGTTTCTCTGTATGGATCTTTCATATATTCTTAATTATTACAATATAATGAAAGCATTGCATGCACTTTTTTCTTCATTACTTACCACATCCTCCTCATTGCATGACAACCGTTCTCTTTGGACTCAGCATCAGTCGTTTCAGGGCTAGTCTTGTAAGGATGCGCCTTGTATCTCGGTGTATGTTAATCCTACTTGAACTCAATTTCAATGAACAGTCCAATGCAATGCACTCACAACGCGAGTCACATTGAAAATAATTTAAAGTTTTCTCCAAGCAGCATGTCATAAAAGAATTGCATTGTTGAAAGTTACAGCGATTGATACACCAAACTTGGTAAAAAAAAAAAAGAATAGCGCTAACGCACAACTGACAGTACATTTTTTTGGCGGTATGAAATTTCTACTAACTTACTTTCAGGAATGTCTACAAAAAATTCCTATGCGTCCCTATATATACCCTGGTCATTTTTTCAATCTCCATCCCTTACTAATTCATCACTCTGTGTAATCTTGACACCGAATATAGGTGGCACTATTGATTTAACAAAAATCATTGCTCAACGTGCAACCTTTCTAATAATTAATGTACCCTTGCTATCATTATATTTTGCAAATAATGTGGGCCGGACAATGTGTACTTTTCATCTTCATGTCAATTCAAATAAAATCCTGACACAAGCATGGTCACCAGTCCCAGTTATCCTGCCATGAAACCACCTCCTGTTGCAGTAAATTTTGGGACAACATAGGTGAATGAACCCTATTTTTTTTCCCGCCTTAGATAGCAATATAACACAGCGCTTGTATTAAAGAAAAATAGATAAAAAAAATCTTATTCCGGTGTTCCTTGCTTCTTATACATCACATATATATTTATTTATTTATGGCAATTTGCAATAAGACTCTTTTTCTTTTTCATCTTTTATCAATCGGGAATTTTTGTTCCTTTTGTACAGGACAATCTCATTAACAATTGTCTCATAATTCTTACATAAGATCAGCCTTGGTGAATTTTAGTTAAAGATCAAATGGATGGTCCAATTACGATGGTCTCGGGAATGACCTGATTTTTTACAGAAACGTGAAAGTTTTAAGTGACTGTGACCTGATAGTTTGTTGATAGTATTATTATGTGTAGCAGGTGCCCATATCGTGTAGGGGTGATTGTCCTCTGCCCTGGGGGATATTTCTATTGTTTGAACATTTATTTCTCACTGATTCCTTTTTTTTTTAAATAAATCTCACCTTGCCCTGATAACATTGTTCTTTGTCTACAATACGTAGTACGATAGAGGAAAAAAAGATGAACACTTTATACATGGATATCAATGAATGAAAAAAAAGAGGAATTGACGAATAAGACATTTATAGAAAAAAAAATCATGATACAATGACATTCACGTATTTTCTCATCTGCTGACATTCACGTATTTTCTCATCTGCTAGATAATTATCTAAGAATGATTAAAGAAATAAAGAGATAACTTAATGTAGTATGATGTGTAAAACGTATAAAAAACCCTTGGTACATTAAATTTCTCATATCT
Organism: Saccostrea echinata; assembly: GCF_033153115.1. NCBI lineage: Eukaryota > Metazoa > Mollusca > Bivalvia > Ostreida > Ostreidae > Saccostrea > Saccostrea echinata. The sequence continues at coordinate 10,054,235 of NW_026889785.1, forward strand.
TCCAGACTTCTTATCTACAGACTTGTATTTTTTACCATATATAATATCATCGTATTGAACTCTTACAGGATTGCTTCCAACAAGTAAGTTAAACACTACTTTTATATTTCTATATAAGAAAAACACGGTTGTTTTATAACATCGGTTTCAGATCGAATAAGGTTAGCTAATTCGTAGAGTTATGTTATTCATAAAAATTGTTTGTTATCAACTGAATTTTACTGTCTTTAATGATTGTGTAATGATATTTTTCAGTGTTTCTGATGTTTTGGATATATCGGTTCCAGACGATTACATGGATCAACTTAACGAGGATGTATATATCGTTAATTCAGAAACGGGAGAATGTGAACCTGTATTTGACCCGCCAGTAGAAGAAGACAGTATAGAAGAAATGGAAAAAGAAGAAGACGATAAAATAGAAGAAATTGAAGAAGAAGAGGAGCATTGGGAAGAGCAGAACATATTATGTTCAAATTGAACTATTTATTAAAGCGCGAGGACTACTTGGAAAACAAAAAAAGACGGCTTAAACGTAAATACCATTCCGTAACATCTGAACTTTATAACGTTCAGGAAAAAATTCAAATGTTAAATTCATATATCTGTGAGTGAAATAATTATCAGGTATGCTTGAATCTTATATTTTATTTCATTTTTTTTTTATTCTGTTAATGATAGTAAATTTTAAACTGTGTTAATTTATACTTTAAAAAAGGGTTTTCTTTTACTTGTATAGAATATACTCCTCTATAAATAAAAAAAAATGCACAGCAGTAAGCAACAAATTAGGGCGCTTACTGTCCTATTCATGTATGTTTGCACCATGTTTGACTAGTCCTCTGTCTCTATCGTACATTGATTGCGCATATCAGACAGGCATTGCCAGTCTAGCACCAAGTTTTTTTTTTCTGTTTAAAGTGAACTTGTGTTTTTAGTGTAGATAGGTTATCTTTCTTTGTACAATCTAAACATTGAATTAGAATTCACCTGCTTTGTATATGCTATTTCTTCCTTATTGAAACATATATAGATTAAAGATTGAAAATAAAATAAATGAACTTACCGTAATTGTTGATGGTTTTCAATATAGTCTGTGTTGATTTTTCTCACTGTTTCCATTTATATATCTTCTGCATACTTTTTAAAAGGATTTATTCCATCCCAAAGTTTAAAAAAAAAATTAAAAAGTTAAAACTTGGTATACTACCACAGTCTTACGACTGAATGACCTGTTCGTCATTTTATATTTTTTTCGTGTAAAGAAAATCATTCGTTTGATTCTTGGGAAAATAAATCCGGATCAATAGACTAATGTAAGGACAATGCATAACTTATGTTATATTTGATTTTAAAACCAATGTAAAACATGTATTGACTTGTGATAAAGCTACACTAATTCTGAATAGCAATTTTGCAGCATGTCTCCTCATCGAGGAGCGCCCATCCCATTGCCAGTATCAGAAGTACCAAACATCCTAGCACCCATTCTGCAACCAGTGGTACCACGTGAGCTACCACTAGCAGCATTTAAAAGGAATTCAGCGAGGTGATTTAACATTGTATACTTATATTTGATTTTTAAAACCAATGTAAAACATATATTGACTTGATAACAAACAAAACTGTTTGAATATGGTATGCTAACATCCCTCCTTTCAAAAAGTAATAAATAAATAATAAATTTCAAGTTTCTAGAGTAGGTAATAAGTGACACACACAATTCAATCAGTTAACAGTAAACTGAAAAATATCACTTTGTAAAAAGATGTATCACTTTGTAGATTGTGGGATTTGACAGCGGTGCAAGTGAGGGAGACATCCATAATGGGGAAATGGGCACCTTCACGACCATTGTGTTAAGCAAGTATTATTCATGACAAGAAAAACATATCAAGTGCTTGTAAGTAGTAATGGGTATAGTCTGGGGTCTGTATGGGGTCAGTAAAATGAGGTCACCTTGAAAATCTGGGTCACCTTGAGGCTTATGAGGTCACCTGAAGGTCGCCTTGATAACAGGGTCACCTTGAGGTTGATGAGGTCACCTGGAGGTCACCTTAATATATAGGTAACCTTGTGGGCACCTTGATAACCGGGTCACCCTGATATATGGGTCCGTTTGAGGTCATCCGTCTGGGGTCACCCATCCCATCATACAGCTCATGATTAAGGTCACCTGGACAATTCTGAGGTCACTAACAGTCTGGGGTCACCCTGATAATTAGAACGGCTTAGGTCACCTTCAGGAGGTCACCTTGATATTTCCCTGTATAAATATTTACGGTATATACGACAATGTAGTACAAGTGGAAAATCGCTGGAAGAGTAACTGAAGATTTTTTTCCTTCTGAAGGTAAGTTTAATTTTCATTTAGTTTTTAAAACAAGTCAAAGTAGTTATAATAATTATACCAGACCCAAGGAACATGAAACATTTTAAGCTTTGGTCAAAATCTTAGGTAATAACTTTATTTAGAGAAAGAACAGTCTTGAAATAAAACTAACATACAGTTTTACATCTTTAGACTGCTATTTTCAGTGTATGTTACTTTTAATTCATAAGTAATAAAAATTTTACAACAGATTGATTATTTTGACTTGAGTCTATAAGTCGTTTCATTATCCTAGGACCAGGGATCCATTAGAAATATGATATATATCCCACTCTCATATTGTTAGCTTGGGATATACATTTTTTTTCTAAACCATAATTTCAGTATATTACAAAAGAAAAAAGATTAATATATACCGTTTTATTCATTTCAGAAGCAATATTTAAAACAAATTTCATATTTATATATATAAAAATCTAACACGGTTCTTTTGGAGTTCATGTCCGTGGGATCTTCAATTTATTGTTTCACACTGCTGTACATGTATATCCAGAAACGAACACCTTTAAAAATTCGAATTGTCGTGAAATTATCATAATTTTGTACATTTCACCGTATAAAAAGTCATTACTAATTTGTTCTTTTCACAAGCCAATTTGGTTTATCCAGTGGAATTTAAGAAAACTTAACCCGCTTCTTCTCGGGTTCATCTTCGTATTTGTCTGTGAGATAATTAACTATTATCTCACTTTGCTGCATATCTTGCACTATTCTTTTCTGCAAATCTTTTATCTCTTTTAAAGCTTCATATTTAGTGGGATTTTCTCCTATACAAATACAAAATTAAAATTATGTTAAATGTTATTTATCATATAGAAAGAAAAGATTTTCATTATTATTTTCATTAGTTTTTGTTTACATGTTGTTATGTGTGTGTGTGTGTGAGAGAGAGAGAGAGTATTATCTGTTATATCCTTTACAATAGTCAAATCAATAAATTACCTAAAGGTCGTCAGGATAGAATCCTCGACATTTGCAAATGGTGTAGAACTTGCTGCAGGTGGCCAGTTCTCATCGTGAGGAGGAGAATAGGTACAACTAGTGGTACTAGTTGTATCTAAAATAAAAAGAAAAAGAACAAATAATAATGCGTCCGATTTTTTCTTAGGATATTGGTTTTATCTTACAAAATAGGCATAACTAAAAAAGTGTTAAAATATAGTGTGTATCATTACCTTTTAAAAGGTATTTCCGATTTAACTGCCGTGTCTTGTTTGGTCAGGGTCGCTTCATTCGACTGAGGGACATTCTCTGATTTATCTTCGTTTCCGTAAAAGGGGTTGTTGCTGGTTTTCCATTCAGCAAAGTCCTTAGCACGGAATTGGAAGTCGTTCCTACATCCCCCGTCTTTGCTTCAGTCTTGGGAGTTTGATTTTCAGAATAGGGAGGCCTTTTAAAGAAATTAACCAAATTGAATAACCTATCTTTAGAAAATTAAAATGCATAAAACAACATTTGAGTGACGTACTTTACTTAATTACAGAGATACAATGATGGTGAAATTATATTATGGTCAAAATAAATAAATCCTTCTTAAAAATGTTGTTTCATACCTAGAAGAGGGAGGAACTTGTCTGTTGATTTCTTCCCATAAATTTTCAAAGTCAGGAGATGTTTCCAAATCACTGTTGAATCAAGAAATTAAGAGAAATTAAAGACGTGTATGTGCAAGACCATTAATTGAGAGCACACACACACACACACGCACCCTCTCTCACACATATTATACATACATTTTAAAGCATTAAGTTTTTAAAAATTTTCTTTAAAGCTTAGATAGTTAAATTAAAAATATAAGTATAACATGTGATAATTCTTACAAGGTATTTAATTATATTTTAAAAAGTTTAATATGTGAATAAATTAAAATCTAAATGCTGGAATTCTTGATTTTTTTTTTCTGTAATTACTTATAAAAGCATTTAAAAAAAACTATTTTACTTACAATAAATCAGAGAAATCCGCCATGTTATCAACCTGATGATTAGCTGTTTTCAGAAAACCGAGTTGTAAATTTGTCTGAACAAATCTAGATTATATACCCTGCAAAATTGTGTGTAGGATTAAGCAAAAGTCACGCATTAAACCGACTTGTTGCGACTTTCTTTTTTCCCACTCCTTTCCTCTTTTTTAAGTATGGAGGCTGGGGTACCAGTATTGAAATTAAGGTATGATACAACACGTCACAAGTGGGTGTATAATAGAATTTACCTGACAACCCTGGTGTCTTTAAATTAACTGCTGTCATGCTTTCTTTATTCATCTTTGAATTGACCGCTTCTATTTACGTATCTGCGTGACACGTAAGAAAACTTATCACGCACCACTGTACGTGGTTAACGATATTTACCTAGTTAAAAAAGCCAGTTGTACCCAAAAATTGTGTGTGTAATATACTCCCGATAGATGGAACTGAGACTACATCATCGTAATAAGCAGACACACACACATACGTGTATAATTGTAATAATGTTCATAATTATATTCTAAATATTATGAATATACATGTTCTGAATACCGTAAACTTTGTTTATTTAATATCGTTACATGTAGTAATAATCTTTTTTTTTTTTTTAAAGTTAATTTTAAATCGTTGTCACATATATTTTTAAAACAGAGACACACACACATTCATACAGAATTGTAATTATACACTCAATTAACTTAGTATATCCTTTGTTTCTGTACAAAATATCTGTAATGGTCATGCACGTATCTTCTGAATATTTATACGGTTCATAACATTTTTACTTTATTCAAAATGAGTGTCTTTTTTTAGTTTATTCAATCGTATTACATTTTCTATATGACTGCATTTAATGTATGAAATACATGTACCTATTTTGAACATTTGAAATTTAAAATGTTTTAATTTTTCTCATTATTTTCCCCATATATTTATCTGAATACATGCTTGCACAGGTGTGAGATGATTTCTTCATATCTCAATAAATGTTCTAAAAGTTAACCCACAAAAAAGCGGTTTTTAGGTCATTCCCACCCATAGGACAAATTAAATATGACCTATTGCGTCCTAGCGTATCTATAGAATATATTCTTATACAATTAAATAAATATCATAAAATTTAATTTATCAAATGATATTCTTTATTTAATGGACAAAGATTTTAATCAAATAAAAAAACGAAATCATTAAATATGCTTTGCGTAATTAATTTGAACTGATTAATTATTATTCACTTGCATTGAATCACTTTAAAAATTAATGAAAGCTCTTCCATTTTGTGTTTCAACAACAGTTTCAGTTTACATTACAATTAGTTTGTTAATATTGCTTATGATTTTACATATGTCATCAACTTTAATTTAAAAAAAAAGACCCGCAGGTTTTTGTCAGTATCCGTTGATACCAAATATGGGTATCAATGCTGTCATGTGACAATTTTGCACGCGCTGAGTTTTAGAGGGGAAAGATCTAATGTCTGGACGCCATATTACTCGGAGCGGAGACGATGCATGTGGTCTGACAAGGGATTTTTTTGGTTGTACATGTACATCATGTATTTCATTTTGGCAATTTTGCCAACCATTATCAGTGGCTATCCCAGATGCGGATTATGTACGGCAAACAACGGTGTAGCGAACTGCATCGACTTAGTTGCTGCGTCCTGCATACGAATTTTGAATCATGGATCTGAGGACGTGAGGGACATTCTTGTGGGAAGATGCGGCCAAAAAGTTGACCCAGCCGTCCTGGCCACATTCACCACGTTCAAAGGAAAACGATGTAACAGTAAGTACTGCACTGCTTTGTAGTCAAAGAATCTTCATGTTATTGTATTTGTATATAGATATTGATAGAAAAAAAGTTTTTAAAAAATGCAGTGCCCAGTTTTTCTCATGAAACACGACAATAGGTATACTTTTATAGGTAGGACAAGTGCTTAACACCCAGTTTTTTTTATGAGAATTTATACGCCCGGAATGACAGTACAGAATTGTTCGGCACACCTGAATAAACATACACCATAGTTTTAGTAATGTGATTTAATACAATCGTGATCGATATTTCTTAAAATTCAACACCTAAAGTGAAAGGCGGTCTGCTATAAGGGTGAGACATAACAGTATTGCCGACAAATTTTGCTCACGGTCAAGGTTATTAATTACTGAGTTTAACGCATTGTCTTGACATTTATTAACTCTTGATTGTAAAAAAAAAACGACGTGTGTTAATGATAATGGACATTTGGTGTGGATATATAGTCCTTTGTATGAATGATGAACGGGCATTTGAAAAGTATATAAAATGCTGGGACGCTATTGCTACGAAGGTCAGAAAATATGGAGCACGAACGAGATGACATAGAAGAGCACGAATGGGATGACATAGAAGTCGACTATCCTCCCGAAGTTCTCGATGAAATTGAACAGATCGAGAAATCATATATTCTCAGAAAAGTAAGCGTTAACTGTTTTTAAACTATCACAAATGCATTTTTATAAGCAAGTGACAATTTTCGTAAGGTAAAAATAGAGGGGGAAAAAAAATACAAGTTTGATTTTAATCTTGTTTAGAAAATAAGAGAATTATTCCGTAAGAAAAATGACTTGATCGTTCAAAATGAAGTATGTTTTTAATCTTATTTTTTTTTCTTACGTATTGTAATCAAAAGCAAATTTTCTCGAAGAAATTTTATTCTTACACTGAAAACAAATGTCTTTAATGAAGAAGTATTTTATTAAGAAGTCATCAACCACAAAAGAGGGACAAAATGAAAACAATAGACCTGGGTCTTCAAACGACTCAACGCCGGTATGTAAGCTTATATATATATATATATATATATATATATATATATATATATATATATATATATATATAATTAGGGTTTAAAATATGTCTCGTATAAAAAGGACAGATTACAGAGAACGTTCAAAAAATGAAGTAGACAATTTTTTAGACTCTTAAAGGAAACAAATTTTGAAACTTTTATTTTTTGAATGCTGTTTTAAGGGGGAAAAATCAGCATGATAAATTTTTTCTAGAAATTTTTGAATAAAAAAAAAATCATTTCTCATATGAAGAATTATTTTATCAAGGAATCCTCCAAGGCAACACAAAATAGACCAGGAACCTCAACGACAAGCTCCTCGAATGACATTGATACAGTACAAGTATGTATGATTTATAAAAATATTTTTCCCTCGCAAATTTTAAATGTAATGCAAGATATATCATTGTTTTTTTTTTATTCCCAGCAGGATTCAAATGAAACTGATTCGACGAACAGTGTTTCCTTAACGGATCAGAATGCAACGCTGTCCGAGGAACCCTCAAATTCGGTATGTTCATTTTCCATCCTAAAAATTAACATTTTCCCTGTATCAGATATATTTATTTTTTACACACTCTCTTTCTTTTAAAGAAAGGTAACTCCAAGAAAAACAAAGCAAAAGGGAAGGTATTAGCCACCAAAAAGAAAACAGGGGGAAAAAGTAAGGTACACCACTAGTTTTTCACTACTATATTATAGCTAAGTATTGCACTAGCATCGAATATGAAAAAAAAAATGAATTTTACTTTTTCCCCCTTCTTTTTAGCATCGGGAAATACACAAAGTCAAACCCCTGAATTACATGGAAATAGATTAGATAGGGGTAGGGGGGTGCACGAGGAAGGTTCACATGATAGACCGTCCACGTCGTCTGCCACGACACATGAAGAGGACTCTGGTCCTTCTCTCCCTAACCAAAGACCTGACGACCCTGTTTTAGATAAATTTTTGAAAAAATATGATAGGATTATCAAAAGAGGTCACCAAGAAGGTACCATTCAAAAAGAATATAATTTTGCTTTGGAAAATTTACATTTATCCTACGAGGATCTTGAAGAACAGTTAAGAACGTTATATCAAAACGAGCATCAAGTTTTTAAAATAAATTTTTCTATGGGCATCGTATTACGAAATGCTGAGGGGGAGTTGCGATACTTTTACGCCTCCGGAAACGAAAATGCTTTATTAGAACCTTTTCAAATTTCAAGGCAAGTAGATGTTGATTCATTAATTTTGCGCTTGCGAACTTTAGATATTTTACAAACAGCCCTTCAAGCGCGACCTGATTCAAAATGGTCTGTCTACGTTGTAACCAATGTCAGATGGGTGGTTACGAGAACAAATTACGTTTTAGGCGCCGGTCGAGCACTTCCGGACTATATTAAGAAAAAGAGATGTATCGTAGCATTAAATACCAATAGCCACGAAGGGAGTTTGATCGAGGATAACCTATGCGCGTTTCGATGTTTGGCATATCATAAAAAACGCAACAGAAAAGGGTTAGAGCGGCCGACATTGGGGTATTTTAGGGAATTTGTAGGGGAAAGAGTTTCGAAGAAAATCCATTTCAAAGGGCTATGTCTAAATGATATACCAAAATTTGAAAGCACATTTGACATCAACGTCAACATATTTCAGTTGTTCGAGGACGACAGTTGCGTCAATTTGTTTCGGTCTAGGGGGGTCTATGGGGATACGATGAATTTGAATTTGTATGAAGCCCATTTAAGTTATATTACTGACTTGAAAGTGTACTGTAAAAAATACGAATGTATTACGAATGGATCTTTTTCCAACGCATGCCAAAGTTGCACGTCATGAAAAAACTTGCAAAGAAGCTACCAGATTCGTCTCCCCGGGGGGATATTACGCGCGACCTAGACACATTTTTGAAGAGCTTGAATATTTGAATATAAAAGTAGATGAAGACCTTCGCTTCTATCCATTTTTTATCACGTACGACTTTGAATCATTGTTACTTAGAGACGATTTACCACCACCCTCGTCCAATTCGACCTGGACTCAAGAACACCATCCTGTCTCATTTTCTATGTGTTCTAATGTACCTGGTCATACGCATCCCGTGTGTGAAATTGATTCTAATATTTCAAATTTAATTTCAAAATTTGTAGAGCGAGCGAGGGAAATTCAGAACACAGCTAAGAAATACATGAAAACTAGGTTTGTCAATGTGTCGAAGAAACTCACACTCGAATCTAAAAAGTTACAGGAATTATCTGAAGAAATTCAGGACGAAAACGACAGTGACGATGACAATGACAATGACGAGAAAAAAGCTATCAACACACCTTTGCTAAATCACATTAGACGAATCCAAAGCAAACTAGAGACTTACATGAACGAGATCCCAGTTCTCGGTTACAATAGTTCAAAGTATGATTTAAACTTGATCAAATCCAAATTCGCAGAGTGTTTAAAATTAGCGACCAGCAAGAAAAATTTTGTGGTCAAAAAATGCAACCAGTACATGTGTATAAGCAACGGAGAGTTTAAATTCCTTGACGTTAGCAATTTTGTCGCCCCAGGTTTCTCGTACGACAAGTTCATTAAATCATACGAAATAGAACTGCATAAATCTTGCTTCCCGTACGAATTCCTGACCTCATTTGCAACACTTGACCATCCAGAACTCTCTCCCTACGAAGCGTTCTTTTCATCCTTAAAAAATTGTAATGTTCTAGAAGAGGAGTATAGGCGATACAAAACATTAATAGATGTAGATAAGTACGCAGAAAACGTAGCGTTGAAAAAAATGAATTTAAAACGCAAACCTTTAACTGGTCGGGAAATTTATCAAAATCTCTGCGCTATATGGCAAGAACGCGGCATGCGGACAATGCGCGACTATTTGATATACTATAACAATTTAAACGTAGTACCCTTTTGTAAAGCCGTGACGAAAATGCTACAGTTCTACATGTCGCGGAATATCGATCTGTTTAAAACATGCATCAGTGCACCGGGAGTCGCGCGGGAAATCGTGTTTAGATCAGCTGCTGGAAAAGCCCACTTCGCGTGTTTTGATAATCAAAATAAAGACACTTATAACCTGTTCAGAAAGGGGATGTGTGGGGGTCCTGCTATAATATTTCATCGGTATCACGAACGTAACAAGACATTCATCAGAAATAATAAAAGTAAACCATGTAAGAAAATCGTAGGCTACGATGCTAATGCGCTGTATTTATGGGCCTTAAAACAGGACATGCCCACTGGACCGTTCACGATAAGAAAACATGAAGACAATTTTCACCTAGTCAAACGAGATAGATACCTAAAAGCTTTGTATTACTTAGAATGGTTAAAGCAAAAGAATAATTTAAATGTTGATCACTATTTTAATGCGGGTAGGGAATTCCGTATTGGTCCGTATCGCGTCGACGGATTTGACAAGGACAATAAAAAAGTCTACGAATTTAACGGTTGTTATTTTCACCATCACGACTGTCCCCTTACCGCGCACATTAAAGACGCAAAATGGCTAGCAGCTTCAAGAAAAGTTCGTAAGCGCGAGCAAGAACGCACCGAATATATCCGAAATCAAGGGTACGAGATCGAAATCACGTGGGAGTGCGAATACCAAGAATTATTGAAAACGTCTCCAGATTTCAAAGAATTCATTGATATGCAACGCCGACAACGTCCCCTTGAACACCGAACCACACTTACTACAGAAGAAATTTTAAGCGCGATCCGAGAGAAAAAAATATTTGGTGCTGCGGAAGTCGATATCCACGTTCCCGATCATCTTCTCGATCATTTCCGTGAAATGTCTCCTATATTTTGTAACGCAGAAATTCCTTTCGATGCAGTTGGTAACTATTCTCAAGAAACAGCGCGAAAGTTACACGTCTCTGAAAATCCGCGACGGTTATTAGTTGGTGGTATGCGTGCACGCAGAATTTTATTAGCAACTCCTTTAATAAAGTGGTACTTAGAACATGGACTGGTCATCTCGCGTGTTCATCAAGTCATAGAATATACGTCTAATCCTTGTTTCGCGAGTTTTAGGAAAGAAGTTAGTGATGCTCGTCGTCGCGGAGATAGCGATCCTCGCTTCGAGATCTTTGCCGATACAATGAAATTGATTGGTAATAGCGCGTACGGTTCTATGATAATGAATAAAGAAAAACATACAGACATTACATATTGCGCGAGTAAAGAAAAAGCAGGCTATTTCGCTTCCAAAAAACGCTTCCGGACCTTAACTGAACTGGATAATAATTATTTTGAAATTGAACTCGCTAAAACGCGTATAAATTTAGATTTACCTATACAAATTGGTTACTTTGTGTTGCAATACGTTAAACTGAGAATGCTTGAATTTTATTATGACTGTGTCGATAAATATTGCAATCGTGAAGACTTTCAGTTAATGTCTATGGATACTGATTCCTTGTATATGGCTAGTTCAGCCGAGAACTGGTCAGATCTCATAAAACCCAGCATGCTGACTCTGTTCGATCAAGACAAAAATAACTGGTTTCCCCGCTCGCAGGCCCCTGAAGCGGCAGCCTTTGATCGTCGCGAACCGGGTCTATTTAAAGAAGAATTTATAGGGACGGCAATGGTAGCGCTTTGCAGTAAGACGTATTGCGTGGAAAACAATGTAGACGTTCGAATTAGTAAATTTAGCTGTAAAGGATTAAATAAATGCAATTTCAGTCATCCGCTCTCGCTGTATAAACAAGTATTATTTAATAAATCAGTTGCAGGTGAAACGAATCGCGGTTTCCGAGCTCGTAACAATACAATATTCACCTATACTCAACATAGACAAGGTTTAACTTCGTACTACCCCAAGCGAAAAGTGTTAGACGACGGTGTATCGACGACTTTCCTCGACATTGAACTTTGCCCCCAAGAGAACCCGTAGCACCCCCCTTACAAAACAAATGGACTGGTCACTGTGTATTAGGGTAAAACCCATTCAGCGGCGGGGCGGATCAGATAATAGTTTTCATTGTTTTTATATTTATGTATGTGGGTATATGGAATATTTTTTTTTTTGTTTAGGTTTAGTAGAGTTTTATTTTGAAAAAAGAGTTTTGTATATTTTTGTTTAAAATCAAAAGATTGAAAAAACAAAATGGGTTTTTAACCTATTCCCCCCTCCGGGTACATGGGTTTGACTTTGAATGTTTTCCCCGCCACCCTCGATCTGCACTGTAGAAAGCAAAGATGTGGCGACTGGTAGCGATTTTGAGTGTAATGACAAGCGTTAAATGCGAACTAGATCAAGTATGCAAAGTGCAGGGAAACATTGTCCTTTGCAACAAGCTAACAGAAAGAATGACATGCGAGGATGTTGGAATGAAGCTGAGGTCGGCGGAGAGACTAATCCTGAAAGCTCCTAAAAGCCGTTTGATCAAGATCACCCCTAAATGTCTACCAAAGTTGAGGACAGTTGATGTGGGAGGTACTGACCTGTTAACCTGTGACGATTTCAAGGGATTTCCCCTAGTGATCATTAACAGGAGGATCTGTGGAGAATCGGTCAGTGGTTTTTATTATTTATTTTCTCAGTTATTTTTATGAAAATTGTTCATGTAGTTTATAATTTTCCACTCATTTTTTTTTAAACAGACTACGTTGTCATCCACCACCCAGACCACAAGGAAACCTCCTCGAATTCCGGTGAAAACCCGACTTCCTCCCAGCACCACGACAGGTACGTAATATATATATATATATATTTATGGAAATAAATAGATGTATATTGTGTGTGTGTGTGAATTTTATTTTTAATTTTTTTTTTTTCAGTCGCAACGTCAACGACCAATACATCAAGCACCACAGAGTCGACACTGAATGCCTCCAGCACCGTTGAGTTCTTGAAAACCACGCTGAAACCAGACTTTGATGCAGTCAAGGAGAAGGGTAAATATATTTTTATTTTTTAGAAATCTATGTTTTATTTATTTCGAGGTGAAAAAAAAAAATATTTCTAAATATTCTAATAAAAACTTTTTAAATTTATTTTTTTTGTTTTTTAGAGCATGTCTTAATGACAGCTGTCATCTTTCTCTCCTGTCTGACGTTCTTGATGGCGATCCTGATTTGTCTATTCCTGAACAAGAAGAAACTAAGGCGGCTAAAGCGCACTAGAAAACTTCCGATGGCAGAAGGTCTAGGCAGTTCGGATGTAATTTTTATAAACACGCGTAGGACGGGACGTTATTCAGAGACGAAATTTGAGTGAACTTGTTTTTTTGTTTTATATGTTTCCACAAACGCTTTTTTTTAATTAGATGCTACTAGTTGTACATTTTTTCGCTCGACAACCTACATTTTTTTTGTTGCTTTTATAACGCGGTGGTATTGACCTAAAAGTGTTGTATATAATTTGTAGCGCGTTTTTTTTTCTTTTGTATATAACTTTTGTATTGATTTCATTTGAATATGTTACGTTTTGTACTTCATTCCATGATGCAAAATTTCTCCCTTTCCAATTGTCTTCTTCAAAATATTCGTCTTAAGTCTTCGTTGTAGAAAAAAAAAATTGTTCACGCACTGTAAGAAGTTGCTTTTGTATATAACTCTGTATTGATCTCATTTGAATATGTTACGTTTTGTACTTCATTCCATGATGCAAAATTTCTCCCTTTCCAATTGTCTTCTTCAAAATATTCGTCTTAAGTCTTCGTTGTAGAAAAAAAAATTGTTCACGCACTGTTTATACATTTTAAAAAAAAAAAAACTTCCCTAGAATGCGTTGCATTAAAGACTTCTCTTTTTTTTCTATACTTGTGCAAACTTGTCAGATCAATGATTTCAATTATCTCTGGGTCATCTTCGTCGATCTCGTTTTGTACAGTCTTTAAAAAAAATCTTTTTGTAATTATTTTAAAAAATCATGTGTTGCATTAATTATTAAGATCATTTTCTTTTGTATCTTAAGTAAAAAAAAAACTTTGTACATTTAAAAACAACGCCTGGAAAAAAACTTGTATCGCAATCGAAAAAAAAAAAATAAATGAATTTAAAAACTTTATTCTGTTGTTGGTGTTACATTCATATAGAAATCCAGGTTGAAGGAATTTTAATTCCGGGAGGTAAAGAGTCTCCACTTTTCCCGACAACACCTATTCTTTTATCAGTTTTGATATCTTTGGTCACAACAGGTGATGGTTTAGATTCCTTTAATCGTAGATACTCCTCTTTTGGTACGAGAACATATTCAGTGGACATGTTTAGACAGTTCCGGAAGTAGTGGTTTTAGCAAGACCGGAAGAAATCCGTGTCGTCTCCGTAACAATGATTTCTTATGTTTACCCTTCTTCTTAGCCAGTTGACGAAGAACGTGTCGATATTTGTACAAACTTTTAATAAAAGTATCCGAGGGAATGACTGCCCGATTATGAATCACGTTATAAGTGACTTCCAGTAACGCTTTCAGTTGCTGCACACTAATGGTTTCTAGCAGTACTCGTCGCTGTCTGACAGACGCAGTAAGCTAATAAGTTTAAGAAAGCCCAGTTTCGTTTAAGTCTTGTGCTCATCGTTTCATGTACACCGTCAACAGGTCCCCGGGAAATATTCCCGTTCGTAATGCGTAGTCTCTGTTGCAACTGACTGTCAGGTCTATTAATAAGTAGGAATAAGGTTTTTGCGTCGCTTTTTCGTAAGCATCCAGGAAATATTTTGTCTGTCCAGGATAGAGTTGTGTAGCCAGAAATTTGACTTGAAATTTATCTCGAGGGTTCTTAAAAAGAACTAGGTACTGACAGTTGAGAGAAATAACTCGACTATACTTGCCTTGAGGAAACAAATTTTGAGAAATAAATATGACAGATATATTCATGTGATGCACGTGAATAGTAAATAATTCCATGTAATCAAAGGACTGGATGACCCTGTAAACCAGGTCGTCTAACACCAAAAATAACCCTCCTTCTTTCTCGCTCCATTCCGATAAATCTTCTTTGGTAGGTAGCCCCTCGTGGAAGAGAACGGACGAATCGTTATCGCGTATTTCTTGAAATGCTGGCTGCCATTGAGAATAGGCGTACACGAGGTTACGAATAGGTTTTGAGAAAACTTCCTGATTGTTTAAAATTCGTTGAGTAAATCTAGTTTTACCACTCTGACTGGGGCCGCTCACGAATAAAGAGAAAGGTACGCGGAAAGCTAAATCACTAGGCTTCATCTCGGAGAAAAATTAAATGATACTGTTTGTTTTTTATTTTTTTCATAGATGTATATATAAACATATCGCGACTCGATGTCTGATATAAAAGTAGACTGGAAAGGTAAACGTAAAATTAAATGCATTATAAATCAGGGACATTCTGTGACAGTATCGAGACGAAAAGAACGTTATTACGTTAAAGTTAAAAAAGGAAGAAGGGATATTTCCCTGTCACCGGAAATGTGGACCATGCTATGCGATCTAAAGGAGACCGTGATTATTTTAAATCGATTGGCGTGAAACATTTTACCACTCAAGGAGAAGCCAAGAGCAATTACGTCGAACGTGTCATAAGAACTTTAAGAAGTTTGATACACAGATACTCGAAGAAAGCGCGTTCGTTTCGATACATCGATAAATTAGAATCTCTAATCCAGAATTATAATATAACGCCTCATAAAAGTCTGGGTTATAAGGCACCCTCAGAAATCAACAAACAGAATGAAGTTGATCAGATTATTTCTCAGTACTTGACCAAACCAACTGTAAAGCGGAAGATTAAAAAAGCGGGGAAGCAGAAAATCAGGAAACCGAGTTCGCCTTTTCGTTTTAAAGTGAACGATACCGTCCGCATATCGCACCTGAAACATCCCTTTGAACGCGAATTTATGGAGAAGTTTACGGGGGAAATTTTCGAGATTAAATCTAGATTTTTAAAGCAAAATATACCCATGTACAAATTACAAGATCTAAATGGACAGGAACTGACGGGGAGTTTTTATCAAGCAGAATTGCAGAAAGTACAAAAGCCCGAGGATACTGTATGGGAAATAGAAAAGATACTGCGTAAAAAACGACAAAATAAGACGTATGTGCTAGTAAAGTGGTTAAATTTTCCTCGTTCATTTAACTGTTGGATTCCGGAGAGCGATGTACGCAATTTGTCGTAATGGATTTTTACATGGTCATCTCGAATCGCGATTCTTTACATTATTATTCTCATAACGTCCCAACCGATTTCAGGATTCACGCACCGAACACGAGTCTAAGAGGCCGTTGGTATGTCGGTTTATGCGAACTGAGTATCGAAGTAGAGCAGAATTGTGAAATGCTCGTGTTTTTGGATATTTGTACGGAAACGTTCATCAGAAACGAGAAGAGACCGTTACTGCGCAGATTGTTACTGAATGCGGGACAAATTAACGTCGCTTTTCAACACGTTATGTATATACCGGTTCAAACAAATGACTTTCATTCTATTCGAGTGCTTGTAGAAAGTTCCGGGTCTCCTAAATCAGACATTACGTGTCTTTTACATTTCAAGAAATATCCGTTTATCTGAAAAATGCGGACTTCTAAAGTGTACGTTGCTGACACTAAGAAATGGACGGATTTCTTTGTGAATACAGCTACGACACCAATGATTAATAATTCTTATCGTCAGCGAGGGGGTAACCTGGGGAATGGAACTCTGAGCACTTCTCACATTGTCCCCGTAGATACTCATTACATGTCGCGAGAGAAACGAACGACGTCACAGGTGCCAGAAATCACTCTCGTTTCGTCCGCACAAAGAGACGTGCAACAAGCTCAGTCAGAATTGCGTCGCAAAAGGAAGAAGAAGAAGAAGAAGAAAAGAGGTCAAAAGAGAAAGCGTAATGATAATTTCGATTAGTTAGACATGGACTCTGAAACGCCTCTCATGCGTAAACGATTTTCGTCGCGACTTAAGGTCGCTAAAATGATGGCCGGTTTATTGCTAGTAACTCCTTTTTTGATCGTATTCGGAATGACTGTTGATCTGTGGAATAACGCGCGAAAACCCGACGTACTCGATTCCGGGGATGCTAGCAACACGACGAATGATTGCGACTACTCGAGAATATTTCCACTGACCAAAACTCTGCATGTGGGTGTTTGTGTTTATAAAGGAACATTGACCATAGACTTTAGACGCTTAGCAAACAACAGACCTACTTTAACGGGAATTCAATTCGATGCTATGCAATGGTATTATCTAAAAAGAACTTTACCATTTATCGACCGAGCTCTCAGCGCCTTACAATCCAGACGCGATTACTCTCGCAATATAACCACAATCCTACCTCGGTAACGCGTAAACAGCAGCATGGATTCCATACAAGAAGGTCTTCCAAGAGAATTGTTACTATTTCATCTCCCCGTAACTCAAACAGCAGTAACTAGAACATATTATGTGGACTGTCGTCCCGTGTCTCAAATAAGTGAGACAGGACCCGTGGAATTCCATGTCGCGGGAACAGGGGACTACTTGGATTTGAAAAAAAGTTTACTATACATTAAAGCTCGAATCGTAAAGGCAGACGGAACGTCATTAAGTCCCGATGAGAAAGTAGGTCCAGTCAACAATTTTCTACACAGTCTCTTTAATCAGATCGACATCTCGCTTAACGGAAAACAATTTCCCAGCAGTGGTGGGGCTACCTACGCTTATAAGGCGTACCTGCAGAACTTACTGAATTACGGGGAGGAAGCTAAACAGACTCAACTGCAGTGCTGCTTATTTTTCAAAGACGATGCCTCTTACATGGATGTCAGTAATCCTAACGGCGCTAATTCTGGACTGTACTCTCGTACGGTTTTTACAAAACAGAGCAAACCTTTTGATCTCGAAGGACCTATCTTAGAGGATGTGTGTCGACTAAATCGATTCGTGTTAAACGGGGTCGACGTAAACTTAAAACTCTACAGACAAAACCCTTCCTTTTGTATAATGACTGCTGAAACAAACCCCAACTATAAAATCATATTCGATGATGTCATTTTCCGAGCTTGTAGAGTACAGGTATCACCCGGAGTTATCGTGGGTCATAACAAAGCTTTAGAACACGGCACTGCTAAATACCCATTCATTCAAACGGATGTAAAAATGGCTTCCATAGCTTCTGGACAGACTCGATTTATATGGGATAATATCTATCTCTCCCAGTGTCCTAGTAAAATCGTGTTAGGACTGATATCTACGGAGGCTCAGACGGGGAATTATTTAAAGAATCCTTTTAATTTTCAGACGTTCGGAGCTAGGCAAATAGGGTTGTTTGTAAATAATGTCAGCGTACCCGGACAACCATATAAAATTGACAACGACTGCTACATATCTGCCTATAAAAGTTTATTCGATATTGTCGATAAAAACCAGATGGATTCGGGTAACAACATAGATCGAGACGATTGGAAAGAAGGGTACGCTCTTTATGGTTTCATCTTACAACCGCAGTACGGAAATGATGATAGTCTTCCTTTAATTAACCAGGCCAGTGTCCGACTGGAAATCGCTTTCGCTCAAGCTCTTATGGAAACCGTCTCGTGCATTTTGTATGCGGAATTTCCGACCTACTTTGAAATAGACAGTACCAGAAATGTGATTCTTAACCTTAATTCATCCCCATGAATGGACAGGCTTTAGCAAATCTCTGTCGCACAGATGCGATATTAGAAGAACAATTCAGAGGCGTATTTTCCGTCGATAATTTACCCTTCCATGTGCCTCGATATCCTAGTGCATACATTGTAAATACAGCGCCCTCTTCAGACAGGGGCGAACACTGGTTAGCGATTTATTTTTCTTCGTCGAGACATTCATTTGTATTTGATAGTTTTGGGAGAAAAGAGACTTTACCTTCTCCGATTCGTTCATTTATTTTTCGGAATAGTGTAGCTTGTACTTGTAATACCAAAAGAATACAAAATATTCATAGTCAGACTTGTGGATTGTATACCTTATTATTTTTACTTGTAGTCAGTAGATACTGTGATATATTTCATTTTCAACGCTTCTTTGACAATGATACATTGCAAAACGATTTTTATGTATACCAAACTGTTTGTTCTATATTTAACTTCAAATAATAAAAAAGAGTAATTACAGTGGAAAAACATATTTTTTTTTTATTTCATATTTAAAATTTAGCACTGGTGATCTTTCAGAGTCAACATTTTTTTTATTCCATATTCAACATTTCAGTTTTGAATTCCGCACTGGACATCAATGATTTTAAAAATGTCTCTCCATGTGAATTAGTGTCATTGGTCATTAATCTGAATTGACGAAGTATGTCTGAAGCATCCATTTTGTCGAAACATTCCTCCATGAACATGTCTCTCTGTGTACCCCAACTTGTCAGACATCCCGTGTCCATGTGGTGCGTTTGACTGGGGTGTTCAGTCGTGCAGCCATGGCAATTTTTTCTAGCCATTTCGGAGACTTTTTCTTTTAAATACTCCCGAATGATCCTCTTCATTGTCTCTGTTGAAGTATAGAACGTACAATTGAATTTTTCCCCGTAATATTCCCTGAATCTCTGCCATTCGTTTGCTGATAAACAAATGCCAAGTTTGGTAGGAAAGGGGGTCTGCACTTGGAAATTGAAAATCCTTATGTCGACGATGATGTGGGGTGCTTGTGGGAAAAACTTCACCGTTATTCTTTTGTCTCCTCTTCCATTGTGTCTTAGATCCCATGTTCTGCCGTCTGTCATGTGATTTTTCTGCAATAACTGGATGTGTTCATCAATCTCTAGCACATGGGTCAGAAGACAACCGAATTCATCTCCAGAGAGGGTAACACTCTTATTCTGGTAAAAGTTATTCTGGAGTTTAAAATTTCGGTCTCCTGTGGTGACACCCATGGTCACTCGTTTGCTCAATTTAATTAGATCTTCCATGTTGGTCTCTTCTCGAATGTAGTTTACTTTCTCGAATGTAGTTTACTAGAAACTGTGAGGAAGGACTGCAAGATCAGTCTCTATTTATAATAATACTTAAGCGCTGTCCTGTGCATTTTCCGTATCTTCCTAATGATAATGTCCATTTGTGTCAACACGTTCCCCGTCTCCAGAAGACATTTCTCGTATTCTTCGTTTAGATGATAAATGATACAAAGATCATCAACTGGAAATAATTTTGGCTCGTAATCCGTAGGTTCGGGAGAAATTGTCCATGCTCGATACCCGAGGGCTTGTCTTAACCTATTTAGATTCTCGAGTATCCTCAAGACAAAGACTGGTTGAGCATGTTTCCGAGATTTCTTTTTGTAATAATATATATCTTGTATAATTTGTTGTTCTCTTCTATACATCTCCTGATTAATTACCTCTTGACACATGCTTTGAAGGGATTCCATTGCTTCTGGTACAGATGATATTCAGGGAGACGTACATATATATACATGCAATGCGCAACATTAAAATGAATAATGTTTAAAGGATTAATTGTTATGTGACAGGAACATGCATTTAATTGATAAATGCGACTATAACCAAAGATAAATAACGTATACTAGACGTATTGGAATGTTTCATGAACAACATTTAAAATGATATGTGTGTCTATATTTCCATAGGAACATACATTTCTATGATAAATGTGTTCTCTGCATATGGGTTGTGTCAAACGCACATCTGAAGATAAATAAACATGTCTATTATCGAGAAACGTTTGGACATTTTAGTTAATATATAGGTTTTCCATATATGCATAAATATCAGAACATTGTATTTCGTACCAAAAAAAAAATTGCGTAATATCCATGTATACGGGGAACACAGAATTTTATTGTAACTTTATAAAATCAGTTGACATATTTGTGTAAAATATCAGATTTTCAGAGAAAAAAAATATCATTCAAACCATTGTCTTGATGAAAACAGACATACACTTTTTATTATTTTGTTAATGTTCAAACTTCCGTTTTTTTAAAAACAGAAAAAAAAACCAAGCAGTGTCCACTTATGATTTTGAATTGATTTTTTTGATTACGTATAGTCTTATACACGAGGTACGATGATGGTTACTTCTTTGTTGTATTTCACGGCACACTGCTTAATCGATTTATAATAAATTTTCCAGTCACCCCCAGCAAGACCACATCCAATTTTGAACGGAAACGCAATTCTTTTGAATGATGTTTCTCCTACTTTATTTAGACATTGCTGAAACCACTCGATTCTTTGATTAACAGTGTCTTTAAATGGAGGAACTGATCTTTGATAACGTTTGTAGCAGTGTCCAAAGTCATATTGAGCCAGCATGCAGATTATTGCTGGAGAATTAGACTGCTGGTATATTTCTATAGTCCCTGGTGTTCCTCTTGTTTCCATCGTGGCCAGGTTCCGATATTGCAGTCTTACGCGTTTTCGGTATATATCTGCAAATGGATATTTTTCTGCAATCTTTAATGCTAATCCGTGAGCTTCCACTGTTAAACAGTTTACTTGATGACAAATGCAATCAACATCAGAAACGTTTAGAATATCACCGTATCTTAAACGAAAGGACATCTTCAAAAATCAGATCACTATATATAATAAGGTTTGCATCCAAAACAAACTGGGCTTATAGGGAAAACTGGGTGTCAAACCTTTTCCGAGCGATATTCTGTAAAAAAAAAAAAACCAGGCGTATAGTACTTTTCTGGGTGTATGTCCATTTATATACTATGGTGTGTGTTTATTCAGGTGTGCCGAACAAATCTGTACTGTAATTCCGGGCGTATAAATTCTCATAAAAAAAACTGGGTGTTAAGCACTTGTCCTACCTATAAAAGTATACCTATTGTCGTGTTTCATGAGAAAAACTGGGCGTCTAGTACTTTTCAGTCCTATAGAGTTTATATAGCAAACTGGGCGTATAGCACTTTCCGGGCGTATAAAGCAGGTACGAATTGTGCCATTATATACTACTTCTTTCGTATTCCAATGACGGTTTTGAGAGGATGGAGAATTTAAAACAAAGGTTGTATAATCGCAATACTTTTTTGTTGTTCTCTATTAGTATTCACTATAACGTATAGATATGATTTCCACCAAAGTAATACATTCAGAAATTTATTTGCTGATTTTTATTCTCCAAGAATTTTAGGTGAAGAAACATTGCTAGCTTGACTTCAAAGAGACGGGCATCGGATCCCCTGAGCTGATTTTCATTTTGTCCCCAATGGTTGATGTAGCAATTTTTTCGAATTCTTTGTTCTTAATTATCAATATGGCAGGGATTCTGTACAATGTTGGTGATGTCGTGAAGAGGCTCGCAGGGTGGCATCTCATGTAGGTGGAGCAAATCAGAAATATTGTCGTTGGTTGTCAGTAGTGCTGGTGGTCTCTGGAGAGCTGTTGTAAGTTCTTCCTGCATCTCATTTTTGCTTTTATTAGTCATCTACTGGTGAAACAGGTCATTTTTCGACACCCATTTGATCATGATTAGGCAACTGTATAAAAAGGCCCATGGGCCACATTGCTCACCTGACAACTGCAGCTAGGAAAAAAGCAAATATATTCAGTATTGAAAAGCTTAAATGCGTAAGTGGTCCAGACCTATCACTTAAAGAGGAGTATCATTTAAACAAACTTGAATCTATACTAAGAAAGGATGCTTACCAGTGTTGTTTGGGGGCCTGATAAAAAAAAATCTTTGTACGAGTTGTCGAAATTTTTCGTACGTCTTATGTAGCATTCTCTATCCAGAGTTGTTTTCCGCTACGCTCTCAACACTTCTGTCAACGCTCGTTGTACAAATTTTAAACGGTGAAAATTTGAAATTTAAACAGTAATTAATTATTGTAATTTTCGATTGATTGATTGATTGTCTATTGTTTAACACCAAGTCGGCAATATTTCAGCCATGTTTCGGCGGAAAATAAAGACTCGATAATTTATCATTTATTTTAAATCTATCATCCCTCAAAACGACTTATTTTCAGAGTTTTTAGGGAACTATTTTGCGGAGTAAAAATTAAAATCTTAATAAAAAAAAATCCTTTTAAGGTGTAAAAAATGAAAATAAATAATTATTTTCGATAAGAAATATAATTAAAATATAATTAAAAACTAATACAACTTTTAATCATTTACAATTTTCCCAAGAATCTTGTATAACAAGCGTTGACAGAAGTGTATGTGGGTGCATAGCGTGAACGACAACTCTGGATAGAGAATGGAATACCTCGTGTTTTACTACTACTACTAGTAGTAGATAGTTTGTAATCATCATGTCAGCAAGTATTATTTAAAAAGAAACTTAACAAAAAACAATATAACCAAACTTAAAAATATCATCTTCCTTCCGGAAAGTAAACGAAGAAGCGACAGAAGTTCACCGCGATTCAGAGTCTGACAACACGGAGAAAATTCCGGTCGACTCTACAACTACTAGTATAATTGTGAGAATACATTCTGATAAGTATAATACAGATATTCCACAACCAGATGCTACAAATTATGAAGAAAATGATAATGTTCAGCGTGATTCAAATAATTCGAAAGACGAAAATGACACTTTGATGAAGTATGACTCGGATAATTATGAAAGTGAAAATGACAGTGGCACTAAGTGTATCTCGGATAATTCTGAGAAACTTGTGCCTGTACCGGATTCTCGCTTGTTCACACGTGTGAAATATGAAAAAAAAATATTTATTTGGTTTTACTTCAGTGTTGCAAAAGGGGGGTACTGTGCAAACTCTGTGAACTGTTTGACCGTGAGATCGGACAATCTGTTGAGGGAGTAAAATCACTGAGTTCCCATCCTATCAGAAAACTCCTGAAGCATGAAAAATCCAAAATGCATTGCAAATCAGTTGAAAAATATGTGGCCACAAATGCAGTAAGTGGGGGATCAGTTATCAACATGTTGCAAAAGGCAGCAGAAAGAAACATATCAGAAGAGAAAAATATTAACACCAAGTACATGGAAACCGTAATAAAATCAGTTGTTTTCACAGTGAAAAATAGGTGGGCATTGGATAGTGTATCATCTCTTGTAGGGTTTTTGAAAGAAACCAATGCACAGGATGTTGTTAACTTCATGCAGAAACATTCTGATTTGACATACACCTCATCCTTTTCTTAGTAGCATTAATACAGTTATGGAGGAAGATCTATTGAAATGTCTGAATGAGGCAAAGTTTTATGCCTTACTAGCTGATAAAGTCATCAGATGAGAGTCGCAGGGAACAGTTTGTCATATTGGCACGGTTTAAACGGAATGGAAAGGTTGGAGACCACTATCTTGGACTTATAGAAGTTCAGCGCACTGATGCAGAAAGCCTGAAGAAAGAAATAGAGAGATTTCTTATCGCTAAAGGTATCAGAGTGGAAAACGCCATGTTTGTTGGATTTGACGGTTGTAATGCAATGAGTGGATCAAACAAAGGTAATTTACGAGATGTCCGAACTCATCACAACAATTTTAATTTTGAAAGTTTTACCATTCCTCAATCATACCACAACAATTTAATTTGATCTAAATTTTCATTTAAAACTTTCCATTTACTCTTTTAAATCTTTTGTAGGTCTTCAAAGAAGATTCAGACATTTAGTTCCCCATCAAATCTATATTAACTGTCAAAATCTAGCTTTGTGTGTAAACCATCTGACATATCCTGTTATTGACAGGGTAGATAGCGTGCTGATTGGTGTGTGGAAAATGTTCCATTACTCGCCAAAGAAGTTTGCTCTTTTCAAACAGGTTCAGGAATCATATGGAATGAAAAAGTTTGACACTTATTAGAGCTTCTGCCACTCGCTGGCTCTCCTATGGCAGGGCTTGCATCAGACTTGTTGATCGTTATGTGGAGGTAAATGTTTTAAAACTAGTTAATCTTAATCAAAAATAATATTAATTAAGTAATATAATTGGCATTGAGCTTGTGTTGTCTAAACGTGTATGAATTAATTGACTCTTAATCAAAGCAATATTATTGAATTAACTCAGTGAAACTCATAATGAGTTGACATTACTGTATCGTAATATGAAATGAATTTTAATCTTAATATATATTTCGAATTCTTTTCTTAAGAATTTGTAATGTTCAACAGTTACCCTAGATGCGGTTCAACAGATACCTAGATGCGGTTCTCGATCAGAAATATGAGCCTAAGTATAATGGTGTGAGGGAGCAGATATTTGAGAAGAATTTTATGGCAACAGTTCTAGTTCTCTTTGATCTTCTTAAGCCAGTTGTACGCTTTAGTGACTTCTTACAAGGAAACTAGGGCTGTGTATTGAGCAAAAACAATCGATACGATACAATATTTTACAATGCGATATTCGATATATTGGATTCTTTAACAAGTCTATCAAAAAGTCTCATAAATCATATAATGCATGAATTTTACAAAAACAAATTGTTTTATAACTCATTTCGAAGTTCTTGTTTCACTGTCATTACAAATTACACTTGAAATTCAAACTTTTAACGACTGTGAAATCAACATGTTAAAATAAAGTTGCTAATGTATTTTGTAATATTTATCTTAGATGTGCTATCTCTTTAATAATTATATTATTATTGATCAATTTTAATTCATAACAGTGAAAATATAACCTTTGATGATTGAAATTCCCAACTTTTTCACGGAGTTACAAGAAAATCTGCCTGTCCGATACGTATTGGAAGTTATTTTTTCGCTACAATACATTCTTAAATATCGATACGTATCGATATATTGATGCAGCCCTATAGGAAACAATGATTTTTCTATGGTCAATACCAAGACAAGGGTAATTGAAGTAGCCTGCCAAACAATAAATTAAGATTGACTTTTCAAGTTCACATGCCGTTGAATTTTATGATGATTACAGATATATTAATTAATAAATATTTTAAAATCATTTTTATTTGATTTTCAGACACTAATAGAGGAACTGCACCATTTAGTTGAAAGGTTTC
Source organism: Saccostrea echinata (assembly GCF_033153115.1). NCBI lineage: Eukaryota > Metazoa > Mollusca > Bivalvia > Ostreida > Ostreidae > Saccostrea > Saccostrea echinata. Next base: position 10,080,283 of record NW_026889785.1, read on the forward strand.
GCTCAAATCTGCAAACCCCTGACAATGATTTGCTTCTCTCAAACCTGCCTTATGTTTTTGAGGAAATTGATGACAGAAATAAAGAAGGATGAGGTTAGTCCGGTTAACTGTTTGGACTGGAAATGCTTAAATTTTAGTGCGTCAACTCATGGCCCATTATGCAGTGTACCTTTAAAAGCTACATGTACATATTTTGTTCTTATCATACGTATGCTTATTTTTTTAACTTGTAATTTTAGAGGACAGGCTGTATATACACCAGAACAGGTTGTGGAGACCTTAGCTGTCCCCACAACATACAGCCTTATTAATGAGATGCAGGATGCATTTTATCCCCCCCCCCCTTTAGTACTTTCCAGTTTCTCTGTCTTTGACCTGCAATATGTTCCTGGCACCCTTTAAGAACTTCACAATTATAAAAAGGTATTATATGAAGTGGACTGGTTCATTCAAGATAAATTTTAATCCTTGAATTATGAAATACTCACCTAATACCATATAATAACCCGCGAAAAAAATAAACAGTATCTACATGTCATATACAGTAATTTAACATATCTCTTACTTTAAACTTTAAGGATTCCATAAATTGTCTTGCCGAACATTAAGGATGATCAAAAATAGAAACATTTTTGGGCATAGACAGGAAGCCCATGCCCTATTTCAGTATGATATTATTAGCCGAGTTTGATGCCTTTAAGCATCAAGTAAGTGATTCATGAGTAGGTGTTTTATTGTTTGTATGTTGTTTAACGTCCCTCTCGAGAATTTTTCACTCATATGGAGACGCAACCACTTGCCGGTGAAGAGCTGCAAATTTTGTCCTTTACTCGGCACTTACGGCCATTGAGCAGTGAGGGATCTTTTTCGTGCCAGCACCTACTGCGACACGGGACCTCGGTTTATACGGTCTCATCCGAAGGACCGGTCTCCACGTCCCACAGTGGGATTCGAACCCGCGACGAAAGGATCAACTCCTTACGCCGCGACTGTAGTGCAGACGCTCTAACCACTGCGCCACGCGGGCGACGAGTAGGTGTTTTAAATTTAAAATAAGATATATAGTTAGTGTTAAAATTTATATTTATGATTTGATTTTCAATAAATTCACAGTCTTCATTTTTATTTAAAAACTTTTAAAGTTTAGTTGTTGTGAACTTTTGTTTCTTAACTAATCACAATATTCATTATTATGTCACCCCGGACGAAGTCGGGGAGACATATTGCTATTGTTCGACCAATAACGCGGTCCGCACATTTTCTCGAAGATGCCTCTGTCAATCTTGATAAAACTTCACTGTCTTAATGATCACCAACTAAAGATGTGTAATCCTTCTTCAGAATTTTCAAAATGGCCACTGTTGCCATGGAAACTGACAAAAAAGTGGTAATTTCAGCTTTCTCAGTTGCTTTTAATCCAATATTTTTCAAAATCTAAAGACATTTCCTTGCCTCCTCTCAAAAAGATTTGGGCAAGAAATTGAAAAAGGACGGACGGAAAATACGAGTAATTGAAGAAAAGATGTCACGTGACCAATTTTGAGATAAATGGCTAGTGGGTCCTGTCCTGCAAGTTTCTTGAAAATGACCTGGACAAACTTACTGAAACTTTATAAAAATGATAATCACCAACTGTAGTTCTGCTAAAGCCCTTTAAAATTTTCAGATTTGACACTGTTGCCATGGCAACAGACAAAAAGTCATTTTTATTTTAAATAACTGCTGGAACGACAATGTAAAAGGATTTCTGGAGTCGTCCCACATCAGCATTAGTTGTAACATAAGAAAAATCTTTACAAAATCTTCTTCTCAAGAACAGCACAACCATGATTGGTCATATTTATATGCCCTTGAAGAATAATCCCGAGATATCCTAGGAAATTCCCAAGATTTAATCCTAGGATATCTTGAAAAAAAAGGATTTTCCTCAGATATCCTAGGATGTTTTTGAACAGGAATTCCTGGGACTTCCTAAGACTGTCCCAGTATAATGGGGCTTCATTTTCCAAGATTAATTCCAGGAATCATAAAGTCAAGAATTCCCAAAATTCCCAGGAATAAAATGTCTCAGGAATATCCTAGGACATCCACTTAAAAAAAATATTTGTACCAAATGATTAAAATAAAGAATATCTACAGTTTATTTCTGTAAAAAAAAATCAGTGCATATAATTCTATAATAGAAAACAATGCAACGAAAATCTTGGGGTCATACAGAAAAATGCTAAAAAAGTACAATATATTATTACAAGTAGATAGTGCTGTATAGATAATAAGAGTACATCAATTGTCGACGGAAAAAATGCAACCGATTCCGATGATCGATTATTATTTTTCATAATCGATCATCGGAAACGTACTTTTTATATAATGCGTTCCGGAATTATCCGTTCCCAGTTTAAAATTTATTTCTTCGTAATGAAAGAAAATGGCTTTCTCACGTGTTATTTTAAAGCTGAACACTACTCATAAATAGGCACCTCCACACAGGTATATAAACCCTTCAATTTCGTTATACCCGATTGTACACTTGAAAATCGTGGTCGACATGTAGTATTCCTCTCGTGGTCTAAGATTTGTTTGAGTTTATTCCTTGCTTTATGTGCATTTTCTGTTTGTAAATAATGCATTGACTTATTTGATGTCACTTTTCTCCTGGCTCGAAAAAATTGCGTAAAATTTGATAATTTCATCGCGACCGAGTTATACGGCAATGTAAGATGTGCGTCTTCTCGGGTGAGACCTCTACAGCATAATACTTTGAACTGTTACAAGCTCCGGCTTACATAGGGGTTGTTGGGATAGAGCCGATGAAATAGAAATATGGCGGACAATGCTAAAAGTGCCTGGTTAATGGTTCATATGGACATGCATCACACCATTCACCATACCTGTGTGTTACAAAGCCAACTAGCACAAAGCAGAGGTGATCAAGAACCAAAAGGTGCATATATAGAAAGTGTAAAAGAAGCAAAACAACAAAGAAAACAATATATTATATATTTTACATATTTATGTTAAAGAAATAATATGAAATACTTGTAATAGTCTGCTTTTTTTATAAAGAACTAAAACATCCGATTATAATCGGTAAAATCGCATCGGAAGCAGTAACAGATTCCAACCGATGATCGATTATGAAAACTAACCGATGTCCCATCACTACCAGTAGATATAATCCAATAAACCGACAAACTATAAAATAGATTTTCCAAGTTTTTCAAACAATAGCAAAGTGTTGCAGTGGCTCACGTAAAAGATGAAAACACTCTAAAGTACTTTGTACTTAAAAAAGCGGTTATTTACTAATGCAAATTCATCGTTTAACTTCTGTATTTCTTGTTTCTTTCTCGCTTTGCATTCAGTTTTGAACATCATCTTGGAATTATTGTACATTATTCATAATTTATATGTGTACATAAATATGATTACTTCACATAATCATGAGACCAGCAACTGCAGTCATGGGAGGAACAACTGCAGTCAATCAATTATATAAAAATGTGCAAATTTTCATTTAATGTAGGCTCTCCAACAGTCAGGCTGCTCTAATATATACATCTTGCTTTTCTGTGAGCTCAAATTGAGCTCAAATGAGTTCTATGCTTTTCTATGAGCTCAAATTCAATAGAAATCATCGGAAGTTATGAATACACCCAATAGGGATCTTTGGAACTTATGAATACACCAAATAAAGATCATAAGAAGTTATACCGTTTTTAAATAATGGATATTGGAAAATATTAACGTACGGGCTTTTGGGACGCTGTGAAAGATGGAGAGTATGAAGGTTGTTAACGTTGTTCCCCAAAAGGGGAATTCCCTCAGCTGAAACTCCACGAGTCGGAGTGGCCAAAGTGCTCTCGACTAATACCATTAAATTTTCTTTTAGGTTTGAGAAAACTTCTCATATTTTCCAGTTGGCAACATTCTGGAGAAGTTAAATAAGCCTTAACCGCATGTTTCTGCTTAAGGACTGTTTTTTTCTAAACTTGAGTTGAGGTTCCAGAGCTTTTCTTCTTTCAATGTCATCTGGCAGTCTCTCCAGTCCTTTAACTATTTCAATGTCATCTGGTAGTCTCTCCAGTCGATCTTCAACTATTCCAATGTCATCTGGGAGTCTCTCCAGTCCTTCAACTATTCCAGTGTCATTTGGGAGTCTCTCCAGTCCTTCAACTATTTCAATGTCGTCTGGCAGTCTCTCCAGTCCTTCAGCTATTTGTGATGCTGATTGCCTTAAACCAAAAACACAAAAATAAAACAACGTTGAATTTCTGTGTCCAACTCATTTGCAATGTAATTTATTAGTTGTTAGTAATTGTTGTTTGAAAGGTGCAAGAAAAATGCAAAAGTGCACGTTATTTACTATATTTAAACCTTTTTCTACTTTGCCAAAATTTCGACAAGCTTGGTTCCAATGTTTCTCTTCAGCCGCGCCTGGAGGTAGCCATTTTTTGGTCATCTTATTCCTAGATTCAAGGATGAAGTCGCATCCTTCTCCTTAACTCGGATATCCTGATTCTATAAGAATAATTATTAATTGAAGATTAATTATAAAGTCTTTTTCTTTTCAGATTACAATTCAGAGTAACATGTTTTGGGGAAAAAAAGACAAAGTTGGGTACACTTACCGGTTAGAAATTCGTTGGCATTTATTAATTTTGAGACTTCAGATAGTGCACACACTCTCATTAATGAGTCAGAGACTTCTACGGGGTGTTTCATATTATATGTTACATTTTAAATCTATAATTTAACAAACACAAGAAAAGGATACAGACAAGAGTTTTCATCAACTTGATGCATGTATCCATTAGATTCTTTATGCACAATTACCAAATAAAATATTAAATACAGGCCGAAATTTAAAATATTAATGAAAATTAGTGAAATTTCTAAATTGGGTCATCTTTTATACGTTGAATTTACAACGTCAAAGCCCTCATTACATGTTCCAAATGATTTTCGCCTACTTTGATTGCAAGATGTTGCTTCTTGAAATTTTTATAACATTGTCACACATTTTTGCTAAGACCCTCCTCATTTGAAGGTTTATGTTCTATTTGAGCTCATTCAGAATGGTTTAGGATTTTAGACCCTGTTGCTAAAGAATTCCCAAAGAAAAAGGCATAAAGATTACGATGCAGGGTTCAAGTTCTTTCCTTGAGATGTAGCATTATTGAGAATTTATATGTTGATAACTTTATTTCATATTTCAAAGTTCAATGTACTCGTTAAATATTGAAATTGCCAGCATCAGTGCTGAAAACATCTTTCTGGCACTTTTCTAAGGCGTTGGTTATACTTTATAAACTCTCATTTCAACAATAAATTCTTTCTTTCTTGACATTCTTAGTTTTTCTGGATTATTTCGTCAGTTATCTTGTATTGCCCGTCTCTGTCCTTTAACTTTGTTACTAGCCTACTGTGCTGTGAAGCATTCTAAAAAGCTTCCATTCTTTTGGAATATTTATCTTCATCAACTTTTGAATGATTGCTTGCAATTTGTATTAAAACAACAGCTTTACAATTGCTTTAAACAGCTTTAAAATGTTGATAAGTTATGTCCATTTCGAAAAATATCCAAATTATGACATTTTCGTTGATTTCACAATTAAACTTTATAATACCATGATTTCCTCAACTTTTTCACATGGAATAAAAATACAGGATTTGATGTTTAAATTGATATATTGTATGCTATTATAAAAATTTTAGGTTAAAAATATTTAGATTTAAAAATATATTATATACTTTGAAACACCCTGTATTAGTTGGTAATTATATATTCTGGTGCCAAAATATAAGGGTGCAAATTTCAGTCTTGCAGTCATGATGACATCGGAATTGTTCCTCCGAACACCAGCGCGAAACAAGTACACAGGGAGTGTGTATGTGAAAATGACCTCCAGAAGTAATCCGTCGATATAATGCACGGCACCATTAGCATGATTATTGCTTTAAAATGAAAGTCCTTTTTTTAAAAATGAGATATTTGATTTATATCCCAAAAATATAGAATCGAATTTGTAATTGGTATCCTTCACATCACAACACCACTGAAAGTATCCTTGTGCTGACGGTGTGTCATCGGTGCTCAGACACTGTCTGACATAAGGCAATAGTAGTTCATCTCCTTCGTTTGGGATTATAAAGATTGATTGATTGAATATTGTTTTACGCGCTGTTCGAGAATTTTTCACTCATATAGAGACGTTACCATATACCGGTGAATGGCTTCAAAGTTTGACCTTTACTCGGCACTCATGACCAATGAACAGTGAGGGATCATTGTAGTGCCAGCGCCTTTCGTGACACGGAGCCTCGGTTTTTCAAGTCATCGGTGCTCAGACACTGTCTGACATAAGGCAATAGTAGTTCATCTCCTTCGTTTGGGATTATAAAGATTGATTGATTGAATATTGTTTTACGCGCTGTTCGAGAATTTTTCACTCATATAGAGACGTTACCATATACCGGTGAATGGCTTCAAAGTTTGACCTTTACTCGGCACTCATGACCAATGAACAGTGAGGGATCATTGTAGTGCCAGCGCCTTTCGTGACACGGAGCCTCGGTTTTTAAAGTCTCATCCGAAGGACCCGCAGCTTTCACTTCAAAGTGCCGAAGCATAGCGAAGGAACAGTTGCTACCGATTTTTATCGACTTAGGTCAGTCGCGGCCGAGATTCGAACTCACGACCTCTGATCACGGATTTGAGACAAAAGAAAAGGAATGAAAATATATATACAGGGACGTTTCGTAAGTTCTATGGTCGAAACCATTAAGTCAAATGACGACAGACTTTTTTCATACTGATCGGTAGGCCATTATTTACACACTAATTGTCGACGGATTTTTCCGTTTTTTCCCTAACATGACAAGGAGCACACGGAGGGTGTGACCGTCTGCAGGGGATGCTCACTCCTCCATGGCACCTGATCCCAACTCTGATGTTTTGTGCGTCCATGTTTGCTCTGTTCCTAATTTGTAATGTTTAATGGACTTTCGAGCTCGAATACTGTTCGTTATCTCCACATATTTCAGCTTTATAATGGCTATAATTAGAATGTTCAGACTTGTTTACAGACAACTACTACTGTTATATGTGTAAAATAATTCTTTGATAATGAGAAGGTCGCAAGACTGTAGAAGTAGATAATGATGTCACAAGCCTGTAGAAGTAGATAATGATGTCACACGTCTGTAGAAGTAGATAATGAGAATGTCAAAAATCTGTAGAAGCAGATAATGATAATGTCACAAACCTATAGCAGTAGATAATGATAATGTCACAAGTCTGTAGAAGTAGATAATGATAATTGAAATAAGATTTCACCTAGGATTTATAATGATGTGATGTGTATATATATATATATAAAAATGTTCCACTGAATTTTATCACGCAAATGTTGCTTTTAATTTTAATAACGCTGTATACTTTCGTCATGTTCATTTCAAAGTGACCCAGGCCAAGCTGCAGAAGGATATTTTGTAGTTCATGGTGCTCCCTTAACATTCGACTCGCAATAAGATAAGGTAGCACATCGCACCCAATAGCCGTCCACCTTCTACAACCGCCTGCAGTGGAACCTATTACAATGCTAGGTTTATCATGATGATAATGCTGTATAAAATTACAAGGATCGTGGCGAATCCTGGATTTCGAACATGTATCCTCATCTTTAATCGGCTGGTGGCTTCCTGGATGGAATCTATAGCACTTGTTAATCTTCCCTCTGCTGTTTTGATAATTATCTGGAGACGGCTTTCAATTAAATTAAATCTAAGATATCGAAGGAAATTTGTGCAAATAAGACAGAAGGTCGGAGTAAGGTGAGTTGAAGGATGTGAATACAGCCATTTCCTTAGAGAAATATCAGGGTTCTCTTGTAGAAAGGTTGGTGTATTTGGAAAAAAATGAACATTAGTGGTAACTGCGGATAACATGGCTTTATTTTCATAGTGAACACGCCAGCTTCTGGCAAGTATCTGATTGTTGTCAAAATACGTAATTGTATCCGCTGCGTCATCTAATGCTATGATGCTATTGCATAGCATGATTGGTCTCCTATCCAAGACAAAAGAGTCCAGTAGCTAGCACCAGGTCAAGCAATTTAATTAAAAGTACATACACTTCGAACTACCCGAAAAGTAGTACGACAAGAAGTTTTTACTGAAGCGAAAACGGAGGACTAAATTTCCTCCAAATAAGAAATACATCTGCTCTACGCAAATAATCAATTTGATTTCCCTTTCCTTGAGAGTGAATGTTCCATGATTGCAATGAAAAATGACAGATTAAAACTGTTTCTATCTTTTCATTCGGTAACCAGACAATATGTCAATTCTAGGAAATCCTAAACTTTCTCGTCCTACTCGGTAAGGTCTCTACACAGTGTCACCCCTTTCGAGTCTCTACATGATCACCTCCATCGAGTGTCCCTGCTCCTTCCAGCAGACTCCACAGAGTCACCCCTTTCGAGTCTCTACATAATCACCTCCATCGAGTGTCCCTGCTCCTTCCAGCAGACTCTTTTTTTTTCTAGCAAACTTGAACAATTTTTACAGCCTCCTCTGGAAAGAAAATCATAGCATGAACTCTTATAAACAAGAGATGTTTGTGAAACACTTATGCCCCCCCCCCCCCCAAATAATTGGGACATAGCTCTGTCAAAAATTGAACGATCGTACCCAAAACACTACTTGACCTAGATATTCTTATGATAAATCTGTATACCATATGAACGGAAACTGCAAATAAGTCCAAGGGGCATAACTCTGTCAAAAATATCTCGATGTACCCAAAACATTAGTTGACCTAGATATTATTATGATAAATTTATGTACCAAATTCATTTCAGTATGTGCAACCTCTGCAAAGAAAATGAACGGAAACTGTTTTTTGCGGACTGACAGACAGACACCAGCAAAGCAATATGCCCTCCCTTCTTCGAAAAGTGGGGGGGGGGGGGATTAAAAGACACGATTCATTAAACATCTTACCTGAGAGACTACGTCACAAAATAATAAAATATTAAATTTTCGTAAAATGAAATATAATGCTTGGTTTGGTTTGACGACTTTCACAAGTTCTTAGCTGTCCTCTTCATCATTTCTAAGTAATCATCTAGGGCAAGTTTGTTTTCTCCCTTCCTGAATGTTAATGCTTCTGTTATGTACAATAAAATCGCTGACTTTGTTCCCTGGATAGTGTTTCTTAGATGAACATACAATGGCAAATTTGAGACCTATGCCGAGAATAGGTCAAAAATTTGCAGCTCTCCAAGTGGTGGCGTTTCCATATTTATTTAAATCCGATTAATTAACAGGTCCAGGAAACTACCATATATGACACTTGCAATTATTAACAGTTGTCCATTCCGCTCAATGAATAGCGAACATAACCGTTCACAGTAGCTCAGTGGGTAGAGCGCTCGCTCCGTGATCGGGAGGTCTTGAGTTCGAATCTCGGCAGCGACTGACCCAAGTCGATAAAAAATGGGTAGCAACTGTTCCTTCGCCATGCATTCTGCACTTTGAAGTGAAAGTTGCGGGTCCTTCGGATGAGACCTTAAAAACCGAGGCCCAGTATCACGACAGGCGTTTGCACTATAAAGATCCCTCACTGTTCAATGGCCCTGAGTGCCGAGTAAAGGTCAAAATTTGAAGCCCTTCACCGGTATATGGTAACGTCTCTATATGAGTGAAAAATTCTCGAATGGGACGTAAAACAGCATGCAATCAATCAATCAATAGGGAACATAATGATTCACTACGTGTTTACATTTAACTGAATCTTCAACACGTGGTTCGGGTCATTATGCGGGATATTATTTATGAAATGCAGGAAAGACAATTGAAATTTATTTTCATTGCTTTGAAAAAATACAAAGATTACGTACACCATTTACAACGGATTCAATCTGGCTTTCTTGCAGAGAAATCTACTTGCGTTTGTCCACTTGACCGATTCGTACCTCATGTAACCTCGGCTGCATCACGTAATGCGACATATGGCTGCGGCCTGCAGACAGCATGTTCGGTTCATGTTGACCTAATATAAATGAAATGTACATTTGTGAAGAGACAAGATACAGGCTCTTTGGTAAGTGTAAATTTAAGTTTTTTGAAGTATTTATTGTATGTAACATGCTTCTTAAAGATTAACAGACGGCCCAACGACACGTCAACCCGTCATGTCCGACACCTCGGCCCTGACGTGGCGGTCAAATGAAGTAAAAATCATTTATAGTCGACAAGTATAAACAATAAAACATGAACTGTGATACTCTTTAACCGACGGTAAGAAATTTACAAAGATAAAAGTCGGTAAAATTGTTGGCTTTCGCAATGGTGTGGGTCCTAGTTGGCACCACGTGGATCCAAAACCCGGGAGAGAACAAGAAACACGTCTGTCTACTTCAGAGTTTAATTTTGGAACAACATAATTATTGACACACCGAACCCGACGGTAAATACGCAATTACACTACATTACTCCCCTCTTAAGAGAGAAAATGTTACATTTTCAATAAACATTTAAAAATAAAAGAATACAAAGCAAAATGTTTAGTTTAGTTTTCATATCTCTGGGCATTTTACTGTTCTTCAACGCCTTGTGACTACTCCTTGGTCCAGCTCCTTGGTCGTTGGTTTCTCCATAACAGGGACTACTGCATCATCCTTCTTGGATGCATTCCCCTCGTTCTGTAGGCTTGATTTTGTGGTCCAAACACCATTGTTTCCTTGCCTATCCTCATGTTTATCTGTACATTCTATGAAAAGTTCGTCCAAGTCCATACAATATTTTAACTGGCGACGAACTTTGGCAATCCATCTTGGCAGTGTATCAACTTGACATGGCTTCAGGCGATCATGATGAAGAGTGGTAATACCCTTTTTCGTTATTATATTATACAAAACTGGCCCCAACCTTTTGGAGACAACTGCTAGTCCTTTCCAGAGAGGCTGAAATTTGGACTCTTTCCCATTCTTTTAGCGTCATCCTTGATGTAGACAAGGTCACCAATATTATATGTCCTCTCATACAGCCTTAACTCATGCAGTCTTTTTTGACTCTTGGATGCCTTCTTCTAGTTCTGACGAGCAAGATCCTCACACTTCTTCATTGATATTTGATTCATCGTTCTGCTCTGATGGATGTAGCCAAAAAAGAACTTCCTGTGGGAAGTGAACGGGGTATATTGGAATCACCATGTCCGTCTGTCTGAAGACGAGATTTTGTCCGGACCATTCCTTGAAAACTGTTGCAAGGATTTGTCTGAAAATTTGTACACTTGTTCGCCATATGAAGGTGTGCACTTGGTATTTTCATCATGACTGGATAATTTTTTTGCATTTTACAGGTGTTTTTTTTTTTCATTTTTAATTTTAATTACTCATTATATTGTTGTAATGAAGAAACTAAGGTGCTACCTAATTAAACATCCAATACTAATAATTACAGTGTTTTTTTATTACATTGAAAAAATAGTTTGCAACTATCTGTTATCTTTGTGAGACATGACACTCTGCAAATTGATTGTTTTTCATTTTAAATTTTAATTACTCATTATATTATTGTAATGAAGAAACTAAGGTGCTGCCTAGTAAAACATCAATACTAATAATTACAGTGTTTTTTATTACATTGAAAAAATAGTTTGCAACTATCTGTCATCTTTGTGAGACATGACACTCTGGAAATTGATTGTTGAAAAAAAAATCATAATTAATTATACAAAATGAAATTGATCTTAATACCTTTATATCAGTGGGCATATTCTTCACTGCCTTGACCTTGTCTGGGTCAGCACGAACTCCATTTTTATGAAGTGATAAGCAATCAAGGTGACCAGACGTGTTTTTTTTACAGGTCCTGCATTTCTATCAATACACACATGCTCTGCATTAAAGTGACTCAATTCAAGAAATTTTATTTGTGTATTTTTTTTCTTTCACAAATTTAATATGCAAATTTAAAATCCAAATACTCTGCACATATCTGACAGGTATACAATTGAAAAAGTTCATATCTTGAAAATATGCAATATTTTGCACAAAAATGATATAAGTTCAACAAATAGTATTTGAAATTTCTCACAATTACATATAGCAAAAATTAAAAATCCAACTACTATGCATAAAATGTTCAATACCGGTACACATCATAATATAAGCACTATCAATCTTTGAACAGATCCTGCCACCTTTGCTTCCGATGACAAATCATCAAGAAATTTTATAATTTTTTTTGGCAATGGAACATGCACTCTTTTAAAATGCTAGCAATACCATTCACATCATCACGGTTGTGAATTTTTCTTAGCTGAGACATCGTAGGGAACAAGCAGCAAGTTTGTTGCACACATTTTGTGAAATTACCTTTTTCTCAACTAATGCATGGAGACTAGATTTACAAACAAAACAAGACAGTTGGAAAACAAAATCATTTAATTGATTTTCATTCAGACTGAAATGTTCAAACAGTTCGTTTACTCCATCCTTTTTGTATAATGCTCTTTTAATAACTAACGTATCACCAAAATCAGAAATACTTCGGTTTAAAGTTTCACAAAGACCATATTTTTCTAAAGATTAATGAGGACAGGCACATGAAAGTTTTTAATGTTATGTCTTACGATGCAAGAATAAGTAAATTTCTTCACCAATGCAAGAAATTGTAGCAGACCATCCTTTTGCTTAACTGCTTCAATGCTTTTAGTTGTCCATCTTTGAAACTGACACCAGTGGCTGATGATGCACCAGGACTTATGAGCTCAGTAGGGAATATATATGTATTAAAAGTTTCATAATTACAGACAGCTGCTATCTGAATGATATCTGAAGTACGCCCTGTAATGGGACACATTGAGACATTATAATTACACATCAGGTACTAAATCATTCAGTAAAACAATTTTTTTTAATAAGGTTTTACGGAGTTCTGATTCTGCAACTTTTTTTTACAATTCGACACTTTTTTTTTACAATCTGCAAAAAAATTATCTTTAGACTGAAAATATGTCACAATACAACACAAGGAAGTGCTTAGGATGAATAAATGCCATATATTATTTTGCATAAAGATAAAACTTTTTGTGGAGAAGTAAAATGATTTTTTTCCCCCAAAATTTGCAGATATGAAATATGTATGCCAAAAACAAAGATGTTGCATCTCTATTGTTTCCAAAGTTAATAAAATTATTCACACACCTAGTCCTGTTGTTTCCAAGTCAAAAAACACAAAAGGCTGCTGAGCTGTTAAATGTTTTTCAGGCAAAACACTTATTTCATACAAGTACTCTCTGTGAATCTGATTGTTTATTGGATTATGCAAAATTAATTATTCATACAAACAGTAGGTTTCTGCGGTGGGAACAGTCTTCTGAACGGCTCATTCTACAAAACAAAATATGAAAACTCCGAAAATATAAAACATGTAACACATGTATTAACAATATTTCATTTGGGATATATCAATTTTGGATGCATGTCATGGCCTTCAGACAAGCATCCTTTTTTTATAAATAATTATTCACTTTGTACTTAAACTGTAAAACTGGCATAATTAATTGATCATAAAATATGCATATCAGTTTACCTTCCAAGACGGTCTTCACTGCATTTCTAGAACTGCGGTTTCCTCTGAGCCTTTAAGTTTAGTGCGAGTTATTGATGTTATTGTGCGCTTCATGAAATATGCCTACGTGCAGGTCTGTTTGATTTACACACCAGTAACTCGCACAAAACTTAAAAACATTCCTTAAAAAGTATGCCAAGACACTATTATTAGCTATACTGAGCACTTAAAAGATACACTGCTTTCAACTAACTTGAAATCATCGTATTGAGATTATAATTCTAGACATTATAATATCCACTACCGACATGGCACCCGTTACGATTAGAAATTGATCGAACTGGGTTTTTTTTTTTTTTTTTTTTTTTTATAAAGATTTAATCATGTCCACAGTCCTCGCCCACGATGAAATTAAGACTAAATATGAATTTACATTTCATATTCACGCATGCGTACTCGTGTTCTTGGTTTTTTATTTGTGTTGGTGTCTATGAGGATTTCTTTATTAAATAACAAAAGAAAGAGTAAATTTTTAGAAGATCACCGGGCAAACCTTGGCTAAAACTGTACCTTGTTCTTATATCGTAATCTCTTTGCTCAAGGGGAGTTCTTGACCTTGATGGTTTGTAATCCTGGTTATTTGAAGAGGAAGAATCTCCTTATACCACTTATAATCATTTCGCAATGTATTACAGATTCCCTAGTAGAATGGAGAAAGAATAACTATCAGAAGATAATTTATTTGACATAGTGAAACATTGTTATATATAGCAAGCATATTACAACTTGTATCATTTTTGATAGGTAAGAACGACGCAAAATATGAGGCCTTAAGAGAATTTGTCTTAGAGACTCTCGGGAAGTTCAGTTGTATATTTTAAGGACGTTGGTATCAGGCTTGAAAACCTGGAAAGGAAAATGGAATCTGACGGAGGATGTTCCAAATTAGACAAATTAGAAGCTCATTTGGACGAGATTGATAAGAAAATTGATAACGAGTTGAAACCGGACATATTCAACGCGCTTTCCAACAAAATTAGTGAAGTAAACTCCAGAATAGACAGATTATCTGACAAGGTAGACAATCATTAAAAGAGAAAAATAATAGAAGAAAACAAGAGTGAAGAAGAAGAAATGGAAGGAGCCACTTCCATAGATGATTTGAAGTAGGGCATCAAAGGAAATAGTCTCTGAAGTGTTCGATAGCATCGTCTACAATAAAGAGAAAAAAAAAAAGATTCCAAATCACAGCTAGCCTACATTCATTAATGGATTGGATTGCAGGTAACTATTTCTCCGAGTAAGTATTTCACACTCCTGGTATACCAACGGGAGCAGATTTATAGTGAAAGGAAGGGGAAAAAAGGATGAGTTTGGTGATTTCTTTTTTAGACGGTGGTTATATATTGCCACAGTCCTGCTGTCGGGAATAAACAACAGCCTATTTTTCACGGGGACCCTAGCAGCGGTTTTTGCAGACAAAATTGAGTTTAATTAGATGTTTGAAAATAAATTATACATAGTTAACAAATACTTAGTTATTTTAATGAAATTTTGTTGATGGGTGCAGCGATTAATTCCTAATACATTTCTCGTCTCATGAATATTCATTAAATTACATTATGCATTTTCCCGCGCCTTGAACACATAAACTGATGGAATACGTTTGTTCAAATTAGTTGCAGTTTTCAACGATAAAAGTATATAATCATTCTATTTTATTTTATTATTTTTTTTTTTTTATAAATATTACATTTTTCATATACATCTTCAATGATTAGTGCTACTGTTTCATTCAAGCAATACAAGCTGTAGCTGCATGACGATAATTTTGTGCTTGACACAATGAGTATTATTTTACACCTACCCATAAGACTAAGATAACAACAAAGAAATTTAGGGTGATAAACAACGTAAGTCTGCTAAACTGCAAGCATTTTTCTTCTACTGGCAATGCATATATTAGTCTTTTATCTCACGGATAAAAAAGTTATTAAACGGATGCTGATATCGAGGCTATAAATACAGACTTGGTCAGACGATTTCATTGAATGAAGTTTACCCTTTACTATGCAGGTTTTCTTCCGGAATCAGCTAGTGGGCTTAAATAAGGTCCATCTGCGATATTGTTTTTACAAACTCTATTACGCAATGACTACACTGGATGAAAAGTACCGTTTCCGCATGGCTGAAACTTAAAAATTAAGCTTACTAATAGTTTCCGTCAAGTTCCTGCACTGAAACTTCAAGTTTCATCCAGTTTCCGCAGTGTGGAAACCAAAGGTGTCCACAATCAAGATAGTCTCCGCAACTGAAACAACCTGAATCTTCAAGTATACGCAAGGTTTCAGTATGCATATAAGGTTGAAATACATATGGTGTACTGTGGGTTTCCGCAACAAAAACATGATGAAACTTGAAGTACACGCAAGGTTTCAGCATAAGTAAACAGTCGATTAACATATGGTGTACTTTAGGTTTCCGCAACGTAAACTGGCAGTAACGACTATATAATTCAGCCCAGCTTTTCAATGATAGTACTGATATATATATATATATATTTGCAGTTGCATACAAAATAGATTTTGTTCTTCAACCAAAACAGTTTTTTCTTCTATTTTCATTTTGCATCATAAAAAACCCCACAGTAATAGTGTTCTAAGAATATTTAATTTAATGATCAACATTCCATTCAAATTCATTAAGTATATACGTACACAATTTTTATAGGACATGAAAAAACTAGTTGTTTGGGATTGAAGTTCAGTCCATTTAATTATTTCATAGATATGTTATTATATATATATATATATATATATATATAGATATAGATATATAAGCATCTATAAAAATTAACAATTTTCCATAACTTGATTTCTTTCACACATGAAATGGAATTACAATAACAGTACATAAATAAATAAATAAATAAATATTGAATCAAAACGAATCCGAAGCCTTTAAAGATCCAAATGCTTGAACGTAAAGCCGCGATAGGTGGAGGACAGAGCCCAGCTGGGAATTTCTTTGGGAGGAGATGTTCTCATTACTTAGTAGAGCTCCTGTTGACGGAAGCCTTCTGTTTGCGTGACTTGGCTGTCAAGGCTATACGGTAGTCTTTGTCCATTTCTCTCTTGATTTCTGTCATCCTGGACGACTCCCATTGAAATGGGATTGACACCCTCCTTGTTTCGTCCTCGTCATCTGTTACTTCAGGCGACATTGATTCGACCGCGAATGCCTTCCTGATGGACCTCTTCTCCTCCTTTGTGAAATACGTATCCCTTCCGACTTGGACCAGTCTGCTCTTCAACGTCTACAACTAAAGCATAAAGGTTAGTATTTGATAAAAGATACATGAAAAGGTACAGTAACATTCAAATATGTGGGACTCCAATTTAAAATAATTATCCACCTCTTATTCTTTTTAGCTTTTGTTTTATTTTCATAACAAAATATACATTGTTTAAAAAAATCCATCATTAGCTAAATAATGAGAATCACCGCTGTGACGCATTTACTAGCCATGTGTGTACCGTCTTCCTTATAAAAATTTAGTTGTACATAGTTATATAATTAAACATAAGCATTTGTATTTAAAAAAAATAGCAATGCTAAAACTTGTTTACCACTAAGTCAATTACAATTACAGCTGCATATAGTCAAGAGATTGCTTGAATGAGGATAATTTTAGGAACAAGCAGTGAAAAAAATTGCTAATCAGATAATTAGGTTAATTCAATAAAACATAGACTTATGTTTATAGCATGAAAGGACCATCTTTAAAAAAATTTGTTTGGTTGCCCACTCCCGACCGACTGGCCAAAAATACTCCGACTCAAAACCTTTTCTAACCTTAAGGTAACAATAAATCTTTTATTCATTCCGAAAAACATATTTTGAAAACTCAGCATTGATGTTGGTACTTTCCAGGAAAAAAAATTTTCACCTACCTACCGAGCCCAATTTTTCATCCTGGGTCGGGAGAGGGCAAGCAAACATCTTAAAGTTGGTCTACGCAAAGACTTTTTAAAAAGAGGGGGAAATGGATAGCATAGCAGTTGATTATGAAATAGAATACTTACGTATCTTTTGCGTTTGGCCTCTTTATTAATGCGGCGATTCTGCTCCATCTTCCCATCTCTCTTTCTTTTGAGGTCAGCCCTCATATTCTTCCAAACACGCTTTACTGCCTCTGTACAATAAAAAAGAAATAGAGTGCATAATGACCAAAATGTATCAAATACCTATCAATTTTTTTTAATCAGCCAATTCCCTAAGTATTTGATGATAGAGAGTTTGAGACTTTACACCTACTTTATACTTATATTTATGCTTAGACATACAAGTTTTATAATGATAAATTTTTCTGTAGAGAATTTCTTTACTCGACATTTATTATAACACTATTGAATCTCAACCTCTCTAATAAAATCCATACAACTTAACTGTACCTCAGATATCTGATTTAAAAAAAAAAGCAACGCTGTACATCATAGGTCAGGTTTTTTATAGCAGTACGACTCACTTGCCAATACACATCCATTTTAAAAAATTTGAATTCCAAATACAGAAATATGTTATCAAGAAGGATATTTTTCCAAATAATTTACCTACAAATTATAGTATAACATAACCAAAAGCCTCTGACAATACCATTGCTGTACTGCACGTGTGTTTTTTGTATATTTTTGTATATTGTATATTATTTGTTCAAGTTATATTAAAAACAAGTAAATAATTAATGTACTAACTGAAACAGTAGTGAAAGACCGGTCAAAATAATGAACTTCATTCGAGATTTTTTTAATAGGGCTTTGGTACCACCTTAAATTTTATTTAATGTCTTGCATTATTAACAATATAAAAAAATGTCCATGATAAATAAAATTATCTTCATCTTTTTCATTTACGCTGTAATTGATTAAAACGCTGACAAAGATACTCTCTAAACCCCTTAACCCATTCCCAGTGATAGTTTATTCAAGTGGCCAATAATGGATGATAAATGAGATCATAAAGTATCTTGAAAGTCGTCAGGGAAAAGATTTCAAAACATGTGTACATACCAATTTCTTTTCTGAAAATTAGCAAAACGTTTTAAAAATTCAATTACAGGTCTTAATTTTACCTCCAAAAAATAACCCTTTGACTTTACATTTTGTTCACTAGCTTCTAATCGCTCCTCACAATATGGCTTTTGTCGGACTAAAAAGGATGTATGTCAAGGCTCTAGAAGGACTAACACTGGTAAGGAATAACAAATTTAATTGCATATTATGGATGTAGTACATCTGCATTTTCTGCCTAATCATGTCTTTCACTTAGATACCATATACATGCATGAACTCATTTTATGAATGATGAAAATTTTTGGTTTCAAAACATGTTCGGCAATCAGAATCTGACAAAGTGAACGAACTAGAGGAATACATGGCATATGTAGAGAGAAAAATTCTAGAGCTAGGAGCAAAGAAGACACATTGTTGTTTGCATATAGTAAGTCTCTGATTATTTACATCTGTTGTTATATGTCCTTCAATAGAGTTGACTTTTTCAGCTAACAAAAATGTCAAAGTACTCTTAAAAGTTTGCATTTAATCAACAATACCAGAACATATTTTTAAAAATCCAACGTATTCCTATATTCACTTAAAGATGTTCAATGATATATGTTAAAACACTTTTTTTAAAGGTTGATGACATCCAAAGGCATCGTAATCCTCTCAATTACATCGAAGATCCCTTTGGAAAAAAATCATGGACCAATTAGAAACTGTAATGCGCTTCATTATATGCAGGTGAAAGGGTAAATTGCTGTATAAGGAAGGGAAGTTATAAATCAATAACAAGTAGCACATCGCCTTTATATAGACATGAACTAATTAATCATTCATATTCTAATGTGTTCAAGCAAGTTTTATATTGCTTAAAAGTTTCTCTTGCTTATATAACATGACTATTTGGAAATATTCAGTGTCACCATGGCTCAGAGATTCTTCCCAAATTTTCGCAGCTAGTATGGAACATCATGCCGATATGCTTCTGTCAGCAAAGGGTATATGTTGATACACATTTATTTTACAGTTTATATGTATTCTTGTTGTTAGGAATACCTTTGATATTCATTTGCTTTATCTCAGCTGTAATCCCCCCTCCCCATGAAAATGCTTGAGCCCTCTGGGAATCACTATCCATCTGTCCCTCCATCTGTCATAACACTTTTGTTGTGCCACCATGACTTAAATGGTTTTTAATTTAAATTCAAATATTGAAGAAAGGTACATTACTATAATGTAAATCATTTTTATCATGAAAACTTTTCCATAGGTGTATATGTATGTAAAAATTTTCCTTCTAGTGTATATTAGTAAAGATTACATACAAAAATAACCAGAACAAGCTAATTCAGAGAATTTGTGTTCCCCGCTTAGGGAAAAGAGAAGAGCATGCGCAGTTCGGGGGGGGGGGGGGGTGTCGGACCCCCCTCCCTCTGGATTTGTAGAATTAATAAATTTATACATGTATACTGAAGCAAATAAAAAATTGCCAATATGGATATAAAGATTTGATTGCTTATTCTTTAATATGTGTATAGAAGATTCTTTTTAATATATAGAATATTTATCACACTGTAATAATGATTATATGAGTTTGTACACGCCAGACGTCATAACTTTCTATTTCATATGTTGAATAGTATCATTTAGTTAAAAACAAGAGGCCCACGGGCCTTATAGGTCACCTGAGTATCATGCAACAACTTCGCCACAATGGATTCATGTTTTACACCAGAGGCCATGAAATTCACAATTTCGAAAGAGGCACACTTGCTCCTCATAATTTTACATTTAGTAAGCTTACTTAATACCCAGAAAGAGAGCAGAGGATTATCAAAGAATTAATGCATTTTCACTATGTAATCATTAGAGCCCTCCCTAACACCAGAATCATGATGCAAGGGCCATAAAATTCACAATTTTGGAAGAGGCATCCTTACATATCATAACTATACTCTTAGTTCATCAGCTTAATACCCAGGAGAAAAGAAGAAGATTTTCAAAGAATTATTGCATTTTTACTATGTAATCATTAGAGCCCCACCCTAACATCAGAATCCCTGACCCAGGGGCCATGAAATTCATAATTTTGGAAGAGGCATCTTTACTCATCATAACTATGCATCAGTTTCTTTGTTAAATACCCAGGATCAAAGAAAAAGATTTTTAAAGAAATAATGCATTATCACTATATATTCAACAGAGCCCCACCCTAACACCAGAACCCCTGACCTAGGGGCCATGAATTTCACAATTTTGGAACAGGCACCCTTACATATCATAACTATACTCTTAGTTCATCGGCTTATTACCCAGGAGAAAAGGAGAAGATTGTCAAAGAATTATTGCATTTTTACTATGTAATCATTAGAGCCCCGCCCTAAAACCAGAACCCCTGACCAGAGGGCCATGATATTCACAACATAGGAATAGGCAACCTTATTCATCATAATTATGCCTTCAGTTTGTTTGCCCTGGATTAGAGAAGATTTTTAGAAGAAATAATGCATTTTCACTATACATGTATATTCAATAGAACGCTGCCCTAACACCAGAACCCCTGACCCTGGGGCCATGAAATTCACAATTTTGGAAGAGGCACCTTTCATCATCATAACTATGTATTTATTTTGTTTTCACAATATCCAAGAGCACAGAAGAAGCTTTTTAAAGAAATAATGCATTATCACTATATATTCAACAAAGCCCCACCCTAACACCAGAACCCCTGACCCTTGGGCCATGGAATTCACAATTTTGGAAGAGGCACTCTTTCTCATCATAATTATGTACTTAGTTCATCGGCTTAATACCCAGGAGCAGAGGAGAAGATTTTTGAATAATTAATGCATTTTCACTACATAATCATTAGATACCTGCCCTAACACCAGAACCCCTGACCCAGGGGCCATGAAATTCACAATTTTAGAAGAGACACCTTTCCTCATCATAACTATGCATATTGTTTGTTTCCTAAATACCCAATTTTAAGAATAATGCTTTTCACTACATATTCAACAGAGCCCCACCCTAGCACCAGAACCCCTGACCCTGGGGCCATAAATTTCACAATTTAGGTAGAGGGCTCAATGCTTATTACATTCATGCCAACAGTTTGCCTGCTTGATGCCCAGGAGTAAAGAAGAAGATTTTTAAAGATTGCATTAATTCTGATGGTTTTAGCCCCACCCCTCAGGCCCCAGGGGGGTAGGGGTCATGAATTTCACAATTTTTACTCCCCTTCACATATAGATGCTATGTGTTAAATTTGGTTGAAATTGGTTCAGTGGTTCCAGAGAAGAAGCTGAAAATGTTCAAATGTTAACGCACGACGGACGACGCACGCCGACGGACGAAAGCAGATAGCAATAGGTCACCTGAGTAAACTCAGGTGACCTAAAAAAAAAACAAAAAAAAAGCATTAAAAACAAGATGTGTTTGTGAAACACTGATGCCCCCGTATGGCAGCTTATGGCGAAGGTTAAAGTTTCTCAAATGCAAGTCAAAATCCAGGATAAAAGATAAAAAATGTTGGTACCCAAAGAAAGGCCTTGTCTCGAGGAATATACCTGTGAAATTTTAAAGACCTAGCTGAACTGTTCAGAAGTTATGGCGAAGGTTAATTTTTTTTAAAAGCAAGTAAAACGTCAAGATCAAAGTGGTTGGTATCCAAAGGAAGGTCTTGTCACAAGGATTACATATGTAAAGTATGAAAGCCCTAGCACCAACCACCTTGGTCAAGGTCAAAAGGTCAAAGTGGTTGGTATCCAAAAAAAAGGTCTTGTCACAAGGAGATAACACATATGAAGTATGAAAGCCCTAGCTCCAACCATTCAAAAGTTGTGGCCCAGGTTTAAGTTTTTCAAAAGTAGATCAAACTCCAAGGTCAAAGTTGTTGGTATCCAAAGGAAGGCTTTAGAGAGGTTAAGCATTTGACCGTGTACGTCTACGTGTGCGTGTAAACCTAGAAGTGTTTTTACAAGTACGCGTAACTAACATCACGTTCTGTTTAACAAACTGTACGTGTACCGGTACGTGTAAAACGTCATTTCAACAAGTCAATTTACAATCCTTTTGTATCAAATAATTCTATGACTTTCATTAAAGGAGATACATAAATGTACGTAATAAACTCTCAACATCACAACAAACACCGCCTGAAATATATATATTCTATAATTTGAGTTTAAGAAGCTACACGTTCTTACATCCGTGTACTTATGAATCTACACGTTGTGTACAACTTGTAGAATTACGCGGTATGCAAAACTGATGACGTAAATCGCAGTAAATTAGGGGATTTCCCTAGCTACACATACACGTAAACGTACACGGTCATCTGCTTAACCTCTCTTTTGTCACAAAGAATACACATTTGAAGTTTGAAACCCCAAGCACCAACTGTTCAGAACTTATGGCCAAGGTTAAAGTATCATAAAATTTTGCAAAAGTGGGTCAAACTCCAAGGTCAAGGTCAAATATGATGGTACCCAAGGAAAGCTCTTGTCACCAAGGAATATACATGTGAAATATGAAAGTCATAGGCAAGGTTAAAGTTGACAACAGACAGACAGACAAACGGACAAACAGGACAAAAACAATATACCCCCGGGATCTTTCGATCCCAGGACATAAAAATTGGATTGTCCGGTATTTGAACCCGAGCCTCTCACTTGCTAAGCAAGCATCATACCCCTAGACCACGGAGGCACTTGATTATACAGCAAATCATTTCAAAAGGGTAGTATCAAAAGTAAGTAATGATAATGTTGTAAGAGTTATGCTTCTTTGACTATGTAACAAGAAGTTGATCTACTCATTTCCATAATATGACTTAGCTCATCTTGAGTTAAGTCTGATTAAATGCAAACATTAGGTCACATATGTTTATATTCACGTTCGATATTGTCAAAATTTTACAGAATACATATTGTCTTATTTAGCCTTTACTAAACAGTTTTAATAGAATATAAAGTTGGTCAACAACCTGTATTTTACGTAGTAACTCTCCACATGCGCCTGTGCTAAAAATAGTGCCAAGCGATTTTTGCTATACAATTAAAAAAAAAAACGGAGCAGGACACTTTGAGAGGGGCGAGAGATGCCATAGGGAGTTATGGTATAAAATTTCTTTGCAAAAGCTCAAAAGCTTCGTGGGTACGTTAAGGCAGTACACAGATCATATTTCGGCGAATTTGGACTTTGTTTCGTAAAATGTAACATTGATAAATCGGAAAAGCCATAGAAAAAACATTTACTATTATTATCCATTGTATAGATGTCATTGAGTACGTCTTGGGCTTAAAGAAGCACTCCACTACGACGTCATCACGTGACGTATATAGATAGAAAAATTGCCCTAATGAAAAAATGAAAAGTTCAACACTACTACGGGGATAATCCATTTCTTTTAGTGAAAATAATTATGTAAAAACATCACTGGACTATGAAAACTGCTGCTAAAAGCCTACTCTCCAAACACAGAAAAAAATATTCCAAAGTTTCGCATGAAACCTTACCAAAATTTTTACATTTTATACATACCATCAAGGAATTGTCATCAATCATGTTAACCACACGATTCTAGCAGCACTTTCCAAGAACTATAGAATACAAGCTTTCGATACAAACAAAAATTATGTTTCACAATATGCGGCGTAGTGTTGAACTTTTGCATCTTTGTTATTATAGAGCGACACTTAACCGCGTTTTTGAGATATCGCCCGGAAACGAAAGTGTTACACACAGACGGAATTCGTGAATTTACGACCTTGCACTTTGACCTTTTAACCTCAAAATATATAGAGGTCTTCCTTAGGCCACAGGGAGTTGTTACGTAAAATTTCATTGCAAAAGCTTAAAGAATTCGCGAGATATCGCGCGGAAACGAGTGTTAAAACAGACAGAATTTATGAATTTTAGACTTTTGACCTTTTGACCTCAAAATTAATAGGGTTTTTCTTTATTCCATAAGGAGTTGCTATGCAAAATTTCATTGCAAAAGCTCAAAGGGTTCTCGAGACATTGAGCAGAAATGAAAGTTTTACAGACAGACAGAAATACAGACGGACGGACAGACAGACAGACCCAAATTAATATCCCCCACTTTCAGTGAAAGTAACATAATCAAATTAGTGAGGATGAGGCTAAGTTTGTCAAACATTACAAATACATTCTTCATTTGAAAATCTTTATATTCCTGGGCATCAAGCTAACAAAATGCTTTATTGTAAATAAAACTTAGTGCTCTACCTGGACTAGCCTTCAGACTTGAGGCTGGGGTTAATTTAATGTGTCATATATTGAAAGTACATTTACAATTTGAAATCTTTATTAACTCATGACAATGTCTCAAACATCTATCCTTTAGATGACCTCTAGCATAAAGAGCAGCTATCTGCATATGAAAGCCATTAAATTTATGTATATCCTATCCATAGTTTGGGCCTACATTGTCATAAAGCCTACGCAATTTTCATTACTCCTTTACCTAAAACTGCTTAAATATCATATAATTACATAATCCTTACAAAACGGGAACATTTTTGTAACACGAACGTAGACTTCTGGTTTTAGTGTGTCCTAATTGATCAGAGTCTAAAATAGTTATTATAAACTGGTGACTACCAATGTTCACGGGCCTCTTGTCTTTGCTATATTTCCTCCCAAATGTGTGTACCATTTGCTAATTTTAAATTTTGAAATGTTGTTTATAAAATAAAATTAGGTTGTGTTTGTGAAACACTGATGCCCCCGTATGGCAACTTATAGCGGAGGTTAAACTTTCTCCAATGCAAATCAAATATGCTGGTACCCAAAATAAGGTATTGTACCGAGGAATATACCTGTGAAATATGAAAGCCCTAGCAGCAACCATTGGAAAGATATAGAAAAGGTGGAAGTTTTTCAAAAGCAAGTCGAACATCGAGGTCAAGGTCAAAATTAATGTTGCCCAAGGAAAGGCCTTCTCACAAGAAATACACATGTGAAATGTGAAAGCCCTAGCACCAACCATTTAAAAGATATGGCAAAGGTTAAAGTTTATTAAAAGTAGGTCAAACTCCAAAGCCACGGTCAAAGTTGCTGGTATCCAAAGTAAGGTCTTGTCATATGGATTGTATATTGAAGTATGAAAGCGCTAGAACCAACTGTTTAAAAGAAATGGCCAAGGTTAAAGTTTTTCAAAAGTAGGTCAAATTTCAAGATCAAGGTCAATGGGCTATAATTGTTGGTATTTAAAGGAAGCGCTTGTTACAAGGATTTCACATGTGAAAAATAAAAGCCCTAACACCACCCGTTCAAAAGATATGGCCAAGGTTAAAGTTTTTCAAAAGTAGGTCAAACTCGTAGGTCACGGTCAAAGTTGTTGGTATCAAAAGGAACGTCTTGCCACAAGATTTACACGTGTGAAGAATGAAAGCCCTAGCACCAACTGTTAAACAGTTATGGCCAAGGTAAAGTTGGGTAAAATTTTGTAAAACTGGGTCATACTCCAAGGTCAAGGTCAAATATGAAACCTAAAGAAAAATCTTGTCACAAGGAATACACATGTGAAATATGAAAGCCATAGCTCCAACTAATCAAAAGTTATGAGCAATGTTAAAGATTTTGCGGACAAACAGACAGACAGATGGACGGACTGGGAAAAAACTATATACCCCCAAATCTTTGATACGGGGGCATAAAAAACAAAATAAGTTAAGAATTCAGTGGTTATCCTCATGTTTGTATTTTTTCCTAGTTTATTTTTCTTTTGCAATACATTAGAAATATATGATCAATATGTCATTTAGATATTTACACAATTACAAAGCCCCTTTTTCGGCAATTATTGAGAATAAGGATTTGCTTTTTTGTTTTGTATTCCAACAGGGTAAATTCTCTGAAGTGTTGAAACTTTTGAGGCTAAGTCCTGCACCTGACGTAGCATCCATTGTGGCCACACATTCTTCTAAAAAAATGTTGAAGCTTGGCCTCTGGGGGCTAAAACCTTTCCATTGGCACTATTTCAACCCAGGTGTGTTTGTGATTAGTCTCGTGCCATTTTTTTTTATTCTGCCCATACATGTATTTCAAATATACAATTACTATGTGTTTTAACTTAGCTCTGTGAAAAGAGATGGCCAAGCAAGGTTAATGTCATGCAAAACCTTAGAAGAGTGTCTTAATATGCCTCCAGCATATTCCCGTGGCAATATCAAAAATTTTCTAGATGAAGTTTACCAAATTATGACTAGAGATGAGATAGCTAAAACAGCAAAGAATGACCTGCTACTATGGGCCCTAGGATAGCCATGGATCAGAAAGTATGGCAAAAAGAAAACCAAATATTACGCCTCGCAACATATGCGGCATTTGACGAAGTTTCTCTTGATGTTAAGAGAATCGGAGGATTTTACAGATAACTCCAAGTCTTTTTCTTCACGTACCCTTTGGGACTTTATCGTACCTGCCAAATTCGACAGCATCGCAGTCTGCAGTCAAACTAGCATACCCTTACATAGATGATGTTGAAGAGCTTAAGTCACCATCTAATGCATTCAAAATGTAGTATGATCTCATCATCTGCTCAAAGTTGATGACCTGATATGGACATAAATGTATACAGATCCTGAACCTGATGTGCAAGAGGGCCAAAGATGTGATATCTTCTTAAGGCTTATGAAAATTCAGTGGTCCGTAAGAGTTACGAAAATGGCCAGAGCAGTATTAGTTACCCGTAGCTTCAATAAAGAAGTGAATATTCCATCACCGGATGATGTGAAGAAGCTCAGTGAATACATACAGGAGGAGTTGAAAAAGTTGAATTATTCAAGTTATCACATATCTATTGGGCCTTCAAGCACTGCGGTGGAGACTCAAGTACGCTCAGAGAGATGTTGGAAAATATCCTAGACCACTATAACAACAATCATGAAAGATGTCATCCTTCCTTAAAATGTAAAGTTGATCCAAACTATGAATCTTCCCGAGTGGTGATTAAAAACCCTGTCTCAGAAATGTACTATTAAAGGGTTTGATAATTACATGTAATTTAGTGATTGATAAAAATCCGGATAATTTCGATTAGGACGTGATACTTATTTTGTTGAGAGTTTTAATAACACTTTAAATATATACGAGGATAAAAGAGTCGCTTTCGGCAGTGAACAGTACAAAGTGCGAGCATTCTTGGGCACGTGTCACTTGAACGAAAATGTGGGTAGAGATACAACTTCCATTAACTACACACGTAACCCCAAAACCCCACGAAAGCAACGTGGGACAGACTATAATTGTTTTTAAGTCGTCATAAGAGACTATAATAGTTTTCAAGTCTTCATGAGCCGGGCAGGATTTTTCCATATTTGGCCATAGCATTTTAATTAAAGGTCAGAGCGACCTACTTTTAATGCGCGAAACGCCTTTTACCCCAGATGTATCAGCTGACAAAGTTTGATAATTCTAGGCCTAATAGTATTAAAGTTATGAGCCGGACACGAAAAACCTAAACCTGACAGACGGACACGAAGGCTATAACATAATAAGTCCCGTCTTAAGACGGGCGTATAAAAACAAATTATTGTCGCCTTAGCAGGAAGTATGTTGCACCTATCGTTTTTCCCGACTGTCATGACCTACATCCTAACTAAAGTTAGAGCAGCGTTATTTGGTTTGTTTGTATGTTGTTTAACGTCCCTCTTGAGAATTTTTCACTCATATGGAGACGCCACCACTTGCCGATGGAGAGCTGCAAATTTTGTCCTATACTCGGCACTTACGCCATTGAGCAGTGAGGGATCTTTTTCGTGCCAGCACCAACTGCGACACGAGACCTTGGTTTATACAGTCTCATCCGAATGACCGGTCTCCACATCCCACAGTGGGATTCGAACCCGCGACGTAAGGATCAACTCCTTACTTCGCGATTTCAAAGCAGAGGCTCTAACCACTGCGCCACGCGGGCGACTAGAGCAGCGTTAAAATCAGGACAGGTAATGATCTCACGTCAATATTCAATAATTAAAGCTGAAGACTGCTGCTCAAAGGCATTGTCCGTCATTTTCTCGTTCGTCGGCACTATCCCCTACAACCCCTATATAAGCCGCGGACCTCTTAACAGCTAGATGTATTTCGTTGTAGAGGTCTGACGCGTAATGACGTACATCTTACTTTGCCGTGTTACTTGTTCGCGATAAAATTATCAAATTTTTCGCATTTTTCCTAGCTAGTAGAAAAGCAACATTAAATATACAAGTCAATACATTATGTACAAACAGAAAATGCACAAAAAAGGAGTAAAGTTAGTTTTCAGTGTTCATTATTTTTTAAAGTAGTCCTCTCCGATTTTAATGCACATCTTCAACCGTTCTGCCCATGCGCGAATCACTTGATCCAGGCGGTCACGTGACATGCTCCGTAGCGTTCTGTTCACAGCAGCTGAAAGATTTTTCCGAGTCTTATTTTTCTTACCATGCAAGTTATTTTTTACAAGAACAGCCAATTTTTCCACTCGGCCGATTCTTACCTCATCTTACAGTCGCCCGCGTGGCGCAGTGGTTAGAGCGTCTACTCTAGAGTCGCGAAGTAAGGAGTTGATCCTTGCGTCGCGGGTTCGAATTCCACTGTGGGACGTGGAGACCGGTCCTTCGGAATAGACAGTATAAACCGAGGTCCCGTGTCGCAGTTGGTGCTGGCACGAAAAAGATCCCTCACTGCTCAATGGCCGTAAGTGCCGAGCATAGGACAAAATTTGCAGCTCTCCACCGGCAAGTGGTGGCGTCTCCATATGCGTGAAAAATTCTCGAGAGGGACGTTAAACAACAACCAACTAATAGAAGCTGTGTATGCCAAATTTCAATCTGACCTGAATTGTTGTTTTGTAAATATAGATACAGTTTGCGAACTTTTTTATCACCCTCGTATTAATATATTTATTTCGCCGTGCGGTTCTTCGAAGTAAATCAAATTTATTTTGGGCGTCAAGACTGACTTTTATTCCTCAGGACGAAATGTGAGGTTTCAGCAAATTATTCTTACAATGTTCTAAATATCTTGACACATGTTAACACTATTTTTGCCTGATCATTTTGTATATGCCACGAAAATTACAAAAATATGAAATATTCATGTACATGTCACTGTATGAAGAATTAAGCAGTTAATAAGAGAAAACACGAACAAGTTGTATAATTCACACCGGGAAATTATGCGTTCCTTTTTGCTAGTGGGATTAAGCAATTAGCTAAATCCTAAACGTGTACCAATATGTACAGAGTAAGCTGAAACACAAGTGCTATAGTCATAGCTTATGTTTGTAATTAAAAAAAAAACCAAGAAGGAAATACTAAGCTGAACCTTGAATCAATAGATATCTTTTGAAGCCAGCCAAAAGGATGAAGCGTCTGTTTGCTTTAACAAAGAGTAATAGAGCAAGTAGAACTACTCGGGGACGAAGTAGGGGTAAACGTGGCCAAGGACGTTGATGTTATGAAATTTCTCGAGGTAAAAGATATTTTTAGAGTCCGTCAGGATTTGCATTTAGATTTTTTAATGCCGTTGTTTCTTTCATTGTTTAAAAGTAGTGAATTTCTCTCTACAATATCAGATACCAGTGATTCTGATGACCTATTAAGTGATTCGTCTATTGTTCCATAAACCTTTTCGTGCTAACTTTCGCCATGCGTATAACTACTTCCGCGAGGAAAGCGTCTCTTACAACATCATGGCTTCGCGCGACAATTAAAAGAAGGAAAACAAAACAACACTACAGAAAATGTGCCAAGACATTGGATTTGATGTTAAGGGGAAAAAGAGAGGAGTGTTGGTAGATTTTTTTTTACAACTGGTGTTCCGCGGCCCAGCATATTATCCCAGTAGTTTACCATCAGAGTAATCTTACGAGCGTTCTTCCCAAATTAGATGAGCAGGTGCAAGTTTGTAACAATATCCGGCCCCAATCTAATTAAACCAGTTACACCACTGTACCATATTCTCAGTTTTCCAGTCGAAGTTTTGTATCAATTTATAATTTGATGGTTACTAGAGCCCGGGTATCATGTGCCGGCAGAGGTTTCCAAAATTTTAAGGAATGGGCAGAGCTGTCCGACACTTTGAAGCTGGAGATGTGCAGGATATACAAATCTCACAGGTACATACAGAGCAGTGTTTCCTGAAACCGGGATCCCACATGAATCCACGGCCAAGCACACATACGTTTGAACTGGTAATGGTACATCCATGAATGTGGCCACCCCGGTCATATTCTGAGGCATGAAGCACGGCATTGGTGGCGAACGATAGAGACATTGAAGAGGCGAAGCAGATTCAGAGGTATTGGCCGACATAGTCGTCGATAGTTTGTCCTCAACTTGCTTTTTTTCAGGCATAATACCATTGCTTTTACTACGATATCGGACACTTTCCCGCCGACCACGCTAAGGGTGGCTTTGTTTACCCCTCCCTGGTGTCTGTTGGCTTGTCTACATAACTCTTCGTAGACGTCGGACTCTGAATCGTTATGTTTTATAGCCTGTTTTGTTAGCTCGTCGAGAGTTAAAAGGAGCAATGCTTCGTTTGGTTTCAATATCATAAGAAAGCCAAACTTTCCATCTTTTCTTTAAGGTCCTTTACTGTGTCTAATTTTCTCTAGGTTTACGATTCTCTGCTTTCCTTTTTGCTTGTTGACGGCCCCTGCTCAACATCCTCCTCCTCTGTGTCCTAATCAAAATGAGATATGAAAATGTTTATTTGGAATCGTATTGTATTTCTTTTGCTTTATTTTCAGTAATTACACATTTAACAGCTTTGTTTGTGTTCAATTTCGAAGTTCAACACTCTAAATCTAATGTGTGACACGTGTGTAGGAGTTTTCCCTTCGTTAGCACCTCCCATTCCAGAATACATAAGGTTGAATGATGTTAATACACTGACCTCTTTCTCCTGGAGATTATGGCTTTGTGGCTGGCCAATCTCATTGGCCAAGAGAATGGCCACATGTGCCAATCTTCTTAAGGAGTCCTCAGACACAGGCACTCCAACAGCAAATGGCATCGTCGTCTAAAAGAGTTTTCTCAATTCCTCAATTGTCATCTCCTCAATTCTTTCGATAGACTTGAATCTTGCATACTCCATCCTTGGACTCGTTTTAAGATCTTTAAAGTTTCTTCATCAGTTTTAAGGTGGCATTTGTGTTTTTTTTTTTGATCGTGCCGTCTTTTAAGAATAAAAGGTGTCATCTACAAAAACACAACGGAATATCTTTTCAACATATTACACAGTATAAATATAGGACAATAAAGTTAGTTATAATATTTGGGAATTTATGCTAAAATATACTGAAAGGAAAAAGAAACGCAGGGTAACATATGCGAAAAAATTTTGACTGCTCGGTCAAAATGTACCAAAAATGGTCAAAGGGTATCTTGATAACTGTGTTCTCAAATCGGTGTTCAGAATTACTCAACCGTAAAATGTATGACGTCATG
The DNA here is from genome assembly GCF_033153115.1 of Saccostrea echinata. Classification (NCBI taxonomy): domain Eukaryota; kingdom Metazoa; phylum Mollusca; class Bivalvia; order Ostreida; family Ostreidae; genus Saccostrea; species Saccostrea echinata. Next base: position 10,112,393 of record NW_026889785.1, read on the forward strand.
TAGGGAAAAAGCCCCCCTCAAAAACACGTGCATATTGATGATGTCAGGTTTATCATCACATTTTGTTATACAAATTGATGCACTGAAGATATACTCATTGTTTTTCAATATTTGAAGACAATTTGAAGTCTTCGTAATCATGATGTGGCTGACGGAAGTTCCATGTGGTCTGACTATTGCATTGCCTAAGTAAGGAAAAAGGAAAGACCAGGTTGCTTTGCAGTTTGTTGTAAATTTTTTCACCATAGAACGTCTTATCCATCGTCGGAGAGGGAGTGAAAACATGACTTTGGCTCGTAAGAACGTCACGTCAAGATTGGGCTATTCATCCTGCCATCTGTGTTATCACCACTTACGACCACTGAAACCTCTATTAATACAGAAGGCAATCAGAATCGTTACATTCATCCCAAAACTAAAAGAAACTCATTGCGCAATTTTGGTTTGTGAGCTCAACTTTACGACAGTGTTCCTCTCGCTCAGGCGCGTGTGAGCATTATGCCTTATTTTTCAGGATGTGAATCCACGGCCAAATGAAGCCAGGCTTTCTCGCAAACATTCACAGTAACCCACTCTAATGGTGTCCGTAAAATCCATCTTTTTTCGCCAGTAGAACATCTGTGGGACTAACTGGACGATAGGGTTTAAAGGCGTCGAAATGCCTAAGCTACTCTCGACCAGCGAAGTGCTACCTTGTCGAAATGGTTGAATAATATCCATATGAGAAAGATAAATGCTCTTATGAACTCCATGCAGAGGAGAATTAAGGCTGTAATAGATGCGCGAGGGAGGCATAGGAGACAATGACAAAGAACTGCGAACGATAACATTGTTCTCCCGCCTACCTCCAAGTCTATTTTCAAAAGTTAACATACTTGGATGATTTTTCATATTTATATAAATATTTATGAATTTTCATAAAACATTACTTCTTTGGGAAAACAAAGAGAGATAACTCTAAAATTTTCGTAAAACTTGTGTTTTTCACGATAGAAATAAACGGAAAATATTTTTAAAACATCTCCCCCCCCGTGAAACAAAAATTCCTTTTAACAGGGAATATGGACTGTCATTTCACAAATTCATACCAAAACTTTTTGTGTTTCACGGGGGGGGGGGGGGGGGGACATATGTTTACAGTCCAAAAATGCTTTTTTTTTCACCAATTTCAAAGGGTTTTACAACTAAAATATTGTTTTTTATTAATAATATATGTTTACTTTTATATTCGTAAAACATAAGAAAAGATTTTAGGAACATTTATTCATATACAAGAATATTTTAAAATGTGTTGATACTATAAAGCTCGATTTCAATGGAAAATATCATCTACCGCCTTATTTTAAGGGCTGGAATTAGGGGTAATTAACTATTTAACACTTGCATTCAAATTATCGGTCAATTACCATTTTACTGTTCTTTGCATTCAATAAAGATTTTACGGTCATATTGCCATTAGTATTGAATTAAATGATTGTAAAATGTAGGCGGGAATCGAGAGTTAGCGTGCGTAGTTCTTTCAATTTTCACTTTAGCGCACGCTCTGTGATCGGGAGGTCGTGAGTTCGAATCTCGGCCGCGTCGATAAAAAATGGGTAGCAACTGTTCCTTCGCCATGCACTCGGCACTTTGAAGTGAAAGTTGCGGGTCCTTCGGATGAGACCTTAAGGTCAGACGACACGTTCCTCCAATATCGGCTTTGTATCTCTTCATAATATACAGAAAAATAATCATTATTTTCACTATCTTGTGATATCTGAACTGTTTTCAAAATATCTTTAAAAATAAATGCATCAAAAATTGTGATATTGACAATTCTCGAGTTTACCAGTAGAGTCACATAGAAAACACCATCCTCTGGTATCTTGTACAAATGCCTGGTAAGGTACCTCAAATTTTTGCGAGGAAGCTTGTTAAAGTTGTAATACTTTAATGAGAAATTCTTAGGAAAATTTATATATTATTGAGGAACGTGTCATCTGACCTTAAAAATCGAGGCCCCGTGTCACGGTAGGCGTTGGCACGATAAAGATCCCTCGCTGCTCAATAGCCCTAAGTGCCGAGTAAAGGTCAAAATTTGAAGCCCTTCACCGGTATATGGTGACGTCTCTATATGAGTGAAAAATTCTCGAACGGGACATAAAACCACATACAACTAACAATCAATCAATTTTCACTTTTGGGAGGTAGGGTCATTTGAGTTTCAACACCTCATTAATTATCGGTCAAATCAAATGAGATTTTGCTTACTTATTGATAAAAGAGTTTAAATGTAAGATAACAGTACTGGAAAATACGTTCAAAAATATAGCATTAAATCACTTCAAAAGTACACCCTTCGTTTCTTTTTCCTTTCAGTATATACGTGCTGTATTATTTTTTCATGGCTCAACGTGGTCGGCCACATGTGCCGCGAGATTTTTCAGACGAAGAAAAAAATGTCAATCGGCCTAAATCAAATAAATTTTGCACTTCATCAAAGTCTAAATATCATGGCTTGAATCACAAGCTACAAGGAGGACTAATCAAGTCCTAGGTGTGAACACATCATGTTCTAACACCCTGTATTACGAAATTATATATACCTTGAGAGATACGATGAGGCCGTCCGGGTCTGCAGTAGAATCGAAAGTGAGACTTGAGGCTATGCATTATCATATATCGCTGTGAATGGTTGTTCTGGCGTTGGTCTGGAAGATACTCCAGTTCCTGGGTTGCCAAACCGCACTTCCAATCCAGTTGCTGTTCATGCCACAAGCTGCTGCAGTTCCTGGGATGTTGCTCTGGTCGATAGGCGATCAAAAGCGGACTGAATGTCTGCCGAGGGCAGAAAGGGCAATGCCTTCAAAGAGCTGATGTAGCGATATTCGGCACCACGATTGGTATATGTTTTCCTCAGTCCCAATTCCTGCACTTTCCACCGCACTGCCGGGTCAAAGTGAAATGCAATTGATTCTTCATTATTTTGTACTACATGTACATATATACCTTACCATTCTTTCGTTAGTCACTGGGATGTATGTGACATTCAGGATACCTGTTGTGAATATTGAAACATTCAAACACGCCAAACTAAGGTGTTGTATCCAGGGTCTCAATTGTTGAATCTTTTGGACCACTACAAAAAGATAATATACTTAAGTAAAACAAAATTTAAGTTAAAAGAAATATTTAATTCAAGAAGAAGAGTCTATTGCTGTAAATTTTGAATGATTTTTCTAAATTCAATATTTGAAGTACAGCTGGTCAAACACTCCTAGTGTCCAAAAGATACACATTAGAACGAAAAAGGAATTGATCACAATTATCCCACCCTTTCCACTTCGGAAAAGATTGTATATTAATAATTGTAATGCTGTTTCCTTTACATGTACATAATACTTACTGATAGAAAATTAGACTCTAGCTTTGAAAAGGTTTTAAAGAACTGATGGTAAAAATTCTTTCACTTCATGAAAAGAAAAGGTCTTCAAGTACTGATAAAAAAAGTTCTTTCATCTCATTGAAAGTTAATTTTCGTTTCCTTCGAATAGCTTTCATTTTGATTGTGCCTTTCAAAGATCAGCTCTTCTTGACAGAACACGATAAATTCGAGTTAAGTTGATAAATGTCAATTGTACATATTGACGTGGTGTTTCACATCCTGTTTTGAGATGTAGTAAATGTATATTAGGCTTTTGCAGTAACAATGTTGTTGAATTTCTCTTTCCTTATTGAACAAAAATATTTTTCAAACAGCAGCCGGTGCATTATTTTCAGTTTATAAGCGGTGCATACATACCAAGACCCTAAAAGCAACCGAACTTCAAAAGATCAGGATTCGTCCAGAAATCCCTTTCAAAATACACTTTTTAAAATATTTTTCTTATATTTACGTAAATTATAGACTTACACATCTTCATATACCAAAACAAACACAATCTAACCTGTAAATGGTAAGAAGCATGAACACTCGGACATGACAATGGATACAGTCTTCGGAAATTCTACTATACGTATCTTATCTTTTAGAAGATTATTCTACAAAATACATTCAGCATCATTTATAGAAATCACTTACTTGTTCCGTGCACAAGGATTTTTCAGAGACTTAATCGAATTAGGGTCACCTTTTGACAGTTTTACAACTTGTATCAAGTGACTCCAATATATTTATTTCAGCTAGCAGCCGTTCTTTTTTTTCCAATATAAAACATTGAATGCGTTTTTGTTCCGATAACAACTGTTTAGGTACTACACCGTGAAATATGTACATCTGGTTTATTTAAGGAAAATAAATTAATAATTTTGAATGTTAAAGAAAGCAATATCCAAATTCATTAAAGATAAGAATTAAAAACACTAATAATACCAACATCCTAAAGATGATTAAAACAATATTAATCAGTATTTTAATATAAGGTTCATAACATTCGCACTCTTCTATTTTGCAGTCTTCTGAATGGCAAGGATGGTTTATGTCGCAGTACCATTTAAGGTAAGTTTCTGAAGCTTGAAAAGAATGGATTTCTGTTCTGTGAAAGGTTTCTGCACTGGAATTGACGACCAGGTTGTTTTTCAAATTCCAGGATAGAAATCAATTCATAACCTACAATTTAATAAAGATTTCCTTAAGTTTATGTCCAGTTGAGACACTTTTAATCTCTGATTCATAAATTCAACTTACGCAGCTATGTTAAGGCTTCCCAAAGCTTTAAAATGCGCTCAAACATAATATGTCATTGCGAGGTCGGTTTTTGTTTTAATTTATAAGTATTGAACTTTAGTACTTCTAATTTACATAGAGGATTTCCTCGGTTATATATTAACATATTTGTTATGATATCAACATGACTATGTTGATCACGTGACGGTCAATTATAATTTTTAAGTGTTTCATATAAATCGCCTCGGCGCAGCTGATTAACACAATAATTATTAACATTTTGTTATATAATTAAACTCATCGTGTCCTTGTGTATCCGAAATGTGCTTGGGAAAAGTCATAGTATTACTTGGGTATAAAATATTTCCTGAGAAATTCATCTTACCAACAAATTTGAGAGTATTTTCCACACAATATCGTAATCTGTATGAAAGCCAACACACATTTTTCCCAAGCAAGATTCAGTTAGAGAACAACCTCTCCTTACAGATTTCCACAAAAATTCTCAGATTAATCCTCATTAATCACCTGCGCCAGACTCTTTTATACACACAAAATAAGTTCTACCTCCAACCACTGGTATAAAACAGAGTACATTTCAAAATTATATTTTTTATAAGCATTTTGACATGCTGAATTTCAATCAAGGGTAGGTAAGCGGTGTATTTTTAAAATATTCGGACATATAAGACTTAAAAAACCTTTAACGACCCGTGAATTTTGCAATAGCTATCTTGCATTTTACATGCAGTTTGAAATAAAGTGTAAAGTTCATGACACTCTCCCCGTCGTAGCACCTCTAGTTTGCAGTGACTTGACGTCATTTTCCATTATGGCGTCATATTTTGGTAGTTCTGAGATGTGAAGGCACTGAGTGCACTGTGATATTCTACGGGAAGCCTTAACCTACCTGCATATCTCAGATTCCTTATAAATCAACAAAATATACATTTTATACTTGTTTATTATGGGCCTTCCAGGGATTTCAATTTCAAAGCAGAAATGAATTAATTCAATGGGTAGAGGAGAATAATTATTTACATCACAACAGCGTTACAAGGAAATCAACTGAACTGGACTCGGAGTAAGAGAAAACTTATTTTCCTTTTATATAAGTTATAACTTTTGTACGAATAAAAATCAAACAATTTTTAAAGAAGGGGTACATTGAAGATATACGAGAAATATTCAAAATTTACTTTAAAATTTCATTCAATGCGTTAACAATTTTAGCTAATATCTATTATATGTAGGAACGGAAGTAATGAGACGGAGGACGAGGACACAACTGACGAGAGTAGCCAAAACGACGATGAGTCAGAAAATAATGCGCAAAGTGACGATACGAGTAATGTAGATAACTACAAAACTGACACTTCAAACTTTGAAGATACAGAGGAAGACGATTTGATTATATCTACACTGCAGAATCCTCAAAATCCTGTACATTTAACCATAGGAGAAAAACACATTAAATATTCCGTTTTATCAAGATTCGGACCTTAAAGGTGCTTGGACACAGATTTGAAGTTAATATTTACTCAAATTTTCTGTTTAATTTTATGACTTATATGTTGCTATAGCATTTCATACGAACATTTGATAAAAAATCTTATATTATTTGGAAGTTATTGAAACTTTGAACTTCTGGACGCGTTTGATAGACACATCCTTGCACTTTCACAAATTTTGACTTTATTCTGATTACTTTAGAAAAGTAGCAAATTTGTTGTTTATTATTGAAAAATATTAAAACTGTAATGCAGAAATTTCAGAGTAGAAATGTAGAAAGCAAAATCCTCTAACCAGTATTGTCAGTCTGTGCTCAGTGGTGTGTGCAGAGTTTAACAATTAAACACACCCGGTGAAACGTAAACATTAACAACAACAGAGCTCGTGCCCTGTTTACAAAAACAGTTTACGTTTCACGGGTGTATTCAATTTGTTAAACTTTGTACACAATTACACAACACTGAGCACGCCACGGGCTGACAATACTTAAGTGAGTGGGTTTTGCTTTCGCACATTTTTACTCTGAATTTTCTAGATTATAGATATAATATTATTCATTAATACACACCAAAATTGCTACTTTTCCTAAGTATTAAGGATAAAGTTATAAATTGTGAAAGTGCAAGGAAGTGTTAAACAAATGCCTCCCGAAATTCGTAGTTTCAATAATTTCCAGATTAAGTAAGTTTTTAATTTTATTTTCGTGTGAAATGCTATAGTAATATATAAGTTGTGATATTATACAGAAAATTTGAGAAAATATAAACTTCAAGTCTGTGTCTGTGCACCTTAATGGAATCCACGTCACACAAGAAGATGGGAATTGTCAATTTAGAGCTGTGTCTTATGCTGTAAGTAATACAAAAGACAATCATGATATTCTCAGAAAGAAAACCGTTCAGCATGCAGTTAAAAATGCTGAAAAATTCAAAGACAGTGTACAATCAGACTTTCATACTGTTAATTAGTCCGAAATATCTGACTTATTCCTGGCTTTTTTACGATTTGATATTTACCTGCCAAGAAAACGTCAGAACCGACGCCATTACGAAAACTGGGAATTCACCGCCTCCAACCGGAGGTGGCATTCGCAGGTTGATTTTCGAAACTTGCGAACCAAATTAAATGTCAAACTCACAACTTATCAATAGTACAAAACTTTTAGTACTCACCAACATCGTTTTTATGGTTCGTTTATAAAATATACATTTTATCTGACAGTCGAGATTTTTTTTTTCATTTCTTGCATTTTAAAATCTTACAATTACAGTTCTTGTATGGAAATGTGGAGTGATGCTTCCTTTTCATCGATATTGGTGAGTACTAGAAGTATTGTGCTATTGATAAATTGTGAGTTCGGCATTTAATTCGGTTCGCAAGTATTGAAAATCAACTCCGGTTGCAGACGGCGAAATTTCCAGTTTTCGTAATGGCGCCGGTTTTGACGTTTTCCTGGCACGTAAAAAAACCCAGGAAAACGTCAGATATATCGGACTAACTGTAAATGAGTGTTTACAAATAAGGGAAATGGAGAAAATCGATACATGGACTACTGAATTCGAGATATTTATGTTACCACATTTACTTGCATGCGACATATACATGCACAAATATGAAGACGCACGACCGCTAACATTTTCTGGACGCGTAAGCTAGCACACCAGAACACTTCTAACGGGAAATATTCTATTAAAACATCGTCACAGACATTACAATGTATTTAACGAGTAGTGAATACATAAAAACAACGATTTGTGTATATATGTATAGTTACCTTTAGTGAAATGATTATGAAGTGCAATCTGTTCTTATATTTAGTTGATTACCTATCCGTTATCTATTCAGTCAAATGATGGAAAACTGTTGTGATGTCTTGTATGTGCATATAATATGTAACTTTTTTACTCGCCGAGCTAACTTCCCAAAGAGGTCAGGGGTTCCCCGCACCCTGTGGTCTTTTGAAGACGGGCGTTAACCACTGATCTCTTTTGAAGTGATGCGGCCTGAAACGCCTAACTGTCTGAAAGGTCCATGATTCTGACCACGCAAGATTTAAGACCAACTTCCATGTTTAAGAAATCAAGATGTATCCAATGCTAGTAGCAACATGCTTAATATTACTGATAGAGGAGAGCTTAAGCCAGGAATGCAAGAGAGAAAACGGCATTGTCAGTTGTTTCACGTACAAAAGAGTTTCAAGGCGCAAGAATGATGTGCACTGCTAAAGTCAAAGTCCCGCGACTGGACGCGACAAACTTTCAGGATCTCCAGCAATTGGAAATCTTTAAACCACCCTTCAATGCAGAGACATAATTACCGCCGATCAGACAAAAGTCATTCTCAACAACATTCCATGCGAACACGTATTATTAAGTATTATTAAATATAAGTTTCCCTTATAGTAAAGAACTTTGAGAGTTCAGTGCCCTTTGAAGTGACCTATCAGTGGAATTTTATTGGTTGAGGTTTTGGAGGGAAATCTCTCTGTGGTCAATGTAATTTTGTGCAGAACTAGTCATACCAGTCTTTGTGCTTAAGTTGACAGGATGTATTGGGAGATGTAGTGTCAGATTTTCTGAGTTCACTATTTTTGGGTGTAGCAGTTTACTACACTGTCTTTGAGTGTTTAATTCCCGGATTTCCGGTCTGTTTTAAATATAATTTTGTATGATCTGATTTTATTGTGTGTAAAAGTGCGTGAAAAAGGTGATTGAATGGTAATTGCAAGTTTGAGAGTTTGTGTATTAGTGAAAATGAATAACAGATATTTTATCAAGACTCATTTGTTATTTTTATAGGGGAATGCGTAAAATAAGCAAGTCAGAAGTTGTAAAAATATTTTATGAATATAACTTGTATAACTGTAATGTAATTTATAGTAAAGTAAGGACTTTTATCTCCTGCTTCATATGATTTAAATAAATCTCTCTAATTAAGAGCTAAATTATTTTTCATTAAATCAAGTAGGTATCATTATTAAAGTGGTTAAAGTTTTAATATCAGCTAATGGAGATAATTCATTTGTATTCATTCTTTAAAAGACTCGCATGTATGTAATGTAAACATCCAGACCTTTACTTTATGTGTTACAGTTTTATGTGCATGTGTTGTTCTATTGTATGTGGGTGTTGACAGAACTTATTTTTGAGTATTTGTCAAGCATGTCTATATTTTGAATTGAATTTCATGTGTATTCTGTCCAATGTATGAAATTGTAATTGCATAAATATTCAATATGAAATCACATATTATTTGATTCAGAATTAGTATGCCCCCCCCTCCTTCGAAGAAGGGAGGGCATATTGCTGCTGTCTGTTGGTCGGTCTGTCGGTCCATCAACCGTTTCCGTTCATTTTTAGCTCACCTCGACGAAGTCGAGATAAGCTTATGCTATACCCCCGGCGTCGGTGTCAGCGTCCCGGTTAAAGTTTTCGGAGCAAGTCCCATTCTCAAGTAACTATTAGCCCTACCTGGACCAAACTTGTATGGATGATGCATCTAGGGATGGACACTACTACACTTGCTTCGGATGCTGGATCTGACCTAGATTTTCCGGATGAGTGACCAGGTTAAAGTTTTAGGAGCAGGTCCATTTCCAAGTAACAATAAGCCCTACCTTGACCAAATTTGCATGGATGATGCATCTAGGGATGGACACTACCACATTTGCTTCGGATGCTGGATCTGACCTAGATTTTCCAGATGAGTGACCAGGTTAAAGTTTTAGGAGCAGGTCCATTCCCAAGTAACTATTAGCCCTACCTGGACCAAACTTGCATGGATGATGCATCTAGGGATGGACACAACCACACTTGCTTCGGATTCTGGATCTGACCTAGATTTTCAGGATGAGTGACCAGGTTAATGTTTTTGGAGCAGGTCCCATATCCAAGTAACTATTAGCCCTACCTGGACCAAACTTGCATGGATGGTGCATCTAGGGATGGACACTACCACATTTGCTTCGGATGCTGGATCTGACCTAGATTTTCCAGATGAGTGACCAGGTTAAAGTTTTAGGAGCAGGTCCATTCCCAAGTAACTATTAGCCCTACCTGGACCAAACTTGCATGGATGATGCATCTAGGGATGGACACTACCACACTTGCTTCGGATGCTGGATCTGACCTAGATTTTCCAGATGAGTGACCAGGTTAAAGTTTTTGGAGCAGGTCCATTCCCAAGTAACTATAAGCCCTACCTTGACCAAATTTGCATGGATGATGCATCCAAAGGATGGGCACTACCAAACTTGCTTCGGATGCTGGATCTGAGCTAGATTTTCCAAATGTGAGACCAGGTTTAGATTTTGGAGCAGTCCCGTTCCCAAGTAACTATAAGCCCTACCTGGACCAAACTTTCATGGATGATGCATCTAGGGATGGACAATAGCCAACCTGCTTCGGATGCTGGATCTGACCTAAATTTTCTACATGAGTGAATTTTAGCCATATTTTAACCAAAATTAGCATGGATGATGTATCTAGGGATGGACAGTACCAGACTTGCTTTGGATTCTGAATCTGACCTTCATTATCCAGATGAGTGACCAGGATAATTTTTTTGGTGTCGCTATATAATATTATGGCCTGTTCCGATTAAACTTGCATAGATGGTGCATCTAAGGATGAAAACTTCCATACTTGCTTTGGATGTTGGAACTGACCAAAATTTTCTTGATTACTAAACAGGTGAAAAGTTTTTTGAGCAGGTCTATTTCCAAGTAACTACAAGTCCTATTTAAACCAAACTTGCAAGGATATTGATCTTGGGATGTTCCCTAACTAGAAAAAAAATATGATGTGAAATTTGCCTTACTTATAGACAACAATCGTCGAGGTGAGCTTCGTAATCTTTGATTACCTATGTTCTTCGCAGAGGTTACATATACTGAAATGAAATTTGGTATACAGATTTATCATAAGAATATCTAGGTCAAGTTCTGTTTTGGGTGTGGTATATGGTGACGTCTCCTTATGAGTGAAAAATTCTCGAATGGGACGTAAAACAACATACAATCAATCAATCAGGACGCATTTGATTGACACATATCCTTACATTTTCATGAAGTAAACTTTTATTATCCTTAAAAAGTATAAATTTTGTTGTGTATTGCCCCTGTTTACAAACACAGGTGTTTGCCGTAATGTTACGAAAAATATCGTGGTCATTGATTTCATAGAATGTTCATTGAAATTCAAATCATTTAACTGAAGTTCTATAATAAAATAGACATTTAACATTAAAAACAATGAAACTGTGTCCAGGTCCGTTTGAGTGGCATATAGAGATTCAGTAAAAAAATTTTGTGGTTTTCCTTTTCAGCTCTTTTTAATAATACATGTATTTACGTTTTAGAATTTATATTAATTTACAAAATGAATCTTTTGTTAGACAGTGTCATCATAACGTTTAGGACTATTTTTTAAGTCGTCTCTTTTTAGTCCAAAAATGCCTGAATAAGGGGGATGAGGAATAGTGTATTATATTTTCCTTGGCCATCTTTTGAAAAAATTATGACACCTAATTGTTTTTTTGATATTTACATTATATAATCTAACCTTTACACAATTACCATTATGCAACAATATTTGGTATTTATGGTTAAGTTATTCATTAAGAAGCATGCGTCTGTTTTCTTTTTCAGATAGGAAATATTGATGCTGTTATTGGTCATTATCATCATTCAACACCTGAGATCTTCAAACATGCAGCTGCTGGTACGCTGTGCAGCACTATTTGTTTAACAGCTATAGTTGCAGCACAACTCAAAGCAGTTGAGGACTGGAATGCTGATTTTATTGACAAAATACTTCAAAAAGGTGACAGATTTCATCTAAGTATTTTGAAAAGTACAATCGGCCATTTGGAAAAAGTGAATCACAACTGGATATGGTTGAAATGCCAAATATTTCTCTAGAAATTGGTGGCTGTGAGGCAGATGCAAGTATAGGCGTTCAGTGATGCCTCATTTAGATTTTTTAAATGAAATCCACTCATTGGTAAGGAATGCTCTTAAAAACAAACCAAATAAAAGTTTCAAACTTAGATGTTTAGGTTTGTGCACAGCTATCATCTGTGGACAGTACCAGAGGTATTCAATTTTTGATCCGCATTCAAGGAATCAAGGAGAAATTGATGCTGAGGGGTCAGCTGGACTGTTTCATTTCACAAATGTATTTGGTATGATATCTTATCTTCAAAATCAATGTGGAAATAAGCAAGAACAAGTTCATTTATATCCCATGGATGTGGGAATTTTGGAAACACGGCAGACTGATGAAGATGTCTACGAGCCTGCATTGCATTGTTAGATTCTAATAGAAAAGATTCTTCACTGTCAAATTCTTGTAAGAAAAACAGCTAGATTATTATAAATAATATTTCTGGTATAAAATGCAATTTAAATATTAGTGATACAGATTAATTGAAAACACTGGTCCTTTGACAATGCAAAAAAGAAGTCTCAATAAGGCTAATCTGTGGTCCCCGGTTACTCGTCAAATTTCGAACATTTATTAAAAGATTTAAATATTAAATTTTATTATTAACTAACGTCTTTATTATTCGATTCATCATCTAAAAATGTATAATAGATAAAGGCAGCACACTAGGGTCCTTTGATTTTCATGAATATCAAAACAAAATCAGTGACACGTGCACACTTCAAAACTTTCGTAAACACCGAGCACAGGTTTGTTCAGAGTCGAGTTTGAAATATAATGTGTATATTATATGTGTAAAGGTTGTGTGAAAATATCTTTGTGCTCTATGTTTTTATTTATAAACTGTAAAAGTTTTAACTTCATAAAGCACATAGTTTTGGAGCTATTGTAAAAATAAATTTTTGGACATGTTGACCTTTGGCAAAACCTTAATTTAAAGTATTGTGATTTTGAATCTCTTCGCTGACTTCATTTGCATGCGATTAACCTTTTTATGACCTGTTTAGAATAACAAACCACTTGGATTTGTATCGTTACGGGTAATTGCCCCCAGTAAACGTGCTAGCTCTCAGTTGAAACGTACTCAGTTTTATATCTGTCAGCATGGACTTGTTTGGTTTATCTTGTTTTAGCGATTTATTGTCAAAAATTTGTAAATGGAGAATTGTATTTGTAGTTGATTGTGAATCTTCAACATATAATTCGTCATTGAAAGAAAAATATCATATCAAGATATTCTTTTTATAGTATCTAATCTAAATGTCTCCGCCCATTTCCATGTAATGGAGAATTGTATTTGTAGTTGATTGTGAATCTTCAACATATAATTCGTCATTGAAAGAAAAATATCATTTCAAGATATTCTTTTTATAGTATCTAATCTAAATGTCTCCGCCCATTTCCATGTAATAGAGAAACCGTAGGCTGATTAGGGGAAAATGTTCCGGCATTTTTAGCGCAATAGGTTTAAAAAATTGGGTTGTATTTTATGATACGTTTAATTATTCACAATGAATACACAAATACTTCGTTATACGCAATGAAAACAAACAAAATACAGTATGCTAATATTTAACCGGTAAACCAAGGGTGTAAAAAGGGACCACACTACTATACTTAAAGAGAATATTCCTTTATGATTTCTTTAAAGGAGGAAGTTTCGCTTTACTGGTTCAGTGTTATATTTCATATTAAATTGAAAATGATATTCACCACAAAATTTACTTTTGTTGAATGAACTTTTACAAATTAGGATGAATTTACACATATCATTCAGCAACTCTGGTTTACTCCAATAAAGAACAAGATGTGTTTGTGAAACACTGATGCCCCCGTATGGCAGCTTATGGCGAAGATTAAAGTTTCTCAAATGCAAGTCAAAATCCAGGCCAAAAGATAAAAATGTTAAATTTGAAAGCCCAAGATGCAACTGTTCAAAAGCTATGGCAAAATTTAAAATTTTTTAAAGTAAGTAAAACATCAAGGTCAAAGTTGTTGGTATCCAAAGGAAGGTCTTGTCACAAGGATTATATATGTAAAGTTTGAAAGCCCTAGCACCAACAATTTAAAAGTTATGGCCAAGGTTAAAGTTTTCGAAAGTAAGTCAAACTCCTATGTCAAGGTCAAAGTGGTTGGTATCCAAACGAAGGTCTTGTCACAAGGATTACGTATTTGAAGTATGAAAGCCCTAGAACCAATCATTCAAAAATTATGGCCAAAGTTAAAGTTTTTCAAAAGTAGGACAAACTCCTATGTCAAGGTCAAAGTGGTTGGTATTTAAAGGAAGATGATGTCACAAGGATTACATATGTGAAGTATGAAAGCCCTAGCATCAACCATTCAAAAGTTATGGCCAAGGTTAAAGTTTTTCAAAAGTAGGTGAAACTCCTATGTCAAGGTCAAAGGGTCAAAGAGGTTCATATCCAGAGGAAGGTCTTGTCACAAGGAATACACATGTGAAGTTAAAACCCCAAGCACCAACTGTTCAAAAGTTATGGCCAAGGTTAAAGTTTTTCAAAAGTAGGTCAAACTCCAAGGTCAAAGTTGTTGGTATTCAAAGGAAGGCCTTGTCACAGAGAATACACGTGAAGTTTGAAACCCCAAGCACCAACTGTAGGTTAAAGTCTCGTAAAATTTTGCAAAAGTGGGTCAAACTCCAAGGTCAAGGTCAAATATGATGGTATCCAAAGAGAGGTCTTGTTACAAGGAATACACATGTGAAACATGAAAGTCATACCTCCAGACGATGGGCAAGACATGAAAAAGACCTTGACACTTTGTCAGAATGGATTAAATGTATCAGATGTATGTTAAAATCGCGCATTAAAAGATTGAGAGGCAATATGAAAACCATCTATCCTTCTGTATTCAATAATCCAGAAGTGAAAAAAGAATTAGATTACATGATCAGTACGTACTGGTCCCTGCTGACAAAGCAGGTAACAACATTGTCTTTGTTTGTAAGGCTCATTATATTAAATGTATTTTAGAGGAACTTGGATTTAATTCTACAAGTGGTAGTCCAACTTATACTCATAATTCCCTTTCAAAGGAAGAAATTCTTCAAAATCATATGTCAGTTTTAAATATTTTTAATATTCCAAACAACCAAAATGAATTCGAATTACCATATTTATATTGGATTCCGAAACTTCATAAAAATCCTTTCAAACAAAGATACATAGCGGGTTCCAGTAAATGTTCAACCAAGCCTCTATCTTTACTCCTCACTAATATATTAACAGTGGTGAAGGAGAAACTTCAAGAGTACTGTGCAACAATATATTCGAGAAGTGGTGTAAATCAGATGTGGATACTTAAAAATTCCAAGGAACTTTTGGAAAATTTGAAATCACAAGATTTTACCAAAATCAACAGCTTAAAAACTTGCAACTTTTCAACTTTATACACAACCGTTCCGCACGATAAATTAAAGTCCAGGCTTTTTGATATCATTGACAGCTGCTTTTTCAATAAAAATGGAACTCGTAAATATACTTACCTTGTCATTGGTCATTTGCAAAATTATTTTGTTAAAAAACATTCTGATTGTACACACAAGTACTCTGAAGTTGACATTAAAAAGATGCTTGAGTTTCTGATTGACAATATCTATGTGGTTTTTGGAGACCAGGTCTTCCGACAATCTAATACAATTTATCATTGAGTCAAATGCTGACTGACGTTTTTCATGCTAATTGTTAGGCCATTATTTACACACTGAATAGTCGACGGATTTCTCCGTTATTTACAGATCATAACAAGGAGCACACGGCGGGTGTGACCGGTCAGCAGGGGATGCTCACTCCTCCATGGCACCTGATCCCACTTCTGATGTTTGGAGGTCCGTGTTTGCTCTGCTCCTATTTTGTATTGTATAATGGACTTTTGAGCTTGAATACTGTTCGTTATCTCCATATATTTCACTCCAACCAATCAAAAGTTATGTGCAAGGTTAAAGTTGACCACAGACAGACAGACAGACAAACAGACAGACAGGACAAAAACAATATACCCCCAGGATCTTTCGATCCGGCGGCATAAAAAGGACTCACTTTGGAAGAAATTATTGGAATTTGCACTGACAGAACAACCTTTGAAAGGTCAAAAATTTGCAAAACAGTGCCTATACCAAAGTCAAATAGTGTATTTGTCGTGGATATATGACTGCAGTGGAGGAGAAAGATTTAACATGTGATGATTCTTGGACATATTATTCACATTCAACTCCATCATCTCTTGTTGAAGTGGCGATGACATCAAATGGGAAGAAAATCTAGAACCTGAAGACGGTCAAAGATTTCTGAAGCTGATCCTCGACTTAAACAAGATAACACATTCCTAGTTAAAAGATTATACAGTGTCCAAAACAAGAAGTGCGGAAAAGGTCTCAGAATAATAAGCAAAGTATTCAACCAATCAGAATTGTGCAAATATGCTCTAATACAGTATATAGGAGAGAGGCAGTCAATGTTAAGACCGCATCGAAATTCTAAGAAGAGAGAAACGATCTACATGAGAACAAAGCCATCTGTTATTTCAAAAGAAAAAGAACTTCCTTCAGAGGTAGCACGTAAACAAGTCATAAATTTGATTGGCAAAGAAACTAAGCAAAACAATGACTCTCCAAGTGATTTCCCACGAGACAGACAGCAGTTGTAAAACTTGAAAACAAGATCAAACATCACTTTCAAGGCTCAAAATACAGGAAGGGTTAGCGCCAGATTTTTCAAAACTTCTGGCATTTATGGATAATGATGGATTTGTAGAAATTTTTGACTTTGCAAGCAGAGAAAGGTAAAACTTGTGGCATTTATGGATAATGATGGTTTGGTCAAAAATGTTGACTTTGCAAGCAGAGAAAGGTGTAAAAGAACTCATATAAACACATTTGCTGCAACAAATATGCTGATATGGACAAAACCATTTTGCAATCCTCATGCACAGCATAAGTCACAGGTAGGAATTGACATGACCTACAAAGTTAGACCTTTTTATATCACATGCTTGAGTTTTCCTCATCCAATGTTTGTGCATAAGGGAGATCAACAAAAGCATCCAACTGTTTTATAGGCATGTCAACTAGTACAGATAGGCAATAGGAGGATTACATGTACCTCGCGGGACAGTTAAAAGCAAACAGAATTGAGAAATTGATCTATGGAACTGATGGAGAACTTACATTAGAGCTAGGAATGGAGGCAGTTTATCCAATAGAAGATGTCAATGTCAAACAGAAATAAAAAGATAAATAGGTAGCAACTGTTCCTTCGCCAAGCGCTCGGCACTTTGAAGTGAAAGTTGAGGGTCTTTCGCATGAGACCTTAAAAATCGAGGGCCCGTGTCGCGGTAGGCGTTGGCACGGTAAAGAACCCTCACTGCTCAATGGCCCTGAGTGCCGAGTAAAGACCTAAACACCGGTATATGGTGACGCCTCTATATGAGTAAAAATTCTCGAAGTGGACATTAAACAACATACAATCAATTTAAGCCCTTCTGCTTTCCAGCTGAATTTCCTCTGCAACTGACCACGTGTTCAGCTTTTACAACTCTGTATATGATAAGCATCATAGTGACAGCTTACATGTTGCACATCATTTTTTTTCAACAAGCATTCTGCTACACTGTTAATGTATCCCATAATTATTCTAATCATTTGTCTACATAAAATATCACATCAGACAGGAGATATTTCAGTTTTAATAATTTTGATTTTAAGCGATAGTGTGTTTATCTTATACTGTCTTTTGAAATCATATGTAATTAATGTTGTCCTCACATGTATATTTCAGTTTTCACCCTCGGTGAGAGAGGTTTGTAAGCATGCAGTGAGCACTTTGACCAATAAACTTTTCCGAACATTTGTTGCGTCATACGCTTATAGTGAAAATCTTGGACACAGCTTTCTTCACTGTCTCTTCACTACGGCTGACGGATTTACTGAAGAAACAGATCCTGAGAAGTCCTACGACTTTCGGAAAGACAGAGAGTTCTCTGAACTTGGATCTGAACAATACATTCAGACTGTTCGGTCATATTCCAAGAGGCTGTCACAGTCCATGGTGAAATTGATAACATTTGGGAGTTTGTTTCACGAATTCACTGCATCTTAGAGATGTGAACAGTATCATAAATAACTTGGAACAACATATCTGTAAGTTCGAGAATTTATATGCCAAATTCTTTACTTATCTGAGTACCCTAAGTACATCGGACAATATACAACAGAATTCTAAGTGGAATGCAGTTGTGGATAGCACAAAGACTAAAGTACGTGATGTTATCAAGCGTAGCAAGGTTCCAAGTAAGCCTTTATCTACGACAATGTCTGGGCGACTCAGTCAACGCTCCAAATTATCAACCTTTCTCTCACAGGAAGGCACAAAACAACTAGGTGAAGCTGTGTTGAAACATTCAGAACGCCTTTCTACAGCCAAGGCTCGCCTCAAGTTTGCAGAAGCAGGAAGCAGAGCTCAACACAAACAAGATGATTCGTAGCACAAAACGTGAAATTGAAGAAGCCAAATACAATCTTGAAGCGCTATACGAAATGTCAGATCTGGTAGGAAGCTATGTTCCACCATCCATAGTTGAAGGCAACCCATTCGAAACTGAAATAGGACTTCAGCGCACAGAATCTTACGTTGACTCGCAACAAGGTGATACAAGTTCCCCAAGTCAAGATCATCACAGAGTGCCTACACTTTATTAGAACTCAAGGCCTACAAGTCCCTCCAGTTATACAACTACATGTATTTTATAAGTGGATTTCCTCAAGAAGTTTGCCATATTTCTACGAACGGTAAAGGTGTGTTGCGGGGAAAAGTAAAGCATTCACAGAGAATGAACGAAGCCTCCCTGCTACAGTGGATCTTAAAAGAAGACGATGGGATAGATGTGGACACTGTACGTGTATGGCTGGTGTTGATTGATATGCAAACTGAAACATATTACAGTTTTATATAAAATTATTCTTAAAAGGCTTAACTTTTTAATTGATAAATAATTATCATTTGAAATAATTACGACGTCATATTTGACATCACTGAAAACAGGAGGTTTCATTTTTAATATGGGAGTAAATAAGAAGCAAATATCAGAAGTTTTGAAACTGCTCTATCAAAGCATGTCTCCAGTTCTTGTGATTAGGACAATGAAGAGGTATCCAGAATTCAAAAAACTTATTCTGATAATTTATTTTCGATGTTATACAGAGTAATTAAAATTTTTGAAGCTAATGGAGCATGTGGAAAGTTGATGAATAAAGAAAACGGGAAAATGTAAGAACAGACAATTAGAACACATGAAAACAGTGAAAATGTTAGAGTCTTTTCAGAGACTCGCATGAAATCCTTAAGTAAAATAATTGAGCTTTTGAACGAATTTGACTTAAAAGTTAAGTGTATATTGGATGCTGAAATATGATTTCTTGTGTAATGTTTCTACATAATAAAATATGTTCAAATCAAATCGAAATATGATTTGAATCCTGCACCTTGGACATCTTTTTCTGCCTTGTGTAAATTTAAGAAGATCTTGAGGGCCCTAATGAAGATGTAGATTAAGAAGTAATAAAGAAGAAATCAACCAAGGCGTGCCAAACAAACGGAAATACTTAGTACTCAAAATGCAACCATTATGTGTTGAACATGTGATGAACTCTTTGATGCACAACAGGAAATAGACCCGGAAAAAGAATCAATTCTTAAATTGTTTGTGGAGACAAGATGGTAAAAATCAGCCTATTTGATTTTTCTGATTTTTTATCATGTTGCTTTTCCTCATAAAATTCACCTGGCTTGGTATATTTTTTTTTAAGTTTATATTACACTTTTAGCACCATGCTAACATATTCTTAATTTTATTTTTATCTGTAAACCTTTACCGAGTGTGATTTGTCCATGTTTGTAATTATATTAAAGAATTAACTAATATTTTGCAAGTGTCATGTCTTTTATGCAAGACAATACAACAGGTTATTGAGTAAATGTAATATCATTTTACTTTGTGCTCCTACAGAAACATTTTTGAAGAAAAAAAGAGGGTAAATGAATGAAGATTAAACAGTTTTACCATGATTACTCTGTGTGCTTTTTGGGGAAAATATGGAAGGTATTTCATTCTCCAAGTCTAAGGAGAAAAAATTCAAAGACTTATCCACTTTTCTAAAATTGTGACATGATATTAAGTCTCCTCCAAAGAAAAAGTTTGTATCATCTGTCCTTTAGTTTTAATAAGCAATTTTTTCAAGATAAGATATTTTAACCAAATTTTTGAACATCAGGACCATTTGGTCAAGTGCTCTGGTCCTGGCCAGGGCTCTATTAATTTTTATTCCCCATTGCCATTCATTTTTGATAATTAATCACTGTAAAATTTGAAAGTGAATAGAATAAGAGAATTATGCAAAAACTTTTACTGAATAATACAAGAAGTACTTTCATAGTTTTAATGATCAGGTAGGCTTGTGAATAATAAATAAAAATGAGACAAAAATAACTTATAAAATGTTCTTCAAAGACCAAAAGAAGCCAATGTGAGAGATCACAATAAGGGGTTAAAAGTAGTACAGAAGAACTAATACATAATGTTTGTTAATAGCCTGCATGGTGATTGTGCTAAATGGGGGACAGATTATAATTTAATGTATGAGTTGTTACTGAATATTAGACTAATTATTCCATTGACCCTGATCATCCCATTTCTCTTGCTTTTAGGCAACAGATTCATCTATCAGTTTATTTTATACTCTATGGATCCTCTAAATTGTTGTATTATACTCAGGTCACCATTAAGGCCCTTGGGCCTCTTGTCTTATTTTTAAAAGCTTTTATTACCATCTTGAATATTTATTTTAGTATAATCGTATTGTTAAGCGCCTTAGAGTACCGGCAATATTTATTAAATAGGGGGCTCTACAAATGTTTTATTTTTTTATTTATAGGAAGAATTCCTTATCATATTTCGGGTAATTACGGGGTTTTCTCCGCAGCAGGATGGAAGAACGTGACAATGTCATTCTTGTAAAAAAAAAAAAAGGGTCAAAATCCGATTGTTGCAAGTTACGACCTGCCATTGTCGTGGCAAGCAAACCTTTTGATGATCATGTTTGTGTACCTGAGTTTAGATTCAGAGTTGATTTCTATTCTGAACATACTGTCTCGTTTGAAAATAGAGATGTTACAAATGCTTCTGTTAAGGTTACCTTGGCATTAAAAATACTATGAGAAATTTAAGTATGGAAATGACCTAAAAATGTGTAAGTTTGAAAACAGCGGTGCATCCTGTTTTATACCTAGGATAGAATTTGCTGCAGGCTCTCCAGAGGAATTTCAGGTTATAGCAAGGATCTCGTGTGTTAATGTCCTATACCTCGAAAGATAATTAATGACAATTAGTCTGTTGTTTCTTGTACGAATTTAAAATGACTGGTGAACCGATGACTTTTATATAAATTACACAGGTTTCACTGTTACAACAAATGTAGACAAAAAAGAAGCCTATGATAATACCTATATTTATTTTCTTGTTCTTGACCCAGTGTTGGGTCACTGTCCCGTGTTGCCGTTTTGAAGACTATGGAACAGTGTTCAAGAAAATAAAATTAAGTACTCTTTAATTGTTGTTATCTGAATAAAATGATGCTTTATTGATTGATTGATTGTTTGTATGGTGTTTAACGTCCCATTCGAGAATTTTTCACTCATATAGAGACATCACCATATACCGGTGAAGAGCTTCAAATTTTGACCTTTACTCGGCACTCAGGGCCATTGAGCAGTGAGGGATCTTTATCGTGCCAACGCCTGCCGTGACACGGGGCCTCGGTTTTTAAGGTCTCATCCGAAGGACCCGCAACTTTCACTTCAAAGTGCCGAGCGCATGGCGAATGAACAGTTGCTACCCATTTTTTTTCGACTTGGGTCAGTCGCGGCCGAGATTCGAACTCACGACCTCCCGGTCACGAAGCGAGCGCTCTACCGACTGAGCTACCGTGAACGGTAAAATGATGCTTTAAAACACTTCCAGCATTATTAATATATTGTAAATTATGCAGAAGGAAATGCTAGTTATTCCCCTACCGGTGAAACCAGAGTGGACTTTAGGTTTCCTCTGCGTCTGTCCGTCAGTCTATCTGAAAACTTTATAGTCTATAAGCTCAATTAATGCTGTCTTATGATTGAAAAGAATATCAAATTAAGACTTTAAGCTCCTTATCTGAATTTAAAACTCTGCTCAGACGCGGTAAAGTGGTCTCAGGCTGATTTACACAGTGTCATAAATAACACGTAATTTATAAATACAACCTTTGTCCATAACATGGACACTTTAAACTGAATTACCTCCCATGTTGCTTATGCCTCGCAACTTTTACAATGCGCATGCGGTATGGTATTTAAATATGCCCTCATTCAAAGCTCACAAGGATGAAGCAGACAGATGATATCAAAGATAAGGTCATCTTTTTTTTAAATCATTTTGCAATTAAATTCAAAGAATGTGCTATTGGAATTATTGTTGCAGTAAATGTATTAATCTTTTTTAATATGCAACTAATAATGACACAGTTCATGTATGTTACTATTGCAAGTGATTGTTTACTAACATTCACGTCATTAAGAAAACATACATGCAAAAGAAGTTGAAGTCAAAGAAATAAAGGAACTGAAGAGAAATCAACTAATTGGAGAAGAAAACTGCTTGATCTCAATAAAACAGAAGCAAATCTTCTGAGGAACAAACCGTCACGTCAGCTCAGTCGGTAGAGCGCTCACTCCTTGATCGGGAGGTCTCGAGTTCGAATCTCGGCCGCGACTGACCTAAGTCGATGAAAAATGGGTAGCAACTGTTCATTCGCCATGCGCTCGGCACTTTGAAGTGAAAGTTGCGGGTCCTTCGGATGAGACCTTAAAAACCAAGGTTGGCACGATAAAGATCCCTTACTGCTCAGTGGCCCTGAGTGCCGAGTAAAGGTGAAAATATGAAGCCCTTCACCGGTATATGCTGACAAAGTACAATCAATCAGATTATCATTTAATTAAGACAATTATATTATTTTTCATCACCTCTGTCAAGGTGTAATATAACTTGACTCTTCATAAAAAGACCTTATGGTGCAATAATACACTAAAGCTTTTTTTTAAGGAAGTAGAAGGTGCTCTTGCACTACTACTAATAATTTTGTCTTTAACGATGTGATGTACGCTTACTGGATTCTCATCAAAACCATGTAATTTACTCATTTGTATCCTCATCAACTGCCTCTTCAATAAGAATGACTTTATCAGATTCTAATAGTGTGATCTAATGTAAAAATGATATTACAAGGAGAAAATACAATAAACGTTCAGGTATTCTTAGAAAGAACATTCACTTCCACCCAAGTCCATAAGTTTCCATTTTTCAATTTAAAAAAATTTTTATTAAACTTTTGTGTCACTTAAATATCCTTTTCCATTTGAAAAATAAGTAAATCTCTATGATAAACATCAGCTACGTTGACGGAATTTCAGATCTTGAATCGAGGCCCCTTAAAATTGAATCTGTGTATCAAGACTATGATCCAGCAGTGACACCCTCCAAAAAGCTAGGCTTCCAGAACAGGCAGTCAGTGCAGCCTACTCCAGACCGAACCATCAGAATAAAGGGCAGCGTGGACAAGAAAAAATATTTTGAAACATCAAGGTCCTTGATTTCTTTGAGAGCCGAGGGACTGGAGATGACGAGAACCTTCCAGAAGAACCTGAACAAACTTAATTAGTACAACTATTGAAAGTGGTTTATCATCACAGACTGAACTGTGTGGAGGGGACCATCTCTGCTTTGGGGGCCGTCCCCGGACGGAATTGAACCGCCTAACTGTGGAAAAAATTCTCCGAGAGAACAACTTACAGAGTACTTATCTGACAGAGAATCCTTCAGAGAAGAGGATGAAAAAGTAAAGTCATCACAGGCTTACCTTTCTTTGCTGTACTCATGACTCTTTCTGCATAATTGGAATAAGCTTTTGTGCAGAGACGTATCAGTGCACTTTCAAAGTTTCAGAAAATTATTCTGGTGCTGATGTGTTTGAAACAGAATTCACCTGTGCATTATTTGGCGGATAAACTTAGAATTTCATCTAGCACCGTGTCCAAGTCAACATTTCTTACTACTCTACATGTCATATACATTAAGCTGCAACCACTTATTAACAACGCAGTATAGTTAAGGTGCGCAATGGAAATATCGGCACTTTTGCAATTAAAAATGTATTCTTCATCAGGATGGCAATCCTTTTCAGTACTTTATTTATATTGGACAAATGTAATTATGGATAAGAACGTATTGAGGACGATAAGATTTTATATTTAGACTTGTCACGTGAAGCGGCAGTCACGTGATATAGCACATATATACTTGCAGTATTGAGGTCAACTATAAATTTCACTAGTGCAAGGGCATAATCAAGTTAAAATTTTAAATTTAGTGTATGAAATATATGGAGATAACGAACAGTATTCAAACTCAAAAGTCCATTAAACAATACAAAATAGGTGCAGAGCAAACACGGACCTCCAAACATCAGAGGTGGGATCAAGTGCCATGGAGGAGTGAACATCCCCTGCCGACCTGTCACACACGCCGTGTGCCCCTTGTCATGATCGGGAAATAACGGAAAAATCCGTCGACAATTCAGTGTGTAAATTATGGCCTAACAATTAGTATGAAAAACGTCAGTCAGCATTTGACTCGATGATAAACTGTATTTGCTGACAAGGTCATTGTATCGACCATAGAACTTACGAAACAAGAAGTCTGTGAGCCAATGCTCACTATTAATACCCCCGCTCTGACGTGTATTGTGAATATACACTATAAGCATGGATAAACAGGAAGTTGACATCGGATTCGTACAAAAATGAACCACAGCATATGGCATGCCTAAACAAAGAGTGTGTTAAAATTTCAAGCATCTGCGATGAGTAGTTGCTGAGAAAACTGTGACGAAAATTTGTTATGTATGGTACGGACAGACGCACATGCTCTTGCGTATCGAATCAACTGAGAGATATATAAACCCCGTATGCAGGTGTGGAAGGTATATTGCTGCAAAGGTAAGGGTAGACGATTGAAAAGTTAAAAGTCATCAAGTTTATCATAAAGCTTGGTTGTTAGATTACCATAAAGTCTTTTTCAAGTAAAATATCCAAATATGAAACAGATGTGTCAGACTCTGTGGTATCATTTATCTCAAGCTCACCAGGATATATCGTATAGATATAAGAATGGAAATAACCCTTGTTAATTGACAACACGTCGTCGATCTATTACAGATGACTTCTCTTGATTAAAAAAATGAATGGATGAATAAACAGAATTAAATTCGTCCTGATGCAAAAATTGCGTCATGTTTGCGCGATTTGGGGATTAATCCGAGAATTCAGTCATTCACTGACACTACAACCATTCACCGACGTAAATATGAGTTTTATATAAGAGTTTTTTCGTTCTCGATATATATGATTTTGAAGACGGTACTTTAAATCATGTTACGGAAATTCAAAGTAAATTCATGCCACCTCTTTAATCTTTAATTCTAATTTGAATCATCTAGACGTTTTCTTATATCTCCAAGTAAGGTAAACACAAAGGCAGGCATGATTGAGACTTCCTTACAATGGCGTGGCAGTTCATTCAGCCAGGTCAAGATAAGAAAGTTGTTGAACAAACTGTTACACTTCGTTTTTTGTCCCTCATTTAAATCTATTTAAGGCTTGCTAAAGCCCATATTTCGCCAGCCCCTCAACTTCAAACAATTTCAGATATTTTGGCCAATTCACAGAATCATCACTGTGTGTAGGTAGTAGGCGTATCCCCCTTTACGGCGTTGAAAATGTCGAAAACACGTTCTCAAGCGTAGTGTTATAATAGTGCTCTTTTCCGGCCATTATCGTCAATGTCCATTCAAGTCAGTAACAGTTCTTCCAATCGCTCAATCCACTTCTCCCACTTTGGTTCTGCATCAATGTTGTCTGCATTCTCAAATGGGGGGGGGGGTGTTCTGGTTATCGATCCATTGCCAATTGTACAATGATATTATCCTCGTCGCCAGAGATTTTACTCTTGTTTTAAAGGATATTGACATAAAACACGTGTTGTGTGGTTCACTGTTTAATAGAGACCGCATGGTCATCAGTAGTCAGATATCAATACATTAAAGCATCACATGGTAAAAAGCTCGAGAAAACAGAGAGTCATTCGGTTATTATTACATACATAAAAATAGTGCTAGTAATTTGATAAGAACATAAGGTTACTAGAAATCTGATCCTTCAGCAAGGACCCCACCGAGGGGTAGAAATATAAGGGTGCAGAACAGGAAAAGAGAATTTTACTTATTACAAACATTAATTAAATATATGTAGAAGAATAAGAAACAGCAACTGTTTTATAAGATTTCAAGATAATTCTAAATATCCAACAACCTGTAAATAGTATGCTTGCATTTACATAAGGCATTAAAACATATCTTAATAACTCACTTAAATGTATATTTGAAGAAGTATAAGCATGTGTTTTCTAAAATGCCAGCCCTCAGTGAATTTAAATATCACCAAGGCTTGACCTTAACTTCAAAACGAACATCAGTTACACTCAATGGTGTTAATAAATCTAAAAGTGGCACGTCCTAACTCCCACCCAGATATTACAAAGAAAGGAGATATACATGTACATATCTACAAGATGTATTTATTGATTGAGTATATCTAATAGTGCTTCTTCAATTTGTTCTAATTTGTAACAATTAAGATATTGTTTTTAAATAAAAGTTGGTCCAAAACATTATAAAATCACTTCAAAAGTTGATTATTGATTATGCATTCAAAGATCAGTAAATTTAATTTATCAGATACATGTAATTAAAAAAGACATGATTAAAGAATTTAGATTCCTATACTTAATGAAATAGTCATGGATATTTAAAAGCAATTTTGTTACCACATATAGGAGGAGCAACTTGTGTCCAGAATATTTGCAAATATGGTGATCGTGTAAACATCTGCAATGGTATTCTTTTAATAACAAAAATGATTAGCTTTTAAAAAAGAATAAATATTATATATTTATTTGTAATTCTAATTATCCAACAACCTGTAAGTAGTATGCTTGTATTTACATAAGGCATTAAAACATATCTTAATAACTCACTTAAATGTATATTTAAAGAAGTATAAGCATGTGTTTTCTAAAATGCCAGCCCTCAGTGAATTCAAATATCACCAAGGCTTGACCTTAACTTCAAAACGAACATCAGTTACACACAATATGTTGATAATTCTAAAAGTGGCACGTCCTAACTCCCACCCAGATATTACAAAGAAAGGAGATATACATGTACATATCTATAAGATGTATTTATTGATTGAGTATATCTAATAGTGCTTCTTCAATTTGTACCTAATTTGAAACAATTAAAATATTGTTTTTAAATAAAAGTTGGTCCAAAACATTATAAAATCACTTCAAAAGTTGATTGATTATGCATTCAAAGATCAGTAAATTTATCAGATAATTAAAAAAGACATGATTAAAGAATTTAGATTCCTATACTTAATGAAATAGTCATGAATATTTAAAATCTATTTTGTTCATTTTCATTTTTTTTTACCACAATATAGGAGGGGCAACTTGTGTCCAGAATATTTGCAAATATGGTGATCGTGTAAACATCTGCAATGGTATTCTTTTAATAACAAAAATGAGGAAAAAAACTTTAGCTTTTAAAAAAGAATATTATACATTTACTTGTAATTTTTAAATTAATCTTTCTTAGAATCAAACAATGTTAAAGTAAAATTCTTTTTCATCATATTTATTATCAATTTTATTTTTCTATTGGAATTTTCTAATTAATCTCTTCCCCCCCTTTTTTTTAATTTGTAGGATGGAGCAAAACACTCAGAAGGTTCTTGCATATGGCAACAACTTAAACAAATTACCAAGCAAGGACTCACCCGCGTGGCGCAGTGGTTAGAGCGTCTGCTCTAGAGTCGCGGAGTAAGGAGTTGATCCTTACGTCGAGGGTTCGAATCCCACTGTGGGACGTGGAGACCGGTCCTTCGGATGAGACCGTATAAACCGAGGTTCCGTGTCGCAGTAGGTGCTGGCACGCAAAAGATCCCTCACTGCTCAATGGCCGTAAGTGCCGAGTATAGGACAAAATTTGCAGCTCTCCACCGGCAAGTGGTGGCGTCTCCATATGAGTGAAAAATTCTCGAGAGGAACGTTAAACAACATACAAAAATCCAAGCAAGGAGGCTATTCAAATTTTGCAAAATCCAAAGGAGAAGTTATTATCCACAATACCCCAAGTTAGACCAAAAGCAGGGGAAATCTACTTAATTTCTGATGAAGGTGACGAGAGGCGTAAAAATGACTGGTCTCATGATGGATACATATGGGTAAACAAAGATGGGGATGGCTATCCCAGGCAAAATGCAATAGTATGAGAAAGACCTATAACATAAGTACTAAATCTGCCGACAAAACAGGTTCTGCTAGTTTTCAACGGGTGACTTTTAGATTGACCATGAATACACCAATAGTGCTTGTTCACTACATAGGGGATGAGAGCATTTATGTACCCAGACCTCATGGAAATCAGACGTCTAATGCTAGTGGAGATTTTGTATAAACTTTGCCATTAGTTATTTCAAGGATGAAGTCCAATTCAATGAACAGCAAACCACAAGAGGTGTTTCGCAGTATGATGCTAGATGATAATGCAAGTGGAAAATATCAGGGCGTGCTGAACCCTAGAAATGCAGAGCAGGTCGGGGATGTTAAAAGGCAAATGAACAAAGCAAAAAAAACTTACACACGATGAAATCTACAATACCCTTCAACTTGCTTTCCACCTGGATGACTATGTGCATCAGTTGAATATATATCCTGATCTTCAATGCTTTGTAGCAAACAAGGAACTTCTCATGGAACTCAACAAAAATCTTCAAGTCAAGTCAAATGAAGTTCCTCTACTATCATAAGAAACATTTCTAATTGGCGACTTTCATGTTTCAGTTTTGGTTTTTAAACATGTTTTGTTTCAGTGCAGTCCGTCAATTCCAGTAGCATTTTACATCCATGACAGGAAATCTGAGAAAATCTATCACGATTTTTGGAGGAAAATTTGATCAGCAAGTGAACTATGATGTCAACAACATGAGAAGTCATTTGGTAAAATGCATTGAATATAAGAAGTTAACTCCACTTCCAAGAAAACCACGACAAAGAAAAGACCGAGTCTGACTAAAAAAGATAAAGTACAAACAATCCCACTCGACTGTGCAGCACGGTGCAATCTGCCAAACATGATTGCCAGCGACACTCTATCTTGTCAGCAATTGTGCAGTTGTTTCCAACCCAGGGGACAGTTTTCTTTTCAGCTGTTTCCACTGTAATACATCAACCTCTCACTAGGGTTGTTTTTAATCAAAATAAAATACTAGTGCTAGTCATAGTTATATGATTTATTTTATGCAAACTGAGTCTGGGCCCTGGTAGGGCATCGTGTTGAACACGATAAGAACAGTATTTGCATATTTAAAAAAAAAAATTTAAAAAAAAAAAAAAAAAGACAAAAGACCCCCCCCCCAAAAAATGTACATAAAATGCACAGTTCACTTTTATATATTATATCAATAATTCATTCGTTAGTGCTTCAAAAGTAAAAAAAAAAATGAAATTTTAAAATAGTGCTTTAGATACAGTTTAGTAAATGATTAAAAATATTTTTAATTTTTTTTATTCATTTATTTGTGCCTCAAATGTAAACCAAACAAGACAAAAATGAAAACAGTGCATTAGATATTTTAGTTCAAATTCCAACATTTTAGTAATCTCACTTATTAAATAAACAAGAGGCACTAGGGCCTTAATGGTCACCTGAGTATAATACAACAATTTAGAGAATCCATAGAGTGTAAGATGAACTGAAAGGTGAAGCTTTGTTGCTTAAAAGCAAGAAAAATAGGGTGATCAGGATCAACAAAATAATTGGTATAGTATTCTTTAACAGTTCATAAATTATCTATTACTTACAAGTCTATCTGATCATTAAAACTATGAAAGTACTTTTTGTATTATACAATAAAAATTCTTGCATAATTCTCTTATTCTATTAACCTTTCAAGTACATTATTTACAGTGATTACTTATCAAAAAGTAAATGGCAAAGGGGAATAACTCCTCTCAGTAGAATACAAATTAATAGAGCCCTGGCCAGGACCAGAACACTTGACCAAATGGTCCAGATGTTCAAAAATCTGGTAAAATACCCTTCCTTATTAAAACTTTTACTCGTTTTGCCTCTGATATGCCCAGGTGCAGAGAAGATTTTTAAAGGAATGATGCATTTTCACTACAGATTCTATATTATCAATAGAGCCCCCTCCCCTCCCCACCGAGAAACACCAGAGCCTCTCACCCTGGGACCAGAAGTTTAACACTAAGGAGCAGACAGGATTATTTAATAGAATTAATGCATTTTCACTATATTGTCAAGAGTCCCACCATTACACACAAGCACATGTGACCCAGGGGTCATGCAATTCACTTCTCTCTTGCTCATCATTCCGACAGTGTATATACTTAGCTTCTTTGCTTTTTAACCAGAAACAGAAAAGAATATTTTCAAAGAAATTTTGCTTTTTCACTATATATTCAATAGAGCCCCCCCCCCCTTTCACCAGAACCCTTGACCCTGGGGCCATGAAATTCACAATTTTGGAAGAGGCATCCTTGCGTATCATAACAATGTACTTAGTTTGTTTTAATGATACCATGGGTCAGAGAAGTAGATTTTCAAAAAAAAATAATTCACCTTCACTAAAGGATCTATATAGATCCACCATAGCACCAGAATCCCTGTCCCTGGGGCCATGAATTTCACAATTTTGGAAGAGGCATCCTTGCTTATCATAACTATGTATTTGATTTGTTTAAATAATACCCAGGAGTAGAGAAGAAGATTTTCAAAGAAATAATGCATTAATACTACATGATCTATATAGCCCCGCCCTAGCACCAGAACCCCTGACCCTGGGGCCACGAAATTCACAATTTTGGTAGAGTCACCCTTGCTTATCATAACTATGTATTCAATTTATTTCAATCATACCCAGGAGTAGAGAAGAAGATTTTCAAAGAAATAATGCATTTTTACTATATGATCTATATATCACCGCCCTAGCACCAGAACCCCTGACCCTGGGGCCACGAAATTCACAATTTTGGTAGAGTCACCCTTGCTTATCATAACTATGTATTCAATTTATTTCAATCATACCCAGGAGTAGAGAAGAAGATTTTCAAAGAAATAATGCATTTTTACTATATGATCTATATATCCCCGCCCTAGCACCAGAACCCCTGACCCTGGGGCCATGAATTTCACAATTTTGGTAGAGTCATCCTTGCTTATCATAACTATGTATTTGATTTGTTTAAATAATACCCAGGAGTAGAGAAGAAGATTTTCAAAGAAATAATGCATTTTTACTATATGATCTATATAGCCCCGTCCTAGCACCAGAACCCCTGACCCTGGGGCCACGAATTTCACAATTTTGGAAGAGTTACCCTTGCTTATCATAACTATGTATTCAATTTGTTTCAATAATACCCAGGAGTAGAGAAGAAGATTTTCAAAGAAATAATGCATTTTCACTATATGATCTATATAGCCCCACCCTAGCACCAGAACCCCTGACCCTGGGGCCATGAATTTCACAATTTTGGTAGAGTCATCCTTGCTTATCATAACTATGTATTTGATTTGTTTAAATAATACCCAGGAGTAGAGAAGAAGATTTTCAAAAAAAAAATGCATTTTCACTATATGATCTATATAGCCCCGCCCTAGCACCAGAACCCCTGACCCTGGGGCCATGAATTTCACAATTTTGGTAGAGTCATCCTTGCTTATCATAACTATGTATTCAATTTGTTTCAATAATACCCAGGAGTAGAGAAGAAGATTTTCAAAGAAATAATGCATTTTCACTATATGATCTATATAGCCCCACCCTAGCACCAGAACCCCTGACCCTGGGGCCATGAATTTCACAATTTTGGTAGAGGCACCCTTGCTTATCATAACTATGTATTTGATTTGTTTAAATAATACCCAGGAGTAGAGAAGAAGATTTTCAAAAAAAAAAAAATGCATTTTCACTATATGATCTATATAGCCCCGCCCTAGCACCAGAACCCCTGACCCTGGGGCCATGAATTTCACAATTTTGGTAGAGTCATCCTTGCTTATCATAACTATGTATTCAATTTGTTTCAATAATACCCAGGAGTAGAGAAGAAGATTTTCAAAGAAATAATGCATTTTCACTATATGATCTATATAGCCCCACCCTAGCACCAGAACCCCTGACCCTGGGGCCATGAATTTCACAATTTTGGTAGAGGGCTCAATGCTGATTACAATCATGCCAACAGTTTGACTGCTTGATGTCCAGGAGTAAAGAAGAAGATTTTTAAAGATTGCATTAAATTTGGTGGTTTTAGCCCAACCCCTCAGGCCCCAGGGGGGCAGGGACCATGAAATTCACAAATTTTGTTTCCCTTTACACATAGATGCCATATGCTAAAATTGGCTGAAATTGGTTCAGCAGTTTCAGAGAAGAAGCTGAAAATGTTCAAATGTTAACGCACGACGGACGACGGACGTCGCACGACGACGGACGAAAACAGAAAGCAATAGGTCACCTGAGTGACTCAGGTGACCTAAAAAAGGCTCTTGTGAGGACACCTTCATGTGGTTAGAGCTGTTCAATGTCACTAAGGTGATAGCTAAAATCCTCCGATACGAACAATTCGCTATCATTTTTTCGGATTTGCCCTGGGTGATCGGATCCGGTTTTAATGACCCCGTTTTTCTAAAAATGCGTAAATTTTGCATAGTTTTAGCAGTTTCCGATGTAAAACTCATTAGTTATAGTTAATATGCCGTGTTAATCATGGGGGAAAACCACAAGAATATTGACCCCATAAGTTATAAATACCGTAAAACGTCGTCTTGATTTTGCCTACCGATTTTACCAACTAAGAAATAAACAATCGCCTAGAAAATCCAAAGTCCTGTGTAATTCAGGGTGATATTTACAACGAATACTCCAAAACCTTTAAGAAACATAATCTGAAAATTTCAAATCGATTGGTGGATTATTAGCGAAGAAAATTAAAAATATCTCGAACAGCCCCGGTTTTTAATTTGCCCCGGCCCGGGTTTGCCTTCCCATTTTACAAACACTCGATTTAATCCAAATACTTTCCGAATGCCCCCTCCCTAACCAAAACGCAGCTACGTGCCTACCAAATTTGACGTTTCTTGATGGTACCTAATCCCACCTCTGATGATTTAGGGGTCCGTGTTTGCTCTGCTCCAAAATTTGTATTGTTTAATGGTCTTTTGAGCTTGATTACTGTTTATCTCCATTTATTTCGCCAAGAGTCAGTCAAAGAACGAGTTGACAAATATGAATAAAGAAGCCGGTAACTAACTCGTTCTTAAAATAGCTTCTTTATAAATTGTCTGTATTTTGTAGAACCCACTGATGTTTTTTTACAACGGTAGAGAGAGCGTACGATGTTATTCGCGTCGATGTTCTTATAGGACGATCTTAAATCCCTTTACAGTTTTTGCACGCACGACCGAGTCTAGTAGGTGGTTCCAGTGTATACACGTGTTGATAAAGAAAATGAATGTTGGTACTGAAGTGTTTATAACCTATGCAAGATTAAACCAACTGACGACCGAGGTAATTTTCATACATGTTTAATCTGTAGCACATATAACACTTACAAATATACCAAAGCTGACAAATATTCTCAATCTCTCAATCTCCGCTACACTTCTCTCTCCGACGAACAGACGACAACTCTCTCACGCATGCGCACTTACAAGCGGTTCCATATACATTCGTTCCCTTACACATTCACATCACACTACACTCCCCTCCCTTTTGAAAAAAGAAGGTACTCCTGTACCTTGTGTAAATATCAACCAAACACTTATATGATTGTGAAAATAAACAGTGATCCTTAAAGATTCCATGATAAAGTGAAGCAGATAAACTGAATATCAGCAGTGGTATTACATATAATTCAGATAATGTTCACAACATACAGTCTCTAAATCATTTTACCTGAGTTCACATACAATAAACCATGCTGAATCCAGATACAAATTATTTCTAAATTCACTATGAGATTTCAATGATAAATATTACCATTATATCAACAGTATGAATATAACTAAAAAAATGATTGATAAGGAGACTTGCACTTCCATCCAATCACTCAAACTACATGCAATAATAGCACATACACAGGCTAAAAAAAATTTAGACATGAAATCAATATAGAACAATTATATAACAATTTAGGAATGACGAATGATACAAAAGAATCATCACAAATTCTAACACTTATCAGACATAATGAATCCCGCCGCATCTCTTGCATATATTTGCAACTATAACTAAAATGAACAATATCAGGATTCAATTATCTATTAGAATATAGAACAACATAGTTTATATGAAGTTTCACTCTCGTCCCGGAACTCGAAACATCGGACCATGGCCGGGGACAATGTATTCTGCTACCTCAAGGATCCTTCTATTCTTGTCCTGGTCGTTCACGTTCCTACTGTACCTCCTCCAAATTGATGCATCTTCCAAGTCTTCCATGCTGTGGAAAAGATCACCAACGACAGCTACTGTTCCCATCTGGGATGCATGGACTAGCACGGAGATGTCTTCTGATGTATGTCCTGGTGTGTGTACGACTTCTATTTGATCATTGATCCAGAATGACAACTTGAAGTCATGGAAGTGGTGTAGAACACCAACACACATCTGAGAAGCTGCAACATGGTAGGCATTAGGGAAAACATTCAAGTTTCCCATGTGGTCTAAGTGACCACGAGTCGTCACACAGCATTCTATGTCCTCAACTGCCAAACCCTGTTCACTGAGGCGGGACAGTAAGTATTGTCTATCTGAAGGATTTCCCGTGTCGACTATGATGTTCATCGATCCTTTTAATAGAGTAATACTACTTCCCATTTTCCGTTTTCCTAGGCTTGGGAAGTTTTCCTCGTAACCTGCTTGGAGGACAATAACTTCATAAGGGGTGTCCTCTTCCTCACTACTGCGATCTCCATCGCTGTCTTTATCTGCTACATCTTCTTCACTACCGCATTCATCCAGAACTTCCCACTCGATCTCATCATGTTCTTCAACACGTCTGTGGGGCTCCTGTGGTGCTCCGGCTCCATGTTACCTTCTGGTCCTGACCCTTTCTTCGAGCTCAGCGAGTTCCTTTCTCCCCCACCTCTTGAATGCACGTCTCTTTTCCTCTGATAAGTTACAAACTAGGGACAGAAGGATTCTCCAGTGAAGTAATACCGCTGGGCTGTTTACTGGACTCATGGTGAAGCGGTTCACCAAGGGCCACCACATCGTACGGGTCAGCTGACCCATCTGGACAAATGTCCTACCCATAATTGGGTATTCTCGTGGCAGTGGGATTTCTTCATTGACGTGCACCACTAAATCGTCGGTTGTCGCAGTTGGTCCCAAGACGTACTGACCTAACACATTTAAACACGATGCTCTCAAAGTGTGATATTCCGGCAGCGCTGCCAAAGAGTTCCAGGGGCGATCCCAGAACAACCTAGGGAGATGATACTCCCAAGCATGATGCTTGAGGTGCTTAGAGCGATAATGACATCCAGGAACAGGGCATGCTGATCGTTTATCCCGTACATTAGGTATCTGTCTTTGTGTGGACGGTCCCGGCTCCTGGGTCGGTTCCTTGGCAGGTTCCGAATCTGGTGAAAGTTCCTGTGTTGGCGCATCACCTGTCCGTCGCCGCTTAAAAGGTAGTAGGCCCTCTTCAACATCAGACGACTCTTCGTCTGTTTCTTGATGGCAGTACTCATATGTGAGGTACTCGTCAGAATCAGAGATGTCGGCTTCATCTGCCGTGATGTACTCTCTGTCAGATTCTTCCATTGTACCTAAAATAAAATTGAACACAAACATAACATTAGTAAAAGGTACAAGACATATTATACTTGACACCTTGGACATATATACGTCTTCAAGGTATCTGCTAATTCTTCAGTGACTGCGACACATGCTCCGTGATACCAAGTATCACAGGAGTCGCACTGAATCATAAGACGTCCGTCGTCAGGTTTGTCACATATACAAAAAGTGTCAATTGATTGCAACTGGAGAATATTTTCTCCATTTCGCAGACGATGCTGGCATAGGTGTAGCCAGTCAGGTATTTTCCTGTCACAACACTTTTTCAATCTGTCATGGTTAGTAATAAACACAGAATTTTGAAGTTTGACCTTGTAGATATATGATGATACTTTCTGAATAACAATGCCAGGTCCCTTCCAAGGTGGATCTAGTTTCTTAGAACGACCTTTAGTTTTGGCGCTATCCAACACATAGATGAGATCACCAACAGCATATTCTCTGGTGTGAATCTTGACATCATAATCTCTCTTCATATGGACTTGATGTGCCTTCAGTACCTCTCTGGCCACTTCATGAGCTGTTCTTATAGACTCTTGTAATCTTGACACATAATCCTCGTGGTCAATGGATGCATTGGTTTTGGGTGGTCGAAAAACTAGGTCAGCGGGTACGCTTACTTCACGGCCTAACATAAGTTTGTTTGGTGTGAAACCAGTGTGTCTGTTAACGGATGATCTAATAGCGCTAGCAAGCTGAGGTAAATGTTCATCCCAATTATTTTGTGACTTGTCAACAAAACAGCGTACAGCATCCATAAGTGTCCTATTAAATCTCTCGACCTGCCCATTTGCTGAAGGGCGATAAGGCGTTGTGCGGCTCTTATGAATCTGAAGTATATCACAAATAGTCTTGAAGAGCTTGCTCTCAAAGTTTCTCCCCTGGTCAGTGAATATGTTGAAGGGAAAACCAAATCGAGCAAAAAATTTATTTACAGCAGCTCTAGCTGTGACTTCAGCTGTTTGTGATGGTAATGGGACACATTCAACCCATTTGGTAAATTGGTCCACCATGACTAAAATGTTCGAGTTGCCTGAGGTAGATTCGGGTAAAGGACCCAAGAAATCAAGGTGAACTCTCTCCATTGGTACTCCAGCTTGGTATTTTGTCATGGGACACTTTGCTTTTCTGTTGGCCTTTTTGTGTTTACTGCAAATGTCACATGTCCTTACAAAATCTCTAGTTGACTGATTCATGTTATACCAATAGAACTTCTCTTTCACTCGTAGATATGTTCTTGATACACCTTGATGTCCCATAACTGGTAAGTCATGACATAGTCCTAGTACCTCATCTACCAAGGTTTTTGGCACCACAAGTCTTGGTTCTCCACCATTCTTTGGGTTGTTGCGTAGGATTCCCTCACCATCAATGAAAAACATCTCTTTATTAATCCAGTATTTCTTAGCTGCCTTGCTGCTTATAAAGATTTCATCTTCAGATGGGGTTTCATTTGACACCAGATAAGGCAGTATCAATCTAAGATCTGGGTCATTTTTCTGAAACTCTTTCAGTTCTTCTGGGGAGTACTCAATGCCAGCAAACCCACTAGTACAGGTGGCTATGCATACGCAATTGCTTTGCTGTTCATCCGTACCAATGGTGATGGAAAACACATCATCTGTAAAGGAAATTTCCACTGAAGTGTGCTGCACTTCCGGGCTCGCTTCAAACTCTATATTTTCATTAAACAACCAGGAAAAAGCTGCATGTACTTCGTTTGTGTCTGCCTTTCTACCCAGAGGGACTACATCATCAACATCTTCAGTGAATTTCGACCAGTTGTTATGCGCCCTTACACAATACTTGCATCCTCCACAGGGAAGCTTGGATGGGTCTATAGTTGCCCTCATTTCTGGACAGGGTTTCGCATCTGGTGCTCTTGAGAGTGCATCAGCATTCCCATGTTTCTTGCCAGGCCGATGTATTACAGTCATGTACTGGCTCAAGACTTCGAGCCATCTTGCCAATTGACCCTTTGGATCCTTAAAGTTGAGGAGCCAGGTTAAGCTACTGTGGTCTGTCATGACAAGGAATTCTCTTCCCAGCAGATAGTGGTTGAACTGTTTCGTGAATCTCACAATAGCTAACAGTTCTTTTCTGGTGGTGCAGTAGCGTCGTTGCTCTGGCGTAAGACTGTAACTTCCATATGCAATGACATGTTCTCTTCCATCCTGTAACTGTATAAGTTCTGTACCAATAGCTGTATCTGATGCATCAGTATCAAGAATGAATTGATCACTGGAGTTCGGAAGAGTCAAAACAGGAGTTGAAGTTAGTGCTTTTATCAGATCGTCAAAAGCTTCTTGTTGTTCAAGTCCCCAGATAAAAGGCTTTTTACCTGTAACTCTGTTTAAAGAATCAGATATTCTAGCATAATCCTTGATGAATGCTCTATGGTAATTGGCAAAGCCTAAAAATCTTTCAACTTCTTTTGTAGTCTTAGGGGTTTGCCATTTTTTAACCACTTCAACATAATCATCTCCTATTGCCATTCCTATCTTGCTGACCTTTCTTCCTAAAAACTCAACTTCCGTTTGAAACATCAAACACTTTGCCGGCTTCAGTTTCAGTCCATAATGACGAAATCTGTCGAAGACTAGTTGTAAATTATGTAGATGGTCTTCAAACGATTTTCCCATAACCAGAATGTCGTCCAAGAATGCTAACACGATATTCCATGTTAATCCTCTTAAAACAAGGTTCATAACTCTGGCGTAGGTTGACGGAGCATTGCAGAGTCCGGAACTCATGCGCGTAAACTGGAAAAGGCCATATTTCGTAATGAAGGCTGTTTTAGCCTTATCCGAGTCATTAACTTTGATTTGATAATATGCTGAATTGGCGTCCAGTTTAGAAAACCATTCATTTCCAGCCAAGGTGTCAATACATTCTTCTATAAGTGGGAGGGGGTAGACATCCTTTTTAGTGACCGAATTAAGTTTTCTGTAGTCTATGCACCATCTTACTTTACCATCTCTTTTGCGGATAAGTACGGGCGGAGATGCCCATTCAGACGTTGACGGCTCTATGATCCCTGCATTCAACATGGTCTGTAAATGGGTCTCTTCTTCTTTTACAAAATCTAATGGGGTTCGTCTCATTCTCTGCTTGACAGGAACAGCTGTGCCCGTATCGATGGTGTGCTTTATCTCAGTAAAATTTCCGAGATCAAAATCATTCTCAGCAAATACATCTTGGTACTCTGTTATCAAATTCTTAAGCTGCTCTTGTTGACTATTATTGAGGTTAGTGACAGACTTCTGTAGTAGCGGATGTAAATAGAGTGGGATTTCTGATGTGGAAGTTTTTGTTTCAACTGATATGTTGACTGGTTGAGCTTGAACTGCTTCTCCAACAACAGTTCCTTTGTGAATGGTGTAGTACCTGTCACTTGCATTGACTAAACAGAGTCTTGGAGATGTTTGGTCAGAGTACATGCATCTTGGTATCAAGACTGGTATATTGGCTTCCTGAGGCTCTATAACGTAGCTTCCCTCAATGTGTCGAGATAGTTTACCATTGACATGTATGGCTGAATTTGGCGGAATTACAGTTTTACCAGGCACTGTTACTTTGGCAACTGTTGGAGCTTCCCGACTCTTTCCATATGACATCTGCAAAACTTCAGAGTTAATGGAGAACTGGTTCTTACTGCAATCTAGTATAACATTGTTTTCCCGCATGAAGTCTAAGCCTAGGAGCATGTCATCATCCATAGGTGCTACGTATATTTCAGATGGGTATGTTTTGGATCCTATCATGATGTCAACTGGACCAATGATGAATGTATCCATTTTCATATCACGCCCTGCACCATGCATGACTGTGCGTTTCTTAACAGGTGGTTTGATCTGCATCTTTTCATACACCCGATCCGAGATAATAGTGACTTCTGCTCCCGTATCTATTACTGCAGTAATGTCTGTAGAGTTCACTTTTACATTTAATCTCAGCATAGAAGCTGATCCCAACTGTAGAATGGTCATTGTTTTATCTACATCTGCGCTTTTATCTTCAGAATAGGAAGTATGATTTCTATTTGATGTTTTCCTTCTGGGTCTTCTTTGCTTCTTGCGTTTCCTTGATGTATGTCTTATGGATTTAGGGCTCGTTTCTTCTGAAGCACAATTTTTCTTGAGGCGCTCTGTAGTATTTCGGGTCTGATTTACGCCTGTTGACCCGGCCCACTCTCGTTTAAAGGTCTCGTCTCAGACTGTGAACTCCCGTTTGTATTCTGACTTCTGCTTTGATTCTGGGCCCTCAACTTCTTAGGCTTTCTGCAATCTCTTGCTAGGTGCCCTGGTTTGTCACAATTGTTGCATGTACGGGTCTCCGTATTTTGTGGTCTTCTTTTCTGTTTATTCTCCATGCTGCTTAATTTTGTTTGAAGCATCTGCATGTTGTCCACAAGAATCTTGATCTGTTCCTCCATAGACTTTAGCTGATCTGATTGATGTGCTGATGGAGAAAAATTCTTGTCGCTTTTTACTGCTGCGTTAATTGTTATCACAGAATCAATCTCGTACTCGGAATCTTCAGAAAATTCTCGGCGTCTGATGGGTTTACCATAAATGGCTTTGGTAGTATGCTGGTACCACTTGATCTTGTCTATGGCATCCTCAATAGATTTAGGTTTTGACATAGCAGCATTTTGACCAGCCTCTTTATCACAGCATCCCTGACAGAATCTCCATACAGCTTGCGAGTATACATGTTCTTCTGGCAGGTCACGAAAAGCTTTCATTGCTAGGGAAAGTAATCTGTCAGCCCAATCTTCAAGTTTTTCTCCTGTGTTCTGATGGGCTCCCATAAACTGGACTTGAAGAGTTTCTGGTAAATCCACAAAGTTAAAACGCTTTTCTAGTTTGCGAACTAACTCAAAATAGTCTATGCCATAGTCTCTGTTCACAATACTGGTGTAAAACTCGCTGGCTTTTCCATCGAGACACCAACATAACTGATCTTTGCGCTCTGTAGCTGTCCAGTAAGATACATCTGCATATCTGCTGAATTTTACAAAGAAGGCTTCCCAGTTAGAGGTCCCATCATACCGCAAGGCTTTGGGCAGATACACAGGTTTTGATTCGTGTCGCCCCTGGCTCTCGGAGACTGTT
This sequence comes from Saccostrea echinata, assembly GCF_033153115.1. NCBI lineage: Eukaryota > Metazoa > Mollusca > Bivalvia > Ostreida > Ostreidae > Saccostrea > Saccostrea echinata. The sequence goes on from NW_026889785.1 coordinate 10,153,725, forward strand.
GGTTGACGTCGTACGAAAGTTGGCGACAACTGAGGTGAAGGCAATGTGCGTCGTTGTACCATAGGTGTCTGGAACCTGATATGGTCTGGAATTGGACGTTGCACTTCATTGTCATGCAAAGAATTTTCCTGCTCTCCTGATCTGTAATTAGTGTGACTGCCATGTGGTCGCATATTAGATATAGAACGCTTCTGAGTACCCGTCGGTGTTGACTCACCATTGTATGCGTGCAATGCACGGCTACTTTCACCTGATGATGGCGTTCTCCTAGGTTCCGACAAAGGGGTCGCTGTTTGTCGAGGATGAGTAGATGGCTTTGCTGTGCAGTCACTCATCTTGAACTCTGTATTTACTTCACCATGATCCTCGTAATCCTGGAACTCTGTGAAGTAATCCTCCATACCATCACTTGTGGGCTTTGCGTAGCTATGATCTATACACAATGGTGGTAGAAAATCTACACACTCCACTAGTTCTGGTGTGACCCTTAGTTTAGGTATACCCACAAATGTTTCCAAGTCAATGGGGCCTTGCTTTCTTAGTTCCCATATACGGTCAGCTATGACCTGACCCACACCTGGTAGGACTCTTAGATCTTCATAGGCACAGGTGTTTATGTTAATTTTGAATGGACTCTTCCTGTGTTTTGACATCATGTTACTGGTGGGGGGGGGGGGGATATACAAACGAATTTGTGTGTTTACTTTATTTCAAAATAATATACATGTACAATATAACTTACCCTATCAATGACCAAACATATGTAAACACCTTTAATTTAATTCAAATCAATCTTTTAACTGGCAGTATCAACGCATTCGGTATTACAATACCATGTGGTCGACCAAGTGCATCTTCCGGTGATTAGCCTCACCACGTGTTTATTTTTTTCTTCAACAAAATGCACAAAAAACATAATTCTGCCAGGCTTTGTGATCGTGATGATTATAACTTAATGAATAAATAGAATTTCACATAACTTAATTCAAATTGTCAGACAATTTTCAAGATTTACTGTAGATACACGTGTGGGACTTTGACAGATTCCCGCCACGAGAAAAAATATCAACGAAATTCAATACACAAAATTTCGTGCAAAATCGATTGCTCGCAGCGCCAGTGAAGTGTTTATAACCTATGCAAGATTAAACCAACTGACGACCGAGGTAATTTTCATACATGTTTAATCTGTAGCACATATAACACTTACAAATATACCAAAGCTGACAAATATTCTCAATCTCCGCTACACTTCTCTCTCCGACGAACAGACGACAACTCTCTCACGCATGCGCACTTACAAGCGGTTCCATATACATTCGTTCCCTTACACATTCACATCACACTACAGTACTGTGTTGTTCTGCTTTGTATGACTAGACCTTTGCTGTTGTTACACACATGTTTGTTGTATGGTGGTCCCTGAAATGTCTCGATTTAGTTTGGCACTTGTTATGAATGAATGAGGAGAAAGTGCCCCTCAACCACTTTGTACATGAGTATAAGTCTGAAGAGGACTGTGGCCACTGTCTTTGTAGCTGGCCTGAAGACCCTTGAACATCGTTGTCCTTCCTGATATACTTTATTTTGCCAAATGAAATACAGTCATGTTGAATATTTTATTTGTCAAAATAAAGTGTTTAATGTCTAAACCAGCTCCTTCTCCAGCTGTGAGGACGGAGATGAGCACCTGGCCATGCTCATTTCCGACATTAGTGGCCCAAGCAGCAGTCTCTGCAGCTGTGCCCTGCAGTTTTTAGCTCTACTGGTCAGAGACCAGAAGAGCTTATGCGATAGTAAGGTGTCTGTCTGTCTGTTTAGCTGTCCGTCCGTCTGTAAACAATTTTTCAAAACGCTACTCCTCCTACAGTTTTAGTCTGATTTCAATATAACTTAACACACGAATAGACTACAATAAGATACATAATTCTGTGTATCAGTTTTTGATTTCGATGAAAGGTGTTGCCATGGTTACTAAAAATAGAGATTTCTGGGAAGTACTTTCAAAACGCTACTCTTCCTACAGTTTTGGTCGGATTTCACTATCACTTAGCACACAAGTAGACTACACTAAGATACATAATTCTGTGTATCGGTTTTTGATTTCGATGAACGGTGTTGCCATGGTTACTAAAAATAGAAATTTCTTTGAAATACTTTCAAAACGCTACTCCTCCTACAGTTTTGGTCTGATTTCAGTATAGCTTAGCACACAAGTAGACTACACTTAGATACATATTTCTGTGTATCGGTTTTTGATTTCTATGAACGGTGTTGCCATGGGTTAATAAAAAGAGAAATTTCCTTGAAATACTCCTTCTACAGTTTTGGTCTGATTTCAATATAACTTAGCACACAAGTAGACTACACTAAGATACATAAATTAATTTTGATAGAGATTTTTGTAAAACTCTTAAAATCCTACTCATCCTACAGTTTTGGTCTGATTTCAATATAACTTGGCACACAAGTAGACTATACTAAGATACATAATTTTGTGTATCGGTTTTTGATTTCGATGAACGCTGTTGCCATTATTACTAAAAATAATGTCCTTGAAAAACTTTCAAAACGCTTCTCCTTCTACAGTCTTGATCGGATTTCAGTATAACTTGGCACACAAGTAGACTACACTATGATACAAAATTGTATTTATTGTTTTTTTTTTTTTTTTGATTTTGTTGAATGATGTTGTCATGGTTACTAAAATTGAAATTTCTGTAAAATTCTTTTAAAAGGCTACTCCTCCTATAGATTTAGTCTGATTGCAATAAATCTTAATAATACAAAAATCTCAATAAAACAAAGAGACTACACCAAGGATCATTATTCTATGTATTGCTGTTGCAAAGTTTCAAGTCCAAGTGCTACTTTTAAGTACAACCCAGTAGAGCTACAGTCTCATCAGAGACTTCTGGTTTACTACCTTCTTGGTTGAATCGACTTTCAATATCCTGCCTAATACCGAAGTGATGGCTGCCTTTACTTCCTCTAAGCGGACGAGTACATCTTGGCAGAAGATGGAAAGAATCCAATGGCCAGATGGAATCATTTTGGGTGTCAGGGTTGGCGGAAACTTGATATTAGACAGGAATTCCCTCTTTTGCGCATTCCTGAAGGTCTGACAGTCACTGAGGTAGCGAGCTGTCCTCCTCAACATTTCTTCCCCATGAAGTTGAGCGAGGTTCTGGCTCAGCCTGGCGATATTCCCAAGTCCTCGCTAACCCATCATCTTAACTACTGTAGGTCGCATGCCACAAGACGAGTGAAGATACACGGGAACTGTCCACATTTTCAGGTTTGGGCGCTATCTTGACAGCATTTATTTCGTCATTGGATTTATGTAAACCATCTTTGTCTATTACATGCCCACAGTAACTAGTTTTGTCCCTAAAAGAATTCACACTTTTCCAGATTTGCCCTTAACCTATGTTGTTCGAGTCTCTCAATACTGAGATTCTGCAAGTGTTCATCATCCGTCGAGCCTGTAATAATCATGTCATCCAAAATGCATTTAGTTTTTTGAATGTATGCAAGGGCTTGGTCCATGGCTCTTTGCCAGATAGGAGGAGCGGAAGCGATTCCGAAGGAAAGTCGATTAAAGCGGATAAGTCCCTTGTGAGTGTTAATGGTAAGTAAGTTCTTTGACGCGTCATCAATTTTCATCTGCAAGTACGCCTGCGTCAAGTTTGTTTTGCTAAATTTCTGTCCTCCGCTAAGGGACGCAAAGATATCTGCTATCTTTGGTAATGGATATTGTTCGATTTTCATAGCAGGATTAACTGTCACCTTGAAATCACCACAAATTCTCAGTTTGCCGTCTGCCTTTGGGTAAGGGTACTCTTGAGGTTGACCAGTCACTAAATTCAATAGGTGAAATGACACCTATATGCTGAAATATCGACAAAGTTCCTCTTCTTCCCGAGGTCTGAGTGAATATGCAACTTCTCTGGCCTTGTAATATTTTGGTCGAACACCATCTTGCATGGTAAGTTTACTTTTGATGTCTGTCAGTTTCCCTATTCCTGTTTCAAACACTTTATGTTTCTCCAGAATTTCGTGGACAGTCATTTTCCCTAAAATGTTCTATTTGTCATTAGATAGTCTGATTGATTGGATTTCCTTTCAATCAAGTCGTAGAAATTTCACCCAGTTTCGTCCCATGAGATTCGTTCCTTCCTGTTTCACCACGAGCAGGTCCAAATTTTAACAGAGTGTCTGTATCCTCCAGGGTGTATGTCTTAAGAAATTTGTCCAATGTAGTCTGTGAAATAATCGAGACACCTGACCCAGTGTCGACTTCCATAGGAATGTCTGATCCAGAAACTCTCTGTGTCACAATGATTGGGTCTATTGAGATTTTGTTCACATCCCTGCAGTAGTGTGAGAAATGCAGCAGATAACCACCATTGTTCTCATAGTCGTCAATTCCGTTTTCATCTGTATCAAAGCAATAAATTTGCCCACATTTTCGCGTTCTTTCTTCAGACACACCCTCTCGAAATGCCCAACTTTGTCACAATGTCTACATTTTGTTTTTGTGTGCTTACATGAGTTTGCTCTATGGTCACCCCCTCACAATCTCTTGATGAAATGTCCAGGATTCAGAAAATATGACAATGTCATCAAAATACGCAACGACATGTTTGTTTTTTGTCTATTGTTTAACGTCCCTCTCGAGAATTTTTCACTCATATGGAGACGCCACCACTTGTCGGTGGAGAGCTACAAATTTTGACCTATACTCGGCACTGAGTATCGAGTAAAGGTCAAAATTTGAGACCCTTCACCGGTATATGGTGACGTCTATATATGAATGAAAAATTTCCGAATGGGACGTTAAACAACATACAATCAATTTAAAGTTTGAATGATGTCTATCAGTTGAAGTGGATAGAGTCTAGTAGATTCGTGACAAACCACCATTGTTCTAATAGTCGTCAATTCCGTTTTCATCTGTATCAAAGCAATAAATTTTCCCACATTTTCGCGTTCTTTCTTCAGATACCCTCTCGAAATGCCCCACTTTGTCACAATATCTACATTTTGTTTTTGTGTGTTTACATGAGTTTGCTCTATGGTCACCCCCTCGCATTCTCTTGATGAAATGTCCAGGAATCGGAAAATATGACAATGTCATCAAAATACGCAACGACATGTTTGTTTTCTGTCTATTGTTTAACGTCCCTCTCGAGAATTTTTCACTCATATGGAGACGCCACCACTTGTCGGTGGAGGGACATTGAGCAGTGAGGGATCTTTTTTCGTGCCAGCACCTACTGCGACACGGGACCTCAGTTTATACGTTCTCATCCAAAGGACCGGTCTCCACGTCCCACAGTGGGATTCGAACCCGCGACGCAAGGATTAACTCCTTACTCCGCGATTCTAGAGCAAACCTTCTATTACTGCGCCACGCGGGCGAACAATTAATTCTGAAATCATTTTGACACGAATCTACTAGACTCTATCCACTTCAACTGATAGACATCATTCAAACTTTAAATTGATTGATTGATTGTATGTTGTTTAACGTCCCATTGGAGAATTTTTCATTCATATATAGACGTTACCATATACCGGTGAAGGGTCTCAAATTTTGACCTTTACTCGACACTCAGGGCCATTGAGCAGTGAGGATCTTTATCGTGCCAACGCCTGCCGTGATACGGGGCCTCGGTTTTTAAGGTCTCATCCGAAGGACCCGCAACTTTCACTTCAAAGTGCCGAGCGCATGGCGAAGGAACAATAGCTACCCATTTTTTATCGACTTAGGACTGTCGCGGCCGAGATTCGAACTCACGACCTCCCGATCACGGAGCGAGCGCTCTACCGACTGAGCTACTGTGAACGATAATTTTAAATTGAAACTTAATATATACGGTATATATAATTTACATTTTATTTTCTCCTTCATTTTAAGTCTTTCCATTTACCGATTCATCAGTCTCTAAGTCCTGGCCATTTGGTTGGCCGACCTCATTTGTATATAAGATCGTATAATGCAAGAGCCTCCTGAGATCATCTTCATGTCTCCCTCTGCTGATTCACCCGTTCATCTCTTTTCGCCCCATGTTCTTCATAGGAGTGTTCAGTTTGATCCTCGCCAGCGTTCCAGCTGGTCCCTCAGCTGCCCTGACACGTTTAATTAGAGGGAAAATGCCTTTCTCCCTTAATGAGTGTCTCTTTTGCAATACCGCAAGTGGCGGCATCTACACGAAGAAAACGGAATACTTCTACAAAGTAATCTGTACGTTAAAAACAATACATTCTCAATACATTTCAACATATGCATTAATAACATAGATAAATTCATCTCATCTTTTTCCAAGTTTTTCGGTCGATTCATTAACCTTGTAAGCACATACAACCTATCATTGAGTCAAATGCTGACTGACGTTTCTCATACAAATTGTTATGCCGTTATTTATACACTGAACCGTCAACGGATTTTTCCGGTTTTTGTTTCCCGATCATGACAAGGAGCACAAGGCGGGTGTGACCGGTCAGCAGGGGATGCTCACTCCTCCATTGCACCTGATCCCACTTCTAAATTTTGAGGTCTTAGTTTGCTCTGCTCCACATTTCTATCGTATCATTGGACTTTCGAGATTGAGATCTGTTCATTATCTTCACGAGTTCATTTTTCTTTTCATGTAGCCATTCCCTTTTCATCCGTCTCTTATCTTTATCTCTCTTTACTTCCATATCAAATGGATTTGATTATCAGGGTAATAAATTGCATTTTTTTTTATTCCTCGTCCTTTCACTTCAGCATGGATTTGATTATTAAATTAACATTTTTTAAAAGATAAATATATTATATACTTCCATCCCAAAAATAATTATTATTTCAGCGAAAATTCTGATTGAATTTCTCTCCCTCTCTCTAATTTCATTTCGTACTTTCACGTAAATTTAGATTTTTAACTAGCAAATCACCTCAACATGACCCCTCCCCTGCCACAAGTCTATATCTTTTCAATTCCACAGAAAAAAAAATTGTCATTATTTAAAACAAATTTAAACGTACAAAACACTCTGGATTCTTTAACATGTTTAATTCCGATTTTAAGATTAGGGGAAAAATATTCTTCTGTGTTCATGTTTTAGTCAACACTTGGTCCAAGTCAGAAGAGCGCTTGAAAAATTGAACATGAGAGATCACCTGTCGGCTATGATATCCTGATGAAAGTAAGAAGTTTATTCTAACAAGGATTAATTCATGCAAGTTTTAAATCGGTCAGTTTGATTTGGCATGTGTGAATTACTCCACTAATATCACCAACCTGTGCATTCTGCTGTCATTACAGACTGAAGCAACTTCTGTTAACATGTAACTGATGTAATTATTGGCATGATATAAATCCTGGCAAGTTGAATGGGGGCCCTATATAACCTTATCTTTCGATTTTCAGGGCAAATTTAATTGTAAGCAAGTAACAAGATACGCTTTTTATAATCAGTTGTAACAGAGTCTGAGTCTCAAATATCTGTTTCATATTTGGATATTTTACTTGAAAAAGACGTTAATGGTAATCTAACAACCAAGCTTTATGATAAACGTGATGACTTTAACTTTTCAATCGTCAACTTCCTTTACTTATGCAGCAATATACCTTCATCACCTGCATACGGGGTATATATCTCTCAGTTGATTCGATACGCAAGAACATGCTCTACGTATGTACAATTTCTAAAACGAGGTAAATTATTGACAAATAAGTTGATGAAACAAGAATATCAGCTGTCTCGTTTAAAGTCATCATTTCGGAAGTTCTATGGTCGATACAATGACCTTGCCAGCAAATACAATTTATCATTGAGTCAAATGCTGACTGACGTTTTTCATACTAATTGTTAGGCCATTATGTACACACTGAATTGTCGACGGAATTTTCCATTATTTCCCGATCATGACAAGGAGCACACGGCGGGTGTGACCGGTCGACAGGGGATGCTCACTCCTCCATGGCACCTGATCCCACCTCTGATGTTTGGAGGTCCGTGTTTGCTCTGCTCCTATTTTGTATTGTATAATGGACTTTTGAGCTTGAATACTGTTCGTTATCTCCATATATTTCATTTCCTCTCAAACTTGAAGAGGTATCTGTCTAGCGTAAAGAGAGATCTCTCTAACATAAAGATAAATTTTATATCTCGAATAAATAGTAAAAGGGCTTGCCATAGATATGAATGGTTTAGCTGGGATAGATATTGGCACATTAATACTTTTTTCATAACCATCACTGTTACTGATATAATCATCCAGGACTCTGGGTTGATCTTTACACAGGTATGTTAATGTAACAGGTTTTGGTAAGATATAAATGACACCGAGCCTGTTGAGGGTTCTGCACAAGACTATTGCCAGGAACAATTAAGAAATTCAAATGAGAAAACCCTGCAATATTAACAATATAACAAGTGTAAATATTTAAGCATAAAAATACAATGATTGTCAAGGGAGATAATTCACCATACATAGAATATACATATATTTCTCCGCGATTAGAGAACAATCAATTCTCATAATAAAAATGTAAAATAATTATCATCATAATGTATTTGAACATTATATATTACTGAATAATCATAAAATCATTATATGCATACCATTCTATGGGATTAGGTGTGTAATAGCTGAAATATTGCTGCATATATACAATTGGACAGTCTCAGAGTGATCTGTAGCTTAATTTACACAATATTACACACCAGAGCATAAAAATATATGCTACCTTAAAAATATTTAACAATGAGATCTATCTATTTACATCATACTTTAAAATATCATTCTCACTGATCTCATTTACTCGGGGAAAGTGTCGCCCGCGTGGCGCAGTGGTTAGAGCGTCTGCTCTAAGAGTCGCGGAGTAGGGAGTTGATCCTTAGGTCGCGGGTTCGAATCCCACTGTGGGACGCTGAGACCGGTCCTTCGGATGAGACCGTATAAACCGAGGTCCCGTGTCGCAGTAGATGCTGGAACGAAAAAGATCCCTCACTGCTCAATGGCCGTAATTGCCGAGAATAGGACAAAATTTGCAGCTCTCCACCGGCAAGTGGTGAGTGAAAAATTCTCGAGAGGGACGTTAAACAACATACAAAAACTCAGGGAAAGTGCTTGGGAAATAGATTAAGTATGCAAAATTACAGATTGGACATTTAATTGAAATATTAGAATCATATTAATATTGGTAATAAATTATTAACTTACCAGGAGAAGAAAAGTCGGTCTCATCAAAATGCCAAAGTATGTCAGATCACTAGGTATACACATCATGACTGACCAACCTCTGGACAAAGAATGTCCAGAAAATCAAGAACCTTCTGGAGGGAAAAAACATCAACCAATCCCCAAGTAAAATACAAACTAAAACACCAATGAAAATTAAAAGAAACATCCAACATTAGGCCTGGTTATAATTAATGACCTAAGGCCATTTCTATCTATATACACCTATTGACAGACCATGGGTGAATGCACACAAAAGGCTTTATTATATTATTCAATGTGTGCATTTCTAAGTCAAATAAATATAAACGACACTTATAATACATGTACATAATATATACATGTATGCAAAGAAAAATAATAAAATATGTATCTGCCACATTAAGGCAGCATACCGATCGGAATTCGTTGAATTTACATTTTTTTTTAAATGTAATATTGATAAATCGGAAAAAGCCATAGATAAAACATTTACTATTTTTATCCATTGTAAAGACGTCATAGAGTCTTCAGCTAAAAGAAGCAATCCACTACGACGTCATCACGTGACGTCTATAAATAGAAAACTTACCTTAATGGAAAAGTGAAAAGTTCAACACTACCCCGGGGATAATTCATTTCTCTTTGTTATAATAATTATGTAAACACATCACTGGGTCATGAAAAGTGTTGCTAGAATCCTACACTCCTATCACAGAACTAATTATTCCGTGTTTTAGCATGAAACCTTACCAAAATTTTAGAACATAATACCAAGACCTTTCTAAAACCGTTGTGTTAACACATATATACTGCACTTCTACATGTACTACTAACGACTCTACTATACTTTGAATACTACTTTCTATGTACTGCGGTACTATATGTACTACTAAAGAAACTACTATACTTGGAATTTTACATCTACTGAATTTGAAATTTTGAGAATGGGCGATACAATTGTTAAGATTTTTGACTTATTTACCACACTACTTTTACCCTGACCAGCCCTCACTACTTCTAGAAACTTTCTGGATCCCAAATGACCATGGAACATTGCCTACAATAACAGTTGTAAGAGTAAGAATGATTACAAACTTCATGTACATGCAAAATACAATCAGAGAACATATATGAAATATTCACTAGATGTTAAAGCAAGTAATTCACTATTCTAATAACTTTTGTAACAGTCTTTTGCATCAAATTGTGAATTTTTTTCAGTAAAAGTTTCTTTTCTTACAGTTTGACAACAATCTTTTGTATCAAATTGTGAAGTTTTTTCAGTAAAAGTTTCTTTTGTTACAGTTTGACAATAATTGTTTCAATTCAAATAAACTGTTAAGTGAGTTTCCTGTAAGATGAATTCAAGTCGTCTTGCTTTAGGACATCAGACACTGTCGGTGACATGTTGATTTCTTCTGTGAGGTTCCATAACCGAAGACAACACTAATATTTGGAACTTGTTATTAGGGCCCCGCAAGGATTTGCGGGTGCCCTATAGTAATCAATCTGTCTGTCTGTCCGTCTGTCATTCTTCCGTCCACAAATTTTCTGTTTTTTCCTAATAACTTTTTTTGTAGTTGACCAATTAAGTTCAAATTTGGTATGTTGGTTGAAGAGGCAGTAAGACATATTTTGATGCTAAGTTTGGTTCTCTATGTCATCCAGTTGGAGCTTGGGTGGTGGGGTAGATTCCTTAACTTTACATTTGAGTGAATGCTAGGGCAAAAAGAGGTAACTGCAGAGAATGTTCCTATTGTAAACTATGAAAGCTGCAACTAGTCCCAAAGCATTTTCTGTTTCTGTAAAATTAAGATTAATTAATACCTCTGTCTGCAAATGAAATTTGTTTTGATGTTGAGGTCAATTCTGAATGATGTTTACATTCGCTGAAATGTGGATTTAAATAATTTTCATACTTTATTTTGGTAAAATACACAATGAGTTATGATTTTATTGAATTCTATAAACAAGATATACATAAAGATATGTTGTTTTTTTGTTTTGTTTTGTTTTTTTTAATTTTTTTTTGTTTTTATTTATATATGTATTTGATTTAATTATTTATTCATTTTTTTTGCTGCCATATGTAAATTCAAGAACACTATTAATTTTAACAGATAGTCCGATAATAAACTCATTCTATCATTACTATTGTAAACTTGGAAGAAAAGGATGAGAGAGCTGTACAATTAATCCCCTGGGATTAATTATCTTGTCTGGGGCAGAAATTTTTCCAGGCTTATCTTTATTTGTCACTTTAAGATAAATTACCCTTTGTCTGCAACTGATGTTTGTTTTGAAGTTAAGGTAAAGCCTGGGTGGTTTTGCATTCACTGAAGGCTGGCATTTTATAAAACACATGCTTTTTTTCTTGTTTAAATATACATTAATTGAGTTATAGATATGATGTTTTTTACTGCCTTATGTAAATACAGGGATACTCTTTACAGGTTGTTGGATATTTAGGAATTATCTTGAAATTTTATAAATACAGTTGTTATTGCATATTCATCTTCATATATTTTTAAATTTTTGTAATCAATTAAAATTCTCATACTGTAAGCTGCACCCTTATATTTCTAACCCTCGGCGGGGCCCTTGCTGACTGGTCAGTTTTCTAGTTCATTGAAGATTTGAGTTTCCAGGTTGACTGTCCATCCTGACGTGACGTCGTCCTGTGTTAAAGTTGATATCCTGGGATTGTGAATCCCACTTCTGACACCAATTTTGTCACAATGGCTGGCGGATTCCCAAAATTACAATTCAATTTTTTTTTTTTTTTTTGATAAAATAGGTTTATTTACAAAATATACAAAACACACGCGTTTTCTGCATAGCTTAATGGCTGAATGGTTCAATGGCATAATGGCTTATTGGCATAATGGCTTCATGCCACAATGGCTTTATGGGATCCAGAATAGGTTGACCTCTGGTCATTAAATATTAAGCAATTATTCGAACCTATAGGGAAAACTTGAGCTGTCTTACAACACGACTGCTCTGGTCAATTGCTACGCCCAGTCTGATTTCTGAATAGCACGGGATTCAAATCGCCGGGTAAAACCTGCTGAACAAGCTTAAAAGTATGGAGAACATATTGGACAATAAATATTAGTTATGTAGTAATCTGATAAAAAATATATGGAAACAATTATGGACATGAATTGTGACAATGGTACCCAAAGAAAGATCTTGTCAAAAGGAATATGTTTGCGATAAGTAACGGATATTCTGTTTTTGACTTTAATGTCCGAACCTCAACAAAATGTGCACATAACGAATACACAACGTTTTTCTTCTATACAGTTTACACCCCGAACCCGAACCCAAAAACAATGATAATATCAATTAATCTGCGGAACATTCTCCTCTCCTTGATTGCTTGCATATCAACAAAATTACTTAATTTCGTTATGCATGATAGAAAATAATTCACGTTAAAATGTCAAACACTGAAATACATTTAAACAATTCTTTTTACACAACACTTTTTAAAATGGTTCATCTAGTCACTAAATTCCAATGGACACAATTTGGTTATCGGGCGCGTAAATGTCTTTTGTCCAACCTTAACCACTGCAATACGCACATGCCCATCTTTGCCAGAATGAATGTCCAAAACACGACCTAGTTGCCAATGTCCCCTTGGTATATAAGGTTCAATGACAAGCACAATTTCACCTTTTACATATATCTCTGCGATTCTGAGTCCATTTTTTTACGCAAGTTCAGTCCTGGTAACCACTCACGCATCCATCGGTGCCAGAAGTGTCGTACAAGCTCCTGTATTCTTCTCCAACGTTTCCGTGGGTTGAACTCTGTGGTGTCTACAGTTTCTGGTGCAAACTGACCTCCAACCTGCTCATGCAGGAAATGGTTTGGTGTCAATGGAACATCATCGTTAGGGTTTGCTGATTGGTAAGTTAAGGGTCTGGAATTGATCAACGCCTCTGCTCCTACAAACGCCGTCATGAGTTCTTCATCTGTAACATCTGCCGATCCGATCACTGCATAGATAGCTCTCTTTGCTGCTTTAATCATTATTTCATGGACACCTCCAAAGTGAGGTGCAAGTGGCGGATTAAAGTGCCACATGACTCCAAGTTTTGCTGTAGACTGTTGAATTTTTCTGTGGTCGAATAAACCAACAAGTTCTTGAGTTCATTGTTGCCTCCTACAAAATTAGTTCCATTATCAGATATAACTTCTTTTGGTAGGCCTCTTCTGCTCACCATTCGGTAAAATGCGTTAAGGAATGAATCTGTGTCATGTCCAAAGGCTATCTCCAGGTTTCACTGCCCTTGATATCACACACGTAAAAAGACAACTTTTGAACTGATGCTGAGGTAACCACCAAAAAATATAGAGCCTAAATGCAACAATGCCTCAGTGAAAATTTTGCTTTGAATAAACCACCAGAAATAGTTTAAACCAATCGCTAAATTGCATTAATAAGAAAGAAGTTGGTGAAGCCAATTTTCCTGTCGTGAAATCAGATTAAATCACAAACATAAGCTACAAATTGGTGAATATACCATTTTAAATGATTCTGTATCGTCCCTGAAGTGAAAAATATCACAAATGATCTTCGTGGTTCCACAAAAAAATCATTAGAAAAATCTACTAGAATTGGTGAAGTCACCAAGATAATACAAAGTGGTTTTTAAAACGTTTTAGAGTTATGATGAAAACATTTTTAAACTAATTAACAATGCTATTTAATCCACCAACATTTTTAAAAGCTTCAATGGAAATATACATAACATTAAGTAAATAGTTGTTGTCCAAAAGTTTGGAGAAAAAATAAAAACGTGTTTATTTGTATTGACTTCGTGGAGCTACCAAACTACAGACATTATTTTTGAGTCAAAGAATTGTTTTAAAGTTACTTTTAAACAGTTGAAAAACATTAAAAATACAACTAAGTTGTAAAAATCCAAAAATGTTGAAAGGAAACAATTTCTTTTTAAACCATGAAAGCCGCCATCAATAGTTATAGGTTTAACTTAATTCAATATATATACTGTATTTACTTCTTTGATTCTCAAGCCTTCCACATTTTAAAAAATGTAGACTTTTTGATTTTTACCATGTTCATCTCTCTCCTCTCATCAACATAATTCCTGTACACTGACATCTTCCTAGTTTTGTATGGCAGCAATTATTTGGAAGAATCGGGCGAATCATCAGCTCTGTAGAAAGCATGTTTCCAGCCAGCTCATCGCCTCCAAATACTTAACAGACCTTTTCTATTTTTCGGCTCAGAACTTATGTAGCTTGCACTAAATTTCTAATAAATAAATTAATAATTATATTAAAAAAATCTTTTTTTTTAATCTTGTTGAACAGGGCTTTGAAGGCCTTAGCGCATATTTTTTCCCAGCTTCAAAAAAAAAACCCTTCACTTTCCATTCTCGTTTCGCCACATTTAAACTTCTCCAAGACAAATTTATTTTGATTTTGGACAGATTTACTCCAAAATAAGGTTCTGCTATTCTTTATATCGATGTATGAAAAAAATTCAAGGCATTTTTTATCACAACAACTTAACCTCATGACACTGTGGATTGACTGAGGTTTTGTGTACTTTGTTAGCAGAATTGTGGATGATCTTCCTGCAAAATAAATTGTACGTACATGTATGTTCATGAACGTCTTAACCATGTTAACTGACATGTGTGTAAATAAATTGAAGGAAAATGCTTGTACACATATACCCACAATAATTTATCGTTTTTCTTCCGGAGAACGATTTCATAGAATTTCCCTCAAATACATTTTTATGAACTCTTATTTGAGGCTTCTTTAATGAACAAGAGGTCTATGGCCCATAATTTCCTGCTGGATTTATAATTATAATTTAATCACTTATATTCTTTAAAATCATGTCAGTTTTGATTTTTTTAATATTTATTAAGGTCTTCCGTCTCCACGGAAGACCTTATAGTGATTCTATTATTTCTTCTTCTGATTATTATTCTTTTTTTTTAGACAAAATTTTGTGCACGCGATTTCTCGAAAACTATTCAATGAATTTCCTTGAAATTTTCAGGGATAAAAGGTCCTTATATGAATTTTATATAAAATTCTGTTTTTTGGTAAACTCGGTTCCAGTGCCAAGTTATGGACAATTTTCTGATTTTAAAATGCAATTTTGTCCGAGAGTGTTCTCAAGAATGGCTTAAGATATTAACTGGAGACTTGTAAGAGATGATAGAACATGATTTTTAGATTGGAGAGGGCACCTTTTCGTCTGTCGTCGGCACTTCCGGTCGCTTACGGAAGTGATCAAAGAAATCGTTAAATTTCAACTTTCCTTTTTTAAATCAATTCTTACATCACATTATTGCATCTCTTTTGTAGTTCTGAAATATGTTGGTCCCACCGGAAACAGAAACGTCAACTTCCGGTTATAAGAGAAAAACTACATAATTTGAGTATTTTTCTTTCCCATTAATATCTTTTGTAGTTAAAGTATTTGGAATGATTTTAAAATATGTTATTCAGACAGCAAATGTCTAGAGTAACTTTAAATATCTTTCAAAAATTCACTTCCGGTCGCGTGTTTTTCTGTCCTCAAAATGAGAAGTTGTCTGAGCAAGATATCGGAAACGGTAAGAGATAAAGACACCAGACTTATATGAGCAACAGACCTTAAGATGTAGCCAAAACCACTTGGGTTCAGAGCGTCAGCCGTCACTTCCGGTCGTCACAGGACGTGATCAAAGAAATCGAAAATTTCAACTTTTCTTTTTTCATTTAAAAATTGCATCACTTTATTGCATCTTTTTCGCAGATTCGAAAGATGTTGGTCCCACCGGAAAGAAAAAAGACAACTTCCGGTTATAAGAGAAAAACTACATAATTTGAGTATTTTACTTTCCTATAAATATTCTTTATAGATAACGTATTTGAAATGAATTTTAAATATGTTATTCAGACTGCAAAGGTCTAAAGTAACCTCAAATATCTTTCAAAAATTCACTTCCGGTCGCGTGTTTTTCTGTCCTCAAAATGAAAAATTGTCTGAGCGAGATCTCAAAAACAGGTAAAAGATTAAAACACCAAATTTTTATGAGTAGCAGACCTTGAGGAGTAGGCAAAACCATTTTGGTTAAACGCGTCCTTCGTAACTTCCGGTCGTCACAGGAAGTGATCAAAGAAATAAAAAAATTTAACATTTCTTTTTTAGATTAAAGTTTGCATCACTTAATTGCATCTCTTTCGCTGTTTTGAAATATGTTAGATTCCACAGGAAACAAAAACGTCAACTTCCGGTTTTAGGTGATAAACTACGTTATTTCGATTTTTAACTTTCTCATAAATATTGCTTATCGATAAAGTACTTGAAATGTTTTTATGCATTTTGTAGATACTGCAAATGTATAGAGAAACGTCAGAAATTTTTTTTTAATAAAATTCACTTCCGGTCGCGTGTTTACCTGTCCTCAGAATTATAATTTGTTCTCACAATATTGCTCGGCAACAGTAAACGACTGAAGTCTAAAACTTTCAGAACTGATAGTCAGTCATCAGTTTATTTGAATCGCGAGGAAATCTTATATCGCCGTTACTTCCGGTCGTGACAGGAAGTGATGCAAAAAAGTTAATGGTTAGCACGTTGGATTTTCACGCTGACAACCAGGGTTAAATCTCCAGAGTGTCCGAATTTCTTTTATCACCTTTTTAGCTTGATATTACGTTTTTATTTTCAAAATCGGACGGAAGACCTCTCATTGCTCGCAATGAGTTTCTAGTATATATATATTTATAATAATTTGCTACTTTTCTCACAAACCCTTGGTCTATCTTGCTATCAAAAGTCAGGATTTTTTTTCACAAGTTGTGATTGGAGTTTATTGACATCATTTGATCAATCGGCAAGTGCTATAGTAAATGACGATATCTTCATTCAGGATATTTCTTGACTCCATAGTCTCAGTAATAAAAACCCTTGTAAACAATGATTCATAAGATAACATTCCATTCTTTAAATTCCTATGGCATATCATCCAATGTGAAGATTATGTGCACGTAATGTAATCTGGAACCTACATTTTGTATATTGCAGATAAAGACTTGCAACTTACTAATAAAAAACCTATCTGCTTGTTATTCTTCAGATACTTCACTTTTTATAAATGCTCTTTATTTCTATGAATGATGCAAGCTGTGATTCGAGATCAGGTGACGTAAACAATCCTGACTTTTGATAGCATGATAGGCTAAGGGTTTGTGAGAAGAGTAGCAGACCAGAATCCTTTGCTTGCAAAGATGAGCAAATGCATGTCGCATAAATAAGATGAATGAAAGGATTGTAATGCAAAAGCCACTTATTTGACAAAGAGATTCCAAGTTCCATCCATTGTCCATCTCATGAGGTTTCTTCATGCTTATCATATTACCATATGATATTTACCATATTATTTTAATAATGTGTGTCACTAAGGTTGAATTACATGCAATCGCATCTTACGAATTTTATTTCAGTTCACATGTTTTAGATGTATTTTTGTAATGGCAACCAAGATATGCAAAATAAAAAAGATTAATTCATTTTTTCAAATTTCTCTCAGGATTTTGTTGTTCACAACTTTTTACATCAGCTATAAGATGATATATCCATAATGATTGCAGCATTTCAAAATTGATATATACTTGCAATTTAAGGCAGAATTCTGTACTGATCTGACCTTGACCCCACTAAGAACAGAAGTGTCAAGGTCAATACTCAATTCTATAATGTTCTTTACATTATTTTGGCCCATATCTTACTTACAATATCATGGAATACACACAAAGTGTCTAGAATGAGCGATAACAAACATACAATGTATACAGTCAAAAAATTGAAAATGTTGTTGCTTAGCAACCACTTAAAGGTCATTAAACAGATATTTGAATTAAAATGGTGTATTGATATTGCAGTTCTGATGCCTTCTTGAGAGTATATTCAGAATTTTCTATTTCAGCATCCATTGTGTCGAAAATTTGAGCAAGAATATTGAAAAGTGTTGAAAAAGTTGATGGAATTTTGCACTTATTTGACCTTTGACCTCCTAAAAATAGTTCTAATGAGGTCAAACTTTAAGACAATTTATCTGCATGTATGGCCCTTTTAATTTTTTGACCTCAAATTTGACTTTAAATTGTGCTGGAGTACATAAATGTGTCTAGAATGAGCAAAAAACGAAAATTGCTGACCGAAAATTGAAAAATACCCCGTTGCTAAGCAACTCGTTTAAAGTCATTATATGCAGAATTGTAAAAAAAAAGTTTATGTGATTCACGTAGTACAGTATAATGCTCTTTTGTGAGTATATTCTAAATTTCCTATTTCAACATACATCATTGTAAAAGTTTAGCTTGAAGATCAAACTGTACCGAAAAATTCGATAAAAATTTGCACTTATTTGACCTTTGACCTTCATTTCTACTAATAAGGTCAGTCGTTGGGTATCTGAATAGTCATGAAATATCATCTCTATGAAATTCCCTACAAAATGGTATGCATTATGTCTAGCTTTCTCCTTGGATAAAAGGGTTAGAAATAATTTGATAATGCAATGTCAAAAGGTCTCCAAAATCACGTAAAATGCGCCGGTAGAGAAAGGGTTAAAGGAAAACGATGTAACAGTAAGTACTGCACTGCTTTGTAGCTAAAGAATCTTTATTTTATGGTATATGTATATAGATAGAAAATTTTATATATATATATATATATATATATATATATATATATATATATATATATATATATATGTATATATATATATATATATATATATATAATTATGACGGCTTAACATAGGTGCGGGATATTTTTTTGAGACTGATTTAAATCGAAATAAATCGGAAAAGACCGAGTCTAATTTAAGCAAGGGAACTCTTGTTCCGGTTATCCCATAATGCACTTTACCTGGAAAACACGTCAAGGTCAATGTTAGCTTCAAGTTTGTTTACAGAGATACGCATAAAAGAGATCGTGTCAAAACCGGAATCTATTCTCGTCAGTTAAACTCAAAAACATCAGTAAACATTTGATTTTTTAAGATCCTGAGGTTAGCAAACTAACGCTCACAAAAACCTTGAAATTTTTCAAATTTCACTAATGGCTACACAGATTTATTTTCTTATGTTTAAGGTGTGTCATCCACACCAATGCCGACGAGTCTATCAACAGGGACCTCCAGGACCCCCACAGATAGGCGTTCATCCAAATTAGTCAGTGTCACTACAACAGGGACCTCCAGGACCCCCCCCCCCCCAGATAGCCGTTCATCCGAATTAGTCAGTGTCACTACAACAGGGACCTCCAGGACCCCCACAGATAGCCGTTCATCCGAATACAACAGGAACCTCCAGGACCCCCCCCCCCCAGATAGCCGTTCATCCGAATTAATCAGTGTCACTACAACAGGGACCTCCAGGACCCCCACAGATAGCCGTTCATCCGAATTAGTCAGTGTCACTACAACAGGGACCTCCAGGACCCCCCCCCCCCCAGATATCCGTTCATCCGAATTAGTCAGTGTCACTAGAACAGGGACCTCCAGGACCCCCACAGATAGCCGTTCATCCGAATACAACAGGAACCTCCAGGACCCCCCCCCCCCCCAGATAGCCGTTCATCCGAATTAATCAGTGTCACTACAACAGGGACCTCCAGGACCCCCCCCCCATAGCCGTTCAACCGAATTAGTCAGTGTCACTACAACAGGGACCCCCAGGACCCCCCCCCCCAGATAGCCGTTCATCCGAATTAGTCAGTGTCACTACAACAGGGACCTCCAGGATCCCCCCCCCCCCGATAGCCGTTCATCCGAATTAGTCAGTGTCACTACAACAGGGACCTCCAGGACCCCCACAGATAGCCGTTCATCCGAATTAGTCAGTGTCACTACAACAGGAACCTCCAGGACCCCCCCCCCCCCCCCAGATAGCCGTTCATCCGAATTAGTCAGTGTCACTACAACAGGGACCTCCAGGACCCCCACAGATAGCCTTTCATCCGAATTAGTCAGTGTCACTACAACAGGGACCTCCAGGACCCCCACAGATAGCCTTTCAACCGAATTAGTCAGTGTCACTACAACAGGGACCTCCAGGACCCCCACAGATAGGCGTTCATCCGAACTAGTCAGTGTCACTACAATAGGAACCTCCAGGACCCCCACAGATAGCCGTTCATCCGAATTAGTCAGCGTCACTACAACAGGGACCTCCAGGACCCCCACAGATAGCCGTTCATCCGAATTAATCAGTGGCATTCCATCAACTATGGCCCGTGGGACCCTGCCTCATCTATCAACTATTGTAGTTGATGGTAAGTGGGTTTCTTTGTTTCTCTTGTTGTCTCTGTCAAAGGTCTGATTTAAAAAAAAATGATGCTAGTTTGATATCTTGTTTTAGGAAAATATGTTTTAGTTATTCATTGATACACTGTGAAGCAGAAAAAAAGATGTTTGTATTTATTCAAATCAAGTATTTCCACACTAACATTTTAAATATGTATTATGCATTTCTATCATATACAATGTATCATTTATGTATCATTTATCATTTCATAATGTATATATAATTATTATTGTAGATTCTCAGAAGAAAAAAAAAGAGGATCCTGACCATGATGAACTGTTTGTGGATGACGAGTCAAAAGGTCTAACACTCATTCCTTCTTTAAATCTTGGCTTTGGTGTTTGTATTTTTATTGGCTTGTCAATTTTAATCAAAGATAAATTTAACAAGCTGAAATGTAGAACTAAGATATCCAAAAAGAAATTTAAAAGAAATCGTGCAATATTTAAACCTTTTCTTCTGTTCTACATCTGCATAACAATAAATTTCAAACATGAAATATAAATATATGAGTGTAACTATTATCATTAAATATACTCAATGGATGTAAATTATCAATTAAAATGCAGGAGCAATATATTACATATACTTTGCTCCTTTTACTCCAGAATAAAACGTATCATTTTAACCCACAGTACATGCAATCAATCTTGCAAACAAACAATGATGATGGTGAGATGCTCATGAGAAGTTGATGATGACAGGAACTTTTAACTGATGTGGACAAAATGCAGTTTTTTTTTATGCCATAAGAATGTCATTGAAATACAAGATCTATTAAATCACTGTATTGACAAAGACATGCCACAAGCATCTGTTTGTGGGAAACCTGACCTACAGAAACGGGATTCAGGAACCTGCATGTATTTACATATGCAAAATATTCATAACATTAATTGCAACATATGCATCAGCTTAATTCATGTATCCCACATACCATTTTTGAAAAAAAAAAAAACTGCAGTGAATCCACAGAACTGAAAAATGAAACATGATGATAACAAATAATTTTTGTAAAACAACTACTGAAATGAATAACTATATAATTATCATTTAAATGTTGTTTCATACTTTGTATTTGCATCACTACAGAGTCTACATCTGTCTGTGAAAACTGATTTACTAAAGTATGCATGATGTCCTGTGCAGATTCAAAGTCCTCCATTCAATTCTTTACTTTAGTAATTTTGCATCGACACATCTGGGCTAATGGACAAATTTCATACTTAACTTAAGTAAACCTGATATTGAAAATGGATTAATCCAAACATCTGTCTAATTCTGCCTATTTGTTAAATCATGTTTGATTTAGAAAATTAGTTTAAAAAAATGTTTTATTCAATGAACTGGATAACTGTTTACAGTGTTGTCATTTTATAATCTAATTCTTGTTATAATAGAATATTGACATATCATCACATCATGATATCAACTTTGTTTCAATAACTTGGACTTCAACATACCTGGCATAAGCAGACTTATGTGTATATACAATAAAGAGAGTTGTATGTCAATATATGTAATAAACCTTTCTCAAACTTTCATTTGTTACCTGTTCTTGCTGTACTAAAGGTTTTGTTCAAATCTTCAGCACATTTCTCCCAAAATTTAATTGTGTTGGTTCTTGGTATGCCACCTGCTGCTTTTACATATTTTTCTACAAATTCTATTTTCTCAACATTCCATGGAGTTCTTGACTTTAAACTTGTTAAATTTCTTGTTACAAATATATATGTCAGTGAACAGATTATTTAATTTAATGTGATAATTAAGTCTAAATTTGAATTTGTGTTTAAGACTGTAATGAACACCTGAATATAAAGGGATTATTTCAATACTTGATGATTATACTTTTACAATCAAATGAAAAAAAAATCATACCGGTATGTAAAATACACTCACAGGTCTCTTTGTTTCCTGTACAGGTGTTTCACCAGTAGGTGAAGATCTCACTCTCTTTTCCGCCATTTTCTAGATCTTAAAATTTGTTAATCTCAAGTTTAACAGCTGGAATTCAGTATGTGTCTAAAATGATTTGTAACAAGCATTCTGAGAGTATTGCATAAGCAATACATGTCCACTACCGGTATCCCCTTTTCTTTCTATCATTCATTTTATAAGACCATGTAGATGATGTGTGCCCCAAAATGTGGACATTTCCGTAATTATTTGCTTATGAATGAAATGTCTTGGATTGTAGTCCATCTTACAAAGACGGGTTTGACTGCCACAGGACAGACATGCATGCTTTGATCAGAAAAGCTCGTGTAAGCAGAAAAGAGTAAAAGTGTGACATGTCAAACAATTTTTTATTTATATCCAAGACTAATTACTTTACTAAAATTATCTGGGGGAACATATTTACTTTATATGCACAGTGATGATATGATGGTCAGAAAACCAGACAGGTAAGTTATAAATTACACAATCATGACGGTTTGTGAAGGCAAGATCAAGTATGGAGCCAAGTTCGTGAGTTGGCTCAGTAATCATTTGATGTAAACCAATATCAAGCAACATATTAACTAGCAGAGTTTGCATCTTGACATCAAGATTAAGTCTCCAATAATAAGGATTTTTGAGAAGCTGTGTCTTCTTGGGTAAGAGTTTATTTGTTGAGTCAAATCTTTTACATCTTTTGCAAGAAGAGTCCATGATTTTTTGCTGGAATAACATAAACAGATACAATTAATGTTTCTTTTACCACAACAGAGACCGTTTCTAGGACATTTGTATTTAGTGGAAAGATTTCAGAATTGTCACTACTGATGTATATGGCAGACCCATGTTTACATTTTTTATAAATGCACTTCATGTTGTGAACCTTTGTTTCTGATAAGCACAAAATATCCGAATGCTCTGCAATTTTTCAGTTTAGTAAATCTTGGCGATGTTCTTTTAGAGAACGCACGTTTAAATATGACACTGTAAGGGTTGCTACATCAAAATCTTTCTGGAAAGTGTCTGGGATGAGAAGTTTGGTAGCTTGAAGTCTATGCATTTCATCCAAAGCTGAATAATTAACCTTGATTTTCTCTGCATCAAAAGAGCATAATCTCAGGCCATTCATTGATTTGGCTCTACTTAGAAGTGTGTAAATTTGGCCTGGCATTGTGTTGTTTTTATTGTTGTGAGTGGTCATATCTCCTATCATTTCTTCAAATGTACTGCCTTGGGCTTTGTGTACAGTTATTCCCCATGCTAATGTCCCAGGAAACTGAACTCGTTCAACTTGAAGAGAGCTGCATTTGTCACTTATACTAAATGTGGCACATACTGACCGAATTGGAACAAGATCTTTGTATTTGCTTTTTGCTTTTGCTTGGCGGCCAGTACTTGACATACAAAATGCCCTCGAAAGGATTAGATTGTGAAATATTCAGTTTCATTATGGTTCCTGTAGCTCCATTGACAAGTCCATCTTCTGTATCAACATTTTTGGTCTGCATGTACCTGGCATACAAGGCTACTTTAATTTCAGCCTCTAATTCTCCTGTTTCATGAGGATTATTGCTTGTTACTTGTACTGGGACTCGTTTGGTGTATATATCTCTTCTAGTATCTTGAGCCTGTATGGTAAACACTTCTGATGGCAGCAAACTTAACTGCTTCTCATTGTAGAGATCCTTGAGGGCATTAGTAAGAAATATGGAAAGGGATCCTTCAGACACATTTAAATTATTTTCTAACCCCTTTAAGACAGTTACATCCTCTGTGGTATGTTGACCAAGTCTTACACGAGATAAGATGTTCGCAAACCTTGGGTCTTCTTTTTGACGAACTATTTCTTGTAGCTCATACAGTGAAAAAAGTTCCCATGGTGTGGAAGCCAAGGCTGCATATCCTGTTGTTTGAGACTTGTATACTGGTTTTTCACCAACAGGATTAAGTTGCATTAGATCGCCAACAACTAATACAGATACTCTGCCAAATGGTTCTTCATTTTCAAAGATCTCTTGTAATGTTAGGTTAATGTTTGAAAAAGTCTGTGCTCCTACCATAGAAACCTCATCAATTATAAGAATTTTCAATTGGCAGTAGGTTGATCTCATTGTGTTTCGTGCTGCAGATCGAGGGTGCCTGTAAACAAACTGTGAACCTTTTTGCTTCACAGGAAGATGAAAAGCATTGTGTAATGTTGTTCCACCTATGTTTACCGCTGCTTTTCCTGTAGGGGCAGTAAGTAGAACTGTGGGCAAATCTGTCTTATGTCCTGCTTTCCTAAATGTTCGCACTGCACTTTGATATATTGTGTGGATACAGTGGCTTTTACCTACTCCAGCACCCCCACTTAAAAATATGTAAAATGGATTGGGCTCTTCCTCTCTTGAAGATGCTAATGACATTTTTCTGCACCAGGTAAAAATGTGTTGGTGTATATTTCTCTGTTTTTCATTGAGGCTACGTACCATACACATGTATTTTTGTCTAGTTTCTATGTCAATATTAGTAGTCAGTGTTCTTTTCTTAGTGGGCTCCAAAATTATGTTACTGTCACTCATATCTTGGTCTAGCTGTTCTGATGAAAGGTTGGCAATGTCAAGCAATTTATAGTCTTCATTAGTGTCAACTGGCTGATCCCTATCCTGCTCCACTTGTGGTAGTATTTGATCCCACATTTCTTCAGGAGATTCAAGAGTCTCACAAATACCACTAGCTTCTAAAACTTCTTCGAGGTAAGGTTCATATTTCTGAATTGTTGCCTCAATGCAAGAAAATACACTTTCAAACTTTGTTTTGAATGATGGCATATCTTCTAGTTCATCTTCATTTCTCCGAGGAAAATACAGAAAAAGAAGGCGATGATAATACTTTTCTGAGTCTTTTTGTTTTGTGACCGGATAGTCACGAATCACAAATGGTACATTTCTTTTTCTCATTGTACCCATACCATTCTTCAGTCTGACAAGTTTTCCTGTAGTGATGTTTAAATCATTGTTTACATCATCAACTTCTTCAGATGTAGGTGATTTTGCAGAGGTATAAAAGGAAGCAAACTCTGCAAGACATATGTCTTCTAAGCTAGATGGTCGGGCTCCATTATTATCAATGATATTAGGCAAGAACACATCTGTGTCATCTTTGTTCATGTGTTTTAGCAGTGTAGGTGGTTTTAGAAGTCTTGTACGCTGATGTCTATATCCAGTGGGAACAAAGTTTACAGGAGTGTTGGTTTCTTTAAGAGGAAAACCAAACAACCTTGCTATAGCTTCATGTTGTGACACCTCCCTTGACTTTAAGAAAATATTTCCAATAGACTTCAGCTTATCGTTGACTGTGTTTGCCTCCTTACATGCATTTCGCATGAGTTCAGACATAGATCTCTCTGGCTTACACATGTAAGATGTTATGTATGCTACACATGCCCAAACATCTGTAATGTATTGGATGTCCATATTTGCCCCGAGTGCTTTCATCATAACTGGGTTGTAAGGATTGACACAGGTTTCTGCTGGTTTTCGTTTCAATATGATATTGTTCTTTTTCATAGATACATTTAGAGCACCTTCATAAATATCTTCTGGTATTCCTGCAGCTTCTAACAATTCAGACAGTGTAAATATCTGTTCCTGTGCATTCCAGGGTCTGCATAACAGAATTTAGTATATTTCTGGATTGCTCAATTTTCTGTTTAAACTGTTCGTCGCATGGAACACGAGAAATAGTTGTTTCTTGTGCAGGGGGCCTTGGGAAATGAAATCTGCAATTGATGTTTCTCTTCTTTTTACATGTTCGGGTATGATGATGAGTTTGTCTGGAAGTGACAAGATCTCTTAAAGATTCATCTTCCTCAGGAATAGCACATGAAATATATGAATCAATGAATTCAACAACATCCTTGTCTGATTCCTTGTTTAACTGTGGTGCCCCTTGTACATGTATTGCTGAATGAACGTGTGCTGTTCCCCTACTCTGCATTTCTTTTCTTATGTCATAGTTCAAAATCTGTCCAACTGGATGGACTCCAGAGAGGATAACATTTCCCCACAATTTCCTAAAGATGAAATCAATGTGTCGTGCAGCAATAACTGGATTTCTTGCCAACCAGTTCCTTTTCGTTTTTTTGTCCATTTCATTTTCAATATAATCTATATCAAAGTGTTCTCCGTATTGTTTGGCTATTATTTGAATTAGTTCGGGCCAGTGAAAATCAGCAGCAGATCCTGAGAGAAAAAATGTGTACGGCCCAAAGTGACGGATTTTTGCCAACATATCTTGTTGCATTTGCTTCCAATACTGTGGCGTACCTCTTACTCTTTTGAAAGAAGCATATATTTTATCATCTTTGAAGAATGCTTGGATCCTTTCTGGTTGCTGTAGCTGTCCAACAGAAAAATCTGTTTGCCTTGATTTCTTTAATGACTATGGTAATGCTTTCATGAACTGAAAAAGATTTAATCCGATGAAGACATTGAAATGTGTATTCCGGCGATTCTGCAAAACGAAAGTCACTTGATAAAAGTCTTGCATTCACATATTTCTTGGGGCTTATCTGCACTGATCTGTTTTCATGGTATGTGTTTCTACCATCAGGAAAGAGGGTTGGAAATGCTAAAGTTTCCCAATCTTTTTGATAAAACACTGATGTTGGAGTTTGTCCTTCTGTTGGAGCAACATTTAAAATTTTTTCAGTTGTAACAGAAGGCCCTTCATCAGGATAGACACAGGTCACTGAATTTAAAGAGCGTTTGTAGTTTAAATCTTCAACAATGTGCTCAGGAACATCTTGTTCAACTTCATCTTATGAATCTGTTATTTCTTCATCTGCCTCATTTTGAGTATCAGGTTTGTTAAGAAAATGGGCATCATTTTCAAGCTCTATTGAGTCACCATTGACAGTTTTTTCATTTATTGTAGAAGTTCCTTTAAATGGTGTAATACATGCTGACCTCCACAGTTCTTCATCTTGGCATTCACTTTGTGTTGACCATGCTCGGTTAACAGTTATATCTTCATAATTTTTGTTAACTTGTTGTAGACATGCAAGGGCATCATTTACACACTGAGGTCGTATGTATTGTTTGCAGAAACCTTCGTTTGAGATTTAAAGCAATTATTTGAGCCCCTGATGTATTACGAGGTAGTGATGATACTGTCTGCTCAACATTTGATGGCACTAAAACAACTTGTCCCTTCAAACCGTGTTGTGCACCTTTTGGAAGAGAAAGTATTTTCACGAAAGGAATGATTTTTGAAATCAGTTGCGTTTCAAGACTACTTAGTGATTTTAATATCTGAGGCACTTCAATCACTTTCAAATTATTCTCGGATGCTTGTAATGGCAATTTTTTATCTAGCAAAGCTGTTAGAACATGTCATACAAATCCACTGGTTTTTATTCAAACTTAAAATTGTTGATGCTTGATTAATTAAATTATCTGTTACATGTTTTACTGAAGTGCGATATAAAAATCGATTGCACACACAACACTCATATGTGGGTCCATCTTGAATTGTCTTAAGAAATTTTGTTATAACATCCTGTACTGCTTCATGAGTCGTTCCCATGTTTGATCCATATGAATGTAGCAGACTCGTTCTGTCAGTACGCTTATCTTTATGTTGTTGGTTGTCTTTCTGTTTAACGTTTTCAATTTCTTCTGCACTTAGAGACTTTCTTCTTTTCTCGTGGTGGGCTCTATTAATACTTATCAGTCTGTTTTCGTTTTCATTACTCAGCATGTTTCTCTTTACTTGATGTTGCACCCTATTATTCTCTTTTAACTTGTTCTTCTCTTCTGTTGTCAGTGTTTTTCTTTTTATGTGATGTTTAACCCTGTCGATATCTTTCAACTTGTCCCTTTCTTTTGTTGTCAGTGTTTTTCTTTGTACTTGACGTTTAATCCTATCAATATCTTTTAACTTCTCCTTCTCTTCTGTTGTCATTGTTTTTCTTTTTAGTTGATGTCGAACCCTATTAATATCTTTCAACTTGTCCTTCTCCTCTGTTGTCATCGTTTTCCTTTTTACCCCATGTTTAACCCTGTCAATGTCTTTTAACTTCTCCTTTTCTTCTGTTGTCATTGTTTTCCTTTGTACCTGATGTTAACCCTGTCAATGTCTTTTAACCTCTCCTTTTCTTCTGTTGTCAGTGTTTTCCTTTGTACCTGATGTTTAACCCTATCGATGTGTTTTAACTTCTCCTTTTCTTCTGTTGTCAGTGTTTTCCTTTGTATCTGATGTTTAACCCTATCGATGTCTTTTAACTTCTCCTTTTCTTCTGTTGTCAGTGTTTTCCTTTGTATCTGATGTTTAACCCTATCAATGTCTTTTAACTTCTCCTTTTCTTCTGTTGTCAGTGTTTTCCTTTGTACCTGATGTTTAACCCTGTCAATGTCTTTTAACCTCTCTCTTCTGTTTTCAGGGTTTTTCTTTTTACTTGATGTTGAACCCTATTAATGTCTTTCAACTTGTCCTTTTCCTTTGTTGTCATTGTTTTTCTTTTTAGTTGATGTTGAACCCTATCAATATCTTTCAACTTGTACTTCTTCTCTGTTGTCATTGTTTTTCTTTTTAGTTGATGTTGAACCCTATCAATATCTTTCAACTTGTCCTTCTTCTCTGTTGTCATTGTTTTCCTTTGTAGTTGATGTTGAACTTTATCAATATCTTTTAACTTTTTCTTCTCTTCTGTCGTCAGAGTTTTTCTTCTTATTTGATGTTTAACCCTGTCAATGTCTCTTAACTTTTCTTTCTCTTCTGCATTCTTAGTTTTTAGTTGATGTCGATTTCTATCAAGTTCTTTCAATTTGCTCTTCTCTTCTGTTGTCAGTGTATTCCTTCTTTGGGTATGTTGAAGTCTATCTAAGTGTTTTATTTTGTTCTTTCCCGGTCAAAATGCTTCTTCTTTGTTTATGCTGAAGTCTGTCAATATTTTTAATTATATTTTTCTTTCTTTCAGTTAAATTTGCTCTTTTACTTTGCTGGTGTCTTTTGTTTTCCTCTCTCAAATTTTCTCTCTCAGAATCTGTCATTAATTTCCTTCTCTTAGAATGCTGCATCTTATCTTTTTCTTTTATTAGTTCCTTGTTGTATGCGCATATCCTTTGTCGCTGAATTCTTTCCCTAATGGTGTTACAGTGAAACCTGTCTTATCCGACATGCTGCGGGAAATAAAATCAATGTCGGATTAGGCAGTGTGTCGGATTATCCAGTGTTGAATATTTCTAAGCATTATCATTAGTGTCAGATGACTTCATACAACAAAAAAATCATTTCTCAATAGGTTTAAAGTACACGTATATTTAATTGTCATAGTGTTTGCATAATTGTGTGTTTCTCTGTTGTATAAAATATACCCGATTAGCATTTCTTTGAGAAACAGCGTTTGTGACACAGAATTAGTAACTCTGTAATAATATACGATGATTTTTTTTTTCATGGACAAAACAGATGGAACTGCCGATGGCTTCGCGATGTTGCAATTTAATTTTTACTTATTGGCAGTACAGTAGATAAAAGTAAATATTTCGTCTACCTTCTCTACACAGTGGTATTTTTTTTTTCAACAGATTTTCGTCATTGTTTATTTCTCAACATTGACTGTGCTATTAATAACGTCACGCGACTTTTTATACGAACGGGACATAACTCTAAAACATGGTGATTGCGATTGAGTTTTAGTCAAACAGACGTATTGGTAATATTTTATAATTTAATGGACAACTTAAAGCTGTAGTTTTTGCTTCCAGCTAATCTTTTATGTGCACAGCCTCGCTTTATTCAGTGTATATTAACTCGGAAATGAAACGTTTTCCATTAGACAAGATGCTGCCTTCAAATTGTGTATTGTGTACATTGTACACAGTAGTTCGCCGTACTCATTTTTTATTTTCATTACATGGCTTTACGAAGGACTCTGACTGCATATTTTATTTTAATGAAATTAAAAATCTTATTTATTCTGTAAGGTAAAGGCGATCTAAATATCATGTACTATTTTTTTTCTGTGGCGTGGATGCTATTTTGCCAATGCGAGAATA
The DNA here is from genome assembly GCF_033153115.1 of Saccostrea echinata. Taxonomy (NCBI): domain Eukaryota; kingdom Metazoa; phylum Mollusca; class Bivalvia; order Ostreida; family Ostreidae; genus Saccostrea; species Saccostrea echinata. The sequence goes on from NW_026889785.1 coordinate 10,184,286, forward strand.
AAATTGATAACTACAAAGAGAAATGATTGCCTAATTTTGAATTTCAAAAACTGTTCATTTAATGCTTAGATAAACACTTTCAAACTCGCACGTGTAATTAACTACTCTCTAAGAAGACCAATCTTATCACCAAACGGGACGTTCACGTTACCTGGCCAGCGGCTAATTACGGTACACCAGTGTAATTATGTCGGATTACTCAGGTGAAATCATAAAGTAATTATCTAGTTCTGTTGACAAAAAAAGCGCCGGAATTCGGAATGTGCAGTGGTCGGAATATACAGTGTTTTATTCTATATAAACTATAAAGATTTTTGGGGAATAAAATATGAGGTCGGAAAGTCCAGTGTGCCGGATTTCACAGTTGTCGGATTGGACAGTGGGCACTGTAATTTCTTTCCTTAAAAGGTTTGGTTTAGATTTCATTTCTAGTTGATCTTTGTGAATTTCCTGTGATTCATGTTGTGTGTAGTAGTTCTGAACTAAATCTGTTTTGTCAATAAGTTGGTCCATTCTTGACAGCATAGGAAATGGTTCAAATTTTCCTGATAAAAGACAGTCTCTTACATGAGTCCTCATCTGGTGCACATTTAATGTAATGTTTTCAAACTGCTTGCCAGTAAGTAAATTGAACACATTTGCAATAGCAAAAAATGCACATAAATTGCTACAGCCTTGTGACTGTGGACATGTATAAAATGCATTATTGATCATACATGCATCATACAATAATTTTAATTGTGGTTGTAAGATATTTAAATGCCTGGCTATCATATACAAACAATCTTCCATTTACTTGGGCCGAAACCATATAATAGCCAGGTATTATGTGAATCTGGACAGCAAATTTGTCACATGGGATTTTGGGATGTTCTCCACCAGACTTTTCTAAACCGTAGAGGTATGAAAGTGGTAATAACCCATCAGAGCACCGAAAATTAAACTGTGCTTTTAAAAATTGTGATACAAAATCCATCATTTGGATGTCCATCTCACCACTTAGTACATCATTTATAGATACTCCATAAAATGACTCATCATGAAGAACAATATATTCTGATGTAGTTTTATCTTGTGAAACAGATACTTTTTCTTCCTTTTCCTGTCCAGAGACAGCATTTGGGAAACGGTTTTCTTCCGTACCCGTGGCAGGACTTTTTTCTGTTTTTTGTTATGTTGAAATCAACCCTGTAAAATATGTGCCGAATGAAAAATTGAGAAAACTAGTACTAGGCACAGTAAATATAAAATATCTCAAACTTTTTCTTGGCCCCATTGAGTCCAAGTTAATAAAACTGGACTGTAATAAGAATACCATAGTAGAATTCAGAATACGAGTGAGTCACAGTGACCTACTTTTTAGATGACATACCTTGAGGACCCAAAATGCATCAACTGACAAAGTTTGATGATTCTAAGCCAATAAGTACCTGATATATTTAAATAAAGCAATAATTAGTTAGTCCGTTGACTAACTCTACGGACCCAAGATGCATCAACTGACAGAGTTTGATGATTCTAAGCCAATCAGTACCTGAAATATTTAATTAAAGCCATACATTTTTAAAAGTAGGTCATGGTGACCTACTTTTCAGACAACCAACTCTGAAGACCCAAGATGCATCAACTTACAGGGTTTGATGATTCTAAGCCAATTAGTTCCTGAAATATTTAATTAAAGCCATAAATTTTCAAAAGTAGGTCATGGTGACCTATTTTTCAGTCAACTTACTCCGAAGACCCAAGATGCATCAACTGACAAAGTTTAATGATTCTAAGCCAATTAGTACTTGAAATATTTAATTATAGTCATATAAATTTTAAAGTAGGTCACGGTGACCGACTTTTAAGTCGACCTACTCCGACGACCCAAGATGCATCAACTGACAAATTTTGATGATTCTAAGCTAAATAGTACCCGAAAAATATTAAATACAGCCATAAAATTCCAAAAGTAGGTCACAGAGACCTACTTTTCAGTTGTTACTCCAAAGACCCAAGATGCATCAAATGACAAAGTTTGATGATTCTAAGCCAATTAGTACCTGAAATATATTCAATTATAGTCATATAAATTGAAAAGTAGGTCATGGTGACCTACCTTTCAGTCAACCTACTCCGAGGACCCAAGATGCATCAACAGACAAATTTTGATGATTCTAAGCCAAATAGTACCCAAAAATATTAAATACAGCCATAAAATTCCAAAGTAGGTCATGGTGACCTACTTTTCAGTTGTTGTACTCCAAGGACCCAAGATGCAGCAACTGACAAAGTTTGATGATTCTAAGCCAATTAGTACCTAAAATATTTAATTAAAGCCATAAATTTTCAAAAGTAGGTCATGGTGACCTACTTTTCAGTCGACCGACTCTGAAGACCCAAGATGCATCAACTGACAAAGTTTGATGGATCTAAGCCAATAAGTACCTGAAATATTTAATTATAGTCATATAAATTGAAAAAAGTTGGTCACAGTGACCTACTTTTCAGTTGACGATTTTGAGGACCCAAGATGCATCAACTTACACAGTTTTATGATCATAGGCCTTAAAATGTCCAAATCATGCCTCTAAAACACTTTGAAATCGAATGCCTGCAAAGTACAAAAAGTAGGTCACTGCGACCTACTTTTTAATAAATATTGTTTTATGGCCCCAAGATGCATCATCCCACAAGATTTAAGGACATACGCAACGTACCTTACCTACTGATAATTTTTCAAAATATTCTTAATTTAAGATTATAGTGCCATCAGATGTTCGTCGACAAAAAATCAACATGCATTACCAGGGATTTGGAAAGATATCAATTGATGAAAATTCTTGTATAATTCAAAGAAAATACACAAAAATTACTAAACACATATTCTAGATGTTTTGTTTATCCAAACTTTTTTTAGAAGAAGTGTACAAAATCATATATAGACATACAAATGTAGCACACAATTCCTTTAAGTATTGGAACTCTTTAACTCCAGGGAAAAAGACAATAAAGTTCAAACTACGTTGCGTATGTCCTTAATGATTCTTAACCTCTCAGTATTCGAATTAATGACCGTAATTGTTTTGAAAAACATTAGCCATTAATTTCGAAAAGTAGGATAAGGTGAACTACTTTTTAGTCGACGTACTCCAAGGACCCAAGATACATCAACTGACAAAGTTTGATGACCATAGGCCTTAAATTGTTCAAAATATCCCTCTTAATCATTTTTGAAAAAGAATGGCCGTAAAATTTAACAAGAGGCCCATGGGCCACATGGCTCACCTGAGCACATTGGCTTGGCAAAAACACAAATCAGTTCAGTATTGAAAAGATTACCCAGGGGGGGGGGGGGGGGGGGCTTGTATATATTGTAGATATTACAAATGGCTTTGTTGTACTTTAAAGGATTTTTAAAAAAATTTCCCATATATTTCTTTGTAAAAATTTGATCCCCCATTGTGGCTCCTCCCTATCCCAGGGTTCATGATTTGAACAGACTTGAATCTACACTACCTGAGGATGCTTCCATATCAATATGACTAAACAGAGCTTTTCTGTTCTTGAGAAGAAATATTTTTTCTATATGTTCTTATGTAAAATTTTTGATCCCGCATTGTGGCCTGACCCTATCCCAGGGGTCATCATTTTAACAAACTTGAATCTACACTACCTGAGGATGCTTCCATATCAAATGACTAATCATGGCTATACAGTTCTTCTTCAGAAGATTAATTTCCTATATATTTCTATTTAAGACTTTGATCCTCCATTGTGTCCCCACCCTACCCCCGGGGGTCATGATTTGAACAAAACAGAATCTATACTACCTGAGGATGCTTCCACATAAATATGAAAAATCAGGGCTTTGTTGTTCCTGAGAAGATGATTTTTGAAATTTTTCCTATATATTTCTATGTAAAACTTTGATCCTCCATTGTGGCCCCACCCTACCCCCGGGGGTCATGATTTGAAGAAACTTAAATCTACACTACCTGAGGATGCTTCCATATAAATATGACTCATCATGGCTTTTCTGTTCTTGAGAAGAAGATTTTTAAAGGTTTTTCCTATATATTTCTATGTAAAACTTTGATCCTCCATTGTGGCCCCGCCCTACCCCCGGGAGTCATGATTTGGACAAACTTGAATCTACACTACCTGAGGATGCTTCCACATGAGTTTCATCTTTCCTGGCCCTGTGGTTCTTGAGAAGAATATTTTTAAAAGATGCTATTTATTTTTCAGTCATTCTTTATTATCTCCCCTTGAAAGAGGGCATGGCCCTTCATTTGAACAAACTTGAATCCCCTTCACCCACGGATACTCTGTGCCAAGTTTGGTTTAAATTGGCCCAGTAGTTTTGGAGAAGAAGATGAAATTGTGAAAAGTTTACAACGACAACAACAACGCAGCCGCTGACAACGACGACATACAACGGACAAATTTCGATCAGAAAAGCTCACTTGAACCTTCGGCTCAGGTGAGCTAAAAAGTAGATCACTGTGACCTACTTTTGAGTCAACATGATATGAGGTCCTAAGATGTATCAACTGACAAGATTTGATTATCCTAGTCCTTATAGTAAGCAAAATACCAACATTTTAATAAAATGTAATTTTTGGTCAACTTTGAAGTGATCTTGAGACCACGCCCTTTGCCCTAGGGTAAATCCCTGTGCAAATTTTAATCTACAACATATCCTCATCCTTTTGTGTCAGTTTGTTGATAATCTGCCCAGTGGTTCTTGAGAAGAAGTTTTTTAACAACCAGCTGTAGTGGCATTAGATCTTTCGGCTGCTTTCGACACTGTCGACCATGATATACTTGGTAATGTTTCACACACCAATTTTGGGGTATTAGATTCAGTACTTTTATGGTTTAAAACATATCTTTCCCTAGGATGACCGAGATACAGATAAATACGTCAAAATCTCAACCTAGACAATTAGATTTCTCTGTACCACAAGGCAGCATATGTGGCCCAGTTCTTTATACTGTTTATGCAAGTACGTTACAAAATTTCATCAAAGAATATGACGTCTCACTACTTGGGTATGCAGATGATCACTCTGTGTATTACAGCTTTAATCCAAAGGCCAAAACTGATGAACATCATGTGTTACAAAATTTGGAATGACATTAATGATTGGATGAATTTGAACAGACTTAAACTTAACCCAAGTAAAACGGAATTTATATTATTCGGAAGTCAAAAAATGCTATCTGCTTCTTCAATGAAATCGATCAATGTGGTCGGTGCAAATGTTCATGCACTCCCGTATATTAAATATCTCGGATGTTACTTGGATGAACATTTAAGCTTTAGGAAATTTGTTAGTGAAAAATGTAGCAAAATTTCGATGAATCTTTACCAAATCAGATACATTCGCCAATGCCTTACTGAAGACTCATGTAAACAGCTAGTACAGTCTCTAGTAATAAGCCACCTGGATTACGCCAACAGTTTGTTATACGTTTTGCCAAAATGTACCGTCAAACGACTACAGTTACTACAGAATCGAGCAGCAAAACTCGTGCTTAAACCAAAATCAACTGACAGTTCTACAGAAGCTCTTAAAGTTCTACACTGGCTACCAGACTAACGTCTGATGACCTTTTTTTTTACCTATAGGATTAAAATTAAAATAGCTTGTCTTGTTTTTAAGTGTCTTAATGACAGTGGCAGTCCCATGTATCTGCGGGAAATGCTTAGCATTAGAACTTCCACTTATAAGATTCCATTGATAATTTGGATAAAACTCTCACCGTTCCAATCGGAAAACGCAAAACATTTGCCTCAAGATCCTTTGCCATTTCAGGACCTACCGTGTGGAACGAGGTGCCTACTAACATACGAGCCATCAGCGATTTTGACGTTTTCAAGAGATATTTAAAAAGTTTTTTTTATTTAAGAAGTGCATTCAATTGACGTTTTAATTATAGGTTCACTATATAACTTTGTTTTATTTTCAGTTAAAATAGTTTTTATACTTATCTTATTTAGTTGTTTAACTTTGTTAAGGTCATTTTAATTGCATGTACATGTACAGCGCCATTGATTGCATTTTATCTGTAAAATTGTGCGCTTTATAAATGTTAGTAATAATAAATGAAATAATGAAATAAATATGTGAAATTGTTACAACTGATATACTTTAATGTTTAAATTAATACTGTTCGTTGTAGCTGTTTTCAGAATAAAGGAAAAGGGATAAAATACCCAAAATGCGATCACGTCTTGCATAACAAGCGGGAGTTGAAAACGCCCACAAAAAATTCACGAGGACGAAAAGAAAGCAGAAAAGTCGCGGGGCCTGAGCTGTAGAAAAGCGATAAATCAGTCTCCAATGGAAAGAATCTCTATTTACACCAAAGACTTGTGCGTCAAACTGGGAATGGGGTAGATTTAAGTTTTCCGTGGAAGGGAACAGAGGAACCTGCTCCTTGGGAGGGTAACGAAAATTTGAAGGCCACTTACATGGCAAATAAGGAGCTGATTCTTGGGGGTATGTAAATCTGTTTTAACACCTTATGTACCAGCGTCTTAACAGCAAGTGGAGGGTGGTTCATGTTACCAACATCAAAGTTGTACTTTACCGAACCTCTTATATTTAGATCTAATGTGTTCTAAATCTTCGCCTTTGTAAATATGTACATAAAATAATTTCTTTTCTTTTCGTTACCCTATTGAAATCAGTCAATTTGTTATAGCTATCCCTTTGATGTGGCCAGTGCTTAGTCTGCGCTTTACGCATGGGCGACCAGGCGGAAGCCCCCCTTTGGACACAGCTGCAGAATCACACCATCATTTGACCGCTGATCGAGAAGCAGGCGCCATGTTGAGAGTAGCAGTTTTCTTTCTTTTTACAACTTACGCTAGCTGCTGCCAGCGTAAAACTGCCATCATGACATGCGATATGTTGCCAGAGACCATGGAGAAGATGGAAGAAGTAAGGATTCCGATTGTGACAGAGTTTTAAGGAAGAGAGTGGACTTCAGGAGATTTGAGTAAGTACACAGAATTTACCTGCGAGAGGGTACTAACCAGAAAAAGCACCCAAGTTTTCATGGGAGACAAAATGTGTCCAACAGCAAGAAAATATTTCTTGGCATTTTTTTTCAAACAACTATTTATTTACATTGATTGTCTAAAATGGTTTTTACGCAATTCTTATTCTCTAATTGTTTATGTATGTCAGGTTTCACAGAATTGCATCCAAGGCAGGCTGTATTCACCACAATAGTCCTCGCGGAAACGGCAGCAATAACCCTGAGTAAGTGTATAACGTATTTAAATTGTAATATTAAACTTGTTTTTTTTTTTACGAGAAATCTCAGTTAACGAATAGCAAAATACTTCTAACATTCGCGTTAATTGAAGATTTATAGCAAAAATTTAATATTTTTTATAGACACTCCCTGGATCATCGCCGTCGGAATATCGTCCTCCGTGGTCTGTAGTATTGCAGTGTGTATTTGTACAGTGTTCGTCTTCAAGACGTTCGTCTTCAAGAGATGCGCACAGAGAAAACAACGAGAAAGATTACCAACCACAATGGCCGATATTTCTGTGACGGAGTCTAGCCAATTTTAAAGTGTCAAGTTAGACGTAACATACTTTTTAAAGGGATCAATATAATGCAAAGTACTCTGTCCAAATAAATTGATGTAAATAGAAAGTATATTGGGTATTAAAGCATGTTTGTGCAGTTTACCTTTATTTTGAAATATTTATTTGCACAAACAAGATTATTTTTCATGTAAATAGGGAACAACATAAAATTCGCTCCTACACCGGAGTAAAATCATCTCATCGGCGAGGTACGAAACACACCACTGTAAAAAGAAGAAAATGCAAAACCAAGACATGACTAGAGACCTTTACTTTCGACTTGGGGTATGAGCGCAATGTGAGAATTTATGAATACAAGACCAATGAGGAGGAATCAATTGTTACCGTTCGCCTTTTCGTAGGGGTGCAACGATACACTAACCTCACGATACGATACGTATCACGGTATTCAGTTCACGATACGATACGTATCACGATACATGACAAGGTTAAACGGTCTTTCAAGTTTGTCATCATATATTTTTTTAAAACTTGACAGGGTTATACAAAATGTTCATATTTTTTTTTTTAAATAATTAAAATAACATTTTGTTAACTTGAATTGGATTGTTAGGTAGATCTTTGAGTTGTGACAACATTCTAAACCAATGATGATCATTTACAGGGAACTACGGGGACCTTACCTAATAATCTTCCTTTTAAATGCGTGTCTACGAGAAAACCATGCAAAATCCAAATTTTATTATGAAAGGCATTGTGATCATTTTGACTGATTTTATTGTTTCTGATTAGCATCATGTGTCCTCTAATAAATCCCAGTATCAAAACTGTCAGGTACCTTTGGGGATCCCTATTATAGCCCTATATTCTATTTTTAGCACGTTTTATGAAAATATTTTGGAAAACACCCATAGATTAAGAGAAAAAAATTGCAGGAAAAAATGCACTTTTATTCAAATGTTACATATTAAATAAATTTAAAGGAAGTGCTCTAACTAGAAATATTTTATTTAATTTCATTTATCAACACTGATTCTGTAAAAGTGGGGTCTAAAATTAGATTAAATCAATGTGTTTAAAATACCACTATCTTTAGAATGCTGTAAAAACCCAAGAAACGCTTAAAACATTATAAATATCAGTTTAATTGCAAAAATCCTTCAAAATCAATATATAGTTAAAAGGAATTTGGTTGCAAATGGCATTATGCTAATTTAAAAATAGATTGAAGTTGGCTGAAACTATTAGAAAAATTATCTCCCTTAGTGGAACTCTCCTTATTTAAAGGAATTAAAAGTGTGATGTCTTAATGGCAGACGAAAAGATGAAGTGTTGATTTGAGGACAATATTATGATAAAAGATCTCTAGCTTTGTTGAAAGATTGTAAAATAGATTCAGCTGAATATACAAGGTATTTTAAATGCAGCACATAAGACATTTCTGTCTGTGAAACGCTTCTTATCGTTAACCATCTTGAACCATACAGCTGTTATGGGACTTGGACAGTCTAATATCTGTAAACATACCTACATGTACATGTATGTGTCAAACACAGAAATATACTTGGTCTACACTGGAAAAGGAAAAAAGAACATGTTGTCACCCATACCTGATAGGGGAGACGCTATTATGCAAACCCGTTAACCGAGAGGGTCAAGCTGAATGAGGTTTTGCCTGTTGGAACTGGTAAGAACATTATGCAGTTTAAAAACTTAAGGAATTTTGCTAAATCATTGAAATTAACTTAATTTCTGACCTTAAAGTTTTCAGAGAGACACTGTACATGATATTTGGGTTGTCAATAAGAAATGAAACAGATTTATAAAAAAAAAAGCATGTTGGGGGTTCCTCCCCTTAGTGAGGGTTGAGAGGGCAATACCAGAGTAATTGGGGAATTATGTCATTACAGGTGAAGAAATTCCCCAGTCCCACAGGTCTTAAGGACAACCCTATACATGTAAATATAATATCACAAAGTGATATCATAATTGGAAATATTTACTGACTTTGTGTTTATAGTTTGTGAAAACCTATTGATATCAAGTTTATACAACTTACATGTCCAATCTATAATGATTTATATCTATCAACTAATTTGATTCCTAATTGTTACAGGTATATGCAAAAGATGTATAGAAACACACTTTAAAAAATCAGTATGGAAGTAAAGCTGAAGGAAGAGCTTAAAGGTACATATACATATACTGTGTGTTTATAATTATATGTAAAAGTTTTATCAAATTATTTCTAAAATTTACTCAGTAGCTTATACATCAAGTTTCACTTATGAAGCAAAATTACCTGCTTTTATTATGTTATAGCTGAAATACATGTAAAAAGTGAAAACTCTTGAGCAGCAGTCTACTTGCTAATTCTTGTTCTCATTTGAGTATATTTAGTACTCACATAAATTAAGGATTCTACAGTAAATGTTGATGAATGGCTTTTACACTCAATAGTTTCATAATATTGATCATTTCACATGTAAATGATCCAATCCTGTTTGGAAATAAAATTTCAATTGCATATTGTTTTGAATTAGTTCTAAAAATAAAATATCAAGTGTGATTTCTGTTTCATTTTATGTGTACATAACTGGTTATAAGTATTCATGTAACTATGAGGATTATTAAGTATTGTATAGTTAATATTAAAATTAATGTTTATTCTTTAGCAGAAATGTGTTCCTATTGACAAGGCAACAATTGAATCAAACCAAACAGGTGATCACTTACTGTAATATAATATAATATTTTTAAGGTACTACATAATAATAAAGATAATGTCAATGTTCAATATCTCAAAAAATAAAATTAACAAATATGTTTCATCTCCACACTGAAAAATATAACCAAGTGGACATTGTTCTCATGCAGTTCAATGACATGAACCAGAGTTTGTACATGTGGTTAACATTTTATAATGTATACATACAAGTTACTATAATCATGATAATATACATGTAACTGCTCATTCACATTACTGATAAGTAAAATAACAAAGAACAATTTATGTGAAGTTAGGTCTAAATGGTGAAGATGCCTGAATATGTGACTGATAAACTGAAAAGTCCAGTCCATATAGTTCAAGTTTTGAGCTTTAAAATTATTTAATTATGATTCATTCAAAATGTTTCAGCATTAGCATTTTTAGCATTATAACTGTAATGTATAAGGGTATATATACTTCATGGCTTTTTCAATTATTTTACAGAGCAAAGAGTGGAGGAAAATGGAAGAAGTCATGGACTTAACAGAAAACATATGACCTAATACCTGCAGGTAACAGCCTCCAACCCCCCCCTCCCCCCCCAATAAATGTTTATTGGTCTGTCCATTGGTCATTCTGTCTGCACATGTATGTACTATAACACTTTAATTTGGGAACAATATCTCTTAAAGCCTTTGAGCTTTTGCAATATCATTTCATATCACAACTCCTTACAGCCTAGAGAAGATCCCTATTGATTTGAGGTCAAAAGGTCAAGGTTGGAAATTCCTACAATACAAAAAAAAACTCGAATAATAACTTTAGTTTCCCTTGAGCTTTTTCTGTTAAATTTTATATCATAATTCCCAATGACTTAAAGAAATCCCCTTTGATTTCAAAGTTAAAAGGTTTAGTTGAAAAATTCATATCTTGCAATAAATAATGTCCTGGTGATAACTTTGGTTCTATTTGAGGTCTTGAATTTATTTCTTTAATAAAAAAAAGACACCAATTGACTTTAAGGCCAAAAGCTGAAAAGTTAAGGTTGACCTTTTTCTTTTTCCATCTGCATTTTTTTTTGGTCCAGTTCTTCCATCCTCATTTTTTTCCATAAGTGGGGGCCACAATTCTCTGAATTAGCTTGTTTTATATTTGGATCATTTGCAGGTTTGCATTAAACTCAATTAGCCATTTAAGGCATTTGGATCTCTTACAAAATAGGAAATAAAGGTGATTCAGGCTAGCATTGCCAAGGTCCCTTTGTTGTAAAATTGAAATTATTCCCTACGCAGGTAGGTTAAGGCTTCCCGTAGAATATGACACTGCACTCTGTGCCTTCACGTCTCTGAACTACCAAAATCTGACGTCATAATGGAAAATGACGTCAGGTCACTGCAAACTTGAGGTGTTATGTCGGGGAGAGTGTCATGAACTTTACACTTTATTTCAAACTGCATGCAAAATGCTAGATAGCTATTGCAAAATTCACAGGTCGTTTAAGGTTTTTTAAGTCTTATATGTCCGAATATTTTAAAAATACAGCGCTTACCTACCCTTGATTGAAATTCATCATGTTCAAAATGCTTATGAAAAATATACTTTTGAAATGTACTCTGTTTTATACCCGTGGTTGGAGGTAGAATTTATTTTGTGTGTATAAAAGAGTCTGGCGCAGGTGATTAATGAGGATTAATCTGAGAATTTTTGTGGAAATCTGTAAGAAGAGGTTGTTCTCTAATTGAATCTTGCTTGGGAAAAATCTGTGTTGGCTTTGTTTTAATACAGATTACGATATTGTGTGGAAAATACGCTCAAATTTGTAGGTAAGTTGAATTTCTTAGGAAATATTTTGTACCAAAGTAATACTATGACTTTTCCCAAGCACATTTCGGATACACAAGGATACGATGAGTTTATTTATTTAACAAAATGTTAATGATTATCGTGTTAATCAGCTGCGCCGAAGCGATTTATATGACACACTTCAAAAAATTATAAATGACCGTCACGTGATCAACAAAGTCATGTGATATCATAACAAATATGCTAATATATAGCCGAGGAAACTCTTTATATAAATTGGAAGTACTAAAGTTCAATACTTATAAATTAAAACCAAAACCGACTTCGCAATGACATATTATGTTTTGAGCTCATTTAAAAGCTTCGGGAAGCCTTAACATAGCTGCGTAATTCCCAATGTCATTTAGAACATCAAAATACATGCTCTTTTGCTTTTGGGTATAAATGAAAATTTACTGTACTAAAATGTCTTCTTTGATTATCATAATTATTGCAATATCAATTATGAACTTTAATTCAAACATCAATTTGTCATTGCTTTTACAGATTTTGAATTCATATCATCAGTGCATATAAATTGGTCAAAAGATGAAAGATCTCAGCATAAATTGTTCAATCATGCAAAGCATATCCTGTCAAATGGAGATTACCCTCCCTTAAAGTGTCAAGTATCTCAGAAATTGGACTATTTGCAATACTGTTCAGGAATATTTTACAGTCAGTACATTTAGAAATAGGGCCTGTTGCACCTTGCCAAGGTACAAAGTTGATGCTTCAAGCTGTCGACGGCATTCCAAAAGAAAAGGATGAAACTTTTTTTTAGCTCACCTGAGCCGAAGGCTCAAGTGAGCTTTTCTGATCGAAATATGTCCATTGTCTGTCGTCGTCGTTGTCGTGTTTTAAACTTTTCACATTTTCATCTTCTTCTCAAGAACCACTGTGCCAATTTCAACCAAAATTTCCACAAAGTATCCTTGGGTAAAGGGAATTCAAGTTTGTTCAAATGAAGGGCCACACCTTCTTCCAAGGGGAGATAATCATGAATTTGTGAAAAATTGATGGCATCACCTTAAAACTTGTCAAGAACCACTGTGCTTGAAAATATGAAACTTATATGGAAGCATCCTCAGGTAGTGTAGATCCAAGTTTGTTCAAATCATGACTTCCAGGGGTAGGGTGGGGCCACAATGGGTGATCAAAGTTTTACTTAGGAATACATAGGAAAAAGCCTTTAAAAATATTCTTCTCAGAAACAGCAAAGCCATGATTGATCATATTTAAAAGGAAGCATCCTCAAGTAGTGTAGGTTCAAATTTGTTCCAATCATGACCCCCGTGAGTAGGGTGGGGCCAGAATGGTCGATCAAAGTTTTGCATATAATACATGTACATAGGAAAAATTTGTAAAAATCTTCTTCTCAAGAACAGCAAAGCCATAATTGGTCATTTTTATATGGGTGCATCCTCAGGTAGTGAAGATTCAAGTTTGTTCCAGTCATGACCCCCCCTCCCCCCAGGGGTAGGGTGGGGCCACAATGGGTGATAAAAGTTTTACATAGGAATACATAGGAAAAAGCCTTTTTAAATCTTCTTCTCAAGAACAGCAAAGCCATAATTAGTCATATTTAAATGGAAGCATCCTCAGGTAATGTAGACTCAAATTTTGTTCAAATCATGACACCCCCCCCCCCCCAAGAGAATAGGGGGGCCATAACAGGGGATCAAAGTTATACAAAGGAATACAAATGTTATATCAATAAAAATTGTCTTGTTAAGAACAGCATAGCCATTATTTGTCATATTAATTCAAATATTATTATTTTGCTTTATTTCAGTGTAGTAGCTTCAAATGAGTTTTTAATTTTTTTTGTTGTTTTTTTGTTGTTTTTTTTTTGACAATTTAAAATTAGAGATCATCTTAGTAATAAAATTTTTTATAATGTTGCTGTCTTTAAATTTTCTCTGTAAAAGTAACATGTACATGTACATGATACATTTGGTATTTTTCAAATGCAGTTGAAGGAATTTAATTGAGCATTGTCAAATATTTCATTTAAATACTAGTTGTGTTTTTATGACTTGATGGTATTAAAAAAGACATAAACTTTGTTCTGTTCATTCATTTGTATAATTTTAGGGCAAACAAAATCAGCATTTGTATAAAATGTTTTGCATGTTTGAAAACAACTTTTGCAATGAAGAACTGTATGAAATTTGGGCAACACTGTGAAAATGTGGATTTTATTTACTGATGTGTTCACACTTTTGAACACTCTCTCTGTTAAACTTGCAATTTTATGTATTTGCAGTTTTTGCAATGTGCATTTTCATGCTAAGGGATCCTGTAAAATGAGCCCCATAGCTACATGTATAGCCAGTTCATTGCTATGATACATTAAGCCTTGTCAAAAACTCATGATTTTTAGCTCTACTGGTTAGAGACCAGAAGAGCTTATGCGATAGTAAGGGGTTGGTCGTCTGTCTGTCCGTCAACAAAAGCTACTCCTCCTACAGTTTTGGTCTGATTCCAATATTACTTGGCACACAAGTAAAGTACACTGAGATACATAATTTTTTTTTATCGGATTTTGATTTTGATGAACGGTGTTGCTATGGTTACTAAAATAGAAATTTCTGTAAAATTCTTTTAAAATCTACTCCCCCTTTAGTTTTAGTCAGATTTCCATGAAAAGAGACCAAATCAAGGATCATTATTCTATTTATTTCTGTTGCAAAGTTTCAAGTCCAACTGCTACTTATCTCTTCCTTTGTTAGAAGTACAAACCAGTAGAGCTACAGTCTCGAAAAAGACTTCTGGTTAAACAAATATTCAAATCATGCATCTTTGTGACATTCTGGATAAATATAAGCTAATTTCAGTCATGAAGATTGAAGGTCATGTGCCTGAAATGATTTAACGTTCAAAATGTAACCACTCTAGTAGTCCAGTATGCCTTTCTACCCAGATATTGTGTAATTTTGCTAGGGTGAAAAAATCAACTAATTCAAATGTGCCACCAAATTGCCTGTTATTTTTACTTAAATATCTTAAAACAAATACTTCTTGATAAAAAATATAATCACTGAAGTGTCTCTTAAAATTCTATGCCTGTTTTTTCTACAGAATATCCCTTAGAATTATTGTGACCTTTTTGCACTTGCAGTTCTGCACTTACAAGAGTGAAAACTCCATTAATTTAAATTTGCAACCAAAATCCCATTAATACTAAATAATATATTTAAAAACAATCACTTTTTAAAAATATGAAATCAATGGAAGCGTTTCTTGGAATTTTATAGCTGTTTTTCTGCAGACTATTCAAATATCTTTATTTCTTACAATTATCGTGACCTTTTTGCACTCGTAGCTCTTCACATTCAAAAAGGTATGTGGAAAAAATTCTGTAAATATTTTTTTCAAAGGTTTTAATTCCTTAAATCCATTAGTTATGAAGATATTATGGAAATTTTTTATACACAAACAGAATATGGGCGAATTTGTTTCTCAAAAACTGGTTTTAGTTTTGAACCAGTTTTGTAAACTGTTCATTTGTTCCACAAACTGGTTTTAAACTAGTTTAAACCCAGAACCGGTTTTCTATTTGTTTCTGCTGTAACTGAAACCAGTTCGTTAAACCAACCAAACCACCTCCGATGGTGGTTTGTTCGGTTTACGAAAGAGCGGGAAGTATTCCAGTATGGCGTTGATGAAAGGTGTCGACTATTTTAATAAAGAAAAAAGTTATAAATGATTGTTTTTTCGAGGACAAACAACTCTTTTTGACTTTAATGCCATATTCTGATGTTTTATAGAAGGCTTCAGAGAATAGATAGATGCTGCATATTGTAATGGTGTTTGTTCAATGATAATGAACAGAAAATGTTAAATTTTTCTTTTCAAAAATAAGTTTTGAATCATTTGGACAAACATTAACATGTATGGTAAATTGTAGAACTTACTGTAAAGACGGTTTTATTGTTGGAAATCTAAAGAGTAGTACATGTATCATAAATACCTGAGTTTTTATATTTCCATGTGTTAAAAATGTGGAAATTGATCATTTGATGAATCTTTGAGGCATTATAAATATAAATACTACATTTTAAGTAAGATAAACAAGGAAGAAAAAACTATAATTTCTTGGAATCTTTTATAAAGAAAAAGATTTTAACTTTATTTGCATGTGTAATTTGGTTGATATGTTCTAGCTCTTCATATTAAGGTTCCTACATTGTAAATGCACATGAAAAACGTCATAAAATTCTTGCTGTTCTACCTCTTTTTTTCATCAGCAGCATTATTTCCGCTTTAAATTTCCAATTAACATGATTAATATTAATATAATTAATCATGCATGCATCTTTTAGATGCCATCTTGTATAAACTGTTCATTTTTTTTTACCAAGGTAAACCGGATCGAAACTTAAAACCAGTTTAAAAACTAGTTTTAAACCTTAAACCAAAACCTGAACTAGTTTAGATGCAACAAATTCGCCCTATGTACAAAAGGTGTTATTTTTCCATACTGGGTATAGAAATAGGCTGACGATAAACTAATTCTCCCTGTATCCATGGTAACAAATCAAATGACGTCACCAAACTTACGCAGTAAGTAAGTGACCTTGATCTCACTTTGTATGCAAAGTTTCAAGAAATTTTGAAAAACTTGCTTTCATAGCATTCTGCATGGTTTTCTCGTAGACACGCATTGGACTGAAAAAGGAAAATATTCATTCTTTCATTCCTTTTATTTACGTAGAAAACCAGTTGTCATATTTCTCATGATAATACGTTTTAGTCAACAAGACAGCGAATTTTCATTGAAATACACACGTGAGGAAATATCATGTGTTACCAAAGAATACGTTTAGATCTAAAGGGTTTATCATTTGTCTTGACATCTATAACTTATAATCACATAAAGTCCTTCTCCGTGTTAAATCTGAGGTCTGTAAGATGCTGGAGATGAGTTTAACTGCCGTAAATGCGTTATCGGCGACCTCACGTTTTGCGAGGAAGCCATTTTGAAATGGTAAAGAAGGAAATAAAACGCACAAAACGGATAATTCTGGACCGATTGAACCGAACCGCGATATCAGTTTAACGTATCGTGAATTGAACCGTGGAACAATATACCGCGATATACCGTTAAACGGTTTATCGTTGCACCCTTACCTATTCGACAACAAACCAACGGAAAAAAGGTTAGGCCATGTCCCTGTCTAGATGGCGCATCCTGTGCGATTCTATAGAAATTAAAGACAAAAAACTGGAGGATGTGAAAAAAAGGCCTACAAGCTGATTATCGTCTGCACCTTGGGGTAAATGCGCATGTATCAGTAGCGTCCCCGTACAGATGTATAAATATTCGCAATTCGAATTCATGCAGTATAAGGAGACGGGAAAGAAGACTTTCTGCCCCATAAAACACAGAATTCGAGAGTGGACAAGACTAAAAAACAAGTTGCATGAAATCAACTTTCAGTTGCCGTGGAGCTGAACGGTGTGGTGCCATGTTACGCGCGACATGATCACAACAACCAGATGGCAATGCTAGAGTTCAAGGAATGTAACCCAAATGGGGATATTGATCATGACAATTAAGAAATGTTAACTGAATTAAATTTTACGCTCTATGTATCCATGAATAAATATGTCATCTCTACAAATTTGTTTTTGTAAGAAAGATTGTGTTCAAAAATATTGTTTGTTCATACGAATCAGTAGTTACACATGTAGTCATTTTCAAAACTGAAAGGGAGTCTTCAACATGTTTCCGTTTAATAGTTGCATAACGATTTCTATATCCGGTACAACAGGTTCGGGTAAAACGACTTTTGTCAAGAAGCTTATACAAAATTTAGACACGGTGTTTGAACCCACAACTCCAAAAAGAGTGTTATACTGCTATGGTGTTTATCAAGATGAATTTAATGTCATGGACAGCAGTATTCCGTTTGTCTTTTCAAAGAGGTTTACCATCCGAGACCGACATAGAACTTAGCGGTAATCACAACGTTATTGTAATGGACGATTTAATGAATGAACTTCTTAGCAACAAGGAAATGAAGAAAAAAAAAACTTTTTACACAAAGGCGCACATCATAAAAAGTTGACTATCTTGTACTTAAATCAGAACATGTACTGTGAAGGGAAACATTCAAGAACCATAAACTTAAACACCCATTACATGGTTTTGTTAAAAATCCAAGAGATGTTTCTCAAATTCAATGTCTAGTAAACAAGTTTTACCCGAGAAATCACGGGCTTTCAGGTAACTGTTGTACAAATAGCTTGTAATTTTCGCTGAGCTTCGGTGTGTTCTCGGTAGTTTCCGGAATAAAATCTTTTATCACTTCGAATCACCATCAAAGGTCAAAATACAAATACTTTTGTTTCAATTGATAGATACATAAGAGAAAGTAACAAAATGATAACAAATTTGACGATTAAATACGCGTATAAAAAAATCGTTGTCTCCGAGACTATAAAATTCAAGATGGGGGCGCCCATGAAAAGACGTACACGAAAGGGACGGTTCAAGAAAAGACATAAATTGAAGCCCCCAGCTGTTTTAGAAATTAATCAAGGAGAAAAGATTTCGATACGATAATCCACAATGAAGAGACATTACAAAGGTGAATCGTACTGTGTGCTATGTTAGGGGATTCGATGCATCAGGAAATTATCATGACTTAAGTATTATTATTATTTTTTTTTAATTTCATATTTTTTTTTTCTTTATTATTACATGCTGCTCATATTTTCTGCCTGTCATTATAGGAAGATGGATAATTGGTCTTTCTGAGTGCATGTATTTATCATGTTATCATATTTAATACATATAGACAAAATTTTGATTTTAATGTCTAAAATTTTACAAACTGGTACTTGGTATTTAAAGTTATAGATGAAAAGTCAGATTTTGGGATTTTATGAATGTACATATTTTGAAACTTGTTGCATGTTTTAGAGAAAATTTATTTTTTTCCCTGATGTGCTTTATTGTTTTAATGGTGCTCTTAAATACGGTAATCTGTCTGGGTACAGTGAATTTTAAATACCTTCTATGAAATATATTACAGTTCAATTTAAAATTCTTTCCAGCTTCATCTTATCACGAGAACAGGATTGATTTCATGTAACATGTAATGAAGTCACTGCAATTGAACAAGACCGTTCTTCAGCGAATGCTACACAAATAAATGTCGCATCATCAGGGGTGCAACATGCAAATTCTCCTTTACTTCCAACTGGAGCTGTTGAAAATCCTCCATTTGATTTGAATGAAAATAAGGTATAAAACTTAACATAACACTTTCTTTCAAAGAACAGGCCGTTATCATAAATTCCCTAGTTATGAATTGATTTCCCTTGGTCCAAAATAATGCTCAGTCATTTGATAAGTTGTGTCTCATGTTTGCCGTTTATAGAATTTCTTTAAACGCGAGTTGCAAAATCAGGATTGCTATATGGCATCCAGAATGTTATCTTAATATAATTTCCAGGATTAATCAGTTACTTGGGTAAATATTAAAAAGTCCAGGTAATGGATTCTAAAATCTGTAATTGAGTGTTTGGAAACAATTAATCTATGCAATGTTTCTTCTTTGCTATCATTATTTGTTAAGCATATCCTACTTTCAGATATTATATTTTGGGAAAGGGGGGGGGGGGTGAAATACACGTAGCATCAAATTGAATCTGATGACTTCATATTTCAATTTAAAAGTTTACAACTTAACAGCAAAGCAGTTTTACTATAATTTTAATCGATTGCCATAAACATAAACAAAACAATCACAAAATTTTACGAAAAACACATACAAAGGATTTGAGTTATCTTTCTTTGACTTTTGATTTTCCAGGGATCAGAAACGTCCCTCTTCACCCTCCCGAAATCTTCCAGATTTCGAAGAGGAATGGCTTCAGATAGGGCGTGACTTTTCAGTACTATTTGATTCGGGGTAAGTTTGTCTTCTTAAAATTAGTCGCTTGTTAAAGCCTTTTCACAAATTGAAGAGACATCTTTCAAAGGATAACCGCTTACCAAGATTGATGATAATTACTGATTCTTTGTTTGTTATGTACAATCTTTAATTTTCTTTACTAAAAAGGGTATTTATAAAACATTCTCTTTAACTAGAAATTCCCCTGTTGACCCGGACCAAAGTCAAGCTATCGATGGGCCGAAAAAGAGAAAATTAAGCGAGGCGGAAGACTCGCTTAATATTTCCAGGAGGTAATCTTTTCTTACATTTCAGAAAATCTCTCTCTCTCTCTCGTCAGCTAACTTTTTTTTAAATTGTTAACTTGGTTTAAGTGTCTTTTATTATTGTACTCTAAAATGGTTTTAACATTAAATACAGAGTTTTATAGGATGCATAATTATTAATTAAAAATAAACTTGCTGTTTTTAAAAATCTTTAGGAAAATAGCGAGACAACCTAAAGGGTTTTCGCAGCAGAGGAGTCAGGAAGACCCTCAGATAATGAAATTAAGGTAAAGTGGTCTTAATCAGTGAAGTAAACAATATGATTTAATTATTACTCACTCCAGTTAAAATTCTAAAAATACTTAAGGGAGCCGACTGGGGTTTTATTGTGTGAAAACTACTATAGAGAAACTCTTTAATTTTATACCATATGTACCTTACATTGACTTAAGTATACATGCCAAGTTTAGTGAAAATCTACCGTCTGGTTACTTTAAAGGGACCATCTCAAAATATAGTTACATTTACTATAGGATTATATAGGAAAATACTATTTTTTCGCACTTTGAAGCAAATTATACAAATGCTACTATAGACTTTTTGCTCAAATTATATTATTTGATGAGCAATACTATATTGTACATTTTATGCAAGAAACACTAAATTCTACCGTCTGGTTTCCAGAGGGGGCATCTCAAAATGTCAAAATTCATGATATTTTCCTGTTTTTATGGAGCACTACAAAACATGACAGATACCACAGATTTATATGAAAAATATTAAAAGTGATTGTGAGATTCTCTATTTCCTATGTTTAAAATTTCAAGAGCATCTATTTTATACTTTTTATTTTATGACATAATTTATGACCCCTCTTTAAGAACTCCGATTAATCATAACGTCAAAAACACACCATTACGACGTCTATCTACCCATCACTTGAAAAATCGATTAAAAAATCAGTTATTTTAAAGCGTAATTAGATTTTTTAACCTGAGATTTCTTAATTTTGTTAATTTTTATAAATTATGTAAAAATAAATGCTTTAAAAGAGTAAATACGCTTTATTTTACTATGCTGCGCGAAGTATTGCGCAATGAAAACCCAAGTCGGCCCCCTTAAATATAAACCTCTGCTAAAAGCAAAAGTAATGGGCTTAATATT
Source organism: Saccostrea echinata (assembly GCF_033153115.1). Taxonomy (NCBI): domain Eukaryota; kingdom Metazoa; phylum Mollusca; class Bivalvia; order Ostreida; family Ostreidae; genus Saccostrea; species Saccostrea echinata. Next base: position 10,205,739 of record NW_026889785.1, read on the forward strand.
TGTTGAAAGATTAAGTCTAAGTTTGCATGTTTAGATACTTTATCTGTCATTCTATTGTTGCAGACAGGAAAACCCTTACAAGTACAAGGCGCTTGAAAAGCGTACAAGATCAACATCTACCCTGGTGGTACCAAAATACAGCCCAGCGTTACCGGGATATAGCCCAGCGTCACCAGGATATAGCCAGCGTCACCGGGATATAGCCCAGCGTCACCAAGGTATAGCCTGGCTTTGCCTGCGCATTTTCTTCCGGCACCCGATTGAAATTTACTTTCCTTATCATCAGCAGCATCATCGACACCAAAAAGCGCGCAACACCCTTTGAATAAAGTGCCCCGCCACAGCATGATACGCCCGTCAAGTATTGTTTCATAAACAGTTTAGAGTGCAAGAAAATCATGTCAACCTTGATACAAGGATTTCAATGATTTTTGCATTCCTCATAATATTTGTTTATACATCTCCTGTGGTGTAGGCATTATTTATAACAAATACTACATTAGAGATCTTCAACTAGTTGTGTTAGAGCTTGACAAATGCGCATCTGCAGCCCCCCCCCCCCCTTTCCAGCTTTCAGGTTTCGGAGACATCAATGATGCTCTGAATTTGTTGATATTTTCAAAAAATTAATTAAAAAATATATTAAACAATATCAATTTAGTTTTAACAACTTAATCTATATCAAATTAATATCAAAAATAAAAGGCTGGCCATCAAATGACATATGCTATACACTGACAAGCTGTTCTTCTGTCTAATTCCCAAAGGATACAGATAAGAGCTGCTTGATCAGAGATCCTCTAACAGAAGTGATTGAGACAGCTAGCCTTCCTACAATGAACTCATTAATTAATCTTTAACTGGATGCATGTCCACTCATTACTCCCAACGGATGAATGGATCTATATATACAATCTGCTTTGTAGTGCAATAAAAATGCATATTTATGTCATTCTGATATTAAATTTGAAAACAAAGATTCTTTTTTTTTATTTGTTACAAACATTTATAAAAAAAAAAATTGTGTAATCTTGATGCAATTTTTTTTATAAGGTTCCTGCATTACTCTTAGATTTGTGAGACTGGTTTTAAGCTGCAATTCATACAGACTACGGGATTGCTGATTCCAATACCCCCCCCCCCCCCCCCAGTATACAATATCAAATAAGTTTTAATTACTTTTCACCAAATTCATTTTCAAAGTTAGGCTAGCCAACTATTTAATCCAACAGGGCTGATTCTTTTTACCCAGTTCCCAAGAGATATAGATAACACTTGCTAGATCAGAGATGCTCTACCAGTTAGCTCCTCACACTCAACACATTACTTTCTCTCTAATTTGACATGCAATGTTCTGTTCTCAAATCCTCCTTGACCAGTGCTTGATAATTACACCCGTGGGAGAGGTGGAATTTCTCTTGTAACATTACATTTTGTTATAGATTGCTGTAAAGTATATAATGAAAAAATAAGTATTTTCTTGATTTAACATATTTTTAATAAGGATACTACAACACACTAATAGTAAAAAGACAGTTTTATTTTTAAATTTCACTTAAATTAAAGGTCACAGTGACCCTGAAATAGGTTGCGACACACCTTCTACCCAAGATGCATAAATTAGCCAAGTTTGATGATTCCAAGTCTAATAGTTTTCTAGTTAAAAGCCGGACAGGATTTTCCTTATTTGGCCATAGCATCTTAATTAAAGGTCAGAGCGACCTACTTTTAGTGCGCAACACACCTTCTACCCAAGAAGTATCAGCTGAAAAAGTTTGATAATCCTAGGCCTAATAGTATTTAAGTTATGAAGTTTGATAATCTTAGGCCTAATAGTATTTAAGTTATGAGCCGGACACGAGAAAAGCTAACAGACAGACAGACGGACATAAACGCCATAACATACGTCCCGTCTAAAGACGGGCGTATAAAAAAGAGCTGGGGGCGCTTGTGGAATTAGTAAATTCTGTGCGCGTCGATCTTCTGCAGACGTCGATGCTTGTGAATTACATCTTTGACTACATAAAAAACTGGAAGTAAAGTCAATTCCCATGCGCGGTATATTTGATACCTAAAACTTTTCATTTTCTGAGGGCGCCCCAATATCCTTTAATAGAGGGGTATTTTTTAGGGCGCATTTGGAATTGGTTGAATCAGTGCTGGTAAATTTTGTACAGTTTTGTGATAAATTTATATAACTGAATTAATGTCATTTTTCTTTGCGAAAATAACTTTTGTACATTAAACTTATGTATAATGTGTCCAGATTTATAATACTTGTAAGATCATGTGCATTTTAATTACTGATATTGATTTAAAATTTTGATCAAGCAGTTTTTAAAATGTTCTTACTTTTGGTGTCGAAAATTTATCAAAAAAGTATCAATGTGGTAACAAGAAATACGTCAAATAACTTACTAGTACAAGGTGGTGTGTTCCTATGAATGCCGAGATTGGACTGAGAAAATGTGAGAAAACTAGGATTTTATATAGTTTTGGACATATATCGGGTGTGTCTTGAACAACCACTTAGTTGACAACATAGATAATTATGAAAGTTTTTAGATGTCTGAACTCTTTTTTTTCTTTGACAAGTACAATTAACCCCTTCTCCTTAAACGAAAGTGCAAGGTGACCCCAAAACTTTTCTAAAAGTGGTGATGACTTAAAAATGGCTTATCACTAAGGGACTTCGAAGTATAGTTTGACCCTCCAACGTATAACTCCAGGTGGTCTGATGGGGTGAGTGACCCTAGATGGGTGACCCCAGACGATTTTGTGGGATGGGTCGTGATGTCATTGACCCCAGACTGCTTGATGAGATGGGTGAACCCAGACGGTTTTGTAGGATGAGTGACCTCAGACGGTTTTGTGGGATGGGAGACCTCAGACGGTTTAATGGGATGGGGCGTGACGTCATTGACCCCAGACGGCTTGATGGGGAAAGTGACCCTTGACGGTTTTTGTGGCATGGGCCGTGACGTCATTGAGCCCAAAGAGACCCCAGACTATATACCTTACTACTGGTTGGTGCTTGGGGTTTCGACGTGATTATGGGTGGCGCCCGACGTGATTATGGGATGACTTTTCCGGAACCAGAAATACCTGCTCCACGGTTTGGACTTCAATTTTAGTGAGATTTTGTTTACTTCGTAAAATATACTGTTTACTGCAGTGAAAATTTCCAGGAAAAACTTTGATGTAACATTTAAATTGACTCTGTTAAAAGAACAGTGAGTTTAACTGTGTTTGCGTATTTATTTCGTTGAAAGCAATATATTTTTTCTCGCATTTGAGTAGGACTGTTGTAATTTGAATGTCAATTAGACTTTATTTTGGTTTACAATGTATGTTGAACAATTTTTTTTAAGCAAGTCAATGTTAATCATGTTTCCATCAACAGGTTAGCTCTTATTTAAATTTTACCTACAGTGAATGTGATTAATTACTATTGAATGTGATTTATTGTGAAATTTTGTGAATGAAAACTGTGAATTTTATCATGGCAACTGGTGAAACAGCAATCACTAAACAACCAACCAGTCCTATGACTATACAACTACTACACCTCTAAAAGTTGAATATGAAAAAAATGTTTCAAACATTCCAAGCCATGGGATTGAATCCAAAAGGTGACACACCAGAGGAACTGGACAATTGGATACAAAGTTACATTAAGTCAAAGGACACAAAGCCTATCCAACAACTCCAACCACTTACTTTACCGGACACTGGAGCTATATCGAAGAAAACAGTAACATTATCTTCATATCCCCCTAAAAGTAGAACTTTTTATGGAGGAGGTAACAAATCGTGCAGAAATTTCCTTTGATGTATGGAGATACGAAGTGGATCCAACATACACCAAAGAGCAAAAGGACTAATTCGCAATCAGAAGATCACTGACTGGCTCAGCAGCACGAATGGTTATATACCAAGGACTGGAAAAGCCGATAGAAAATATTCTTGAGAGTCTTAGATAGTGTTTATAGTGGTGTTCAACGCAAAGAAATTATTCGGTGATTTTTATGGAGCTAGACAGAAAGAAGAAAAAGATATTACAGCATGGAGTGCCCGACAGCTATGGGCCATCTTAGAGATTTAGAAAATGAACATTAATCGGTATGAATGATAGATCATTAATTAATTGCAGAATGTAAATTGGATGTTTATTCTTATTGTAAAGTTTGGTTTATCTACCTTTGTTAATTATGTACATGTATCTGATAGCTTAGGATGGTTGGTGGGTAGTTTTAGCTATTGTTCAAGTTATGTACCATGTTAGAGGATGTGCCGCCCATGATTTTTTTTTTATTTTTGTAAATACCTATTTATGTAAAATTAACTGACTGTCATATGCAACATTTAAATAGGGCATTTGACGTGCTCATTATTTATTTTCAGTGAGTTCACTGATTATGTATTATTACACAATCATTTACCCCTTATGAGATCAACATTGTGAAATAAGGAACCGAGACCTGGCCCACGAGGTGACCTGACCTGACCAAGGCCGCGTAGCGAGTGGGCAAGGTCGAGGGTCCTTATTTCACCATGTTTAACTCATAAGGGGTAATCAATTATTTTATTATACCGATACAAGTTAAGAAATTTTTGTAGACTTAATTACTAAAATAATCAATTGTGTATTGGACCTGCGAACTGTTATAAGTGCTCCATCGCGATCGGAATTCGCTAGTGAAGTTGTTTACTTTTCTTCTACAAGTCTTGTAAGTTTTTGCACCGCCGCAGGGTTTGACATTAACTTTTATGAGTACTAGACCAGTCGGTCTACTTCCCATAATTTTTACTAGCCCTGACCATAAAATCACTAGCCCTGACCAAACTTGAAAAATTTCTGGTGTAAGGGCGGGGCTCTATCGACTATATAGTGAAAAACCTGCTATTATAATGGAAAAAAAAGTTTCGAAACCATACTACAGTGTATCTCGCACGTGTTCATGTATAGATTTTGACAGATTGTTCCATAGGTAGCAGACCAATGATTCAACATGCGAATATTATAAGCTTTAAAGAACATTAAATCAAGGAACTCAAATAAAATTATTACCGTAAATATACATGTTAATAAATTAAAAACTATATTATTCAATGACTATTCATACCAAATAATACTGAACGAATGTAGTTTTGATTGTGACTTGTCTATTACAGCCGGGCTCAAAAATAGCGATTGGGTCATGCAGGGAGGTTTTCTTTTCAGAGCAATGGCCGTGTTTGCAATCGGAAAATTAAGAAAATTTATTTAAAAAGTTTTAAGAGTATTTATTTGAAAGACTGAAATGAGGGTTAACATTTATTTTATCCACACGACCAGTCGGTCTAGTTCATGAACATTTAACAGGACCGGACCACGCATTTACTAGACTGGGTCGGTCGGACGTGCCTTAGTGTCAAACCCTGCGCCGATTTATTAAAACACTCTGTGATTGTAAGTAATATGCAACTGACATGCAACAGTAACATGCAACAGATCTGGTTAATGTTAAAGTCCATATCGGTGTAGACCAATTAACTAGAGAAAGATTTTCTGGTGCAAAGCGAGTCCTCTAACTAGCCATGGCGAAGAAAAAAGGTTCGTCACTTGTCACCAGTTACATTTCAGGTTTTCCATTTATAGATTTTTTTTTTAAACTCTATTATTAAAAACTCTGTACAATTACAACTGAACTGAACCAGGAACATTGTCCGCAGATTTAAAAAAACTAGATAGATCACCTGCAAATGGGGAAGTTGTTAAAAAAATCACTATGAGCAGTGCAAAGAACTTGGCAGTTTTGTGATAGCATCACATGTGGTTGTTGAAGCTCTGCAATACTTAAACATGAAAGATGTCAATAAAGAGCCTGTCACATTAAAAGATTTGCTTGCCAATGAACTAAGTGATGCAGAGAAGCAGCAAGTCATATGTGGTGTAATTAGGAATTTTATACAAAAATATATCTTAAAAGATTCCATACAAATAATTCAGAATTCCACTAGGAACAAAGAACGTGTGTGGAAGTTGATATTACCAGCTCATATATAAATCCTATGAGGATACTGATACCTATAGTTGAGCAGTAACGACCTGATTTAGTGGAATCTTATTCATCTCGAATGTAAGAACTAGGTCTTGCTTTTGCATTGCTGCAGATCTACAGATGAAGTATATAGATAGACCTGTAAAAGACAATATCTTGCTTTTGCATTGCTGCAGATCTACAGATGAAGTATATAGATAGACCTGTAAAAGACAATATAAAGGCAATCCATTCAAATAAACTGGAAAAAAACTATGGCAAAGCGCGCATCAGCTTTGTCTGGGATGAACGTAATAACCAGCAACTTTGATTTCATGTCTGAGACATTGATCAGGACAAGCAAACAAAAAGAGTCCTTCATTAGAAGATAAGCGGTTGATAATAGGTTTATTCGTTCAAATCATTTTCTTCTGAACCAGGGTACAAGTGTCATCATATAAGAGCCCAGTTCAAAGTTCATTAAAGAAATTGAGCATCCAAAATTTAGCTTCGTGGATTAGAAAACACGTTTTTCAGACTGAGCTAGCTCTCCTATCCACCGCATCGTCGTTGCGTCTACTCATTGGTTGGGTTTGTTGATATACTAGTAACTGAGCGGATTATTGTAAATGTATATGATAAACTTCGATCAAAGAAGGTAAACGCAGTTTTCACTTACTGCTTCATTAAAAATTATACTATTTGTTTTTATGCGCCCGGATCGATAGATCGGGGGCGCATATTGTTTTTGTCCTGTCTGTCTGTTGTCAACTTTAACCTTCGCCATAACTTTTGAACCATGAGAGATAGAGACTTCATATTTGGAATGCTTACTCCACTAATTGAGCTCTTCAAATGGCACCAAGGTCAATGACCTTGTGACCTTGACTGTGACCTATACGCTAAAAATAGCTTTTTCGAACTTTGTTGCCACCGGGTGCATAGTGTTTCACAAACACATCTTGTTTAAGACAGTTTTTATGTGAATCATGTAATACTCTTGGTGCTCTTTTGTAGGTTTCTGTCGATTTGTTTGCATTGCTAGCAATCTTTTCTCATTATTTTATTATAAATTTCTTAAGAGTTTGGCTAAATTGAAAAGTTGACAATGGTCTTGACCATTACGTAACCAAGTCAAAGTTTGTCTCAGCTTAGGAGTTAAAGTCATTCTGAATAAGTTATCGACTTCCAATATTGACGGCCGAGATTCGAACTCACGACCTTCCGACCACGGAGCGAGCGCTCTACCGACGAAGCTACCGTGAACGATCATCATAAACGAAGAATGATACAAAAAATGCCTGCAGTGCATCCTTATTCTCTCTACCAGGAACTGAAATCTCTGAGAGAGCTGAAGGAGGCCAAGAGCGTCAATATCCAGCAGATAATCACTTTATCAATATGGAGGACTTCTTCAGAGTACGGGGAGTGAATTTCGTTTCCATGTACAACAAAAAAAGATCAGATGTTTATCATCCATTAGATTAAACAAAACTTTGCAAGCTAGAGATGAGATTTGATAGTTTTAGGATTAACAATTTAATGCCAGAAGAGGCGGTGAACCAAGCAGGATGACCATTAATGATTAGAGAGATGGCTTTCAAGATTTAAGGATAGATCAAGCAAAAATGCAGCATGTTGATAGCAAAGAGAAAGGGATATTGTGAGAAAATGAAATAGCTTATGTATATATATATATATATATATATATATATGCAATAAGGTTACCAAGTTGGTGGCACTTCTCATACCTTAAAACTGCTGGCAAGCAATGACACTTTCAACTGATTTTGAGGTAGGCAGAAGAGATCAAATTAATGAGAATAAAAACACTTTTCTTAAACTGAAGCATTTAAGCAAGCATGCTTCAGGATAGATTGCTGCTAATAATGTATGTACTGCCACCCAGTAAATTCAAAATTAACAACATGATAGATAAAATACATTACTATTTATATTTTCTGAATACATGTATGCTCTGATGAAGTTTGTTAAAATTGTTGTTGAGGAAAAATCATCCCAATAATCGGTTATCAAGTGGAGAAATGAGTTGTTAACCACGTCCTTTAAAACCTGATTTGAAAACCCTTTACAGAGCTTTAAGAGAAGAAACTTTTTTAAAAATACTTAACTGTGTTATCTTCAAAATAAAGTGTAAATGTTCAGTTTGTCTTCAAACACGCATTACTTAAAAATTCTCGAGAGGGACGTTTAACAACAAACAAACAAACTTGTACTCGGTTACAGTTTATTTAGTACAATTAAAGGAAAGCAGTTTTATTATAATTTATATTGTCATTGTAGAATGGAGCTCGGACGATCCCAGAGGATCAGGTGACATCCCCAGTGGATGGAAAAAGAAGTGAAGGACATTCCCGTGTGGAACTCTAGGGTGAAGCAGACGGCGAGGGCTGAAGATACACACGTCAGCAACTTGAGAAGATGGCAACTTCATTTTTCACCCTGTGCGTCTGTCATAGCTGATCCTCAACCAGAGCTTGTACAGCCCGAGGACATGAGGCTGTCGTCCCCTCAGCCTGTTATCGCTCTACTCTGGCCAGAACTTGGAGATAAATCATGGATTGTATACATCATAATTCATCGAGTTCTTAAGTCTTCGCAATATTATATGCACTTAATTGTTATAGATTAAAAATTGTTATAGATTAAAAACTGAACTGGCAGTTCCATGTTTTGTCCGAGAAAAAAAAAAGAAAAAAACCCATCGTATATTACTACAGAGTTTACTAATGCTATATCACAAAGCGCTGTTTCTCAAAGAAATCCAAATCAGATATATTTTATACAGCAAAGAAACACACAATTATGCAAACACTTTAACAATTAAATACAACTGTGCTCTTAACCTAATGAAAAATGCTTTATTTTTTTTTGTATGAAGTCGTCTGACACTAATGATAATGCTCAGAAATATTCAACACTGGGTAATCCGACACACTGCCTAATCCGACATTGATTTTATTTCCCGCAGCATGTCGGATAAGACAGGTTACATTGTATTAGCAAAAAATCTTGCGCCGTAAATTGCACTTTTTTGTATTACGGGATCTGTAGCGTTATCGTCGAAGACTAATATATAAAACCATAAGGCTACAGATCTGCAGCTAATTGAGTATTAATAATGAAAATGGAGCTCGTTTTCAGAAAGATGCTGATGATTTACAGAAAACCTGCGATTATATACGTGAGGGATGCATCGGATGCTAGGACACTGTTGCTCTGGAAATCATATTTGGTTTGATAGGATCCTTGTTAATTGTATAGAATAGTGAAATACACGTAAATAGATGGATTTGAGGTTAACGACCTCAAATTTATTGCTTCGCGAAGCTATCTTTAATCAGACACTTTGCCAGAAGTTGAACAGGGGGACGGAAAAAACCTATATCATCAGGACTGACAATCGTTGTCCTCCATAGATGCCCCTCATGTTGGAGCAGATGCAACCACTTGCAGGAATTAGAGAAATTTTTTTTAAAATGCTGACTTTTACGATAACTCTGACATGTTTGAATTACTCACAGCAATGACCAAAACACCAGAGGCATCTTACTTCAATTCCTTATTAATCATTTCCACTGCTGCAAATCCTTTTAATTTAACAAATAATATTTACCAATACAAAAAGAATTTTTGTGTAAAAACATCTCAGATATTTGTATTGAAGAAAATAAGGTATTTCAAGTCATTCCAACAGATAACTCTTGTTTTCAACATTGTGGTGTCTCACCTGGTCATCTGCCATGAAAGAAATGTCATGGATTGTTAACAGATATGGAATCAGGGAAGCCCAATACAAGTTTTTGGAATTTACATGCATTCCCAATACATTATTAATGTATTGTGGTGTATTTGAAACAGTGTTTACTTATAAAATTTATGCAAATTTATATTATTAGTTACTTAAAAATAATATTTCTTTTATCATGCATATCGACTCCGGTTTACCGCGTCCTACAAAATTCTGTTTTGAAGATCCTATCAAAAGTCTCACATGAAACACACCGTGAGGGTCGGAGATGTACCTCAGCAGTCTGAGAAGACGACACTGCCACTTCCTGAGTATGTACAAGAACTACCTTAGGAGAAGGTAGAAGACGACACTGCCACTTCCTGAGTCTGTACAAGAACTACTTTAGGAGAAGACGACACTGCCATTTCCTGAGTTTGTACAAGAACTACCTTAGGAGAAGGTAGAAGACGACACTGCCACTTCCTGAGTCTGTACAAGAACTACCTCAGGAGAAAATGACACTGCCACTTCCTGAGTCTTTACAAGAGCTTCCCCAGGAGAAGACGATAATGCCACTTCCTGATTCTACACAAGAACTACCTCAGGAGAAGATGACACTGCCACTTCCTGAGTCTGTACAAGAACTACCCCAGAAGAAGATGACACTACCACTTCCTGAGTCTGTACAAGCACTACCTCAGGAGAAGATGACACTGCCATTTTCTGAGTCTATACTACCTCAGGAGAAGATGGCACTGCCACTTCCTGAGTCTGTGCAAGAACTACCTTAGGAGAAGACGACACTGTCACTTCCTGAGCCTGTACACGAACTAGCTCAGGAGAAGATGACACTGCCATTTTCTGAGTCTATACTACCTCAGGAGAAGATGGCACTGCCACTTCCTGAGTCTGTGCAAGAACTACCTTAGGAGAAGACGACACTGTCACTTCCTGAGCCTGTACACGAACTAGCTCAGGAGAAGATGACACTACCACTTCCTGAGTCTATACCACCCTAGGAGAAGACGATACTGCCACTTCCCGAGTCTGTACAAGAACTACCTCAGAAGAAGCTTGAAAGGTGGTTAAGCAATCTCCTCAGACTGTGACAGCTGATCCTCAGCCAGAGCTTGTAGTCAGAAGTAAAAACTGCCGTCCCCTCAGCCTGTTCTACATATGTAGGCTTTTCTTGTCAGAACTTAACTAATTGTATAATCGACAAACGTTTTCTTTATTGTATAATCATTTCAAAAAAAATATTGATTTTTTTAAAATTCAGGGAGGAACGATCCAACATTCAGGATGGAAGACACTATGGAAATAAAGAACTCTGTACATCTGCCCTTCCATCTTGTATATACAATGTATAACCTCGGTAAGTTTTTTTCCAATGTTGAGCTGAATAGCCCCCACCCCCAGTAAATCCTTTGATTTACTATGAAACTTTACTCTCTCTTTTTTTTTTTTTTAAGATTTAGAACATCAATATTTTTTTAAATTAAACAAGAGGCCCACGGGCCTTATAGGTCACCTGAGTATCATGCAACAACTTCGCCACAATGGATTCATGTTTTAAACCAGAGGCCATGAAATTCACAATTTCGAAAGAGGCACACTTGCTCATAATTTTACACTGAGTAAGCTTACTTAATACCCAGAAAGAGAGCAGAGGATTATCAAAGAATTAATGCATTTTCACTATGTAATCATTAGAGCCCTGCCCTAACACCAGAACCATGATGCAGGGGCCATAAAATTCACAATTTTGGAAGAGGCATCCTTACATATCATAACAATACTCTTAGTTCATCAGCTTAATACCCAGGAGAAAAGAAGAAGATTTTCAAAGAATTATTGCATTTTTACTATGTAATCATTAGAGCCCCACCCTAACACCAGAACCCCTGACCCAGGGGCCATGAAATTCATAATTTTGGAAGAGGCACCTTTACTCATCATAACTATGCATCAGTTTGTTTGTTAAATACCCAGGATCAAAGAAAAAGATTTTTAAAGAAATAATGCATTATCACTATATATTCAACAGAGCCCCACCCTAACCCCAAAACCCCTGACCTAGGGGCCATGAATTTCACAATATTGGAACAGGCACCCTTACATATCATAACTATACTCTTAGTTCATCGGCTTATTACCCAGGAGAAAAGGAGAAGATTGTCAAAGAATTATTGCATTTTTACTATGTAATCATTAGAGCCCCGCCCTAAAACCAGAACCCCTGACCAGGGGGCCATGAAATTCACAACATAGGAATAGGCACCCTTATTCATCATAACTATGCCTTCAGTTTGTTTGCCCTGGATCAGAGAAGATTTTTAAAAGAAATAATGCATTTTCACTATACATGTATATTCAACAGAACACTGCCCTAACACCAGAACCCCTGACCCTGGGGCCATGAAATTCACAATTTTGGAAGAGGCACCTTTCATCATCATAACTATGTATTTATTTTGTTTTCATAATATCCAAGAGCACAGAAGAAGCTTTTTAAAGAAATAATGCATTATCACTATATATTCAACAGAGCCCCACCCTAACACCAGAACCCCTGACCCTTGGGCCATGAAATTCACAATTTTGGAAGAGGCACTCTTTCTCATCATAACTATGTACTTAGTTCATCGGCTTAGTACCCAGGAGCAGAGGAGAAGATTTTTGAATAATTAATGCATTTTCACTATATAATCATTAGATACCCGCCCTAACACCAGAACCCCTGACCCAGGGGCCATGAAATTCACAATTTTAGAAGAGACACCTTTCCTCATCATAACTATGCATATTGTTTGTTTCCTAAATACCCAAGAGCAGAGGAGAAGATTTTTTAAGAATAATGCTTTTCACTACATATTCAACAGAGCCCCACCCTAGCACCAGAACCCCTGACCCTGGGGCCATAAATTTCACAATTTAGGTAGAGGGCTCAATGCTTATTACATTCATGCCAACAGTTTGCCTGCTTGATGCCCAGGAGTAAAGAAGAAGATTTTTAAAGATTGCATTAATTCTGATGGTTTTAGCCCCACCCCTCAGGCCCCAGGGGGGTAGGGGTCATGAATTTCACAATTTTTACTCCCCTTCACATATAGATGCTATGTGCCAAATTTGGTTGAAATTGGTTCAGTGGTTCCAGAGAAGAAGCTGAAAATGTTCAAATGTTAACGCACGACGGACGACGCACGCCGACGGACGAAAACAGATAGCAATAGGTCACCTGAGTAAACTCAGGTGACCTAAAAACAATATTGTTTTTGAAAATATACGTAATTTTTCTTTTAAATATCAGAAAATTAATAGAAGATATTTAAAAAAAAAAAAAAATAAAACTGAATGAAGACCTCCCAGGAGGATTGTCCCACAATTCAGTAGGGAGCTCGAGAACATCAGGGGAAAAGGAGCTCTGTGCATCTGTCCCTCCATCTCCTGCATTATCTTTAGTAGTGTTTCTCAAAAATATTAGAAATGAATGCTTTTTATAATGTTCCCGAAAACAATTATTCCGAAAGATATCCGAAAATGTGCTGTGTTAAGCAAAACACGTGTTTTAAAATGCGCGTGTAATATTAGAAATATAGATACGATTGATGGACTTGTGAATGCATACTTGTACAAATTGTCATTTTAAACTTAAAAATGTTATCAGGAATATAAATTATTCTGTATGATCTATTTGATTTAACTAAAAACGAATACAATCTGATCGCTTAAGGGAAGGGTCTCCCACGTTTTCTGATCCTTTTAATATTGGTAAATGATAATGATGGTCTTGTTGACCCTGCTCAACATCTCATTTCTCTGACTCCTTCTTTAAACAATACAAGTTACCTTTACTGTATAATACATGGATAAGTGGAAAGCAAGAAGTTTATGAACCAGAAATACATAGGTCAAATGATGCAATTTGATGAATTAGTGCATATCCGGAAAGCTAAACCACCAAATCTATTAAGCGGGTATTCAATCATTGAAAGTCTTCGTAACAAACATGAATATGTTAAAGATCTTCTCTATAGAAACATTGTAAAGAATAGGGAGTTGATCCTTGCATCGCATTTCGAATCCCCTCCACACACACACAAACACACAAAACGATTTCTCACTACTCAAGGTCGCAAGTGCCGATTTCAGGTCTAACTTTGCAGCTTTGTACCGGAATGAATGTTCTAAATATTACTTGTGAACATGGTCCACATCACAATACCAGTACACAAGATACATGTAGTCTGAAAACTTGATTAATCAATTCTTCCTTTTAAATTTTATGATCGTCGATTAAAGGTACAATTTTTCCCCTTGGAGATGCTTAGATACATCACATAAACAAGAAATAAATGCTCTATTTTGCAATGGAAACAATACGTACTTTACCAAATAGTTACAGATTTATAAATAATCAAATGCTAGTAAATTGTCAATATTGTTATTACATAGTACGATTTTTTGTCAGGTACACTTGTCGTTTCAGTATTTAGGACATACCCATAGAGACATCGACGCAGGTTTTCTGTTATTGCAGAAAAACTACGTAAAGAGGATGCTGAACCTCTTCCGCAGTTACAGAGAATATTAAATGGAGGTAGAAGAGTACAAGGATTTTACGATATCAAGAGCTGGATTTCCCCTGGCATCAACCAAATACAATATCACTCAAACCCCTTCAGTACTGACAATTACGGCGCCAGGGTTGGTTATCGAGAAAACTGCCAGGAAGCTTTGAAAACCCTCACAATGTTCCCTCATCCTTACCAAAGGGCCAATAGCATATACTTTTACCCCCAGACTTCAGCAATATAAATATCGGTGATCTATGAGATTATAAAAAAGAAAATGAAATAAAATTATATTTTACAGTAATCTCATTGAAATTGATGGGCAGATGATAACAAATTAATGAAATAACGGTATACCTTTAAAAAAGGAAGAGTTGTCAAGGGTTTTTAAAGAAAAGGAGACAATATAGGGATGTAAGAATATAATTATGATTCATTTTTAAAGTATTATGTATATTTTTCATGTAATACCTTTGAATTCTCTTTGGAAGAAAAAAAAAAGGTAGAAAATGATTTTAAAAATTTTGTTCCTGTATTTCAGCTCCATTGTCAAGGAAAATAAAATCGAATAAATACTTGGACCTCCTTGTCGTTTTCCTTCTTTTAAATATGGATTAAATCAGTAGAAGTAATAAAGTTTGAGTGTATTCAAATTTTAATTTAAATACAAAGATTCTTCAAACATAAATATAAAAATGGTTCTAGATATATCCAACATTAATGAATATACCCATGGACAAGCTACAAATGAAGCATGGTATGAGGGTTGGTCTTTTAACAGATTCAAACTTTGAACAAGCCATCAAGTATATCGATGACAAAAAAGAACTATCAAATCATTTATGAGAAGCTTGATGGGTGAAAATCGAATGGAAGATCTCGCTTTACCCGCGCCATTAAAATAGGGCAGGGAAAAGGAAAATATGGCCCGTGACATGTACTTCAGATCACTGCGTCGCCAACACAGATGCCTGAGAGTAAAAGAAAATGGGCTTCTTATAAAATGAAGAATTTCCAGTACTTGGATGCAGTGTTGATGGCATATGCACATGTAAATGCATTCCTCCTCACCCACCAAAAATAGTTGAAATAAAGTGCCCTTATTCTCTGCGTAATGAAAAGCCAAAGGATGTGGCAGTCAAGTCAAAATGTATTTATGACAAAAGCTCTGGGACTTGGATTGTAACTCCAGATTCAGAATATTATGCACAAATACAGGGGCAGTTGGTCTTTATGGTTATGAAAATGCTGATCTGGTTATATACACACAGAAAGGAATTCATGTCTCTCATGTTTATTTTGATAAACAAATTTTCTCTAGTATGGCACAGAAACTTGTATTGTTTCACAAGATGTATGTTCTTCCTGTGCTGTTAAAAAAATAACAAATATATTTTCCTTGTATATTATTTTATATACTTTTCATCTTAATACATAATTATTTCAGCTTTTCATTTATTATATTGTCAGATACCTTGTATTTGAGCAAATAATTATATACTTTAGAATGTAAGATTGAATTGATGATAGACTTAACAGTTTAACTGTGTTTGTATTAATTCATTTCATGAAATAATGAAATATATAGATTACTTAAGAGTTGATTTATACAATTGTACAAAACTCATAAATTTAATGATCATTATATTAAATCATGTTAATTTTATAATTACTAAACATGCTTCAGATTGATTTTACATTTCAGTTGACTAACTTTGAATCTAAATTGCAGATACAAGCACAAACACCCAAAAACTTGATGAAATAAAGGATGTAGTCTTAAAGGCATAGTTCCCTGTAAAATTTTAAATGTTTTAAACCTTCGAATGGCACGCTCCACATGAATCCGGGCACTTGCAATCCGTCTTGTCTTTGTCACTGCTCTACTGTCTACCCATAGAGTAAGGCGGTCTATTCAGAGTACATGATCTTCTGGCTAAGAGATCTCGTCTTAAAAATCCACGGTCAGCCATAATATCATCTCCATGTTCTAAATATTCAAGATAACCACTTTCCTCAACAATACGTCGGTCTGAAATACTACCAGTGAAAAGTTTAGAAATAAAAGTAAATGATCATGTGGGAGAAATGGAGATAAGTGCCTTCAGGGTATTGTGGTGTTTATAATTAAACCAGGTTACTCTCTGAGAGGATGGTAAACTTGGTTTCTGAATAAAAAATTCTGTACAGTCTATAATTTATCTGGTCTTTGGGAAATATTTGAATGTTTTCGGTAAGTTAGCTGTTATCTGCTCTTTATTTGGCCATGAAATTAAAAAATTCAACGCCAGATACAAAAAATTTATCCATGTTGTGAAAATCCGACTGATACTCGATGGATGAATACCAACTAAATTACCAAACACTTCTACATCTAACCCACGTTTAAGACGAACCAAAGTGATCACAAATTCTTCTTTCAGTGAAAGTTTCCTCTTTGGACCAGCTTTCCGAGCCTACAAAATTGGATTAAATAGAATAAAAAAATAAAAATACCAAGTCCGTATATTATTATGTAAATTGAAATACATTTATAGTTACTTCTAACGTATGGAAAAGCATAATTAAATCAATTTTTAAGGGGGGAAACACTCCTTTGAAATCTGTTGTATCCTGTCCCTTCCAGTAGTTCAACTTTTCTGCTTTTGGTCTAATCCATTGAAATAAGAACAGGAAGGACAAATTTAAGCCTGTAATTTAAAAGAAAAAAACTTGCATGTGATTATAAAATTCTCAATAGGACTTTAAACAACAAACAAACAAAACTATCTGTATGACTTGATAATTTTCTCCAAAACCTACGAAGAACATTTAGAACGTTTAGAAAAGATCTTTTAGCAACCAAGGGTTGTTAATTTGAAATTATCACCGACGATGTGCGAATTCTTTAAGAGAAAAGTAAAATATAAGGAAATTGATCCTATCATCACTGAAATGGGCATGACAAACAGAAAAAAGGACTTGCACAAAAAAATCTTGAAAGAAAAAAAGCGTCAACCAAATGTTATGATAACCAAATCAGGGGTTGAAATATATGGTAGCCCGATGCCCGGGGCTAGTCATTTTAAGACTCGGGCTAGCTAATTTAGATGTAATGATGGTCTATCGGACTAGCAGAATGGGGAAAAAATCTCAACAGTTTATTTTCACTTTTCTATGTAGAGTGGTTTCATTAGACTGAGAACTACATTGTATTTTAATTTGTTTCTGTCACCACAGCCTTTAAAACTTTTACTTGTTATGTTTTCATTTCGCATGAAAAAAGTTGTTGGGCTAGTTAGTTTGAGGTTTGGGCTAGTAATTTTTTACTGGTCAATAGCCCCTGGGCTAGTGGGTTTTCCAGGAAAATTTAAACCCCTGCAAATACAATCCATAAATTAAGGGTTTAAAAAATACGCATTCTCAAACATTGGGACATCTTGCAAACAGACACAATTTGCAAAGAGATATTTATCGATGAACCAGTAATCGCCTACAGTTAACACAAAAACATAGCGATTGATTGATTCTATGTTGTTTTACGTCCCATTCGAGAATTTTTCACTCATATAGAGACGTCACCATATACCGGTGAAGGGCTTCAAATTTTGTCCTTTACTCGGCACTCAGGGCCATTGAGCAGTGAGGGATCTTTATCGTGCCAACGCCTGCCGTGACACGGGGCCTCGGTTTTTAAGGTCTCATCCGAAGGACCCGCAACTTTCACTTCAAAGTGCCGAGCGCATGGCGAAGGAACAGTTGCTACCCATTTTTTATCGACTTAGGTCAGTCGCGTCCGAGATTCGAACTCACGACCTCCCGATCACGAAGCGAGCACTCTACCGACTGAGCTACCGTGAACGGTCAAAAACATAGCGAAATGATAATCAAGTCATGCTTACAATAGCTTAAGACACATAAAAAAGGTGGGCTTCTGATGATGGCGGGCCTTGAGAGCAAAAATATATTTCTTTTTAAAAACCGCCGAAACACTCTACGCTTCCATAATAACATTTTTATTGAATAACTAATAAGTGGTCTAGAGTGTCGGGCCCTAGTAAATTTACAACAAGCTCTGTTGATTGATGTCCTTTTTCAAAACGATTTATCATTTGCTTGAAAGCACATGGATTTGGTTTTGCTCTTGATGGCTTTCCGTACATCACTCAACCAGGTGACCGGAACATAAAGTCGGTGCCCCTCGACCAGCTGGGTGTACCCAACAGGGACTGTGGATTCATTTTCTAGGCATTTCTTTTACTTCTGCTATGTTAAAAAACTAGGTCATGCATTTCCAAAATCAGGGTTCCAGTACGGATACTTTAAATTATTATTGTAGTGATCGGGGATGCATTAATTATTTGAGTTTATTAGTGATCGCAGCAATAATGAATTATATGCGGTGGTCAGTCTCCCTTGGAAATTCTCAGGAAATCTTGGCAAGTTGATTTGAGATTAATCTATGTTGTCAATGATCAAACTGGAGTAATTGGCTGGATTCTTTCTGCTCTCTTTCTGTGTTGTAATACCTCTTTCTTGATAGTTTGTTATTTGATAGAAGGGAAAAAAGCTATTATCTCATAAATTTCACTAAATCTTCATCAAGTTTTTATGCCCCTGGATCGAAAGATCCCGGGGGTATATTGTTTTTGTCCTGTCTGTTGTCAACTTTAACCTTGCCCATAACATTTGATTGGTTGGAGCTATGACTTTCATACTTCACATGTGTATTCCTTGTTTGTATGTTGTTTAACGTCCCTCTCGAGAATTTTTCACTCATATGGAGACGCCACCACTTGCCGGTGGAGAGCTACAAATTTTGACCTAAACTCGGCACTTACGGCCATTGAGCAGTGAGGGATCTTTTTCATGCCAACACCTACTGCGACACGGGACCTCGGTTTATACGGTCTCATCCGAAAGACCGGTCTCCACGTCCCACAGTGGGATTCGAACCCGCGACGTAAGGATCAGCTCCTTACCTCGCGACTCTAGAGCAGACGCTCTAACCACTGCGCCACGCGGGCGGCTGTATTCCTTGTGACAAGACCTTTCTTTGGGTACCATCATATTTGACCTTGGAGTTTAACCCAATTTTGCAAAACTTTATGAGACTTTAAAGTTGGCCATAACTTCTGAACAGTTGGTGCTTGGGGTTTCAAACTTCACTTGTGTATTCTTTGTGACAAGGCCTTCCTTTGGATACCAACAACTTTGACCTTTTGACCTTGCGCGTACCTTGTATAAGCAGTCTTTTTCAAGTTCTTAACACTTGTGTTCATATAGATTTTATGTGAAGCATGCCTGGTGATTATGTGTATTACTGTTAAAAGCTACAAATCATTGTTAAATTTTTCATCTGAGTACAAGTGGGCAGTTGATCTTTTATAGACAAACCGGAAAAAGAGAAAATGTAGGCAATTTTAACCAAAATAGCACACAATTATTTACTTCAATTTCCTGCACACCTTTCTTTTACCAATTTTTCTTTATCTTTTTCAAAGATCCCAAACAAGACAATGATTATGAGCAGTTTGAGGAATACCTAAAAAAAACCTCAGGTGGAGCAAAAACGGAGGCAACCTCATAGCAATACGCTTTAATAGCCAGAAACATATTAAAAGAACTGAAAATCACTTGGATCGATTTATTCCGTCCTGGTAAGAACAAGACTGCATTAACTTCAATCGCTAGATTTCGTATTTTTCTGCTTACAAAACAATTGTTTCGATTAGTTTTTAATAACATGTTATTTCTATGATCTTAAATCATGCACATAGCATTTGGTTCCCTTACTATATGTCTTTTATGTTTCGGTCCGCCTGTCTTTTTCCAGTTTCAATTACCGCATTTGTAGTTATAACATTTTATTACAAGCTTGGATGAGGTTTCTTTATCAGTATTCCATATAGATCAAGGCTGTACATGATATTACTCTAAGTCATGCGTTAAGGCCAAAGATCATGCTAGACTTGACTAAAATGGCATAGCACTCATGCTTTCGAGCATTAGAATTCTACAGGAACTTCAAAGGGGCTTTATTTTTTCAGCAACAACAGACGAAGACACACCGAATAGGCGTCTGGAAGAGTCCTGGTTTCTGCCAGCCTTCAAGAAAATGAAGCATAACATCAAGGGTTGTGCAGCAGGAACTTTAAACTCCTCACTCCACGCTTTAAAAGCGTTTTTTTTAAGTTCCCGCTGTCGCATAAACTGGTGACTCTTTCGGACAACAGTATATGTACTGATACGGTTACCAACACTATTGCCTACCTGGAGGAGTGGATGAAGGCAACATCAAAAGAGAGAAAAGTCAGAATAACTGAACTTAAAGAAAAGCAAATGGGTAGTTACAAATTTGGCGGTTTTATAATTGTATTCTCTCTTTGTTTCTCTCTGTATCTGTATCGCTTCTATTAGATAAATATAAAAAGATGTTATTTTGGGTTTTTTGGTTTAGACGACCTTATCCCATCAAATATAATACAAAAGATCATGAATTCATCGGACTTCAAAAGATTGTCGTCGAATATAAAAAAAAGGGACCGAAAGGACGACATCTCCGTACGAGCCATGCTCATATACAAGATACTGGTGTCCAACGGGCAAAGATGTGGAGCAGTCATTAATATGACTGTTTCACAATTTAAAAGCCGGAAGGACTACCCGGAAGGATTAGCTATCATAAACGTACATGTAAATACTCGGTATATTAAAATCTACATTTTCGGCCTCATATTTAAAAAAAAAATAAGGAATCCAGCACTATTAGCATAAATTTTGTATACCATATATTATTGAAAACTGTTTGTGTAACAAAATGTATCAATGATCAGGATACTTGACTTTATTGTTTTTATTGTTCGGGTCTTCAATTTTAGCAATAGACCGTATAGTGAATACACACTTCACTAATTATTATTACATTCTTTTAATGTTTTTTTTTATTTTACAAACTTTTGTACACGTTATTTCACAAAGACCCTTAAGATCTTTCGCATTCATTTTCAAGGAGAGAGATGTGCCATGGTCTGGTTTGCGTATTTTGGTGCAAGTTGAAAAATCTACTTCTAGACTAAAGCGAGAACTAACTGCTTTGTATTATATATCCGCATTGTAGATTTCACGATATTGTAATACCTTTATTTTGAAGGTCAACAACATAAAACCTCAAAGACGTATGGAGATGTACATATTGTCCTTGAAAGATCCCTGGTAGAAGAAATGAGAGAATTTGTTAAATGGCGACCAGAGGAATGCGAGAACATTTTCTTCCTTACAACATCTGGTCGACAGATGACAAGTTCTACAGTAAATCAGGACTTAAGCCCGTGTTGCATCATAGCAAACTGGACAAAACCTGTGTCAGCCACAAGCTTTAGACAATTTTCTGCCACTGTGGTAAAATGAAACTCTATCTCTCTCTCTCTCTTTCATAGAAGTTTGGTATTTTAAGTACTTGGCTTTTATTAACGATTATATATACCCATTTTAAGTAAGCAGCTATCCTGACAGCATCCGAAGAATAGTCGCTGGGCATATGTCCCATTCGTTTGATACTCAAACGATAATAGCTTTTTGTTAATTATTGTTTAAATTGACTATAAGACTCATTCAGCAAACTAAAATTATGATATTGTCCCATTTTATTGGTAATTTATTTCTTAAATAGCTCGAAAGAACACAGAGAAAATATCGACAGGTATTCGTCACTTAATATAATCTTAATGGCAAGTTTTGAAGTTAAAAGAGAACAAATAGTTGTACTCACTACAAAAGTATACTATAAATTAACCTTTTTATAAAATCATGAATCTATTTTTATCTAGTTTCTGTAAAACCTGTTTGCTCTATAATGATGTATTATAACTAATTAAATGTAAATTTTTCAAAATTAAATAGGTATAGATTAAGTTATTTAGACTAATTTGATTTTGTTTAATATATTCGTTTGATTTTCCATTTAAATATCATCAAACAAATTGCAGAGCATCATGTCTCACTAATATGACACATGATTCTTAATATGGTGGCTTAAAGATTGAAATACATTTTGTTAGTGAAAGTTGCCATATCTTAGACTTTCATTGCTAATAACTCAGAATGATTCCATTATGGCAAATACATGAATAAATCCAACATGGAGAAATATTATTGAAGCTGGAGAAAAGTAAATGGTAATGCTTTTTTGATTCTATTTTGAGTTGATTGCGATTGCTTCATTTTAGGCATCTGTTTTTCAGATGTTACATCTGATTGCGGTCGGTTCATACCAGTGCCAGGATGGGCACGATTACTGAAAAATGTAATCGATTAATAATCGATTACTTAGAGGAATTTTGTGTAATCGATTATTGGATTATTAATCGATTACACTCATTTTTGTCCTGTAATCGATTACTTTGGAAGATGTTATCGATTAATAATCGATTAATTCCAAGTTTTTATCCTTTCAAATATTAAAGCAATATTTAAACGGTAAATGTTGATGTTATCCACTGAAGTTTGAATGTGTTCCTGCAGTTTTAGTGCAGATTATTTTAAGGTTTTATTATACTGGCTCACTAAATGCCCAAATGAGGGATTCTCTACCATGGAAAGTGGAGACATGATTCCCACAATAAAATGTGCCAAGGAATCAATTATTCCTTTCAACCATGGATCTGAACCTCCATATTTATTGACTTGTTGCAAAAATTATTCAATATTTTATTGTGAATTACTTCATTAGAAGTATTTGGGCTGCCCGTATGTTAACAGTACACATTAAACATTCCTGTACGTGTCTTTTTCAAAAAAAAAAAAAAAGAAAGTAAATTAGAACTCTTGGTAATAAACATGTAAATTAAATGTGTCTTTAAGTATTTAAACTAATAGCAAAATTTCATTCTGTATTGAAATAAGTGTTTTGAGAGCTATTAATTGCTTTTATAATATTGTTTGTCTTCAATGGAACTATCAGTTATAAAATATTGTTTGTATTCAATGGAACTCAATGAATTATAAAAGTTATACACTAGGTAGTTCACAGTTTACACCTCATTATCTGCATGTCAGGGATGTCTCAGTCAATTAATTAGCCAAGATAAGCAAGCCACTAACTCCCTCTCGTAAAATATAGACTTATAACCTCTCACTGACAAAAAAAGGAACCTTACAATTTTGAATGAAAACTTGAGAATGATTTTGCAAATTTTAAAGTTACTAAAACACAAGTTTGAAGTTGTTTAAACATTTTTAGATATGAATAAGTATTTCCATCTTCTTTTTTTTTTTTTGAGTACAATGTAGTTTATTTACCAAATTATTTATATCTAATACAGCACAAATCTGTTTTAGCTATTTATAATTTTCTATTAAACAAGACAAAATTTTTCAACATCTGTAATATGAAAAAGGACATGCAGCAAGAGGACAGTGGGTCAAATGTAAAATGCACACAAACAATTTGTATCTTTTATTAATAATTGATTGAAGTACACTTCTGAATTATTTAATACTAGACCAGTTGGTCTATAATGCAAATTTTATTGAGAACATTATTAATCTTAATATGATAATAAAAGTAAGGAAATCAAAACATTTTTTTTTTATATTTATATACATTATTTATGTTTATATTTGATATTTATGTGTGTCTGTAATTACGATTACAAGTAATCCAAAATCTCTTCGATTACAGATTACTGTCGATTACTTGAAAGAAAGTAATCATTACAATCGATTACGATTACTACATCCCTGTTCCAGTGTCAAGTTTCATATGACACAAACACAATTTTAGTGTGCCACTTGAAAGAAATCGGTTTTTTTTTCTTCACTGGAATAAAAAAAATGTTTCAATGCAATACACTGTTCTGTAAAGCCACATTCATTATTTATTTTTGGTAAGTTTTGATAATTTAAATTTCATTAAAATTTATTTCCCTGTAAGGAATTTGTATTGATAGTTGAGAAGAGAATTGAACAATTGAATGTGTTTTACTATTCTTCTTTCTTAAAAAAGAGACTGTTGTTTCCTTTTTCTGTTGAACTATCAATTTGCCACACTGTATATGTAGATGAAATCACAGAAATATATGCGTAAAAATTTGATAAGCAGTCATCATTTACAAAACTATTTTTGCATGCTTTAAAACAATTATACTAAATACCATTAGTATTAAAACCATTACTGTTTCTTTTGATAACATGGTCAACATTACTTCATACAATAAGTCAATATTTTCCATTTTAGGCATCAGAAAGAGAATTTCAGTTATGTTCACTGGACCACGGGAAACATTTGATACTGTAGTGCACTCGACCATGCAATAAAGTTTCTTTTACAATGCTCATTTACAGTTTTAATCCTGTTCCTGGAATGTTGGATTTTGCTCCAGGAAAGTACTGTGTTATGTGTAAGTAGACGTGTACTTCTAGTGAAGATTATGTATATTTAGTATTCACAATTATTTTATCTTAATCAACAGAAGTAAGGTTGCAATTTGATTCAATTTCATTTCAGCAACTTCCACTGGAACATTAAGTGGAATCGAAAATAAAAATGGCGGTGTCTATGAGTCCATGCAAATGAAATTACTATTAAACATGCTAGAATCAAAGGCATTGAATGGCTCCACGGCATAATGCAGCGGAAGAAAACGTCGACCAGTTTGACACCTTACACGTTATACAGACATGCACCTTCATTTTCTTCTTATCATGTCATTCCAGCCAATAAGATATTAATTTTACTGATGGTAAACATTGCTGCTCTAGCATAAAAAACGTGTACCATTCCATGTTTTGGTGCAAGGGATTAAAATAGATTTTGTATGGTACAACTTCTCTATACATAAGATGGATGTCTGGTCATTTATAGAAATTTATCTATCTAAATTTAAAACCACGGGATAAAATGTATTATCCATTGAATTATACGATATGAATACTGAGACATAGATACATTTTTAATGCAATATGTGACCAGAAACTTCAAAATAGCATGGCATATGAAAAAATGCCTCATTATATTTATGTAATACAATGCATTAAATGCATACTTATATCTTTTCCTTGCCCATGCCTACCTCCTACTCAAATTTTTCCCGTATTATTACTTTGCATTTCTTATTAATCCAATTGACGAACAAAAACGCAATTAAATTAAGGTATCTATAGATCTAAACCTAACCATGAATATTTGATGAAAAATATATCTGAAAGTTATAGTCTTAAAGAAGTTTTTCTCAGTTAATTTTTTAATAGGTTTAACAGAGAAAATGCACCTTATGTCGTATTTTCTTTTTTGTTACTGCAGCAAGCGTAAAAACGAAATTCAAACAAACATACAATTGCAATTTTCCTTTGTGATATTGTATAAGGTGACTACCTGGAATTTTTCATCGTTTGTGAGAGGTTAAAACCCTTTTTCCAACTTTTGTGTCTAATTTCTTGAGCTGATTGCAAAAAATATCGAATTTCGTTTAGAGTACAATATTTGTGACATAAAGGCGAGAAAAGGATGTTCTTGTACATAATGATGATTTGATCCAATGATTATTATAATAGTCATGATCTACCTATGTTGCCCAAATGTCAACATAAAACAGACGCTGCGATGATTCTAGGGTATTCAATGTATAACGACCATATTTTGTACCTAATAAATGATTGGCCCGAAATGATTAATCATGGTAACATTTTGAAGGTGTTATAAAATAAACATACCCCACCAAAGGAATTTACAAAATTTTAATTACTGTCCAATTAATTGCACCTTAAATTTTACATTGACGTCTATGGGCAGCGCATGTTTTATTAAGATATTGTAAAAAGTAAAGTGAATTTCATACAAATATGCATAAACTCTCTTTTTATTAAAATATGAAATAAAATGAATCATTTACCACAGATATTTTGACAAAATTAATTTTTTCTTCTTTTCATGAAGGGCAGATAACTCTTCAAATATTTTTCAGGTGCAAAATGATCAGCTTCTTATTTGTTATCAGTCATGTGAATTTGGCTCATTTCACTTTCATCGTTATCTAGCAATGTATTTTTAACTAGTTTAAAACGATTCAAAATTGTTCAAAATCCCTTCTTTATACATTAAATACCTTAAAATTCTTTCGAATATTTCAGAACTATTGACAGGCCATCAAAAGTCTAGATTAAAGGAATGTGACGAATTACGTTTTTTGACAACTGTTGTATTTTGGCGGGCTAATGTGGCAAACAAAGAAACTGTCCTCAAGAATGTATTATATTTTGACATGATTTCAGTTGGTTTAGTCTTCTTGCACTTATTTATAAGTATGTTCATCAACCTGTTTCAGATTATGGCTGTAGATGTGACCAGAAAAGCAAGTGTAAAATAGTGACTATCCCAAATTCTCTCCAAATGTAAATATCTCGTATACTTGTAATATCTTGATTTTTAATTGATATCACACATGATGTACTTCTCAAACGTTTTATGACTATATATATTGTCTCTAAACCTGGCTACTAAGTCTATGGTATTGATGTAATACACAACCAGAAAGTGTAATCAGTGGAAAGCGACTTCTCCCAACTTTGATTGTTTCACATTTTGAGGAAATTGCAACATGGGTTTACATCCTGATACGCCAGAAGCGTATTTGCAACGTATGAAAATATTTGAAAGCAAAACTTTGGGGACGAAGGTTGAGCTTCATGCAGCTTCTTCGTTATATCAATGCAGTATTTTTGTATGCTTAAAACATGGAGAAAAATTTAAATGGCTCCAGTTTAAGTCCCTGGCAATTAGACAAGCCCAGGGTCTCCCAAAAGAGTATATCTACCTATGTCACCGCAGTGAATGTCATAACGACATTGTGAGAAATGTTGGTGACGAAATTGAAGATTCCAGTACCCCGACCCAAGCAACAACGGTCCTTGATGATTTTTTTCATACGGTGAGTGTATGATAAAAAAATAAAGGCTGTGTGAATTGGACTATTAATCCGAATAAAATGAGTACGTTCTGATAAACTGCTTACGCATCATTAATGTCAATTCGTTCTTTAAATGGCTTATGAGAATTTTAGTACCGTAAAGTGATTATTCGGAGGGTAGGCGTAAGCATAGGGACTTGAGACAATTTTTTTTGTTTTTGTTTTGTTTTTATTATTAATACCAATTGTCACATACATGTTTATAATATGGCATTACAATATTATATCATTAATGAATATAATAAAGAAATACAAATAAAAAAAAAAAAGAAAACAATCTTGACGCAAGCGTCAAAGATATCAGGCCGCAAAACCTTTAAACACAGATGGGAAATGTTTTTAGTCAACCAATCTACACGTATCTTTGTCTAATATCATATTTAAAATACTAATAAATTTATTTTAAAACATGTCTTATAGTGCAGATTACAATTTATCCCATTTTATGTCAAATGATGGGTGTATGAAATTACACATTTGAAAGGATGAAGAATACAGAGGGAACTATTTCAAACACAAAGCAATCTTGGATTATAAATTAGAAGAATGGATGCCTGCCTGTTCATCTCTGACATACCAATCCTCGGGTTCGCCCAAAATTATGGACACGATGGCCCATATGAAAAAAAATTTCACATTGGCGCAAACAATTAATATGTTAAGCTTAGTCAGAACTTTGTTAGTTCATTATCCTTTTCCAAGATTGTCATCGGTTTCCGTGTGTAAAGTCTTTTTAAAATAATCCATAATCCAAAATCTTGGTGTTGATTAATTTTTGTTCAATTACTACAATTCATGGAAGTTGCAAATGGTAATTAAACTATACCGTATAATCCCTATTAACCGCCCCTGTCCCTATAAGCGCCCCCTTAGGGCTATTTCAATTGTCAGGAAATAAGGGCCCCCTGTACAGTGATTAAAATTATCTAGAATCGTATCAAAAGTCTGCCAAAATTTGAAGGAAGTGAAATTGAAACTTGTTTATTATCCAATTTCTTGGTGGAAAATGATTCATTTAGCATAATTGGGGTGGATTATCTTCATTTAAAGTAAAGTTAAACATTATCCTTTTCGGATTTCACAAGGAATCAAAAAGGACTAGTGAAATCATCATGTTTTAATATTTTAAAAAACTGTGGAATATAAATTCATATTTTATAATATACATTAAAAAAGTTATGGACATTTCTGAATATTTAAACTGTAAAAAGGTTTAGTTCTCTTGAAAGGAGTGCTCCATTTAGAAAACAATGAACATGGGTACAAGTAAAAAAATTAATAACAATTATATGTGGTTTGGATTTCCATGAGAAAAAAAGTAATATGTGTACATTAAAAAGGTTTACTAACAATGATATATGGTTTGGATTTCCATGACCACCACCCCCCAAAAAAATATATATGAATTGACCAGATTTCACTGATTTTTTTTTAAATAACATGCAATGTAATGCTAACAATTTAAGAAATATTATGACTAGAACATACTGAACACAATTTCTAAACTACATTATATATCATGCATGCAAGCATTCACGAAAAATTGTAATAGTTCTAGTAAAAAAAAAGGCTATTAATTAGTAAACAATGACTAGAGAACATTGTACATACACTATTGTTATATTTGTCCAATATATTTCTACTAGATTTAAATTCTTACAAGTTGACTGAATGTTAAAATTTTTCTCTATTTTTAAAAGCACTTTATGTGAACAAATGGGGAGAAAAAGACAAAAATAAACCTTTTCTACAGTATATTCTACGACTAATATCAAAAAGCCTATTACATGTATGTCTAAATTACTTGCATTATGCAACAATTCAGCAAACCTCAAAATTAAGCATGCATATTTTTTTTTTTCAAAAGTACATATCGTATTGTCAGTTAAAACTACAACCATGTAAAATACATGTTACTAGCTGTTTCTTAACACAGTATAAGAAAACCAAAACATCATTTTAAGCCTAATGTATATAAAAAGACATGTCATATGACCAAAAAAAAGAAAAACAATTTCTTTGCATCATTTGGCAACAGAGAAAAAAATCAATTGCACCTTCAATGAAGACGTTGTACAAATCCTACAGTTCAATCATAATTAGACAAAAATAAAAAATCCCTCAGATAATCACTGTAATGCCACTTTAATGAGGCACGTTGACAAAACTGTTGTTGCTGATTGCTGCCTTGAAACGGATGGGCAACTTTTCTATTAATATAGAAATTATGTTGTCTTTGGTGTCAAAATCTGCACTTTAAGGAAAAAAATAAATTTCTCTTTTCGCAACATGCATGTTGAAAATTAAAGACAATGACGAAAAAAATAAAGTAAATAGATATAAAATAAATAACTTTTAAATAAATTAATAAACAGATAAATGATTTATTACTTAATCCGAAACAAACACCGTACAAGTTCCTATCTTCGGTTGACCTCATTTTAATGTTTACTTTCTGCGTAGTCTATTTATAGAATAGACAAGTATTAGCTTTCCTAAAAAGCTTGTCTGACGTAAGCAAATTTATTGTTACGTGATGAATCAAGAAAAGTTAAATTCAGTGTAATCAACATGACTCTAAGTCCAGAAATGAATTCTTTTGCTAAGAAACAAGAAAAGTTCTATTCAGTGGCATCAACATAAAATAAAACTTGGACATGAATTTATTATACATACACTACATTATTTGCAATCTCCTTTTAGGAACGGGGGGGGGGGTTGTCCCCCGCCCCAATAATTTTGCCGATCTATACATAGCTACTTTATGCTTGTGTCCCCTAAATCACAGGAGTTCGCGTACCTATCAATTTAACCGAAATTTTAAGTAAATAAAAAAAAATACGTAATACCTATAATAATAACACTCCTTGTGTTATTATTATAGGTTTTACGTATTTTTTTTTATTTACTGAAAATTTCGGTTAAATTGATAGGTACGCGAACTCCTGTGCCTAAATCATGTAAAACATGCAAATAACTAGTATTAATTGTAACGGGGACCGTTACAGATGTTCCCCAAACGCTCCCCAACTCCCTTTTGGTGTCTTATTTCCTGTAAGCTTCATTAAATAAGGCAATTAAGTATATTGGTCATTTAACGCATTTCACGCGCGCGCACGTGCATGCATGTGCAGGTTGACCATGTCATTCCGTCTATACTATAAATGCATCTTTATATTCTCAGTATCAAAACATTTCATCAAAAAATATATAAGTTCCGGCTATATCAAGTATATTGGTCATCTTAGCATTGCGCGCACGCGCACCTGTATGCATGTTCATAATGACCATGCCATTTTGTCTACACTTATAATATGTCTGTTTATTCTTAGTATCAAAGCTTTTCATCAAAAAATATAAAAGTTACGGCTATATTAAGTATATTGGTCATTAAACACATTGCACGCGCGCGCATGGGCATGCATGTGCATGATGGCCACATCATCCTGTCTACACTTTTAATATATCTGTATATTCTTAATATCAAAGCTTTTCATCAAAAAATATAAAAAGTACGGCTATATTAAGTAAATTGGTCATTTAACACATTGCACGCGCGCGCACGTGCATGCATATGCATGCATGTGCATGATGATCATGTAGTCTTGTCTACACTTTAAATACATATAAATATTTTGAGTATCAAAGCATTTCATCAAAAAATTTCAAAGTTACGACTATATCAAGTAAATTGGTCATTTTACGCTTTGCGCGTGCGCGCACGTGCATGCATGTGCATGTTGACCATGTCATCTTGTTCATACTTTTAATATATCCTTATATTCTGAGTATCAAAGCATTTTATCAAAAAATGTAAAAGTTACAGCTATATCAAGTATATTGGTCATTTTACGCATTGCACGCGCACGCACGTGCATGCGCGTGCGCGCAAAATGACCTTCGTTCCGCAAATCTACATAACATGCCTAGTAACCCTAAAAAGGTTTCACCTCAATCGGATGTGTAGTTTCGGAGATCACTCACGGACAAAAAAGTACCCAGGAAGAAAAATAATAATAACTAGATCCGATCTCGTTGCGAGCAACGAGTGGGTCTTCCGTCCGATTTCGATGAGATGTTATTTTGATTGTTAAAACAAGGACTATCTCTGTATTTTGAAAGATGGAGAAAATCAAACAATGTGTTTTGAAATCACTGAAAGGTCAAATAGAGTGAAATTTAAACGATTTAAATTTTTCAAAAAATTTAAATTGAATTCAAATCTTAAAACAAAGACCATCTCTGTATTTTGAAAGACAGAGAACATCATAGAATGCGTTTTGAAATCACTCAAAGGTCAAATAGAGTGAAATTTAAACGATTTAAATTTTTCAAAAAATTTAAATTAAATCCAAATGTTAAAACAAGGACTATTTCTATATTTTGGGAGATGGAGAACATAATACAATGTGTTTTGAAATCTTTCAAAGGTCAAATAGAGTGAAATTTAAACGATTTAAAATTTTCAAAAAATTTAAATTGATTCCAAATGTAAAAACAAGGACTATCTCTGTATTTTGAAAGACGGAGAACATCATACAATGTGTTTTGAAAGCACTCAAAGGTCAAATAGGGTGAGATTTAAACGATTTAAATTTTTCAAAAAATTAAATTGAATCCAAATGGTAAAATCAAGGACTATTTTTACATTTTGAAAGATGGAGAACATCATACAATGAGGTTTGAAATATCTCAAAGGTCAAATAGAGTGGAATTTAAACGATTTAAATTTTTCAAAAAATTTAAATTGAATCCAAATGTTATAAAAGGACTATTTCTGTATTTTGAAAGATGGAGAACATCATACAATGTGGTTTGAAATTTCTCAAAGGTCAAATAGAGTGGAATTTAAACGATTAAAATTTTTCAAAAAATTTAAATTGCTTCCAAATGTTAAAACAAAGACTATCTCTGTATTTTGAAAGATGGAGAACATCATACAATGTATTTTGAAATCTTTTATAGGTCAAATAGAGTGGGATTTAAACGATTTAAATTTTTCAAAAAATTTAAATTGAATTCAAATCTTAAAACAAAGACCATCTCTGTTTTTTGAAAGACAGAGAACATCATAGAATGTGTTTTGAAATTACTGAAAGGTCAAATAGAGTGAGATTCAAATGATTTAAATATTTCAAAAAATTTAAATTAAATCCAAATGTTAAAACAAGGACTGTTTCTGTATTTTGGAAGATGGAGAACATCATATAATTTGTTTTGAAATCTTTCAAAGTTCAAATAGAGTGAGATTCAAACAATTTAAAATTTTCAAAAAATTCAATTTGTTTCCAAATGTAAAAAACAAGGACTATCTCTGTATTTTGAAAGACGGAGAACATCATACAATGTGTTTTGAAATCACTCAAAGGTCAAATAGAATGAGATTTAAATGATTTAAATTTTTAAAAAAAATTAAATTAAATCCAAATGTTAAAACAAGGACTATCTCTGTATTTTGGAAGATGGAGAACATCATATAATTTGTTTTGAAATCTTTCAAAGGTCAAATAGATTGAAATTTAAACGATTTAAATTTTTCAAAAAATTTAAATTGAAACCAACCATTAAAACAAGGACTATCTCTGTATTTTGAAAGATGGAGAACATCATACAATGTGTTTTGAAATCACTCAAAGGTTAAATAGAGTGAGATTTAAACGATTTAAATTTTTTTTAAAAATTTAAATTAAATCCAGATGTTAAAACAAGGACTATCTCTGTATTTTGGAAGATGGAGAACATCATGCAATGTGTTTTGAAATCTTTCAAAGGTCAAATAGACTGAAATTTAAACGATTTAAATTTTTCAAAAAATTTAAATTGAAACCAACCATTGATACAAGGACTATCTCTGTATTCTGAAAGGTGAAGAACATCATACAATATGTTTTGAAATCTCTCAAAGGTCAAATAGAGTGAGATTTAAACGATTTAAATTTTTCAAAAAATTTAAATTGCTTTCAAATGTTAAAACAAGGACTATTCCTGTATTTTGAAAGATGGAGAATATCATACAATGTGTTTTGAAATCTTTCAAAGTTCAAATAAAGTGAGATTCAAACAATTGAAAATTTTCAAAAAATTCAATTTGTTTCCAAATGTAAAAACAAGGACTATCTCTGTATTTTGAAAGACGGAGAACATCATACAATGTGTTTTGAAATCACTCAAAGGTCAAATAGAGTGAGATTTAAAGG
Organism: Saccostrea echinata; assembly: GCF_033153115.1. Classification (NCBI taxonomy): domain Eukaryota; kingdom Metazoa; phylum Mollusca; class Bivalvia; order Ostreida; family Ostreidae; genus Saccostrea; species Saccostrea echinata. The sequence goes on from NW_026889785.1 coordinate 10,239,231, forward strand.
ATTTAAATTTTTAAAAAAATTTAAATGAAATCCAAATGTTAAAACAAGGACTATCTCTGTATTTTGAAAGATGGAGAACATTATACAATGTGTTTTGAAACCTCTCAAGGGTCAATTAGAGTGAGATTTAAACGATTTAATTTTTTCAAAAAATTAAAATTGCACTGAAATATTAAACAAAAGTCAACTTACATATTTTGAAGGAAGAGAACATCATTTGTTGCGTTTTTTATGTTTGTGGAAACAATTTAAATTTTTTGAAAAATTTAAATCGTTTAAATTTCACCCTATTTGACTTTTGAGAGATTTTAAAACACATTGTATGATGTTCTCCATCTTTCAAAATACAGAGATAGTCCTTGTTTTAACGTTTGGATTCAATTTAAATTTTTTAAAAAATTTAAATCGTTTAAATCTCAGTCTATTTGACCTTTGAGAGATTTCAAAACACATTGTATGATGTTCTCCATCTTTCAAAATACAGAGATAGTTCTTGTTTTAACGTTTGGATTCAATTTCAATTTTTTGAAAAATTTAAATCGTTTAAATTTTAGTCTATTTGACCTTTGAGAGATTTCAAAACACATTATATGATGTTCTCCATCTTTCAAAATACAGAGATAGTCCTTGTTTTAACGTTTGGATTCAATTTAAATTTTTTGAAAAATTTAAATCGTTTAAATTTCAGTCTATTTGACCTTTGAGAGATATCAAAACACATTATATGATGTTCTCCATCTTTCAAGATATAGAAATACTCTTTGTTTTAACATTTGAATTCAATTTAAATTTTTTGAAAAATTTAAATCGTTTAAAATTCACTTTATTTGACCTTTTAGAGATTCAAAACACATTGTTTTATGTTCTACATCTTTCAAAATACAGAGACAGTCCTTGTTTTAACATTTGGATTCAGTTTAAATTTTTTGAAAAAAATTAAATCGATAAAATTTTACTTTCTTTGACCTTTGAGAGATTTCACCTCATTGTATGATGTTCTCCATCTTTGGAAGCAGTTTTGAATTTTTTTTTAAAAAATTAAATCGTTTAAATTTCACTCTTTTTGACCTCCAATAGACTCCTAATCACTCTCATTCATGTTTTCATTATTTTAGATGTCCTTGATTTCATATTTTAAGGCTTTTAAATTATTTCAAATTTGAAAATTTTTGAAGTTTTAAATGCTGTAATAAAAATTCATCAAGTAGGAGCTTACCGCTTTCAACATCAGAGGATATATCAAAATCTTACAATTTTAAAGGTTTTAAAATTTGAAATTAAAGTATTCAAAACTTTCAATGATTTAAATTGAATACACAAATTTTCATAATCACAGGTACATTATGAAATCACTATTTCAGACTTAATTGAATGTCCTTGCTTTCTTCTAGGTCACTGTGTATTAAACGTCACTGAAGAAAATCGATAACTTATATATGGGCCGTTAAAATTCTCTAACACACCTGAGCTCATATTTTCTTTAAAACTGCACCTAAAATCAAAATAAATATACTGTAAGAAAGGTCACAGGAAGACCTATCAGACGGTGTAAAAAGTTTTAAAATCGGTCAAGAAATAAAAGAGTAAAGATTTTTTAAAAATAAAAGGATATCCGCCAAAGATGAAAGAGTACGGTCATCCACAAGTGTCCTTGATAATGAGTTTGACATGTCCTGTCAAAAAAAAGCTAACATACCTGAGCTCAAATTTTCTTTATTAGTGCATTTACAAACAAAAGAAATACATTGTTGGAAAGGTCTCGTAAAGATCTATTTGATGGTGTATAAAGTTCTAAAATCGGTCAAGAAATAAAAGAGTAATGCTTTTTAAAAGAAATCAAAGGATATCTGCCAAAGATCAAAGAGAACGGTCATACGCAAGTGTCCTTGACAATGATTTTGACATGTCCTGTCAAAACAAAAGTCTAACTTACCTGAGCTCATATTTTCTTTATTAGTGCACTTACAATAAAACCAAATATACTGTTGGAAAGGTCTCGTAAAGATCTATTTGACGGTGTAAAAAGTTTTAAAATCGGTCAAGAAATAAAAGAGTAATGATTTTTTAAAGAAAAGTTCTTAAAGTACACTTGCACTCAAGTGACCTAACACACCTGAACTTATATATTGTTTATTAATGTACTCACATGCAAAACAAATACATTTTTGGAAAGTTCTCGCCAAGATCTATTTTACAATATAAAAAATTTCAAAATTCAATTAAAAATTTTTTTTTGAAAAATTTAACTTTAAAATTTGAAAAATTTAAACATCTTCTTAAAATTTCAAAAGTCAGGTGCACATGTCAAGGTCACAATTCTATCATTCCTGAAAATTTCAAATTTCTATTTTGCGCAGTTTCTTCGGAGTAGGACAGACCGGAATTGCAGAAAAACGTCAAAAATACGTCATATTTCGCGACCGGAAGTGAAATCATCAAAAATGAAAAAAACGTCCCGAGGGAACATCGTTCCCTATCATCTCCGAAAGTTTCATAAAAATCCACTGAACCGTTACTGAGATACCGGTGTAGGAAAAAAAATAATAATAATAATAAGAAAAAGAAACAATACAATAATAGAAGGGTCTTCCGCTGAAGACGGAAGACCCTAATAATAATAACTAGATGAGATCTCGTTGCGAGCAACGAGTGGGTCTTCCGTCCGATTTTTGATGGGATGAGATAAAAATTTGACTGAGATTTTCGTTCAGATATAATGATATAAATAAATTGTTAAGACGAGCAATTTTGCTTTAATAATGTTTAACAAAATATTGATCATAAAAGGGTTATAGATTAAAGACTTTCGGCCCTTCTTGGCCCCTAATGTGAGAGGTCAGCCCCTTTTTCTTGATATTATCTTAAAGCTCTCATGATTTTGAACACTTTTTGTTCAACAACTAGTCAGAAATTCTTGTTTGTTTTCGGGATATATGCAAAAGAAATATTAAGGGTTGGCCCTTCAAATCCTAAATGGAGACTTCTAGCAAAAATTGAAAGAGTGCATATTGTTCAGAATATTATTTTGATCGTCTTTTGTTCAATACTGTTTATCAAAATATTCTTCCTTTTCGAGATATATTGCGCCAAAGATTATGCAATCTGGCCCCCTAAAGACCCCTTACTGCGTAATATATGATATCAACATCATGTTATTTAGATAAAGTGTGTGAAGATGTACTATTTCGCTTCAGTAATGTATTACAAAATATTGATCATTAAAGAGTTATTGATTGTATACTTTTGGCCCCTCTCAGCCCCTTATTTAATGGGTCAGTCCCTTTTCCTTGATATCACCTTAAAGCTCTCATGATTTTGAACACTTTTTGTTCAACAACTACTCAGAAATTCTTTTTCGTTTCCGAGATATATCCGAAGGATATATTTAGGGGCCGGCCCTTCAACTCCTTAATGGGGACCTTAAGCAAAAATCAAAAGGTTGCATATTGTTTAGAACATTATTTTGAATAACTTTTCAATATTGCTTATCAAAATATATCCCACTTTTTGAGATATAAAGCGTCAAAGATTTAGCATTCTGGCCCCTTATGGACCCTAATTATATAACATATGATGTGAATATCATAATATATACTTGTTAATCGTTGAGATGAACATTTTTGCTTCAGTAATGCATTACAAAATATTGATCGTTAAAGAATTATTGTTCAAAGACTTTCGGCCCCTCTCAGCCCCTATTTTGAGGGGCCAGCCCCTTTTTCTTCATATCACTTTAAAGCTCTCATGATTTTGAACACTTTTTGTTCAAAAACTATTCAGAAATTCTTTTTCGTTTCCGAGCTATATGCAAAAGAAGGACTTAGGGGCCAGCCCTTCAACTCCTTAATGGGGAAGTTTAGCAAAAATTGAAAGGTTAAATATTGTTTAGAACATTATTTTGAACATCTTTTATTCAATATTGCTTATCAAAATATTTCCCACTTTTGAGATATAAAGCGTCAAAGATTTGGCATTCTGGCCCCTTATGGCCCCTAATTATGTAATATATGATGTGAATATCATAATATATAGTTGTAAATTGTTGAGATGAACATTTTTGCTTCAGTAATGCATTACAAAATATTGATCGTTAAAGAGTTATTGTTCAAAGACTTTCGGCCCCTCTCAGCCCCTATTTTGAGGGGCCAGCCCCTTTTTCTTCATATCACTTTAAAGCTCTCATGATTTTGAACACTTTTTGTTCAACAACTAGTCAGAAATTCTTTTTCGTTTCTGAGATATTTGCAAAGGAAGTATTTAGGGGCCTACCCTTCAACTCCTTAATGGGGACGTTTCGCAAAAAATGAAAGGTTGGATATTGTTTGGAACATTATTTTGAACATCTTTTATTCAATATTGCTTATCAAAATATTTCCCACTTTTGAGATATAAAGCGTCAAAGATTTAGCATTATGGCCCCTAATTATGTAACATATGATGTGAATATCATAATATATACTTGTAAATTGTTGAGATGAACATTTTTGCTTCAGTAATGCATTACAAAATATTGATCGTTAAAGAATTATTGTTCAAAGACTTTTGGCCCCTCTCAGCCCCTATTTTGAGGGGCCAGCCCCTTTTTCTTCATATCACTTTAAAGCTCTCATGATTTTGAACACTTTTTGTTCAAAAACTATTCAGAAATTCTTTTTCGTTTCCGAGCTATATGCAAAAGAAGGACTTAGGGGCCAGCCCTTCAACTCCTTAATGGGGAAGTTTAGCAAAAATTGAAAGGTTAAATATTGTTTAGAACATTATTTTGAACATCTTTTATTCAATATTGCTTATCAAAATATTTCCCACTTTTGAGATATAAAGCGTCAAAGATTTGGCATTCTGGCCCCTTATGGCCCCTAATTATGTAATATATGATGTGAATATCATAATATATAGTTGTAAATTGTTGAGATGAACATTTTTGCTTCAGTAATGCATTACAAAATATTGATCGTTAAAGAGTTATTGTTCAAAGACTTTCGGCCCCTCTCAGCCCCTATTTTGAGGGGCCAGCCCCTTTTTCTTCATATCACTTTAAAGCTCTCATGATTTTGAACACTTTTTGTTCAACAACTAGTCAGAAATTCTTTTTCGTTTCTGAGATATTTGCAAAGGAAGTATTTAGGGGCCTACCCTTCAACTCCTTAATTGGGACGTTTCGCAAAAAATGAAAGGTTGCATATTGTTTGGAACATTATTTTGAACATCTTTTATTCAATATTGCTTATCAAAATATTTCCCACTTTTGAGATATAAAGCATCAAAGATTTAGCATTCTGGCCCCTTATGGCCCCTAATTATGTAACATATGATGTGAATATCATAATATATAGTTGTAAATTGTTGAGATGAACATTTTTGCTTCAGTAATGCATTACAAAATATTGATCGTTAAAGAATTATTGTTCAAAGACTTTCGGCCCCTCTCAGCCCCTATTTTGAGGGGCCAGCCCCTTTTTCTTCATATCACTTTAAAGCTCTCATGATTTTGAACACTTTTTGTTCAAAAACTATTCAGAAATTCTTTTTCGTTTCCGAGCTATATGCAAAAGAAGGACTTAGGGGCCAGCCCTTCAACTCCTTAATGGGGAAGTTTAGCAAAAAATGAAAGGTTAAATATTGTTTAGAACATTATTTTGAACATCTTTTATTCAATATTGCTTATCAAAATATTTCCCACTTTTGAGATATAAAGCGTCAAAGATCTGGCATTCTGGCCCCTTATGGCCCCTAATTATGTAATATATGATGTGAATATCATAATATATAGTTGTAAATTGTTGAGATGAACATTTTTGCTTCAGTAATGCATTACAAAATATTGATCGTTAAAGAGTTATTGTTCAAAGACTTTCGGCCCCTCTCAGCCCCTATTTTGAGGGGCCAGCCCCTTTTTCTTCATATCACTTTGAAGCTCTCATGATTTTGAACACTTTTTGTTCAACAACTAGTCAGAAATTCTTTTTCGTTTCTGAGATATTTGCAAAGGAAGTATTTAGGGGCCTACCCTTCAACTCCTTAATGGGGACGTTTCGCAAAAAATGAAAGGTTGCATATTGTTCGGAACATTATTTTGAACATTTTTTATTCAATATTTGCTTATCAAAATATTTCCCACTTTTGAGATATAAAGCATCAAAGATTTAGCATTTTGGCCCCTTATGGCCCCTAATTATGTAACATATGATGTGAATATCATAATATATAGTTGTAAATTGTTGAGATGAACATTTTTGCTTCAGTAATGCATTACAAAATATTGATCGTTAAAGAATTATTGTTCAAAGACTTTTGGCCCCTCTCAGCCCCTATTTTGAGGAGCCAGCCCCTTTTTCTTCATATCACTTTAAAGCTCTCATGATTTTGAACACTTTTTGTTCAAAAACTATTCAGAAATTCTTTTTCGTTTCCGAGCTATATGCAAAAGAAGGACTTAGGGGCCAGCCCTTCAACTCCTTAATGGGGAAGTTTAGCAAAAATTGAAAGGTTAAATATTGTTTAGAACATTATTTTGAACATCTTTTATTCAATATTGCTTATCAAAATATTTCCCACTTTCGAAATATAGAGTGCCAAAGATTTGGCATTCTGGCCCTTTATGGCCCTTAATTATGTAACATATGATATATATATCATAATATATGGTTGTAAATTGTTAAGGTAAACATTTTTGCTTCAGTAATGTATACCAAAATATTGATCGTTAAAGAATTATTGATTTAATACTTTTGGCCCCTCTCGGCCCCTATCATTACAAGTCAGCCCTTTTTTCTTGATATCATATTAAAGATCCTATCATTCTGCACAAATATTGTTCAGTATGTTTCTACAAAATAATTATACTTTAAAAGATATGATACAAAATGTCTCAAAATTCACTCATGATTCGTGTCCTAAATTTCGACCCCTACCGAGCTTCCATACTAGGCACTTCCGGAAAATATCCAAACCCAGGTGCAAAATGGCAACATGTCTTCTATCATCACTGAAAATTTCAGCGCTCTAGCTTAAGCCGTTTTTGAGTTCCATCGCAGACAAGGAGGTCCTCTCAATTTTAATAAAAGGGCGATAACTCTCGACCGGAAGTAAATATCCCTTAACGGAATTGCCGGAATTCACTTCAGATGTCAACGAATCATCCTTGAAAATTTGAATAAAATCGAACGAGCCATCTCCGAGAAATCCTCTGCACAAATTTTGTAAGGAGAAAAAAGAATAATAATAATAATAATAATAATAATAACTAGATGAGATCTCGTTGCGAGCAACGAGTGGGTCTTCCGTCCGATTTTTGATTAGATGAGATAAGAATTTGACTGAGATTTTCGTTCGAATATAATGATATAAATAAATTGTTAAGATGAACAATTTTGCTTTAATAATGTTTAACAAAATATTGATCATTAAAGGGTTATAGATTAGAGACTTTCGGTTCTTCTTGGCCCCTAATGTGAGAAGTCGGCCCCTTTTTCTTGATATCATCTTAAAGCTCTCATGATTTTGAAAACTTTTTGTTCAACAACTATTCAGAAATTCTTTTTTGTTTTCGGGATATATGCAAAAGAAATATTAAGGGCCGGCCTTTCAAGTCCTGAATGGGGACGTCTACCAAAAATTCAAAGAGTGCATATTGTTCAGAATATTATTTTGAACGTCTTTTGTTTAATACTGTATATCAAAATATTTTTCCTTTTGGAGACATATTGCGCCAAAGATTATGCAAGCTGGCCCCCAAAGACCCCTTATTGTGTAATATATGATATCAACATCATGTCATTTAGATAAAGTGTGTGAAGAAGAACTATTTCGCTTCAGTAATATATTACAAAATATTGATCATTAAAGAGTTATTGATTGTATACTTTCGGCCCCTCTCGTCCCCTTATTTAAGGGGTCAGACCCTTTTCCTTGATATCACCTTAAAGCTCTCATGATTTTGAACACTTTTTGTTCAATAACTAGTCAGAAATACTTTTTCGTTTCTGAGATATTCGCGGCCCTTCAACTCCTTAATGGGGATGTTTAGCAAAAAATGAAAGGTTGCATCCTGTTTAGAACATTATTTTGGACATATTTTGTTCAATATTGCTTATCAAAATATTTTCCACTTTTGAGATATAAAGTGTCAAAGATTTAGCATTCTGGCCCCTTATGGACGCTAGTTATGTAACATATTATGTGAATATCATAATATATACTTGTAAATAGTTGAGATAAACATTTTTGCTTCAGTAATGCATTCCAAATCATTGATTGTTAAAGAGTTATTGTTCAAAGACTTTCTGCCCCTCTCAGCCCCTATTGTGAGGGTCCAGCCCCTTTTTCTTCATATCATTTTAAAGCTCTCATGATTTTGAACACTTTTATTCAACAACTAGTCAGAAATTCTTTTCGTTTCTGAGATATTTGCAAAAAGAAGTATTTAGGGGCCGGCCCCTCAACTCCTTAATGGGGACGTTTAGCAAAAAATGAAAGGTTGCATCTTGTTTAGAACATTATTTTGGACATCTTTTGTTCAATATTGCTTATCAAAATATTTTCCACTTTTGAGATATAAAGCATCAAAGATTAAGCATTCTGGCCCCTTATGACCCCTAATTATGTAACAAATGATGTGAATATCATAATATATAGTTGTAAATAATTGAGACAAACATTTTTGCTTCAGTAATGCATTACAAAATATTGACTGTTAAAGAGTTATTATTCAAAGACTTTCGGCCCTTCTCTGCCCCTAATTTGAGGGTCCAGCCCCTTTTTCTTCATATCACTTTAAAGCTCTCATGATTTTGAACACTTTTTATTCAATAACTAGTCAGAAATTCTTTTAAGTTTCTGAGATATTTGCAAAAGAAGTATTTAGGGGCCGGCCCCTCAACTCCTTAATGGGGACGTTTAGCAAAAAATGAAAGGTTGCATCTTGTTTAGAACATTATTTTGGACATCTTTTGTTCAATATTGCTTATCAAAATATTTCCCACTTTTGAGATATAAAGCATCAAAGATTAAGCATTCTGGCCCCTTATGACCCCTAATTATGTAACAAATGATGTGAATATCATAATATATAGTTGTAAATAATTGAGACAAACATTTTTGCTTCAGTAATGCATTACAAAATATTGACTGTTAAAGAGTTATTATTCAAAGACTTTCGGCCCTTCTCTGTCCCTAATTTGAGGGTCCAGCCCCTTTTTCTTCATATCACTTTAAAGCTCTCATGATTTTGAACACTTTTTATTCAATAACTAGTCAGAAATTCTTTTAAGTTTCTGAGATATTTGCAAAAGAAGTATTTAGGGGCCGGCCCCTCAACTCCTTAATGGGGACGTTTAGCAAAAAATGAAAGGTTGCATCTTGTTTAGAACATTATTTTGGACATCTTTTGTTCAATATTGCTTACCAAAATATTTCCCACTTTTGAGATATAAAGCGTCAAAGATTTAGCGTTCTGACCCCTTATGGCCCCTAATTATGTAACATATGATGTGAATATCATAATATTTAGTTGTAAATAGTTGAGATAAACATTTTTGCTTCAGTAATGCATTACAAAATATTGACTGTTAAAGAGTTATTATTCAAAGACTTTCGGCCCTTCTCAGACCCTATTGTGAGGGTCCAGCCCCTTTTTCTTCATATCACTTTAAAGCTCTCATGATTTTTAACACTTTTTGTTCAACAACTAGTCGGAAATTCTTTTTCGTTTCTGAGATATTTACAAAAGAAGTATTTAGGGGCCAGCCCTTCAATTCCTTAATGGGGACGTTTAGCAAAAAATGAAAGGTTGCATCTTGTTTAGAACATTATTTTGGACATCTTTTGTTCAATATTGCTTTTCAAAATATTTCCCACTTTTGAGATATAAAGCGTCAAAGATTTAGCATTCTGGCCCCTTATGGCCCCTAATTATGTAACATGTGATTTGAATATCATAGTATATGGTTGTAAATAGTTGAGATAAACATTTTTGCTTCAGTAATGCATTACAAAATATTGATCGTTAAAGAGTTATTGTTCAAAGACTTTCGGCCCCTCTCAGCCCCTATTTTGAGGGGCCAGCCCCTTTTTCTTCATATCACTTTAAAGCTCTCATGATTTTGAACACTTTTTGTTCAACAACTATTCAAAAATTCTTTTTCGTTTCCGAGCTATATGCAAAAGAAACATTTAGGGGCCAGCCCTTCAACTCCTTAATGGGGAAGTTTAGCAAAAATTGAAAGGTTAAATATTGTTTAGAACATTATTTTGAACATCTTTTATTCAATGTTGCTTATCAAAATATTTCTCACTTTCGAGATATAAACCGTCAAAGATTTAGCATTCTGGTCCCTTGTGGCCCCTAATTATGTAACATATGACATAAATATTATAATATATAGTTGTTAATTGTTAAGATAAACATTTTTGCTTCAGTAATGTATACTAAAATATTGATCGTTAAAGAGTTATTGATTTAATACTTTTGGCCCCTCTCGGCCCCTAATATGATAGGTCAGCCCTTTTTTCTTGATACCATATTAAAGATCTTGTCATTCTGCACAAATATTGTTCAGTATGTTATTACAAAATAATTATACTTTAAAAGATATGATACAAAATGTCTCAAAAATTCACTTATAATTCGTGTCCTAAATTTCGACCCTTACCGAGCTTCCATACTATGCACTTCCGGAAAATATCTAAACCCAGGTGCAAAATGGCAACATGTCTTCCATCATCACTGAAAATTTCAGCGCTCTATCTTAAGCCGTTTTTGAGTTCCATCGCAGACAAGGAGGTCCTCTAAATTTTGATAAAAGGGCGATAACTTTCGACCGGAAGTAGATATTCCTTTACAGACTTGCCGGAATTAACTTCAGATGTCAACGCATCTACCTAGAAAATTTGAATAAAATCGAACGAGCCATCTCCGAGAAATCGTCTGCACAAATTTTGTAAGAAGAAAAAAGAATAAAAATAATAATAATAATAATAATAAAGGTAAAAAAGAAACCGAAGAATAATAGAAGGGTCTTCCGCTGAAGACGGAAGACCCTAATAATAAAGGTAAAAAAGAAACCTAAGAATAATAGAAGGGTCTTCCGCTGAAGACGGAAGACCCTAATAATAAGAAAAGTGAAAAATCAACAATAGAATAATAGAAGGGTCTTCCGCAGAAGACGGAAGACCCTAATAAAAGTGAAAAAGAAACAATAGAATAATAGAAGGGTCTTCCGTTGGAGACGGAAGACCCTAACGAGATATAAAGCGTCAAGATTTAGCATTCTGGCCCCTTGTAACCCATTATTACGTAACATATGATCAGAATCTTATCATATATTGTTGTAAATCGTTAAGATAAGCATATTTGCTTCAATAATGTATTACAAATTATTGATCGTTATAGAGTTATAGGTTGAAGACTTTTGGCCCCTCTGAGCCCCTAATTTGAGGGGTCAGCCCCTTTTTCTTGATATCAAATAAAAGATCTTGTGATTTTGAAGACTTTTTGTTCAACAACTATTCAGAGATTTCTTTTCGTTATGGAGATATGCTGAATGGAAATATTTAGGGGACACCCCTCCAAGTCCTTAATGGGGCCGTTTGACAAAAACTGAAAGGGTTCATATTGTTTAGAACATTATTCTGACCACCTTTTGTTCAGTATTGCTTATCAAAATATTCCCCCTTTTCGAGATATAAAGCATCAAAGATTTAGCATTCTGGCCCCTTGTGACCCCTTATTACGTAACATATGATCAGAATCTTATCGGATATTGTTGTAAATCGTTAAAATAAGGATCTTTGCTTCAGTAATGTATTACAAATTATTGATCATTATAGAGTTATAGATGAAAGACTTTTGGCCCCTCTGAGTCCCTAATTTGAGGGGTCAGCCCCTTTTTCTTGATATCAAATAAAAGATCTTGTGATTTTGAAGACTTTTTGTTCAACAACTATTCAGAGATTTCTTTTCGTTATGGAGATATGCTGAATGGAAATATTTAGGGGCCACCCCTCCAAGTCCTTAATGGGGCCGTTTGACAAAAACTGAAAGGGTTCATATTGTTTAGAACATTATTCTGACCATCTTTTGTTCAGTATTGCTTATCAAAATATTCCCCCTTTTCGAGATATAAAGCGTCAAAGATTTAGCATTCTGGCCCCTTGTGACCCCTTATTACGTAACATATGATCAGAATCTTATCAGATATTGTTGTAAATCGTTAAGATAAGCATCTTTGCTTCAGTAATGCATTACAAATTATTGATCGTTATAGAGTTATAGATGAAAGACTTTTGGCCCCTCTGAGTCCCTAATTTGAGGGGTCAGCCCCTTTTTCTTGATATCAAATAAAAGATCTTGTGATTTTGAAGACTTTTTGTTCAACAACTATTCAGAGATTTCTTTTCGTTATGGAGATATGCTGAATGGAAATATTTAGGGGCCACCCCTCCAAGTCCTTAATGGGGCCGTTTGACAAAAACTGAAAGGGTTCATATTGTTTAGAACATTATTCTGACCATCTTTTGTTCAGTATTGCTTATCAAAATATTCCCCCTTTTCGAGATATAAAGCGTCAAAGATTTAGCATTCTGGCCCCTTGTGACCCCTTATTACGTAACATATGATCAGAATCTTGTCATATATTGTTGTAAATCGTTAAGATAAGCATCTTTGCTTCAGTAATGCATTACAAATTATTGATCGTTAAAGAGTTAAAGATTAAAGACTTTTGGCCCCTCTGAGCCCCTAATTTGAGGGGTCAGCCCCTTTTTCTTGATATCAAATGAAAGGTCGTATCATTCTGCACAACTTTTCTTCTATATGTTTTAACAAATTCTTAACAGGTATGAAGATATGAAAGAAAAGGTGTAAAATTTTGTGAGATGTTTCTGAGACATTTTTTGAGCCCTACCGAGCTTCGGCGCCTTTTGCGCTAGAGAGATTTGGACACCTGCCTGCAAATCTACCAACCTTCCCCTACCCTCACTGAAAATTTTGACTCAATATCGTAAGTCGTTTCGGAGGAGTTTCCAGGACAAGCCGACCCTCTAAAAATCAGAAAATCCTAAATATCTCGAGATAGAAAGTGACGTCATCAACGAAACAAATTTCCAATAAGGTTCAGATCAATACCTATCAGATCTGAAAGTTTCATGAAAATCGGCCAAGACGTTTTCGAGAACTCGCGTGCACAAAATCGGTAAGAATAATAATAATAACTAGATGAGATCTCGTTGCGAGCAACGAGTAGGTCTTCCGTCCAATTTTTCGATAAGATGAGATATGATTTTGACTATGATCTTTGTTAAAAGATAATAATATATAGACTTCCCTAATTAGATTTCATTTTTTTGATTTATATAACATTATCAAAGAACTATATATGACAGGCTTTTGGCCCCTCTGAGCCCCTAATTTGAAGGGTCAGCCCCTTTTCCTTGATATCAAATGAAAGGTCTTGTGATTTTGAAGACTTTTTGTTCAACAACTATTCAGAGATTTCTTTTCGGTATGGAGATATGCTGAATTGAAATATTTATTGGCCAGCCCTCCAAGTCCTTAATGGGGCTGTTTGACAAAAATTGAAAGGGTGCATATTGTTTAGAACATTATTCTGACCATCTTTTGTACAGCATTGGTTATCAAAATAATCCCCCTTTTCGAGATATAATGCGTCAAAGACTTAGCATTCTGGCCCCTTGTGACCCCTTATTACGTAACATATGATCAGAATCTTATCATATATTGTTGTAAATCGTTAAGATAAGCATCTTTGCTTCAGTAATGTATTACAAATTATTGATCGTTAAAGAGTTATAAATGAAAGAATTTTGGCCCCTCTGAGCCCCTAATTTGAGGGGTCAGCCCCTTTTTCTTGATACCAATTGAAAGATCTTGTGATTTTGAAGACTTTTTGTTCAACAACTATTCAGAGATTTCTTTTCGTTGTGGAGATATGCTGAATGGAAATATTTAGGGGCCACCCCTCCAAGTCCTTAATGGGGCCGTTTAATAAGAATTGAAAGGGTGCATATTATTTAGAACATTATTCTGACCATCTTTTGTTCAGTATTGCTTATCAAAATATTCCCCCTTTTCGAGATATAAAGCATCAAAGATTTAGCATTCTGGTCCCTTGTGACCCCTTATTACGTAACATATGATCAGAATCTTATCATATATTGTTGTAAATCGTTAAGATAAGCATCTTTGCTTCAGTAATGTATTACAAATTATTGATCGTTAAAGAGTTATAGATGAAAGACTTTTGGCCCCTCAGAGCCCCTAATTTGAGGGGTCAGCCCCTTTTTCTTGATACCAATTGAAAGATCTTGTGATTTTGAAGACTTTTTGTTCAACAACTATTCAGAGATTTCTTTTCGTTGTGGAGATATACTGAATGGAAATATTTAGGGGCCACCCCTCTAAGTCCTTAATGGGGTTGTTTGACAAAAATTGAAAGGGTGCATATTGTTTAGAACATTATTCTGACCATCTTTTGTTCAGTATTGCTTATCAAAATATTCTCCCTTTTCGAGATATAAAGCGTCAAAGACTTAGCATTCTGGCCCCTTGTGACCCCTTATTACGTAACATATGATCAGAATCTTATCATATATTGTTGTAAATCGTTAAGATAAGCATCTTTGCTTCAGTAATGTATTACAAATTATTGATCGTTAAAGAGTTATAAATGAAAGAATTTTGGCCCCTCTGAGCCCCTAATTTGAGGGGTCAGCCCCTTTTTCTTGATACCAATTGAAAAATCTTGTGATTTTGAAGACTTTTTGTTCAACAACTATTCAGAGATTTCTTTTCGTTGTGGAGATATGCTAATTGGAAATATTTAGGGGCCAACCCTCCAAGTCCTTAATGGGGCCGTTTAATAAGAATTGAAAGGGTGCATATTATTTAGAACATTATTCTGACCATCTTTTGTTCAGTATTGCTTATCAAAATATTCCCCCTTTTCGAGATATAAAGCATCAAAGATTTAGCATTCTGGCCCCTTGTGACCCCTTATTACGTAACATATGATCAGAATCTTATCATATATTGTTGTAAATCGTTAAGATAAGCATCTTTGCTTCAGTAATGTATTACAAATTATTGATCGTTAAAGAGTTATAGATGAAAGAATTTTGGCCCCTCTGAGCCCCTAATTTGAGGGGTCAGCCCCTTTTTCTTGATACCAATTGAAAGATCTTGTGATTTTGAAGACTTTTTGTTCAACAACTATTCAGAGATTTCTTTTCGTTGTGGAGATATGCTGAATGGAAATATTTAGGGGCCAACCCTCCAAGTCCTTAATGGGGCCGTTTAATAAGAATTGAAAGGGTGCATATTATTTAGAACATTATTCTGACCATCTTTTGTTCAGTATTGCTTATCAAAATATTCCCCCTTTTCGAGATATAAAGCATCAAAGATTTAGCATTCTGGCCCCTTGTGACCCCTTATTACGTAACATATGATCAGAATCTTATCATATATTGTTGTAAATCGTTAAGATAAGCATCTTTGCTTCAGTAATGTATTACAAATTATTGATCGTAAAAGAGTTATAGATGAAAGACTTTTGGCCCCTCTCAGCCCCTAATTTGAGGCGTCAGCCCCTTTTTCTTGATATCAAATGAAAGGTCGTAACATTCTGCACAACTTTTCTTCTATATGTTTTAACAAATTCTTAACAGGTGTGAAGATATGAAAGAAAAGGTTTGAAATTTTGTGAGATGTTTCTGAGACATTTTTTGAGCCCTACCGAGCGTCGGCGCCTTTTGCGCTAGAGAGATTTGGACACCTGCCTGCAAATCTACAAACCTTCCCCTACCTTCACTGAAAATCTTGAATCAATATCTTAAGTCGTTTCGGAGGAGTTTCCAGGACAAGCCGACACTCTAAAAATCAGAATATCCTAAATATCTCGAGATGGAAAGTGACGTCATCAACGAAAAAAATTTCCAATAAGGTTCAGATCAATACCTATCAGATCTGAAAGTTTCATGAAAATCGGCCAAGACATTTTCGAGAACTCGCGTGCACAAAATCGGTAAGAATAATAATAATAATAATAATAATAGGAAAAAAGAAACCGAACGAAAACAATAAGGTCTTCCGTTGGAGACGGAAGACCTTAACTAGATGAGATCTCGTTGCGAGCAACGAGTAGGTCTTCCGTCCGATTTTTCGATAAGATGAGATATGATTTTGACTATGATCTTTGTTAAAAGATAATAATATATATAGACTTCCCTAATAAGATTTCAATCCTTTGATTTTATATACATTATCAAAGAGCTATCGATGAATTGCTTTTGGCCCCTCTGAACCCCTAGTTTGAGGGGCAGCCCCTTTTTCTTGATATCAATTGAAAGGTCTTGTGATTTTGAAAACGTTTTGTTCAACAACTATTCAGAAATTTCTTTCCGTTGTGGAAGTATGCTGAATGGAAATATTTAGGGGGCACCCCTCCAAGACCTTAATGGGGCCGTTTGACAAAAATTGAAAGGGTGCATATTGTTTAGAACATTATTCTGACCATATTTTGTTCAGTATTGCTTTTCAAAATATTCCCCCTTTTCGAGATATAAAGCGTCAAAGATTTAGTATTCTGGCCCCTTGTGACCCCTTATTACGTAACATATGATCAGAATCTTATCATATATTGTCGTAAATCGTTAAGATAAGCATCTTTGCTTCAGTAATGTATTACAAATTATTGATCGTTAAAGAGTTATAGGTTGAAGACTTTTGGCCCCTCTCAGCCCCTAATTTGAGGGGTCAGCCCCTTTTTTTATATCAAATGAAAGGTCTTGTGATTTTGAAGACTTTTTGTTCAACAACTATTCAGAGATTTCTTTTCGTTATGGAGATATGCTGAATGGAAATATTTAGGGGCCACCCCTCCAAGTCCTTAATGGGGCCGTTTGACAAAAATTGAAAGGGTGCATATTGTTTAGAACATTATTCTGACCATCTTTTGTTCAGTATTGCTTTTCAAAATATTCCCCCTTTTCGAGATATAAAGCGTCAAAGATTTAGCATTCTGGCCCCTTGTGACCCCTTATTACGTAACATATGATCAGAATCTTATCATATATTGTCGTAAATCGTTAAGATAAGCATCTTTGCTTCAGTAATGTATTACAAATTATTGATCGTTAAAGAGTTATAGGTTGAAGACTTTTGGCCCCTCTCAGCCCCTAATTTGGGGGGTCAGCCCCTTTTTCTTGATATCAAATGAAAGGTCTTGTGATTTTGAAGACTTTTTGTTCAAAAACTATTCAGAGATTTCTTTTCGTTATGGAGATATGCTGAATGGAAATATTTAGGGGCCACCCCTCCAAGTCCTTAAGGGGGCCGTTTGACAAAAATTGAAAGGGTGCATATTGTTTAGAACATTATTCTGACCATGTTTTGTTCAATATTGCTTTTCAAAATATTCCCCCTTTTCGAGATATAAAGCGTCAAAGATTTAGCATTCTGGCCCCTTGTGACCCCTTATTACGTAACATATGATCAGAATCTTATCATATATTGTCGTAAATCGTTAAGATAAGCATCTTTGCTTCAGTAATGTATTACAAATTATTGATCGTTAAAGAGTTATAGGTTGAAGACTTTTGGCCCCTCAGAGCCCCTAATTTGAGGGGTCAGCCCCTTTCTCTTGATGTCAAATGAAAGGTCTTGTGATTTTGAAGACTTTTTGTTCAACAACTATTCAGAGATTTCTTTTCGTTGTGGAGATATGCTGATTGAAAATATTTAGGAGCCACCCCTCCAAGTCCTTAATGGGGTCGTTTCACAAAAACTGAAAGGGTGCATATTGTTTAGAACATTATTCTGACCATCTTTTGTTCAGTATTGCTGATCAAAATATTCCCCATTTTCGGGATATAAAGCGTCAAAGATTTAGCATTCTGGCCCCTTGTAACTCCTTATTACGTAACATATGATCACAATTTTAAAAGACATAGTTGCAAATCGTTGAGATGACCATTTTTGCTTCAGTAAATTGTAACAAAACATTGATCGTTCAAGAGTTATACATGAAAGACTATTGGCCCCTCTTAGTCCCTAATTTGGGGGATCAGCCCCTTATTCTTGATATCAAATGAAAGATCTTGTGATTTTGAAGACTTTGTTCAACAACTATTCAGAAATCTATTATCGTTTTCGAGATATGATGAATTGAAATATTTAGGGGCCAGCCCTTTAAGTCCTTAATGGTGCCGTTTTGCAAAAATTGAAAGGTTGCATATCGTTTAGAACATTATTCTGAACATCTTTTGTTCAATATTGCTTTTCAAAATATTCCCCCTTTTTGAGGTATAAAGCGTCAAAGATTTAGCATTCTGGCCCCTTTTGGTCCCTTATTACGTAACATATGATCAAAATTTTAAAACATATAGTTGCAAATCGTTGAGATGAACATTTTTTGCTTCAGTAATTTATAATAAAATATTGATCGTTCAAGAGTTATACATGAAAGACTTTTGGCCCCTCTGAGCCCGTAATTTAAGGGATCAGCCCTTTTTTCTTGATATGAAATGAAAGATCTTGTGATTTTGAAGACTTTTTGTTCAACAATTATTCAGAAATCTATTTTCGTTTTCGAGATATACTGAATTGAAATATTTAGGGGCCAGCCCTTCAAGTCCTTAATGGTGCCGTTTTGCAAAAATTGAAAGGTTGCGTATCGTTTAGAACATAATTCTGAACATCTTTTGTTCAATATTGCTTTTCAAAATATTCCCCCTTTTTTGAGATATAAAGCGTCAAAGATTTAGCATTCTGGCCCCTTTTGGTCCCTTATTACGTAACATATGATCAAAATTTTAAAACATATAGTTGCAAATCGATAAGATGAACATTTTTGCTTCAGTAATTTATAATAAAATATTGATCGTTCAAGAGTTATACATGAAAGACTTTTGGCCCCTCTGAGCCCTTAATTTAAGGGATCAGCCCCTTTTTCTTGATATGAAATGAAAGATCTTCTGATTTTGAAGACTTTTTGTTCAACAACTATTCAGAGATTTCTTTTCGTTGTGGAGATATACTGAATTGAAATATTTAGGGGCCAGCCCTTCAAGTCCTTAATGGTGCCGTTTTGCAAAAATTGAAAGGTTGCATATCGTTTAGAACATTATTCTGAACATCTTTTGTTCAATATTGCTTTTCAAAATATTCCCCCTTTTTGAGATATAAAGCGTCAAAGATTTAGCATTCTGGCCCCTTTTGGTCCCTTATTACGTAACATATGATCAATATTTTAAACCATATAGTTGCAAATCTAAAAGATGAACATTTTTGCTTCAGTAATTTATTACAAAATATTGACCGTTCAAGAGTTATACGTAAAAGACTTTTGGCCCCTCTGAGCCCCTAATTTGAGGGATCAGCCCTTTTTTCTCGATATCAAATGAAAGGTCTTATCATTTTACACATCTTTTGTACTACATGTTTTAACAAAATATTTACAGGTAAAAAGATATAAAAGAAAATGTGTCAAATTTTGCGAGATGTTTGTGAGCCTATTTTTCGAGCCCAGGCGAGCTTCAACGCCATTTGAGCTGGAAAGATATAGATGCCCAATTGCACATCTACAATCTTTCCTCTATCTTCACTGAAAATCTTAACTCAATAGTTTTAGTCGTTTAGGAGGAGTTTCCAGGACAAGCCGACCCTCTGAAAATCAGAAAATCGTCAATATCTCACGACCGGAAGTGACGTCATCAAAAAACAAAAAAACCTATCAAGATCAATTGAATATCTTTTACATCTGAAAGTTTGGTATAAATCGGCCCAGCCGTTTCTGAGAAATCTCGTGCACAAAATCGGTTGGAAGAAAAATAATAATAATAATAATAACTAGATGAGATCTCGTTGCGAGCAACGAGTGGGTCTTCCGTCCGATTTTTGATAAGATGAGATAAAAATTTCACTGAGATTTTCGTTCATAAATATATAAATAGTGAAAACGTACAATTTGCTTCAGTTATGTTTAACAAAATTTTGATCATTATGACACCTAAAAACGCAATGTTTGATGTAGATTTTAAAATATTTACAGCAGCAGATCGTGAAGATGAACATTACTGTAAAAAGGTTATAGATAAACGACTTTTGGCCCCTCTGAGCCCCTAATTCGAGGGGTCAGCTTCTTTCTCTTAAAATTACATGAAAGGTCTAGTAATTCTCAAGACTTTTTGTTCAACAACTATTCAGAAGTTTCGTTTCGTTTTCGAAATATATGTAGACGTGAAATATTTAGGGGCCGTCCCTTAAAGTCCTTATAGGGGCTGTTTAGGAAAAATTCAAAGGATGCACATTGTTGAGAACATCATTCTAAACAAATTTTGTTCAATATTGCTTTTCAAAATATTCCCTTCTTTCGAGATATAAAGCATCAAAGATTAAGCATTCTGGCCCCTTATGGTCCCTTATTACGTAATATTGGAAGAAAACTTTCAGATATATAGTTGCAGATTGTGAAGATGAACATTTTTGCTTCAATAATTAATATCAAAATATTTAACGTTAAAGAGTTAAAGATGAAAGACTTTTGGCCCCTCTGAACCCCTAATTTGAGGGGTCAGCCCCTTTTTCTTGATATCACATGAAAGTTCTTGTAATTCTGAAGACTTTTTGTTCAACAACTATTCAGAAGTTTTGTTCCGTTTTCGAGATATGTAGACTTGAAATATTTTAGGGCCGTCCCTTAAAGTCCTTATAGGGGCTGTTTAGGAAAAATTCAAAGGATACGCATTGTTAAGACCATCATTCTAAACAACTTTTGTTCAATATTGCTTTTCAAAATATTTCCCCTTTTCGAGATATAAAGCGTCAAAGAATAAGCATTCGGGCCCCTTGTGCCCCCTAATTACGTATTAT
The DNA here is from genome assembly GCF_033153115.1 of Saccostrea echinata. NCBI lineage: Eukaryota > Metazoa > Mollusca > Bivalvia > Ostreida > Ostreidae > Saccostrea > Saccostrea echinata. The sequence goes on from NW_026889785.1 coordinate 10,260,118, forward strand.
TTGATGAAAATTTTAAGATATATAGTTGCAGATTGTGAAGATGAACATTTTTGCTTCAATAACTAATATCAAAATATTTAACGTTAAGGAGTTATAGATGAAAGACTTTTGGCCCCTCTGAGCCCCTAATTTGAGGGGTCAGCCCCTTTTTCTTGATATCACATGAAAGTTCTTGTAATTCTGAAGACTTTTTGTTCAACAAGTATTCAGAAGTTTCATTTCGTTTTCGAGATATGTGGACTTGAAATATTTAGGGGCCGTCCCTTTAAGTCCTTATAAGGACTGTTTAGGAAAAATTCAAAGGGTGCACATTGTTGAGACCATCATTCTAAACAACTTTTGTTCAATATTGCTTTTCAAAATATTTCCCCTTTTCGAGATATAAAGCGTCAAAGAATAAGCATTCGGGCCCCTTGTGCCCCCTAATTACGTATTATTTGATGAAAATTTTAAGATATATAGTTGCAGATTGTGAAGATGAACATTTTTGCTTCAATAACTAATATCAAAATATTTAACGTTAAGGAGTTATAGATGAAAGACTTTTGGCCCCTCTGAGCCCCTAATTTGAGGGGTCAGCCCCTTTTTCTTGATATCACATGAAAGATCTTGTAATTCTGAAGACTTTTTGTTCAACAAGTATTCAGAAGTTTCATTTCGTTTTCGAGATATGTGGACTTGAAATATTTAGGGGCCGTCCCTTTAAGTCCTTATAAGGACTGTTTAGGAAAAATTCAAAGGGTGCACATTGTTGAGACCATCATTCTAAACAACTTTTGTTCAATATTGCTTTTCAAAATGTTTCCCCTTTTCGAGATATAAAGCGTCAAAGATTTAGCATTCTGGCCCCTTTTGGCCCCTAATTATGTGCCATACGAGGTAAAAATCATAATATATAATTGTATATTGTTAAGATAAATATTTTTGCTTCAGTAATGCATACCAAAATAATGCTTGTTTAAGAGTTATCGATTTCAAACTTTTGGCCCCTATCGGCCCCTAATGTGATGAGTCAGCGCTTTTTTCTTGATATCATGTTACAGATCTTGTCATTCTGCACAAATTTTGTTCAATATGTTTTAACAAATTAATTATACTTTAAAAGATATGATATAAAATGTCTCAAAAATTCACTCATGATTCGTGTCCTAAATTTCGACCCCTACCGAGCTTCCATACTAGGCACTTCCGGAAAATATCCAAACCCAGGTGCAAAATGGCAACATGTCCTCTATCATCACTGAAAATTTCAGCGCTCTAGCTTAAGCCGTTTTTGAGTTCCATCGCAGACAAGGAGGTCCTCTAAATTTTGATAAAAGGGCGATAACTTCCGACCGGAAGTAAATTTCACTTAACGAAATTGCCGGAATTAACTTCAGATGTCAACGCATCTACCATGAAAATTTGAATGAAATCGAACGAGCCATCTCCGAGAAATCGTCTGCACAAATTTTGTAAGAAGAAAAAAGAATAATAATAAAGGTAAAAAAGAAACCGAAGAATAATAGAAGGGTCTTCCGCTGAAGACGGAAGACCCTAATAATAATAGGGAAAAAGAAACCGAACGAAAACAATAAGGTCTTCCGTTGGAGACGGAAGACCTTAATAACTAGATGAGATCTCGTTGCGAGCAACGAGTGGGTCTTCCGTCCAATTTTTGATAAGATGAGATAAGAGTTTGACTGAGATTTTCGTTTAAATATAATGATATAAATAAATTGTTAAGACGAAGAATTTTTCTTTAATAATGTTTAACAAAATATTGGTCATTAAATGGTTATGGATTAAAGATTTTCGGCCCTTCTTGACCCCTAATGTGAGAGGTCAGCCCCTTTTTCTTGATATCATCTTAAAGCTCTCATGATTTTGAACACTTTTTGTTCAACAACTATTCAGAAATTCTTTTTTGTTTTCGGGATATATGCAAAAGAAATATTAAGGGCCGGCCTTTCAAGTCCTAAATGGGGACGTCTAGCAAAAATTCAAAGATTGCATATTGTTCAGAATATTATTTTGAACGTCTTTTGTTCAATACTGTTTATCAAAATATGTTTCCTTTTCGAGACATATTGCACCAAAGATTATGCAATCTGGCCCCCTAAAGACCCCTTGTTGCGCAACATATGATATCAATATCATGTTATTAAGATAAAGTGTGTGAAGAAGAACTATTTCGCTTAAGCAATATATTACAAAATATTGATCATTAAAGAGTTATTGATTGTGTACTTTTGACCCCTCTCGGTCCCTTATTTAAGGGGTCAGACCCTTTTCTTTGATATCACCTTAAAGCTCTCATGATTTTTTACACTTTTTGTTCAACAACTATTCAGAAATTCTTTTTCGTTTCTGAGATATTGTCAAAAGACGTATTTAAGGGCCGGCCCTTCAACTCCTTAATGGGGACGTTAAGCAAAAAATGAAAGATTGCATCCTGTTTAGAACATTAATTTGGACATCTTTTGTTCAATATTGCTTATCAAAATATTTCCTACTTTTGAGATATAAAGGGTCAAAGATTTAGCATTCTGGCCCCTTATGGCCCCTAGTTGAGTAACATATTATGTGAATATCATAATATATCGTCGAACATTGTTGAGATAAACATTTTTGCTTTTAATGCATTACAAAATATTGATTGTTAAAGAGTTATTGTTCAAAGACTTTCGGCCCCTCTCAGCCCCTATTGTGAGGGTCCAGCCCCTTTTTCTTCATATCACTTTAAAGCTCTCATGATTTTGAACACTTTTTGTTCAACAACTAGTCAGAAATTCTTTTTCGTTTCTGAGATATTTGCAAAAGAAGTATTTAGGGGCCGGCCCTTCAACTCCTTAATGGGGACGTTTAACAAAAAATGAAAGGTTGCATCTTGTTTAGAACATTATATTGGACATCTTTTGTTCAATATTGCTTATCAAAGCATTTCCCACTTTTGAGATTTAAAGCGTCAAAGATTCAGCATTCTGGCCCCTTGTGGCCCCTAATTATGTAACATATGATATGAATATCATAATATATAGTTGTAAATTGTTGAGATAAACATTTTTGCTTCAGTAATGCATTACAAAATATTGATCGTTAAAGAATTATTGTTCAAAGACTTTCGGCCCCTCTCAGCCCCTATTGTGAGGGTCCAGCCCCTTTTTCTTCATATCACTTTAAAGCTCTCATGATTTTGAACACTTTTTATTCAACAACTAGTCAGAAATTCTTTTTCGTTTCTGAGATATTTGCAAAAGAAGTATTTAGGGGCCGGCCCTTCAACTCCTTAATGGGGACGTTTAGCAAAAAATCAAAGGTTGCATCTTGTTAAAAACATTATTTTGGACATCTTTTGTTCAATATTGCTTATCAAAATATTTCCCACTTATGAGATATAAAGCGTCAAAGATTAAGCATTCTGGCCCCTTCTGGCCCCTAATTATGTAACAAATGATGTGAATATTATAATATATAGTTGTAAAAAGTTGAGATAAACATTTTTGCTTCAGTAACGTATTACAAAATATTGATCCTTAAAGAGTTATTGATTAAAAATTTTCGGCCCTTCTCAGCCCCTAATGTGATAAGTCAGCCCTTTTTCTTTGATTTCATATAAAAGATCTTGTAATTCTACACAATTTCTGTTCAATATGTTTTAACAAAATACTCATAATTAAAATGTTATCGTAAGAAATGTCTCTAAAATTCACTCATGATTCGGTTCCTAAATTTTGACCCCTACCGAGCTTCCATACTAGGAACTTCCGGAAGATTTGAAAACCCAGGTGATCAATGGCAACATGTCCTCTATCATCGCTGAAAATTTCAGCACTCTAGCTTTAATCGTTTTTGAGTTCCATTGCAGACAAGAAGGTCCTCTGAATTTTGATTAAAGGGCGATAACTTCCGACCGGAAGTGAATTTCAAAAAAATGAGAAAAACGTATAAGGTTCAGACAAAGATACATCTTCCCTGAAATTTTCAAGTAAATCGATCGAGCCAACTCCGAGAAATCTTCTGCACAAAAATTGTAAAGAAAAAAAAAGAATAATAATAATAACTAGATGGTTCTCGTTGCGAGCAACGAGTGGGTCTTCCGTCCGATTTTGGATGAGATTAATCAAGATCTTGACTGAGATATTTGTCTATAAAATTGAAAGTATGATTATTTTAAACATTATTCTGATCATCTTTTGTTCAATATTGCTTATCAAAATATTTCCCCTTTTCGAGATACAAAGTGCCAAAGATTTAGCATTCTGGCCCATTAGGGTCCCTTATTACGGAATATATGATCAAAACTTTACAATATATAGCTGCAAAATATTAATATGAACATTTTTGCTACAATAATTTATAGCAAAATATTGATCATTAAAAGGTTATAGATAAAAGACTTTTGGCCCTTCTGAGCCCCTAATTTGAGGGGTCAGCCCCTTTTTCTTGATATCAAGTAAAAGGTCTTGTGATTTTGAAGACTTTTTGTTCAACAACTATTCAGAAATTTCCTTTCGTTTAAGAGATATATAGAATAACAATATTTAGGGGCCAGCCCTCCAAGTCCTTAATGGGGATGTCTTGCAAAAATTAAAAGGGTGTATATTGTTAAGAACATTATTCTGAACATCTTTTGTTCAATATTGCTTATCAAAATATTTCTCCTTTTCGATATACAAAGTGTCAAAGATTTAGCATTCTGGCCCCTTATGGCCCCTTATTACGTAACATATGATCCAAATTTTATAATATATAGTTGCAGAATGTTAAAATGAACATTTTTGCTTCAGTAATTTATAAGAAAATATTGATCATCAAAGAGTTATAGATAAAAGACTTTTGGCCCTTCTGAGCCCCTAATTTGAGAGGTCAGCCCCTTTTTCTTGATATCAAATAAAAGGTCTTGTGATTTTGAAGACTTTGTTCAACAACTATTCAGAAATTTCCTTTCGTTTAAGAGATATATAGAATAACAATATTTAGGGGCCAGCCCTCCAAGTCCTTAATGGGGATATCTTGCAAAAATTAAAAGGATGTATATTGTTAAGAACATTATTCTGAACATCTTTTGTTCAATATTGCTTATCAAAATATTTCTCCTTTTCGAGATACAAAGTGCCAAAGATTTAGCATTCTGGCCCCTTATGGCCCCTTATTACGTAACATATGATCAAAATTTTATAATATATAGTTGCAGAATGTTAAGATGAACATTTTTGCTTCAGTAATTTATAAGAAAATATTGATCATTAAAGAGTTATAGATAAAAGACTTTTGGCCCTTCTGAGCCCCTAATTTGAGGGGTCAGCCCCTTTTTCTTGATATCAAATAAAAGGTCTTGTGATTTTGAAGACTTTTTGTTCAATATATTTTAACAAAATATTTTTATTTAAAATGTTATTATAAGAAATGTCTCTAAAATTCACTCAAAAATTTCGTCCTAAATTTCGACCCCTACCGAGCCTCCATACTTCGCACTTCCGGAAAATTTGAAAACCAAGGTGCACATCTAGAACATGTCCTCTATCACCACTGAGAGTTTCAACACTCTAGCATTTGTCGTTCTTGAGTTTTTGTGCAGACACAAGGTCTATCTAAAAATCGATCAAAGGGCAATAACTTCTGACCGGAAGTGATTTTTCAAAAACTGACATGGCGTTATAAACTTCAGATAGCAACGCATTAACCCTGAAAATTTGAAGCAAATCGATCGAGCGATCTCCGAGAAATCTTCTGCACAAAATCGGTAAGGAAAAAAAAAGAATAATAATAACTAGATGAGATCTCGTTGCGAGCAACGAGTGGGTCTTCCGTCCAATTTTTGATAAGATGAGATAAGAATTTGACTGGGATTTTTGTTCAAATATAATAATATAAATAAATTGTTAAGATGAACAATTTTGCTTTAATAATGTTTAACAAAATATTGATCATTAAATTGTTATAGATTAAAGACTTTCAGCCGTTCTTGGCCCCTAATGTGAGAGGTCAGCCCCTTTTTCTTGATATCATCTTAAAGCTCTCATGATTTTGAACACTTTTTGTTCAACAACTATTCAGAAATTCTTTTTTGTTTTCGGGATATATGAAAAAGAAATATTAAGGGCCGGCCCTTCAAGTCCTAAATGGGGACGTTTAGCAAAAAATGAAAGGTTGCATCTTCTTTAGAACATTATTTTGGACATCTTTTGTTCAATATTGCTTATCAAAATATTTCCCACTTTTGAGATATAAAGCGTCAAAGATTTAGCATTCTGGTCCCTTATGGCCCCTAATTATGTAACATTTGATGTAAATATCATAATATATAGTCGTACATTGTTGAGATACACATTTTTGCTTCAGTAATGCATTACAAAATATTGATCGTTAAAGAGTTATTGTTCAAAGACTTTCGGCCCCTCTCAGCCCCTATTGTGAGGGTCCAGCCCCTTTTTCTTCATATCACTTTTAAGCTCTCATGATTTTGAACACATTTGTTCAACAACTAGTTGATCATAGGTGGGTTGACAATCATAACTGGAGGCAGTTTACTGCTTTAAGCCAAGTTGGCTATTAACTTTGTTGATTTATCTATTAAAGAGTTCTACTTCTTGTTACATAATTTTTGGTGCCGTGACCAGGATTTCTGAATAGAAACCATGGCTTCGCTAAATTCAAGTTCTGATAGAGTAGGAAGAGCTACATCAACCCCTAGAGTTGATAGGTTAAGATCAAGTCAAGGTGCTAGACCTAAGCTGATGTCAAGAGTCAAACAGCCCTCTTTGTCCTCTCCTGTGAGTGAGATTGATATGCATGAGAGTGAACTAGATACTAGCATGAGTTTACAGGTTTCAGATATAGAACAACTGTTGCAGGACCTCACTACAGACAATGAGAAATGTAAGCATGAGATAGAGAAAACTCTTCGACGCAAACGTCGTGTGTCATTTGCTGAAGGTAATGATAGGGACAGGCAAGCAAGTCAGAATAAAGTTGTAAGAGAGACAGTGACTCCCTTAGATAGAGTGAGAGCAACAGAGAGTTTGAGTACCTCACCTGCACAAATAAACTTTGCACAGAGAGACAGAAGTGAGAATCTCAGTAGGTCACAGACAAATATGTCTACACTGCCCAGTACCCCTGTAAATCTTGGTAGACCTAAACGTAGAGAAAAAGAACCAGACAAGTTTGATGGTAGAAATGTAGCATGGCAGGATTACTTAGTTCATTTTGAGCAAGTGTCTAATTGGAATAATTGGTCTCATGAAGAGAAGTCCCAGCAATTAGTTATGTCATTAAGGGGGGGAGGCACAGAAAATTCTAGGTGACCTATCTCAAGAACAAAGAAAAGATTATGACAACTTAACATCCATCTTATCTAGCAGGTTTTGTCCGAAAGAACTAGTTGTTGCACATAGAGTAGATTTTAGATCACGTCTTAGAAAACAGAATGAAAGCCCATCAGATTATGATTTTGCTCTTAGGAGGTTAGGAAACTTAGCTTTTCCAGATATGGCTTATTCTGATAGGGATATTGTTATTTTAGAGCAGTTTATGAGTGGAATAGGGAATTCTGAAATTAGATCCCATGTCATTTTACACCATCCTAAGACTTTAGAGAGTGCCATTTCACTAGCGACAGAATTTGAGGCAGTTAAGGGGCCGCAACTCTCCATCATTAAGCCAAGTGTTAATAGTGTTAGGACAGATAATGAAACTACACCTGTTAAGACCCCTGATGAATTATCAATCTTAGTTCAAACTCTTGAGAAATGTGTCAACAAAATGGCCAATAGTTATCGGGGAGGTAGAAAACAAACAGGGAAAGTCATAGAGTGTTACAAATGCCATCAATTAGGACACACAGCCAGATACTGTCATACACAAAACACTAGGGATAGGGTAGAGAAAGATAAGACACCCCCTTCTCACACACCATCAGTCAGGGATAAGGAAAACTTCCCAGGGTTGCATTCGAAGCCCACAGTGTGACCCAAAATTCTGTTGACAATAGGGCTACTCAGAAGCTAAGAGTTAGTGTGTTACAAAAGTCCTGTTTAAGTGTAGGCTGTACTGTAGAAGAACATGTAAATTAGTTTTTAGTCGACACTGGTTCTCAGGCTTGTTTGATAGACAAAGATGTTTTTATGACTTTTGAGAATAGACCCCCTTTGAAAACTTGTGTTTTGTCATTAACCACAGCAGATGGTAGTGCTATGAAAGTGTTAGGAAAAGTTGATTTAGAGTTTAGAATAGGAGATAATTTGTTTTGTCATGAGTTTATTGTTACCTAGTTAGGAGACTTGTGTGGAATCCTTGGGATGGATTTCTTGGAGAACAATGATGTGACAATTCAAGTTTCTAGGTGTCTCATGTTGATAGGTGGTCAGCATATTCAGTTAGAGAGGGAGACAACTCCTATTTGTGCTAGAGTCAAGGTAGCAAAGAACATAGTTATTCCCCCTGATTGTGAAGTTTTTGTACCAGGGTACGCTGTAGGTGATTTGGAAATAATTTGTTTGAGCCGTTCAAGTTTTTAAATCAAAAGGGTCTGTTAGTTGCTAGAACTTTAGTGAATTCTGACAAGATTTTATTTTCTGTTGTAAATATTTCAGACAAGGCTGTTAGGATCAATAAACACACAACAGTGGCTTCTGTACAGCAAGTTGACATTGTAGAGTCTGATAAGTCTATGAGTGACCTAGTTCCTTCAGAACTCCCTGAACATTTGCGATCATTGTTCAATAGGTCTTGTGAGAGGTTATCTGGAAAAGAGAAATCTCAGTTGTTAGAATTACTGATACAGTATCAGGATATCTTTGTTGGACCTGATGGTAGATTTGGGAGAACAAATCTTGTGAAACATAGTATAGATACTGGTGATTCTAAGCCTATTAAAATCCCACCTCGTAGACTACCTTATGCTCAGAGAGAAATTGTAGAGAAGGAGATTTCAAAGATGCTTGATAATGATGTTATAGAACCTAGTGATAGTCCTTGGTCAGCTCCCTTGTTGTTAGTTGCTAAGATGATTGATTGATTGTATGTTGTTTTACGTCCCATTCGAGCATTTTTCACTCATATAGAGACGTCACCATATACCGGTGAAGGGCTTCAAATTTTGACCTTTACTCGGCACTCAGGGCCATTGAGCAGTGAGGGATCTTTATCGTGCCAACGCCTGCCGTGACACGGGGCCTTGGTTTTTAAGGTCTCATCCCAAGGACCATGCAACTTTCACTTCAAAGTGCCGAGCGCATGGCGAAGGAACAGTTGCTACCCATTTTATCGACTTAGGTCTGTCGCGGCCGAGATTCGAACTCACGACCTCCCGATCACGGAGCGAGCGCTCTACCGACTGAGCTACCGTGAACGGTTAGTTGCTAAGAAAGATGGTTCTTGGAGATTTTGCGTAGACTATAGACAACTTAACTCAGTAACTAAGAAAGACGCTTATCCATTGCCCCGCATAGATGAGTCACTTGATTCTTTGGCTGGAGCTTCCTGGTTCAGTACACTAGATTTAGTTTCTGGGTATTGGCAGATGGAAATCTCAGATAAGGATAAACCTAAAACAGCTTTCTAAACTCATATGGGCTTATTCCAGTTTAAAGTAATGCCCTTTGGCATGTGCAATGCCCCTAGTTGTTATGAGAGGTTAATTGAGTTAGTTCTTAGAGGTCTCAGATGAGAGAAATGTTTATTTTATTTAGATGACATCATTGTGTTTGGAAGTAGTTTTGACCAAGCTGTGAAGAATCTTAAGCTTGTGTTCGATAGACTCAGGTCAGCAAATTTGACCTTGAAACCCTCAAAGTGTATACTATTCCAGAAAGAAGTGTCATTTTTAGGTCATGTGGTGTCTGATAAAGGAATTCAGTGTGATCCTAGTACAATTGACAAAGTTAAGAAATGGCCTGTACCTAGTAATGTCACAGAGGTTAGAAGCTTCTTAGGCTTAGCAGGATATTATAGGAGGTTTATTCCTGAGTTTTCCACCTTTGCAGCCCCTTTAACATATTTGACAAGAAAAGGAAAGAAATTTTGTTGGACTTCTGATTGTCAGAAATCATTTGAAAAACTTAAGGAACTCCTTTGTTCAGCTCCTGTGTTAACTTATCCTGATAGTACCTCAGAGTTCATCTTAGATACAGATGCTAGTTTGACAGGATTAGGTGCTGTTCTATCTCGAGTACAAAATGGCGAGGAGAAGGTCATTGCTTATGCTAGTAGGACTTTGAAATCCCAAGTCAGATATTGTACCACTTATAAGGAGTTGTTGGCAGTAGTTACTTTCATTCGCCTGTATAGAAATTTCCTTTGGGGTAGACATTTCACGGTTAGAACGGATCATGCTTCCCTTGTGTGGTTGAAAAACTTTAAGAATCCAGAAGGAATTTTGGCTAGATGGCTTTCAGTTTTGGAGACTTATGATTTTTCCATTCAACATAGGCCAGGGAAATTTCATTGCAATGCTGATAGTTTGTCAAGAAGGCCTCCCAGTTATTGTAAACGTGAAGATTGTCCTGATTGTCATTTGGGGGATTGTGTGGATTCTGGTGGTCGAACAGGTGCACCGAAGCAAATGGGCAGCATATTATTGTCCTCGGCCGCTAAGGTTGCTCCTGTGAGAACCGACCAATGGTTCAACTCGGCGGAGTCAGGGTCCCACAATTCTGTTGATGACAATGGTGATAATAGTTGTGATGTTGTACCTAACTGGTTGGATACTAGGTCAGTTGATCAGTTGAGAACTTGGCAACAAGACGAACCTGCAATTAGGGAAATTATTAGGTTAAAAGAAAGTTCCATTGTTAAACCCCCTAGGCATGTTGTTTTGAATGCTTCTCCTGACTTGAAAACTTATTGGGGATTATGGGAATCTCTTGAAGTCAAAGAAAACATGTATTACAAGTGGAAGTCATTAGATGATTAGGTGTCTTTGTTGTTGATTGCTCCTAGACACATTAGATCTCAGATATTTCATGAGCTGCATGAGAATAAAACTGCTGGTCACTTAGGTAGAGAGCGTACCATTAAATCCATAAAGCGTTGGGTATATTGGCCTAGTATGTCTTCAGACATTAAACGATGGTGTAGAGAGTGTGATGTTTGTGCCCGAGCAAAAGCTGGTCCAGGTCTTGGGAAGTCATCTCTTCATCAATCGGTTATAGGTGCTCCTTTAGATAGGTTAGGAGTTGATATATCCATTATGGATATCTATATTACTATTCCTACATGTAAATAGTTACTTTGTTATAAAGATTTTTTAAAATAATGCATTTTAAGAAGGTACTTAGATCGCATTTTCCATTTCCTTCCTTAACACAGCCGAGATGTCACATACGCTCTGGCGAAGCCTAAAAAGCCGAGTAAGGGGCCCAGTTTTGCCCTGTGACCTAATTTGACCAAGATACATTTCCGTGCAAAATGAGCCAACATACGCGGTTGAGTGCAAAATTGACAGAGACCACAAGCGTATGTGACAATTGAATGGAATTCATCAGTGGTTAAGTAATTGATTCCGCAAAAATGATATGTATTGGAAGTGTTTCTTTTTTTTGTTTTCAAACTAGCTTATCAACCATCCAAAGACCTCTTCAATATCACTGTTGTTGGAAATGCACTTTGAAGAAATTTTTAATATTTTTTCTGGTTGGTATCACTGATTGTGAAATTACCGGTATTGAAGCATATCATATGGTCGATTTAACACTTAATATTGAATTTGTGATTTTTCCGAAAATACATTCCTCGTAAAGTGGTCCATTGAAGAATGTTACCATTCAATAGAAGAAAAAGCGAAATGCAGACAAGTATATCCCACACAACTGTTTTTTCCCCGGAAAATTTAATTTCAATCCCCCCCCCCTTTATTTACACTGCTTGAATTTTTATCTTTACAAAACTTTACTGCAGAAGTAAAGAAGCTTAAAGGTTTTAAAAAAATTCAAGGTTACCTTTACCTAAATTTTAATTTAATTAAAGAAGTAAAGGTTATCTTTAAGTACTTTTACATTAACTTAAATCTTTAAAGATCGCCTTTGCATTTTCTTTACTTAAAACAAATGATGAAAGGTCACCTTTTTTCTTTACTTTGCATAAAACATAAACTTTATGCTCCCTTACTTCTAACAAAAGTCTCAAAGGTAACCATTCTTGCTTTTAGTATATACGGTTGAACTTTAATTGGTATTTAAACTTTTCTGTATATAAGTAATAATAATTATTATATATAAAACTACTGAAAGATAATTTAAGTAAAGTTTAAATAATGATAACCTTGTTTGTTTGTTTGTTTGTTTGTTTTTAACCTTTAAGTTAATTGACTTCTGCAGTAGTTTTGAAGATGAACAAATGTGATGGCATGTTTTGACAGACGTGCAAATTGTCCATACATGATAATATCTTTCCAGGCTGGATTTCATAATATGAAAATGAAATGCATACATGCTATCCATATTTAATTGTTTTGTCCATCTTGTTTGGCCTATTTTTTTTTTTTAATCAGTACATTTAATCCAAGTTTATTTAAGAATGAATTTTTTTTATGAAGGATAACCCATGATTTTCAAGCAATTGTAAAGATAAGATTAGAAAAAAAAATAAGTTCCCTCTATATTTTTTTTTTACAATCGACAAAACTTTAAAAACACCTTCACAAGATTGAAACTTTTATTTACAAAATAAAATTTTAATCTAAAAAATTCAAATACTATCTTGTACATTATGAATACAATGGTAATAAATATGTATAAACTCTCGCATAATAACAAAGTTTTGCTACATAAATAATTACAAAATATAAAAATTATTATATTTGAAAAATTATATTCTGCTACTTTAATTTATCATGGCCCTTGCTGAATTGTGTTTACTTAACAAAAATTTTTAATGTTGTGCATAAACTGAAGTGTCATGTTTGTAAATATGTAGTCTTATGTGTCCGGCTTCACACGTGCTGTATGTGCCCGACTTCACACGTTTTTGTTGTGTATGGACTGAAGTGTTCAATGTGTGTTTGTAAATATGTACTCTCATGTGTCCGGGTTCACACGTGCTGTATGTGCCCGACTTCACAAGTTTTTGTCGTGTATGGACTGAAGTGTTCAATGTGCGTTTGTAAATATGTAATCTTATGTGTCCGGCTTCACACGTGCTGTATGTGCCCGACTTCACAAGTTTTTGTTGTGTATGGACTGAAATGATCAATGTGTGTTTGTAAATATGTAGTCTTATGTGTCCGGCTTCACACGTGCTGTATGTGCCCGACTTAACAAGTTTTTGTTGTGTATGGACTGAAATGATCAATGTGTGTTTGTAAACATGTAGACTTATGTGTCCGGCTTCACACGTGCTGTATGTGCCCGACTTCACAAGTTTTTGTTGTGTATGGACTGAAATGATCAAGTTGGGTTTGTAAATATGTAGTCTTATGTGTCTGGCTTCTGTTTAACTTTCTGGCGGCCACCAGATCTTTATCTGGCGGCCGCCAAATAATTTTCTGGCGGCCGCCAAATAATTAATTGGCGGCCGCCAGATAAGTTATCTGGCGGCCGCCAGAAAATTATTAAGCGGCCGCCAGTTAAGCTTCTGGCGGCCGCCAGTTATTTATGTGGCGGCCGCCAGATAAAATATTTTTTCTATCTGGCACCAACCGGCTTCCGTAAGAACGTCATCAACTCATCAGTGACTAACAATTTAAAGGGGAAAAAAAGACCTAAATCTACCATTAATAATCTCTTAATTTATATATATATATATACAGTCCCTGAAACGTTCTACTTTCCCACTTGAACGGTGAGCGAACGCTGAACGAACGCAGAGCGAACGGTGAGTGAACGATGTGTGAACGCTGAACGCAACTTGGTGAACGATGTGTGAACGGTGAGCGAACGCAGAACGCGAACGGAGCGCAAACGCGAACGCAAAGTGAACGGTGAACGAACGGTGAACGCAAGATGAACGATATATTCGGAATGCCTCTGATCTTTTCCTTGCATTGAAACTATTTTATTGCCTGACGCCACGTGCGTCAGGCAGTATAAGGATTAATATTTCAGGGATCCGAAACTAAGCGATCACTCTTAATGAACTAGATTTTGTGCAAGCTGATTTACATCGGAATTTGTTACCTGCATTTAAACAAATACAGTTTGCAGAAGAAAGAATCATATAACTGATGCAAAATAATGATGTGTTTAATTCCTTCAATTTTTTTGCATGTACAAGTTTATTCTTTGCGATTCTTTGTACGAACATGTCCGTGTAACACTTTTTCTGCGTTTCTAAACTACTGGATCAGTCCATTTGTCTTCTACGAAAGGGGTGACACAATCATTTCGCGCCAAGTGTCACATGTAAATTATCTTCGCGCCTTTTTCTTGGGTTGTTCTATTGAATGGGTGTGAAAACTTCTATGGAAATAAATAAAGTTTATTCTTTTAACATGATTCTTAAGCTCCAGATTTTTTTATTAACAGTAAATTTTATCTCATTTTTTAAAGAGAACACATTGTATATGGACAGGCAACACTAAAGCAATGGATTTGCTGATTATTCTTACTGTTTATTCCATAAGTGGACTAGTCTAATCATAAACAAACTCCCTCCACCCAGTAAATGGGACATCTTCTTGACTCTTCTTGATTCTGTTTTCCACCTAGCCTTTCTTTCAACATTACATTTATTAATAATGTTAGTTACAAGGTACGTTTTTTTTTTTTTAAAAAGCTTGGAAAGTCAGCGAGTAGCATATTATTTCATGCTTTGTGATGAACAAGGGTTTCCTTTTAATACAGTGACAAGAGTGTAGGTCAGTACCCGTAGAGGAATGGGCTTCACTCCCGTAAGGTTCTAAGTAAAGAATCGGCAAAGGTTTTCAATTCATAAAAAGCACGTTATTTTAATTATGAGAAAGGTCCTGAAATCGATTGAAAAGAAAAACTAACAATTTCAAAACTGTAAATAAAGATGTATTTTAAGCTCATTTATAATACATGTACTTTTATATGGTAAGACCATCATCGCGTGAGTTTTGTCCGGGGGGAGGGGGGGGGGGGTATTATTAGCATCTTGTTTTGCGTTAGGTATAAAGTGTACAGGTTATTTACTTTGATTTCTAGAGTAGCATCGAAGCATTTTTGTCTCAAACACTTCAAGACAACTTTCCCAGATAAAACTGTTCATAATTTACTTCGTCGTCGAGAACGACGGAAAACAGACCAGTCTATAAATAGAGGCCGTCTCATCAATCTATCACTGACCACGAAGAAGTGCGCCCTCTAGTAAGAGAGTACATGTAATATGAATTTCTTTTAAATAAATTTCCCAGAATTATCAGTGGCGGATCCAGGAATTTCATGACGGGAGGGCGCAGTAGAAGGCAGGGGGTCTGGGGGCTGTATTGAAACCCCAGTGGGTCCAGAGCAAAGCCTTGATGGGGGTTCGGGGGCGAACCCCCGGAAGCTGACGAATTCTTACAAATAAGAGGTGTTTTTTCCTTGATTTTAGGATAATTAACATATAAGTTCTACATACAAAAAATTCAAACGGGGGGGGGGGGGGGGGGGGGGGCACACGCTAGCGCACTTGCAGTTTCATCCCAACGTAACTAGTCAGCCCGTGGGCTAACTAATAAATGACCAAATAGTGGCATGTCTTAGATATTCGTTAATCTGTAGTATTTGGTTATGAAATTTGAGAAAGTCAATTGTACATTTTGTACAGTGATGTATTGCAACTATGTCGCTCCTTGATGACGGAAACGTTTAGCACCTCTCCTGCATATACGTTCCATAGATATTGATTGATTAGTCAGGCAAGCTTTTTGAAAAGCTATTACTTGTTGTTCTATAATGTCAGGTGCCAAAAAAAATAATAAATCAATAAATCAATAATAAATAAGTAAACCAATAAATGAATGAATAAATAAGTCAATAAAATAAAATCTCCAAAATTGTCCTGAGAAAAACGATGCATGCACATTAAGTTTTTAATCACACGATTTTTATCACATTAAAACATTGCAATTGTTGCCGAACGCTGAAGTATAAGAGATATTTTTATTAGTTGGAAAATAAAAATGTTTATTCTTATTTGATAACAAATCAGAGAAAACTTCTGACTTATAGAATGAATTAAAGTGGCTGTAACATCCATTCATATCTCTCCGTGTTAAGGCGATTTCGTGTAAAGTAATGAAAAAAAATATATTTACGAAGGTCTGTGGACGTCTTGCATTTATACGCTCGTATTTTAAATTTTTAATACAATAATATATTATGTGTCATTTCTGTTTTTCATGATGATTTATTCAGGCCCGTAGGAAGCAAATTCGGTTTGGGGGGGGGGGGGGAGGGGGGCAAAGCCATACATTTTCAGTTGATAGTTGAGGGGACACTACCAAAAATTTCCTGACAAGCAAAAAGAAAAAAAAAAGGTCATCAGACTTTTTATTGCGGGGCCACAAGCATATATAGTATCTATGTTTACTATAGTAATCTACATATCGGCAAAATTATTGGGGAGGGGGGTCACGGCCTCCCTTGCCCCCCCCCCCCCCCCCGGTTCCTACGGCCATGTTTATTGAGCAGACTTCTACATTTATCTGTAGAAGGCCGTGATTATACTCGGACAAGATAATACAAAGATACATATTCATATTATTTGTTATAAATTCAATTTTCAGAACTTGATATTCAAGTAATATGCTGTTATAGTTTTTATTAAACAGACAAATGAGAGAGAGAGAGAGAGAGAGAGATTCCGTTTTAGCCCCCCCCCCCCCATTTCAGGCTTCACTAAATGTTTGTACCTATATCAAACAAAAACTCTAAACTCTAAATATATCAGACAGTGAAAGTAACTTTTTTTTTTATCAACAAATCATATCCATTTGTTTGACAGTCATACTCGTTTTTTATTTTCCTGCTTCAAGTTCACACGAAGTCCACGTGCTTCTCCTGTCAATCAAAATCATTCGACACTGTGCAGGAGTGAAAGTTTCGTCACATCGAAGACGAAGTGCGAGTATTTCCAACAAGTTATAACATTTATTTTTATCATTTCTAGATTTGATTCCAACATTTGAATAATAATTGAGTAAAATACATTTGGCATTAACACTTGAATTTGAAACATACTCTCTGCCAATTCCAAATACCACCGCCGACATGTGTACATTTTGAACTACTATTGCTTTGTGACTTTTTTAGATGCATGTTTGTTTTGAGACTGAAATTTTTGTTCAAAAAAAAGACTTTAACTTTTTTTTTTAAAATGTTAATTAAAATATTCTGGAAATAGAATACTGACTAAGTAATCGATTTAGGGGGAAAGGGGGGGGGGTATTAATCATATCGAATGGCAAACATATAAAGTTACGGTGAAGAAAGATTTTTTTTTCTCTATAACTATAGACTTTACATATTATAGTAGAGAAAATTCTGTAGTGCATTACATTTTAAATAAATATTTCCTTTAACCACACTATCAATTTAATTCGCTCCAAAGATAATAAATTAACACGATATCCGCAGTACTATGTATAACTCTCAGAACTAGTTCTATCATATTTTCTGTAGTAATTGAATAAAAAAGTGTCAGAAATAAATAATTTCGTAATTTTGCTGCGTAATTATTTGACTTGAATAATTATATCTCCATTAACGATTTGTCGTCTTTAACAAAACAACAAAATGTTGCAGTGCTTGAAGTATTTGCACATTGCCCTTAGTTAAATTTAATATTTCAGCATCGTTCTACATAGGTACAGAATGTGCTTATAACAACATTTATTTTCCAGAGTAATTTAATTAATAACCTAACAGCTAAGTTAGAATAATAAAAATATATATCGTAGATATTTTTTCCCATGAAATAATGATTTTTCAAACACGATATGCTAGTTATTAAATTAAAAAAACCTGTAACTCCTAACCTACAAAAAGATAAGTCCTTTCACTTCAGAGTTCCGAATGACAATGAAAACTGAACGATAGGTGAACGCTGAACGCAAGGTGAACGCAAAGTGAACGGAACGAAGAGCGAACGCTGAACGCTTTGTGAACGGTGAACGCGAGCGCACGGTGAACGGTGAACGCAAAACTGTGAACGGAGAGCGAACGGTGAACGCACGGTGAACGAACGGTGAACGCACGCTGAACGAACGGAAAAATGGGAAAGTAGAACGTTTCAGGGACTGTATATATATATATATATATATATATATATATATATATATATATATATATATATATATATATATTTTTACATGTATATACATATATTTCAAGAAAGTCACTGGAATACATTTATACAAATCACTGGAATGTATTTAAAGTGAATGTATATTAAGAATATAGTATGCTGAGGTAAATGTTAAAGAAAGTTTTGTGTAGATTATATTGTAATACAAAACTTATTAAATTTGTTTCATTTCATACAACTTAACTTCAAATCTATAAGTATAAAAGCAATCATTAATAAACGCATATGTTTTGACAAATGATTTAAGAAAAAAAACTCTTAGCTATTTTAAGGAAAGCCAACTGACATTACTAATATACTCAAAGCATGGTAATGAAATATCAATCACAGGAAAACAGAAATAATGCATGTTAAGTCTGAAAAAACACAAGCACAACAATCAAATCTGAACCTCACATGAACAAATAAACAATCACCGGAGTATAAATACGCTTTGATAAATCTAAAAAAAACTATGAGTGCAGACTTTCAATTAGCAATTAATATTACTGGTATACTCGAGAAAAAAATTATAATGTATATAAACATTTATAAACTTAATCTTAAGGGAGCTTTCCGCTGTCTTGGAGATCTTCTTAATTACTGAGGTACATTTTGTGGAGTGTGTAAAGAGGGTTGTCTATGAGGTTGAGGCCGTGGATGACGTTGAGGCTGTGGGCGGGGTTGAGGTCCTGGGTGGTGTTGCTGTTGATTTGGTTTAAGAAGAGGAGGATTTTGTCGATTCTGTTGGTGTGGAAAAATTGCCCGAGAATTCTTTGGTATATTAGAAGAAGGATCAAAACACACTGAGTATATACAATAAATACTCTTAGCAATCTTTCGAGGGTCCATTCACATTTTGCCAGAACATCTACAATGAAAAAAAATGAGGTGCACATATATTTAAAGTTCTGATTGAAATGCTCGGTCAAAATCAATGTTTTCAGTAGCATAAGGGCAGATATTGCTTGCAAAGTCTCTCAAGGAATGTTTTCTTCTGTAGATGGCATATGAGGATATTATTAGAAGAACGACTGAAATATAAATAAAGTACCAAATTAAGCAGAATGATCTTTAGGAAGCTCTTGAAGAGGCAAGTCATGCAGATGGAATTGTCTTCTAAATTTTCTTACACCGTAAGTAATTAAGATGAAGGGGATGATCAGAAGGACTGAAAATTAAAATAGAAGTAAAGAAAATTATTTTATCTCAATGGTAGAGCAAACAAGAAAAACAAAACAAAACAAAACAAAAAAAGCTACCTATTACAGCTGTGAGAACATAAACAGTTATCTCCCAGGGCTCATCATCAAGAGAGGGTCTTCGGGCAGTGGTCGATGTAGAGGTTACAGTGACAGTTGTAGGCATTGCAGTAGCAGTTGAAGGTGTTACAGTGGCGACCGTAGGGTTTACAGTAATGGTTGATGTAGCTGGAGATGGATTCATAGTGATGGTCACAGTTGACGGTGTTGCTTTAATTGTTTTGAAATCCACCATCTTAATATAAAAGTGAAATAGTTATGAACAATTACAATGTTGAATCATACTTGTTCTGATGTGTAACCAAACGACTTGTATGATATTAGACTGGGTTGGCTAGAATGGGTCAAAGTACAATAGATAAAATTTGGTAACACCATGTTTCTATTTTTCCGATTTCTAAAAATCTGACTTGCACATCTTATTCTGTTGACAAACACGGCAATATGCAGCGGTGCAATAATGTTCCTACAGGGAATATCCCCATTCAAAACTTTTATCTTGGCTAAATTTCCTGCGAACTCATTAGGGACGAAAAGAGTAGCGGCGTTTGTCAACTTTGTTATGATGAGGATTTCCTCTTTAATTCTTCCATTTACAATGTAAGGACCCGCTCCTATCCATGTGCATTTCAAAATGATCCCTCGATCACTTTCACACTCATTCCCATTAATCGCGATGGAAATTGCTCCACTGAACAGAGTTACAAACCACAACATATACATCGTTCCATCGTCGCAAGCCACGGGTTTTGTGTCCATTCTATTTCCACAAACCCGTGGCTGTCTCCTACATATTTCTCTCGTTCTCATGAATATAAATAACATAAATTAACCAATGGAATAACATCTGACGCTTCAAGTCAGAACCAATGAAAATGACCAGTCTTTCTTGTATTTGGATGTAACCATAACCACGAGCTGTAAATCAACTTCGGTTCGAATTTCCTTTCTTAACGAGTAACGCTATTCAGCGTTCTCACACAACGTCTACATTCGAAACCCTGTATTTTAATGTAAAACCTTGTAAGTATTTTAGAATATACGTTACTCACCTCTGTTCTTCAGGATCTATCGTATTGGTTTTCAATAAATCTGCCATGCATAGCAAACATGATTTCATTATGGGCGCCGCCATTTAAGTGTACCAAAAATTGCTACAGAGTGATTTCATTGGTCAAGGTAAATCTGGCGTCACTTAATAAATATTCAATGATTCTGTCGCGAGAACGAGAGAATTTGGTAGGAGGCAGTCACGGGTTTGTGGAAATAGAATGGCACAAAACCCGTGGCTTGCGACGATGACATCATTCCCGCCATTGCGTCGATCCAGTTGATAATGTAAAGTAACTCGTACATGAAACTATTCGAATTCTATATATTCGATGTATACATAAAACACCCCGTCTAATATAAGACGTACAAGAAGATTTCACAATTTTAATTTGTAATTTAAGCCATTCTGATTTTAAAGGTTATCATCTATAACAGCTGAATAAAGTGTAACATCACCTGTTTAAGAAGTTACGCAGAGAGAGATAAAAAGCAATACACAGAGAGAGAGAGACTAACATTAATTTTGAGTTCAGAAATTGCAGGTGGTGTTGTGACCGGGTTAATTTTTTTTTGGAATGATAAATACATAAATTAATTCCCCATTAATAGGTACTAAACATCCCGAAGGAAACGGATTTTCATCCGCTTTCTTCCCCCAGTCCTCCACCTCATTTTCGTTTTGCGCCATTATTCTGAATAAAATTTATGCAACAATGTTGGTAACTTTGCTCTGGTTTATATAGCACCACCATAGTCCTTACAATCTCAGCATGCAAATAACAGCAGCTCTTAATCAATCTGAACATTTCTATTTCCGTGTGAAAAATGGATGTCTTAATCTCTACATATAGACAAAAGGAACTCTCTAACCAGTAAAGAGGGCATTTCCTTAAAATTATGCTACAGAGTCTGATTACAAGCTTAAAACAGCTAGCGAAGCAGTTTGGAAGAGAAAAGAGGGTTGTTGTGAAATACCACGGTGATTTTAAGTACTTACACATTTACGACCATAGAAAGGAGGCAAAATATCCAGGCATAACGCTTGGATGTGATGAATTTCGAGAACTGAGTAAAATCATCAAGTTCATGGACATGGCAGACAATTTTTTTAAGAGAAAGGTAAATATAAACTAATTGTCATTATGAAACTATTTCAATAACGACTTCTGTTTAGTGTTTGTTGTTGAAGAATTAAGTTAAAATATTAGATTTTTAAAAAATGTCATTAAAATTTCATAACAGTTCATTCGTATTTCTTTTCAGCCTCTTCCTTCTGATGTGTTTAAGAAGAGAGCGGGTGAAATGGATTTAGAGTATCAGGAGGCATTTTCATTTACACCAACTCCTTCTCAAGGCAACACCCCTCTACAGCTACTAGAGCTTCGCGAAGAAGAGGAACATGAGGAACGGGAAAGCCGGGAACAGGAACATCAGATACGGGAACGCCAGGAACAGGAACATCGGGTACGGCACGTCAGGAACGGGAAAGCCAAGAACGGGAACGTCAGGAACTGGAAAGCCAGGAACGGGAAGAAAGGGAACGCATAGAACACGGGGAACATCAGGAACAAGATCTTACTGATATTAATGATTTTTTAAAGGCAATTTAGGAGGGGAAGCTTGCATTCCCTATATTTCCTGAAGCCTTACCTCTCACCCCCTCAGCACCTGATACCTCTGCATCAGAAGCCATTACGCTCACCCCCTCAGCATCCAATACCTCTGCACCTGAAGCCATTACGCTCACCCCCTCAGCACCTGAAGCCATTGCTCTCACCCCCTCAGCACCTGAAGCCATTGCTCTCATCCAGAGAGAGATGGAGTGACAAACGGCAGGCTTTTCGACATCCTGTCCAGCTCTTCATCTTCATCCAAAACCACAGCATCAGAGAAGTCTTTGAAAAGCCCTGACATCTCAGTGCACGCTGGAGAGACCGCTGGTGACAAAGAATATCAAGTGCCCGACATAAACGTGTATTAAAAGCCAGCTGATTGCACGTTGTTACATATGAATATAATTAACTAAAAATTCAGAAAGGTGTGTGTGATAAATGTAATTAATAATTTGAAATTGGATTTTGCTTATGATTGATTATTGTTTTAGGCCGAGTCGGCAATATTTCAGCCATATTTCGGCGGTATGAATTTAAATACTGAGGAGGGGTTTTGAAGTTTTATGGTTTCTCTGCGGCCCCCAGTGAGTCTAATCCTTTTCCAGAGAAACAATCTTTAGCGTGCCAAGGGGGTTGCAATCCTTGACACAGGTCACCATTTAACGTCCCATTCGACAAACTTGTTTGGTGCTTACAGACATGTTTCTGCTGCTCTCTATCAGCTTGAGGACTTTTAACTGAAGTCGGGGACAGATGGCGAAAACAAAATGGATAAACTGACCCATAAAAGCAAAGTAAATATTTCAACTAATTTTTGTTGAAAAAATTTCATTGTTTAATGTTTTGGGTTCTTTAGTCGGGTTTTTTTTTTCTTTGGCATTTCTAATTTTTTTAAATTATATTTTTATGCCCCCTTTGAAGAAGGGAGGACATATTGCTTTGCTGCTGTCTGTCGGTCGGTCTACCGACAGTTTCCGTTCATTTTCTTCGCAGATGTTACACATACTGAAATGAAATTCGATAATCAGATTTATCATAAGAATATCTAGGTCAAGTTTTGTTTTGGGTACGATCAAGCAATTTTTGCCAGAGTTGTGCCCCTTGGACTTTTGCAAATTCCAATTATTTGGAAGACTCCAGCCTTTCAAAGAAAACTGGGGGAGTGTAGTATCTGTGCGACTGTCCCGTGGTACGACCTACTGTCTGTATTACGTCAGACGGCGGGATAGTCGCACGGGGCTCTTCTACACATGGATGCCGAGCAGACAGGACGTGTCTGGGACAGCAGTGGAGCAGGGAGTCAGTCCGGGCCAGAACCTACGGAGAAGTAGTGTATCTGTATACAGTTTTAATAAATACTTGTAAAGAACCCCGAAAAGAGGTTATATTCTTTCTTCGTACATTAAGAAGTATAAGGATATATCTTTAAAAAGAACAGAGAAGAAATGCAGCACGTTGTTTGAAGTCACACCACGTGCGCTTAGTAATGGCCATCTGCCCTTGAACTTGACCAAAAAAACTATGAGTTTTCAAATTTTCCAATTCACCATTAGTAGCAGCTGCTTAAAGATATCTTTCAAATTCCAAGTAGATAATGAAGAACATGAAGTACGTTTTGGTTTAATGTTGATTTCATCTCCAATAGCCCTTCACCCACTACATGATACTAACTTATCAGGACTGGCAGCCAAAAAGAGAGACAACGATGTTGAAAATTCCCACAATCCTTAAATGTTGCATTGATATGTTTATCTCTTTATAAATTGCATTAGATAGACTTTGCAAATGACTAGCCTTAACCCCAATGACACAATTGAACTCTTGTCCACTTCTAGCTTTTTCCTTAATGAATTCATGCGTGTATGAATGGCATTCAAATTTGATGCAGTAATCAGGCCTTTCTCAATTTGTGCCAAAAAGTGTTACTACTATTTCCTACAGTCTTTTCTTGCAAATATTTCACTTCGTTTTCAGTTAAGAGTTCGTTGATGCTCAACAAATCTTCTAATGTCTGATTGTCTCAAGTATGGTGTCGAGATATGATTGATTGTATATTGTTTAACGTTCCATTCGAGAATTTTTCACTCATATAGACATCACTATATACCTGTAAAGGGCATCAAAATTTGACCTTTACTCAGCACTCAGGGGCATTGAGCAGTGAGGGATCTTTATCATGCCAACGCCTGCCGTGACACATGGCCTCTGTTTTTAAGGTCTGATCCGAAGGACCCGCAACTTGTACTTCAAAGTGCCGAGCGCATGGCGAAGGAACAGGTGCTACCTTTTTTATTGACAGGTCAGTCGCGGCCGAGATTCGAACTTAAGACCTCCGGAGCACGGAGCCAGCGCTCTACCGACTGAGCTACCGTGTCGGTACGTATCGAGATAGGAACTTTCTATTTCAGCAAAATTTCTGCTAAACCTACAAGATACATAAAGAATACTGAATACAAACTCCAAATAATTGTATATATATATATTAATAATATCTTAACAATTTTCCAACTAATAACGAGTTTTCATGCATTAAATGTATAAAAAAGGCCAGTTAAATTTTTACCTGTGGATTTTTTTTTCTACGTTGATGAAAATTTTCCTCGGTATGAAGAGTTCTGGTTCCTTGTCATATTTTAAGTATTTTATTTTTAGTTTTTTGTAAAATATAAAACCTTTGAATCTTTCTTTTGCACTTTTTTAAATGGACAGGTAAAAAGAGTATAATGTGTTTGAAAGAGTTGCCATCTTTTAAATTAAAGATTTTTTGCAACTAATCCTCAGGCACACACTTGACCTTTTCCTCTAATTGTCTAGCTGTATATAATTTTATCGTGATGTCAATAGTTTCGTACAATCTGATTAAAGTCGGATCCTTGTTGCTCTTTTTTTTAACGTTATGTCGCTTTCGAGGATCTGAAGAAGCCCCATAGAGGGTCATCTCCATGTGACCTTAATATAATCAAGTCAAATGACCGCTTGCGTTACTCTTTAAAAACTTCGGAATTCTAATTTGAATCAAACAAAAAAATCAAATTAACCTCATTGTAGTCCCCAGTCTATCTCTCTAGATCTGCCAACGACTAAAAAAAGTCATGCTGTAAAAGGTCAGGCCAGAATATATCATCCTTATTCCAACGAATCCACGATTTGATGTCTTTATTCGTAAGGATTATGTCTTTCCAGTAGGAGTAAGGTGTGCTGTCCAAACCACATAGATGTCGACAATTCACAAAAGAGGCCGTAGAGGAAATAACTCTATTAGGTAAGGGAGTCACCTTAAGTCGGATAAATATAAGCTTTTGTTGGAAAGTTCAAGGAATTTTGTGTTGGGTAACCTACTAAAACGAAAATGAGTTGAATAATAGTAATTAATAGAGGGTTTTGGGTCTTCACATTCTGATTTTTAACGACACTTAATATGTCTTGTAGTTATAATAATAGCTTATAAACGGGCGGCATGCCGAAGAATCGAAAAAAGTGACTTGGAATCATCAAAGTTTGTCAATTGAAACATTCAGGCTTTACCTAAATATATATTTAGAGGATCCAAATAGAAGAGACAGGTTGTACAATTTATCAGAAGAGCGATTCAAGGCGTTTGGGCCTCTTGGTAATTGAATTTCCGAAAGTGCATCTTTTTCATGGTCATCATCAGAGGTTGATCCAACATCATCAGTTTCATCTTCCTCACTAACTTCAGTTTTTAAATAACTGATTTTTTAATCGATTTTTCAAATGATGGGTAGATAGATGTCGTAGTAGTGTGTTTTTGACGTTATGAATAGCCTATATAGATACAGGGAGTTTTTAAAATAATTTTGTAGCAGTTAATAGTAATGAGGATGAATTTGAGGAATTCAGTGTAAATGACATTCTGTTGGATAATCCTATTGTAACTTTAGAAAACCTCACTGACGCAGACAATTCGGGACTGTGAGCCTCCCAAGTTGAGCTTCGCACTCACGAGACAAACAATCAAAAGAAGGCTTCATCTGTTTGTGAAGAAGTGCAACCAATCACGTGTTTTTTTCTTCTTTTGTGCTGATTTGGTTACCTTCTGATTTGGCAAACCAGACCCTGATATAAAAAGTAGGGTTGATGTCATGGCGTTTTGATATTATGTTGTCGATTTTCAAAGTACTTGAAAGTTCCCCTTCTGGCCAGTCCTCTTCACGTTCAACAACAGATTTTTTGTGATGCCAGTAGGCCATTTTTTTTTTTTCAATTGACGCAAAAGGCGATTCTTTAATTTCTTTGGAAATCAAACTCCATTTATTGTGGTTAAAGTTTCAACCCCCCTGAAAGACCTTCCAGGATCACTCTTAAAGTAGCCCAGTGGGTACAGTTTTGATCATTCGGTGAACAAATGCTTCCATGTTTCCTGTTATGGAAGGTTTAGAAAACAACTCATACAGTGAAAATTTCCTTATTTTGTTGCCAATTTCTAGCATCTGACTGTGTCGGTTGATGGTATTTGTTATTAGCTGACCACCACCATCCCTGCTATTTTCCTTGTATTGCATATTTAAGTGTTCACAATGAGGATCTTTTGGGATGTTTTACCCTCTCCACCGGTTACATTTACGGTGCGTTTCCATATGAGATGATGTAGTTGTTCTGATGATTAATAAGAAAAGGAATATAAATTCCAGCTTGGTTAGCTTGCTAGAGCTTACTTATATATTTATATATATCTGCAACAGATGTCCCTTCAGAGAGTTTTTCTACAGCTGGTGATATATTAAGCGCAAAGAGGGCACGTCTAAAGCCGAAGGAAGTTGACAATTTAATTTTGTTTTTAAAAAAAAACTGCCCTTATCTGCTCTTTTAAAAGTCAATACTTGGAATCTAACTGATATTTACTTTTAAGCTAAATCAGTCAATCAATTTTTGTTTATTGACAAACCAAAAAGGAAAGTTTGTATCCGAGTTTGAAAAATTTATCAAAATTATTATTCTATTTGCTTATTTGTTGTGTGCAGTTGATTCTTATATGAATATAAACACATGTAATACATTATGAAATGATGAATTTTTCCTTTATTTACAAGAACAATGAAAAAATTCAGGAGTTATTCCTTATAAGTAAAACATATATTGTGGCCCAAAAAATAACGATATTATTATTGGCGATACCCACCCCTAGCAAAAATGTGACTTGGGCATCAAATGGGTCGATTGCCCAGAAATGATCTCTGAAATTAAAGACGTGTGGAAAGATATGGACTTGAAACTGTAATATTTTGAATCAAACATACTTTAATTATTATTTTTAGATAATAACAAAAAGCAGAAAGGGTTTAAGTTTTTCCGAGGAGGATCTGGTCGCTGCTTAATGTGCTCTGTTGGTACGTCTGACTGGCGTTTTTAAGGCGTTGCCAAAGTTCAAGATGTCCAAAACTATGTGAAGTATAAGGTTAAAACTTTTACAGTTTATAAATATATCATTGATTAAAAGAAAGTATTACTTGAAAACAAATATTTAGATAAAAATATTTTTTGAGAAAAAAAAATTCAAAAAAATTGCATATTTAAATAAAAAAAATGCATCTGCTTAATTCTGTACTTTTAGTGAAAACCATCATTGCAGAAATAATATATGTTTATCAATGAAGAGCAAGTTGGACGTGAATGGTCCCTGAAAGGCTGTTATTGAAAGCATTACATGTACAAAGGCGAGACCACTATAAAATCCGCCATTCGCAATGTACTTAGGGTTTCAAATCTTAACTATTGGACAAAATAAACAGGGAAAACAACTTAATTTCCAGAGGCAGAGTCCAACTTGCCCTTCATTGATTGTTTCTGCAATGATGGCTTTCACTAAAAGTACAGAATTAATTAGGTATATTTTTTAAATATATATGCCTTTTTTGTATTTGATATCAAGTGATACTTTCTATCCGTTAATCAATGATACATTTATAAACTGTAAAAGTTTTAACTTTATAAACCACATAGTTTTGGAGCTATTGCAAAACATAAATTTTTGGACATGTTGACCTTTGGCAAAACCTTAATGCTAATTGTTGGGTAATTCTTTACACACTGAATTGTTAACGGATTTTTCTGTTATTTCCCGATCGTTGCGGGGAGCGCACTGCGGGTGTGACCGGTCAGCAGAGGATGCTCGCTTCTCCATAGCACATGATCTTTTAGAAGTCCGTGTTTGCTCTGCTCCTGATTTGTATTGTTCAATGGGTTTTTGTTGTTTAGTCGGCGATACGTCTGTAAGAAGAGCAGCCTTTAAAAGCAATGTCCTCCACACTACCTTGTGCGGCAGATATTAAAACGAGTCCCTCTATCAGGAAAGATGGTCAGGTGTTAAGCCAAAGTTTTCTCTTGAAGACGAAACGAAGCTTATTGAGTATGCACAAGACAGTGCAAACAAGGGAATTGAGTTTTATAAAGCAAACTTTTTTCGCTTCCCTGCGGACTTGGCCAAGAAAAGTGGTACGCCCTTCAGAGAAATGGTGGAGGTTGTTGAAGAGCATCGTCGCAAGCCACGGGTTTTGTGTCCATTCTATTTCCACAAACCCGTGGCTGTCTCCTACAAATTTCTAACGTTCTCATGAATATTAATAACATACATTCAACCAATGGAATAGCATCTGACGCTTTAAGTCAGA
Source organism: Saccostrea echinata (assembly GCF_033153115.1). NCBI lineage: Eukaryota > Metazoa > Mollusca > Bivalvia > Ostreida > Ostreidae > Saccostrea > Saccostrea echinata. Next base: position 10,288,885 of record NW_026889785.1, read on the forward strand.
ACCAATGAAATTGGTCAGTCTATCTTGTATTTGGATGTAACCATAACCACGAGCTGTACATCAACTTCGGTTCGAATTTCCTTTCTTAACGAATAACGCTATTTAGCGTTCTCACACAACGTCTACATTCGAAACCCCGTATTTTAATGTAAAACCTTGTAAGTATTTTAGAAGCCACCCCATAATCTTCCAAATGAAAAAAAAGAAAAGTAAGCATTGGAAGTGTGGGGCGAACCCCTGTAGTACAATCTTAACAATCCAAAGCAAGCAGAGATGCCACCTCCACCGGCAGAAAGCATGACAATCCGCGGGCTTTTCGACATCTCGTCCAGCTCTTCATCTTCGTCCAAAAGCACGGCAACAAAACCTGACATCTCGGTGCACGCTGGAGAGACAGCTGGTGACAAGGAATATTAAGTGCCCGACATCCCAGCTGCGGAATATTGCCCGACTGATAAGATTGATTGATTGTATGTTGTTTTACCTCCCATTCGAGAATTTTTCACTCATATAGAGACGTCACCATATACCGGTGAAGGGCTTCAAATTTTGACCTTTACTCGTCACTCAGGGCCATTCAACAGTGAGGGATCTTTAACGTGCCAACGCCTGCCGTGACACAGGGCCTCGGTTTTTAAGGTCTCATCCGAAGGACCCGCAACTTTCACTTCAAAGTGCCGAGCGCATGGCGAAGGAACAGTTGCTACCCATTTTTTATCGACTAACCCTTCGAACTCACGACCTCCCGATCACGGAGCGAGCGCTCTACTGACTGAGCTACCGTGAACGGTACCGACTGATAAGAGGGAAATAATAATAAAGGGGTTAGAATTTCAGCTGAAGAAAAGGGTCATTTTAAATGCAGGAGGACGGTTATTCGAGAGCAGTAAACAAACATTACATATCCGCAATGATTTCTACAACCTGTGCTCACCGAATAATCAAACTAGATCAGAGATCAAAACATACTTTCTGAAGAGAAACTCCCGATATTTTGATTTCGTGTTGGACTACCTTAGATCCACAGACTACAACCAACAGTTACTCCCTACAGACAAATGTGTCTTCAGGCAGCTTCACGTTGAAGCTTTGGACAACGGACTTGTCGGTTTGCTTCACGTAGTTGAGCAAAGGGGAAAGATGTTCCCTTTGGACTGTGGGATGATTAACAGTTACTTCCCCATTTCTAAATGAACACATGATCTCAAGTTAAATTAAATGTGTGCATACATTGCTGTCATGATACTGTTGTTTGTGTAATGAAATTATCTCATTCAACAGGCGTCTCCATATCACTGAACAATTCTCGAGAGGGACGATAAACGACAAACTCATTCAACAGCAACATGCTCATCAAAAATGCAAATATGTCTAAAATAAAATGTTATAAAGTCATATATTTTGAGAGTATGTTATTGCAATATCTTTTCCCTTCAATACTTATATCATCGTAAAACTGTACATATTGATTTTATTACAATGACTGATTGATATTTATGCATTAATTAAATTATTACCCTTACCTATGACTTTTCTTGTTGTTGAGAGCTTCAGAGTCTGGGTATTGTATAAAATATACGGATCAGCAATCAAAACGATTGAATTGTTTTTACGTATTGGTAATTCATAGAACATTTGACTAACGCAAAGGACAAGGTATGGTAATGGCCGAATCTGGTCCCTTATTTGATTTGTTTGTTTGTATGTTGAGAATTTGTCTCATATGGAGACGCCACCGCTTGGCGGTGAAGAGATGCAAATTTTGAGCCTATATTCGACACTTTGGGCCGTTGAGCAGTGAGAGATCTTTTTCGTGATAGCACCAACTGCGTCTTGGGACCTCGGTTTATACGGTCTCATCCGAAGGTCCCGTCTCCACGTCCCACAGTGGGATTCGAACCCGCTACGTAAGGATCAACTCCTAACTCTGCGACTCTGGAGCAGAAGCTCATACCACAGCGCCACGCAGACGAAATGTACTTGTAAATACTGCAGATTCCTTTTTCTATCTGAGTACTTAATGTCGTGAAATGAATTGCAGATATCACAGCAAGAAAATATAAATTCACTAAGAGGTTTTAAATGTATTTTATCAATATAAAAATGATTGATTAGTGTTTAACACCGAGTCGGCAATATTTCAGCCATATTTCGGCGGAAGATTAAGTTTATCTGACTTGTTCTTGAAAGGATTTTGGTTTCTCTGGCGGCCCCCAGTGAGCCTACTCTTTTTTTTTAATCCAGAGACACGATATTTTACGTGCCAATGGGGTTGTAATCCTTGACAAGGGGCACCACTGAACGTCCCATTCGACGGACTAAAATTTAGAAGAATATGTAAACTGTTAAAAATAAATTGCTCCATATATTTCCCATCAAGATTTCTAAAGTTATTCAATTCTGTATTGAATAATGTCTTAACCTTTTAAAATGTAAGATGAACACAACAGTTGTTCTGCTTCTGCTTCTAAAATGTAAGATGAACACAACAGTTGTTCTTCCTCTTAAGGCTTCGAACAGCTCTTACAGTTTCCGTTATAAAATCCATTTATTAAAAATTCACAAACACGCACTGAAATCAAAAGAAAAATGAAAGTAGAAAATCAATTATTTCTTTCAAATATTGCATGAACAGCTCGGTGATCGGAGGGTCGTGAGTTCGAATCTCGGCCGCGACTGACCCAATTCGATAAAAAATGGGTAGGAACTGTTCCTTCGCCATGCGCTTGGCACTTTGTAGTGAAAGCTGCGGGTCCTTCGGATGAGACCTTAAAAACGGAGGCCCTGTGTCACCGCAGGCGTTAGCACGATAAAGATCCCTTACTGCTCTGAAGAAGCAAATTTGAAGCCCTTCACCGGTATATGGTGACGTCTCTATATGAGTGAAAAATTCCGAATGGAACGTAAAACATCATACAATCAATCAATCAGTTTACATCTGACTCAAGCATGAAACACTAAAGTTGTTTCATTTTTTTTTTATTAATGATGTTAAAAGTTTTTATTTTACAGTTATTTTGTGAAAGTTTTTTTGTTGACCGTCAATTTCTAATTATAGACAGTGTTAAAGCTGAACACGACTCGTAAATAGGCATACGCCATTTTCGATATTATATCTACGATACATTAACACCAGGGTACACTCTTTGCATTCGTTACACCTGACTGCTTTATTGTCACGGGTATCGGCGTGGAATGGCGACCCGTGTTCGTGCTGGTTATCTTGCATTACCTTTGTTTACACTTTATTGTAGTTACGTGAATCTGTGTTTGTTTGTACACTGCACTCAACTGTACAACTATAACTGTAAGTTTCTTTTGTATCTTACTTTCCTGCATTAGACGAGGTATTACAGTTATTTTTGTCGCTACCTAGTGCTGTATAGCATACGTCCGTCTACACCGGTGTCGACTGATTATACTGAACAGTGTCCAAGTCAGGCCCTTTATATAGGGGTCCTCAGATATAGCGAGAATCCGAACAAAAATGGTGGATACATTGCTTTTACGAATCATGTTCAGCTTTAAGTGAAGTTTAGAGAAACGGATTTTGGCTGTGCCCTGTAAAGAGTATGTTGACCTTGGATGTGTAAACTTGCATAGGTGTTTTTATTGGGTTTTTTGCTGTTAAAGTTATTATTTAAAAGTTCATATTTGTGAAAGTTTTTTGTTTACCGCCAATTTCTGATTATATTTTTGACATGAGTGCTGAGTGAACTTTAGAGAAACAATCTACCCACTATGTAGCAGGTCGAATACACACTGAACGGGTTCATAAGCCCCATATTTCTTGTAAAAAAAAAAGGAGAGGGTAAAGATCTGTAATAGCCCTGAAAAAATTTAAAATGGTTATATGATATACACAAATTTCAAAATGGAAGAAAACCAATCTAGTACGAAATATGATTTAAAAATGGGACTGGTTAATAACAATAAACTTGAAAGATGCTAATTTCACCTGTCCCATTGAAGATCAGAAATACCACACTGTAACTGCTGCGAGACGATCGATTTATTATCGATATAATTATCTCTTGAAAATTTCCATCATTTTTTCTCAATCTATTTCTGGCTTAGTGTTGACAACTGAATGAGAATAAACATACATGATTTAGAAAACGGGAAAATCTAAACAGGTCTTTAATGATTCATATTTCTAAATTATACTAATACATTTAATAACATAATTAAAATAGAGAAGGTTGAATTCTAAATAATGTACAATTAATCTTCAAATCTTATAGTATATTTACAATTTTTCCCTTGACTGTAAGTAGTGTTTTCATAGGTGAAGCTAGTACAACTTTAAAAGCCATTGTTTGTCCTGCAAGGGTTTGTGCTTCACGCTTAACATCATCAGGGATAGAGAATGGTCTGGAAATTCCGACATCACGCAGTACAGTTAAGGTGCCCAATGAAAATATTAGCACTTGTTTGTGATAAAAACTGCATTCTTCATCGCGATGGCATTTCTTTTTAGTACTTTTCTTGTTTCTGACAAATGTAATTATGGTTGTTAACTACATATTATTTAGGGCGATTAGATTTTCTATTTAGACTTGTCACATGATGTGACAGTCACGTGATTTTAGAAGTTATACTGTACTTGCAATATTGTGGTCACTTATAAATTTCAGTAGTGCAAGATCTTATACTCCCTAGTAGCCATTCTACCTTTCTCCCGTCCCATTTGCTCTCTATTGCTGTAACATAAAAACACATGTAAGTACAAAATTTCCGTGGCATTAATCATTTACCTTTTTGCCTGTTAGAGAAATAAAGAAAAAGATTGTCTAGCTTGCACTGGAAAATATTCTTAATGTATATTGAATATATAGGGTACATGTTAATCTACGTAATGTAGAAGACAGAAGAGATTTAAGTTTATTTAGCTATTTATGACCTCAAGTCAAATATTTTCCCTTTAAATGATACTTGGTTTGATTTTGATGTTGAAGATGATCTAGATAATACAGAACATCTTGGTAAACCTGTAGGGTTTAAGACTATTAGTTTAATCAATAAATAAACATGAAATACGTGGAGATAACGAACAGTATTCCAGACCTGTTTACCCAAATTGTTGTCTCTCGGTATTTTTTATTGGATTTGTCAGTGAGATTTGGCATTTGCCCGTAAGATTTCAATTTCACTTTTCATCGACGGTACATATATTACTAGAAAACAACTACATTTCTGATTACCAAAACATCATACCCTGCTTTCTTTTGAGTGATTTCTGTCATTTTTTAAACCACCGCGTTTTTTTGGCAACTTAAATGTTTGAATTTTTTATATATTTTTTAGCGATTAAAAAGCGTCAAACTAAGACAGATAACGAAAACTAATTGCTAAAATCCATATGAACGGAATTCCGTATTTTCGTTATAGCAAAACGTGAGACGTATTTTGGACTGAAAATCCGTACAAAATACGGCGAAATCGTAAGAGTAAACAAGTCTGGTATTCAAGCTCAAAAGTCTATTAAACATTACAAAATAAGAGCACAGGTGGGATCAGGTGCCTGGAGGAGTGAGCATCCCCTGCCGACCGGTCACACCTGCCGTGTGCTCCTTGTCATGATCGGGAAATAACGGGAAAATCCGTCGACAATTCAGTGTAGACATACTAAACTATTTACAATGTACTTAAGACAGAGTGCATTGACCTATAACCCAATCGGGATATGGAAGTGTAAGACTTTGCCGTAAGAGTAAACAAACCTGGTAATCGGATTAAGGACAGCGTAAGCTACCAGGATTTTTTATCTATCTTGGGAAGTCAGTACAGGAACAGTAACGGAACATTGCTAAAAGTTATCGTAACATTGTATTAACTTCTGCACAATACTAGGACTGGTCTGTAGAGATGACTATAAAGCGTTAGGAGGTAGATAAAATATACACGTTGGTTATAGAATACGTCTAGAATAAAGGAATGAAAGGTCGTTGATTGACCAATGCTGGGAAGCGGCGAAATACATCCCCGAAGTGCACAGAAAATTTTGCGCCATAAATTGCACAATATTTGCACTACGGGATATAAAACCATAACGCTACAGTTCTACAGCTAAGAAAAAGTCTGTGCATGGTTATGATTCGCAGTCTGAGAAGGTAAAAGTAGAACAGGTCTACCTTGTCGCTTGACATGCCTGTGGCTGTTTTAATTATTATCACTTTCACTCTCAGATCCTTCCTCCATTCGACCATAGCTCCTGGCAATTGTTTGCAAATAAATGACTCGTCCTTTATACGGCATCCCTGCACAATGGTCAAGCAAGCATGAAGCACGATTGTAAAGTCAACATTCATCCTTCTTTCACTGCATAAACTTAAGTAAATATATATATTATTATAACAGTAACTTGATAAGAGGAGCCGTATCACGTCAAGTTGACAAGCGCGGATCAACAGATCAAACAAGACGCGAAGCGTCGAGTTTGATCTGATGATCCGCGCTTGTCAACGAGACAAGATACGGCTCTTCGGATCAAGTTACTGCTATAATGATAAATTCATTATATACCCCTTAACAACTAGCAAAATATAGTAAAAGAAAAAAAACATTTTTGGAACAATTACATAATTTTTATCCATTAAACAAACCATTTTGTGGAGGAACTTCTTGATGCGCGAGAACAAAAACGTCATTTATCGGTGTACTACGTCATCAGTTTCAGAGAGGGGTGATATGAATTCAGAAAACCAGTGTGGTGATCCGGAACGTCGGATCACACCGTCACGTGATTGCTTAAATTCAACAGTAAATTTGAGTGACAAAGAGTTGGATATATAATAATGAGACTGACCAGCTTCGCGCCCCAGACAGACTGATGTTTTTGCGCAGTCGGTCGGATCATTGTTTTCTGCAAATTCAAGCTGCGCGACTGAAGTTTTCCGCAGTCAGACAGTTGGTAAAATGTCAACTGACAACCAATTTCTTTCATAAACAATTTCAACATTTTATTTAAATCAAAATTGTTTTGTATTAATGAAAGTGTTATGTTACCAAAGACTCTGTTGCAAGGTGAAGGTCTTTTATAGGGCTTAGAAATATCAGGGATGTGCCTTCCTGTCGTCCTGCATTGGTAACCATCTTCCTCCTGTTTTGACTGGTTGGGTTTTCCGCTTTGCCTCTAACGCCAGGTGCGCAACCAGCTGTACGTAGAAGTTCAGTCTCCCTCAAATGGCAGAGAAAGGTGTCGATCCTAAGGTTCTATTCAAGGGCGTCTGAAATTCTTTGCGATTGGTGAGATACCCTGTTTGAAGATTTCTTCTCTAAAAATTGTTTTATAAAACCCATTATTATTAAAAATAAATATTGAGTTTTCAGTATGATTCATTATTTCAAACCTTGGTCGTACAAACATTATAAATACCCTTTTAAATGATTTGTTTGTTTTTTGTGAAATTAATTTAAGAACATGGCTTTTAATCATCTATTAAGGAAGAATATTGAATTTAAAAATTTAGATTCTATAAACCTTTCAGTAGACGAATCCCTTGCCGATCAATCCATTTAAAGGGATACTTGTTCACTGCATATCTCAACTGATGTAACCACGTTTGCATATCTCAACTGATGTAACCACGTTTAAGCTGTAAACAACATTCCATGTCATCGAGTGCAAGCGCTTAGCTGAAGCTTTTCTTCGAAGGACTGGATACCTATAATTTTTTTTATCTTAAAATGTATTTGCTGTTCAATTTTCAATTAGAAAATGCATAGAATATGTTTTTAATCGCAGTATGTGTTTGTATTCGCATTTCATGAAAATTTATCGGAGGTTTGTTAATAATCCTTATGTAATATGATTAACTTTCAGAGATGAAGAATCACCGTGGGTAAATACACATAACCTTGAGAATTCAGAGATATTTTTATGAGCATTTTCAATTGGAAAACGCCTGATTTTCAGAACCTGAGGTTCAGACTACCTTAATATAAGAATGTAAATATATTTCAACATGAAAATATTTGTTAATTCATTCTTTAAAAATTCTTGCAATGATCATTAAATAGGTTTTCTGACCTCCATATAGATCTATTAAAGGAGGAACTGTCGCGACGTCAAACCCCTTAAATATAATCTTCATGTGTAGCCATAACCGTATTGCTCGTCGAATTCTCTTTTCTTGCCCATGGTGTTCTTACCTACAAAATGAATACGCTATTCGGTAAATGTGGAAAACTTATTTTCACGCCATCCTCAAGATCCTGATCAGTCATTAGACTGTATGACTGCCTTATTCCTCTCTAAGCCGCATCTTAACTGCCCTTTTACTTACACCTGTTAACCTAGCAATTTTGGAAACCTTAAAATCCTTTTCGACAACAACTGATGTTTTCAGTGGTATTTTAAATGATGGTCTTCCTTTTGCCTGATGTACCAATTCTGGGCATATGTGAAAATCTTCATCTCCTAAGTTTTCAGTTTCCTTCAAATGAGGAAATGTTTCCTACCGTAAATTAAACGTATTTTCAACATCCGTGAACTGTGTTTGTGTTTGTGTCAAGTAATAGAAATATTTTATTGAAATAACCACCCAGACTCAAAATTAAAAAAAAACATTTACTACCAATGGTCGGTAAAGGGTGTATCTTTTTGAGTCCTCATATTTAATAGCCGTTTATGTAAAGTGAATTGAACGTGTGAGGATAACAATGGCAAAATTCAGTACTCGCAAAACAAAATATACTTTATAATTTATTGCTATTGTTTGATAAGGAAATGCATATTTATGTCAAAAAGTGGAGTTAAATTATCTAAAGTCGGAGACGTCAGTATTTTCTAATCATTATTGTTTTTTAATACGCCTGAACCACATGGTATTTTTGATAGCGTTGTCATTTGTAATTTCTTTCTCATCTTTAACTTTTCGTATCGTTCAACATTCCTGGATTTGTTAAGGACATACGCAACGTAGTTTGAACTTTATTGTCTTTTTCCATGGAGTTGAAGAGTTCTGATACTTAAAGGAACTGTTTGCTACATTTTAATGTATATGTATGCTGTTGTACACTTCTTCTAGAACAAGTTTGGTTGGACAAAACATCTAGAATATATGTTTAGTAATTTTCGTATATTTTTCTTTGAATTATACAAGAATTTTCATCAATTTGTATCTTTTCAAAACCCCTGGTTATGCATGCTGATATTTTGTCTACAAACATCTGATGGCACTATAATCTTAAATTAAGAATATCTTGAAAAATTATCAGTAGTTAAGGTACGTTGCGTTTGTCCTTAAATTCCTGGGATCTTTTTTTTAGTCCCCTACCGGTGAAACCGAAGGGGACTATAGGTTTCCTCTGAGTCTGTCTGTCTGTCTGTCTGTCAGTCTGTCCCACTTGGTTTTCCGCACTTTTTTTCTAAACGCTTGCAGATATTGAGCTGATTTTTGGTATGTGAGTGTATCTTAATGAGTTACAGATAAAGTTTGCATTTCGTTCCGCTTCATTGATTTTTTTACGGAATTACGGCCTCTGACATGGACATTACCCTTGGTGACAAGAACTCTTCTTTTCCAGCCTCTTCTTCGGCACTGAACCTCCAGTTTGTTTCCATCATCTACAAATAATTTTTTTTCTATTTTTTAGAGAACATTTGATGTAATTCAAATTTGATTTTTGAATATCTTTCATATTCATCGCTTATGTCATTCAATAACATCCAAAATTTTAGTGAACACCAATTATATGTTTACTGGTACTTTATCATCCTTTAACATTTTCTAGGGAAATATTGTTGATATTGCAAATGAAAAATGCACTACATAAACACAATATGTACAGACCTGATATGATGCTTTATATTATTTTTAAAGTTAAAAAAGATTCAAAATTGAGAATTTAAAGTCTCCCAAAGATAACGAAAATTCATCGTTAAATATTTTTTGCATTAAATTTGTTGAAACATTCGCCTTATTATTGTTTTAAATACAAAGCACAACTATTTTTAAAAACCAATAGATTTGTAAGACAAAAATTGCGCAAAGACCTCTAAATGAGAAATGCAGAAAATGGATAAAAATGTTATCCTTTTCCGTATACGTGATTTTAGAATATTAATTGGTACTACTGTTAGGTTTCTAGTGCAATTTAGAATTTTTTTTTTAAATTGATTAAACAGAACATTTTTAATTATGAAATCAAGTAGATAATTAATATACTTCTCAGAATTACAACTCAATTATTTAAAAATGGTGTTGCAAGTTCATAAAGGAAAGAAATATCAATTGGCTGGCGAAAATCAAATCGGGTTTTAACCAGCTTTTACTCCCTCCAAATTAAATCGCATGTAAAATGTTGAATATCTTTCCTTGCACTTAATACACATACACGCCCTAATACATAAATGACAGACACAAGTTCACGAACATATTTCTTTTTCGCTATTCAACGCAAGGAAAACATATTTTATTTTAAAATTGGTTTTAGAAAGAATCTTACAACTGAATCATTTTTATTCCCCACGCTATATCTTTTAGAGGTCTGGGCTTTGATTACTTTAATGAATTTATCCTTCATCTTAAACGAATGTCCAACCTTGAACGAGCTAACAGTAATCACTGCTCCATCAAGGAGGGCTGGTGCAAAGTACTTTAGAGTACGTCCAGTTGAGGAAAACTTGCTTACAATAATTCTGGACTCCCCATCCTCCAGAACGTGTAGTCGAACATTCTGAAAATTCATATATAGATAGATAGATAAATAGATATACTTGCATCTAAAAAAAATAATTTTCCATAACTTGATTTCTTTCACACATATAAAATGAAATTAAAATATCAGTACATAAATAAATATTGAATCAAAAGTAATCTGAGGTCTCGGGATGTCCTCACGACTTGCGTAGAACTTCTGTTGACGGAAGCCTTCTGTCTACGTGTCTGGGCGGTCAATTCGTCACGATAGTCCTTGTCCATCTCCCTCTTGATTTTTGTCATCTTCGTTGAATCCCACTGAATTGGTAATGAAACGCTCTTATTTTCGACCTCGTCGTCGGTTACTTCAGGCGACATTGATTCGACTGTGAATGCCTTGCTGATGGACCTCTTCTCCTTTGTGATCACGTCCACAGCAAAATGTGCCATGTACGTTAAACATATGTGATACGTACGTGACTTAACGTACGTATCACATGAAAAAAGCACCACGTACGTTAAACGCACGTTTTCATACGTATGAATAGCATGCGTGACACGTACGTTAAACATGCGTATTGACTACCATACGTTACACACGTTGCACACGTACGTTATTCATACGGTTCACATATGCATAACGTACGTGTGCAACGTGTGTGTAACGTTTGTTTTGAGAAACGTGCGTTTAATATGTTTGTTAAATGCACTGCTTATATGATAAATGTGTAAGTACCATACATGTGTCAAACTATGGTTAAACACATGTTTTGAACATTCTTTTTCACATATTGTAAACATACGTGAAACAAAAAAGAAGTGCAATTAAAATATTCATTTCATGCATTTGACATAATTTTCTTCAAGGGCTTATTTTCTTTTCATCCATGAACGCAGCTAGGTTAAGGACTCCCATATATACGTCAGCCTATGCAGAGGTTCGGCAAAGCTATTATGACGTCACGTTAAAACAATACAAATGAATCTCGATGAATAAATACTATATGTTCTTTTTAAAACACACTAAATACTTTCGTTTATCATAAATATTATAAAGATAAATGAATGTGCAACTTATCTTGTCATAATAGCACTTAGCGTATGTAGAATGAAAGCCAGCTTGATCTCGCTGTACTTACTGAGATGACGTCATTTCTTAGTTTGACACGCAGTTTCTCTGTACTTGAGGCGTGGATCAAGCTTTTATCGTAGCTTGTAAAAATAAAAATAAGTACGAAACACGCGTAGTGGGACTAAAGGAGAGAAATATTCTGAAATATATTAATCCACATTTTATTGTCAAACTAAATTGATAATGTGTAGACTTTATATAAAGCAGTAGGGAGCACATTTGTACAGTAACGTGCTAGAATGACAGGTCCAGCCCCTCGAAAATATCAAAAGTTCAACGATATCCGCTTCACTATAAATTCTGAATATTTAAACACGTGCAGCTATTATTCCTACTATTCTGAAAAGTGCTGGGAGCTGGTTGTGCATTGTTGATTTATTCCGTAATGTAACATTATTCCAATGCGAATTACATTTTTGACTGGAGTTTGTAGAAAGACGGCTAAATTTTAAACAATTCCCGAGCATGAGGAAGTTGCTCCCAGCACTTTTCGTGTTAAGGAATTCGTCTCAAAGAAAACGGAATAAATTTTATAGCTGAAAATTGCCCGTATATCGTTGAACTTTTACGATCTTTGTAGTAGTACATATATGTTCTAATTTTAAAACTGTCACGTGACAAACAGCTGATGTAAGCGATGTCGCTTTGGCCGAACTCAGCAGAGACCCGATATATACAAGTGCAAACACCACAAATCACATTTATCAAAAATAATGCTGTCAAAAAAAATATAAAATTGTATTCATTTTCCCTGAATATATTAAGGCGTATATTTCATGGGCATCCTTAACCTAGCTGCGAATGATCAACATTTTGAAGGTACATATCTGGATATCCTTCACCTCAAATTTCCTGATCCTTATTGCTCTTTAGGCAATCACAACAAAATACATATTCAAATTTAAGCCAAATTTAATGTTGAGATTTTAACATCAATTCATTCTTCTGCACTTCCCTTTCATCTGTAAAGAAAAAGAAAATATTAAATGAATTTGCATATGGAAAAATACACAGTTTTTTCAGAACATTATTATCTTATCTTCCACATACAACTCTTGGTTGATTCACTTTAGAACTAAACAAGAACTGTCCAAAATGGACAAATATCCCCCACTGAGTTTTTCAGAGAAGATGCAAAGTCACTAATACTAGTATTTGAGGATCTAAGAGGTGTTCACAATTTGTTTAAACATTTAGATTGAAAAATTTACCGGTAATTGCTCATTATATTTTTTTAATGAATGAAACTTTGGCGTAGCCTAATAAAACAGCAATACTAATAATAACATTGTTTTTTATTACACTGAAAAAATTAATAACCATTTTCAAGTATTTCTCTGTTGGAAAGTATGGATGCATTATTTATCCATTTTTTCTACAGTGACTATAATAGGTCAGGATCATGACACATGTACCCTCAGGTCATAAACAATCTTTGTGTGAAGTGGATACTCCCAACATCCAAAATTATTCTCCATAGGAAATATACGGACCGAACACGAATTATGAACTTTTTCTGTCAGTGACCTTGATATTGCCCAAATGACCTTGGGTCAAGGTGATGACACACCCTCAGGCCATAAGCAATATTTGTGCAAAATGGGAGCTCGCCAAGTTTATCCATAAGAAATATATGGACTGGACACAAATTATGAACTTTTTCTTCCAGTGACCTTGAACTTGCCCAATTGACCTTGGCCATGGGTCAGGGTCATGACACACTCCCAGGTCATGAATAAGCTTTGTGTGAAGTAGTAAATTCTGATTTTCCTTCGCAAGAAATATATGGACCAGACATGTTTGAACAGACAGATGGACAAGGTTATTCCTACATATTCCCCCAAACTTTGTTTGCAGGGTGATAAATATAGTGTCGAATAACTACAGTTTTTTTAGTATTAATAACCTTGATCTTTTAAACTAGACTTTTCACTATCCTCAAGTATCTACCTTTTAATTCTCTATATGACAAATTTAAAATAGAAGTATTGTCAGTGAACTCAGAAAACAAAACTTGTTCATCATAGTCATGAACTTAGTTTGTTTGCTCCAAACTCAGGAGTATTATTTGGATTTTCAATGAATCAATGCATTTTCACTATATGATCACAGGGATTTATCAGTACCTTCTCAGGGGCCGAAATTCGGTCCCATTCCCAATTGAAAATGAGCTCATTTTCTCCCAATTTGGTTGTATTTTTTCCCAATTGGTGAACAATGTTTTTATATTCAATTTTCTTGGAAAAACACAGAGTAAAATTGTCAGATTGTCTGTAATTTTCATCTATTTAACCCATTTAGCAAAGCTACAGTCATAACACATGTTTAACAACACTGTAAAAACATCGCCAACTTTTATTCCGAATTTCCTCCGTTTTTTCTGAAAATGGTGATATTGTGTAATTGTATAGATTTATTAAGTTATTTCCACCTACTCAAATGATCTACGAATGAATGGTAAGGACTGTAGGCATTATTTCAGATAGAAAAATATATTTTCAATGTTTTAATACATGTTAAAAGAGGATTGTGAAAAAATGTGTACTTAAGTATAATTTTTTGCAGGAGGTTTATTTTTTCCAGAAACAGATTCTATAATGACCTAAATTGAAATCTCATACACACATGTACTGCTCTAAGTTGTATAAATACTTTATACTCATTGAAGTAAATTTTACTTTTATTAGTCTATTATTCCATAATTGATCTTGTATGATGAAGTTGGATCATATTTAATTGTCTGTTTGGTTGCCCAAATTAGAGTTCATGCTGAAATGTTAAATGAATTACACTTGAATACATGATTTAAGCAAATTTTTTAATTTTTCCCAATTTCATCAAATAGCCGATAATTTTTTTCCAATTCCCCAAAAATGGCATTTCCCAAAATAGGCTGATAAATCCCTGGATCAATAAAGCCCTGAATCACTTACCCTGAGGCCATGAATTTCATAATTTTAGTAGAAGACTCAATGCTCAGTACAATCATGCTAAATGTTTGCTTGATGTCCCGAGTTAAAGAATGCATTAATTTTGATGGTTTTATACAGTTCCATCCCCTAGGCCCCAGGGGGAGCAGGGACCATGAAATTCATTATTTTTGTTCCCATTCACCCACATATGCTGCATTAATTTATGCCAAAATTGGTCAAAATGAGTTCAACACTTTTAGAGAAACTGAAAATGTTCAAATGTTACAAGACAACGCACAGTGACTGATGATAGACAAAAACAGATAGCAATAGGTCATGACTGACTCAAGTTAAAACTTTTTTTTTGTGATTATGTCAGCTCAGGTGAGCTAATACAAAATATTGCTTATCACTGATATAAATGACAACAGTTAAATTTTAGACGTTAACCATGTGTCTGACAATTCTATATAATAAAACTTACCCTCAGCATAAATCTTTCAAAGCTTGGCATGGACCTATTTGTTTTTGTGTCTGTTCGAAATATATACTTTTTGTCCTAGAGGTAAAAAAAAAAATATATGTTAAAAAAACTTGCATTTCAGACTTGTAAAGCAAAACCAACAAGATGAAAAATTACTTATTTTACCGATAACATTTAACATTTTCTTCTCTTGATTGAAATGTATAATGCACATCATTACATGATATGTAATTGCAAGTCTAAAAGCAATGGGATCAGAAAACCTTACTTCTTTTTTAAGAGTATTACCATAATGCTGGTAAAACTTAGAATCTGTTTTTGAAGTCCAGTTATTTACATCTTATTGGGAGGCTAAAAAAATATATTTACGATAAGTACCTGTTATAACATTATGTTTTAAACCTCGCCTGCATTTTGATATAATGTGCCAGTGTTGATTTACACCTGGGCTGTGGTGCTGATTTTGTCAATATTTTCTTACTTAATTATTTGGTAAACTATGTGTACATTGTCATACACACTGAAATAAAAGAAACACAGCCGTTAGTTTACATGCAACACAGACTGAAATATAAAATAATTAAATATTTATGTTATGTATTCCTCACCATAGTTCTATTGCACACTAAAACGTCACGTCAGGTCAGAGGTCATAGGGGGAAAAAATTACATCCGGGTTCTTCATGTCTGTAAACCATCGAACGAAGACACTGATCATCATGTTTATAACCGCTTATAACACATTTATTAAGCACGCAAGTTGAAAAAAAATACAGTAGTGAGAAAAAAATGTTCTAAGGTTACTATCGAGAGTTCAAGATTATAAAGCTTCATTCATTTTTCTTAAATTTGAGCTTGTAAAATAGGTGAGTGGAACCTATGAAATTGTCTGCTCTTTACTTTCACTTCGCTTTGTTTTCTGTCACACTAGTTAGAAATTTGATTAATAAACCACAAGCATAATTTTTTAAAGAGTTTTTTGGTGACGGGAATACTAATGCATATTTTCAGATATTCAGCACTAATCAATGTCGGTAAATGTGCTTTTTTTGTGTTGTGTTTTACTTACGTTGTTGACAGTTTTATACAACTTCCAAAAGCTTTGTGCTAATAATCACAAACTCTGTTTTAATCTTATTATGTCTAAAAGAAGCTGTTGTGTGAAAGGATGCACAAACAGCTGGTATACATTACAAAAATGGAGACAACAGTTTTGTTCGATTCATAATACAAATTATGGAACAGGAAAATGTATTTGTGAACCTCCATTTATCCTCATTCCATTCCCAACTGTGGCAAAAGACCCTCATGCAAGAGCTGTCTGGGTAACAAATGTAAACCGTTCCTCAGGGAATCGCAACTGGGAGCCAGATTCCTACTACTCGAAGGTGTGCTCATACCATTTTGTAGATGGGAAACCAGCCACACCTAACCCCTACCTTACTCTACACATGGGTCACTCTAATCCAGTAAAGCAAGGAAGAGCTCCCCCGAAAGAAAGAAATTATTTCTCTCATGCAATCAAAAAAAGAAAATTTCAAGATGAAGTGAGAGAGAATGATCATCAATTGGACAAAGATGATATAAAGTAAAGTGTTTCTTTTGATCATGATTATGTTGAAGTTTGTGATCCTTGCACGTACAAAAGTTTTGAAATTTTAAATCTTAAATCAAAAATCAAAGTTCTTGAATACGAACTTGCCAAGTCAAGGGAAGAGAATCACAAGCTGAAGAGAAAAACATTCAATGTAAGACCTACTGACATTTTAAAATCTGACAAAAAAGTGAGGTTTTATACAGGTTTTCCTTCACTGAGTTCATTCAATAATCTACATAATGCTCTTGAACCTAAGCTGAAAAGTGTAAGGTACTAGAAGGGTCCATCCTTCCATTGCAATACACTGAAACATAAGATTTTCAAGAAATCTAGAGCCTCTAGAAAGTTGTCTACAAAAGATGAGTTACTTTAAACCTTAATGAAAATCCGTCTTGGGTTACTGGATGAAGATTTAGCTGACAGGTTTTCTATTTCTGTGTCGTATGTATCAAGAATCTTTACCACTTGGTTGAAGATTCTTAGCAAATATCTTAGTAAGCTAGTTTTCAATCCTCCAAAAGAAGTTGTTCGTGCAAATCTTCCCCCAAAATTCAAAACACAGAGATACTCCTCAGTTCGACACATTATTGATTGTTCCGAGGTCTTCATTGAGAAACCTCAGAGTATGATGGTTTCAAACCAGTGCTGGAGTGATTAATTTTGTGTCAAACTGTTGGGGAGGTAGAGCTAGTGACAAATGTATAGCAATGAACTCTGGCTTCCTTGATTTGATAGAACCTCACGATAGTGTCATGGCTGACAAAGGGTTCAGTAATCTTATTGAAGAGCTGACGCTTTCTCATGCAAACTTGCTTGTTCCTCCAGGAAGGCATGGTATTGCACAGATGACTGCATGTGATGTACAGAAAACAAAAGAAATAGCAAATAGGAGAATATATGTAGAACAAGCCATAAGACGTATTAAATTCTTTCGCTTACTGAAATTTGAAGTTCCTGTTACAATTTGTCAACATTTAGACGACATACTCAAAATTGTTTGTGGAATATGCAATCTTTATCCACAACTTCCTAGGTATGATTGAAATGATACAAAACTAAGATATAAAGAGTTTGTTTCTCTTAGAAACTGTTATATTTTAAAATTTTGCAATAACAAACATGAAATCAGTAGATGACAATCCTTTAACTAATATAAATTACACATTTGTCAATACATTCTTGACATTGTTTTTGTCATTCTCAGAAAGTTCACATTTTATGGTACTTATGCCCTAAGGTAGTACACAATAGATATAAATCTCTCTTTATATATAATATGGAAGAAATTCAACAATAATTTTTTCCCCTATAGTTTGAAATATGGCCCATCAGACCCCTGTAAGAAGATTGTGAAATCAGACATTCGACCTGAGAATGTGTATTTTTTAAAAATTACCAGTCAATCTATTACAAACTTGTGTGATGTTGTTTTTGTTACTAAAATTCAGTATAATATATTAATACCAGTATATCTGAGACAAATGTGATGTAAAAATAAAACATACATAATCCAGAAATGGAAAATTCACAGGTAAATATGCATAAACACAATCCAATATGTAGGCTTCCGAATGACCAATATATAGGATCCAATGTCTTTAATTTTATATAAAATGCGGCAAAAATATGTCACAGCTTATTATTTTTCTTACAAAGATCCTTGACAATTGACAATATAGTGACATTATTTGCTTTTTCTGGTGTACTTAATAAGAAATGACTTAAAACAGATTTCATGAGTGTTTTGTACTACCTTAACACTTAACAGCTGTATACAAAAGTACATATAGCTTCTGCTATTCACATAGAACACTCGCTACAGTACCAAGATAGTGTTTTCTTTAGTTTTGCATCTGTTAGATTAACACATTTAAAGTGGTACCAAAGACCACATAAATCACAACAAATACTTCTATCTTTTAAAGCAGTGACATTGTTAACAATGACTTGATTACAACATGGACAAACATATGTCTCTCCTTCAACATTATTTGCATTTTCATCTACTTCCATTGCTTCCTCCAGTAGTGATTTTCCTATACTGTGGGATTTTAACTCTGGTAACACAAAAGAAAAGAAAAAGTACTGAAGGCTTTGGAGAATATCTGTAAAATAGGTTTCATTGTACTCTATTCTCTCTGTGAAAGTACCATTACAAGTATAAACAAAAAAATCACACCATTTTCTTCTAGTAACAAACATCTGTCCTTGAACTTGAGCAAAATAAGAATGATTACTTTTTAATGACAATTTCCCTGACTTGTTAATAAGATAAACTGATATTTTGCATGTACAAAATGACAAACATGAACTACATTTTGTTATCAAAGGACACTTGATTTCAACACAGCCATCGCCACAGCACGAACATGAAACCAACAAATCTGGACTAGCTGCAATATAAGCGTGTACAGAATCAAGAAAAATACCACATTCATCTGATTTGACATTCTTATGTGCAGTACAAAATTCTTTCAAATAAATACCCTTTGCAACTGGTTCCATTTCCCTACCATATTTTAGGGACCTGATGTTAGGATTCACTTTTGTATAACCCATAATATGTTTCACAAGTGGTTTAACATCATGGACAACAGTAGGTTTATTATTGATAGAACCAACTTTTGTATGAATAGAATAAAAGTTGGAGGATGTCAAACGACCAATCCTCATATCATGCCATGTACTATTGGAAGATTGACCTTTAGTACTATTACTTATATATGTAATGGTAGAGGAAGGGATCTTGATGCTAGTATCAGATTGTTCAAATGACGAGATCCTAGACTTCATGTAGTATTGTTGAACGTCGTCGATCTGTGAGCAATCCTCCTCAATGATATCTTCTCCCCCTTGGCTTGGTGAGGTGGATCAACATCTAGACCTTTAATGAAATTTAACAATTTACCAGGCATAAAATACTACCAATTAATATATAGCTATAGAACTTTTCTTGTTTGCACAATCAAAATTCGAAAATCCAGTTGACAGGTGTACAGAATCGTTTGCAAATCTATTTAACTTTAATCCCGAAACTATCTCCAAGGAAACACTGAAAACTAAACTTTATCATTTTGTTGCGAAGAAAAAGACATTGGGTGGGAATGGTACCAAGCTCTTTATGGATGAGCATGCCAAGAAAAGGTACGCATTCTAGTTTTAGAGCGAACTCAATAAAAGCGGAATTAGCGTTAATCTGTGATTTTTCCCCAGGGAGATGTGTGCGAGGCAATTAATGTCAGCAGTTTTGAGGGAAGGATCTTAAATTTTACTGGTTTGAAATTAAAGCTAGAATACTTACTATTTAGAAGCCTTTGCACCTTTTTTCCTGTTGGTGTTTTTTTAAAGAGGGGGGGGGGGGCGATTTTCCATGCAAATCATATGCGGTTAAAAAAGTAAAAAAAAAAAAAAAAAAAGAAAAAGAAAGTGAAATAAATCGTAGTGAACTAATTAATTGTTCAGTAAAAATTAGACGCCTTTCAAATTTTTCAGTGTTTATATATCAAAATATTTTTTTCCTAGTATAAATTAACATCGGGCACGATGAACTTGGTTGTTGTGGAAGTCTCGCGCCTTATTAAGGTATCATAGCGGTAATTGACCAATGAAAATGAACTTAGTCAATTGTAGTTCCATACATATAAAATTATTATTTTTTCCTTTTGAATTTTTTTTTAATTTCCTTCCAGTCTATTTTTACAATTTTGGTACCTGTGTCTAGTGCATTTTACATATTTTGTAAATAAATAAAGGTTTTTAACAGGAACTATTTTTTTTCAGGGCATAGGAGGCTACTTCCTGGGGTAGAAGTTTATTTTTCTTTGACTAAGAAAACGGAAAACTTAGGATCCACCCCCTCAAATCTGCTGCCGTTAATTGTCTCGCCAGCGTTAGGGGAATATGGGTGATTTGCATCAATTACACTTATTGACTCCATCGCTGTGGAAAAATGGACGGGATTTCTTGGCATGCCATTTTTTTTATTCCCAATGCCATAGCTGGAAAAGAATCGGGGGAAAAGGTTTACCAATGGAAGAGAAAAAGCAAAAGAGACTATTGCAAACATTAAATATGAAAATATTCTTGTGAAGCGAAAACTGAAAAGGACACAGGACAAAATAGATCACTTGAAAGAATCTTCAAAGGCAATTTCAAAACAAAAGGTTTCACATATCAAAGAAATTGAAAACATTATTGTCAAAATGCACATTGATACAATCAAATGTTTTAGAACCAGAGAGAAGACAGGTAGGAGTGCCTTTCCTAGCATTTAAGGTAATTGTTGTGACCGGCGGTTTTGTCTTCATAGATCCCGATAGGAATCATGTTTAGGAGTTTATTTATTATATGCGGAATAATCCCGGACCTCTGAGCACGTCAGAGGGCGGTACTGGAGGAGTAAATCGGTGAGACACGCCGAATACAATCTCATCTTGGGCCTTTCCAACAGAACTCGGAAATGCACATTATATGTAATTCAAAAGAACTTACTTATGTCGATCCATGGTGTAGATCCATTGGGAAAACCAAGTATGATCCCAAGGAGATCACTCGGGTCTAGCTACAATAAGCAGATGTTTTTTTTTTTACCAGATTTTTGAAATTCTTGGGCAAAATTGCTTTGTCTATCAGCTAATTTTGTTTTATACGTCTGTGGATCCTTTACAGTGTTGTATTATACTTAAGTGACCGTTAAGTCCCTTGAGCCTCTTGTATCAAGTTGAAGTTGTCCAAGTAAGACTGTGAATATTTCAAATCATGAAGCTTTAGAGGAAATGTGGAACAATTGTTTTATTTATTAAAACTGAACACGACTCGTAAATCAGCACCGGGGTATACCCATCGCATTCGTTACACCTGACTGCGTTATTGTCACGGGTATCGGCAATGGCGACACATGTTCGTGCAAGTCATCTTACATGACCTTTGTTTACATTTTATTGCAGTTACGTGTATCTGTGTTTGTTTGTTAACTTCACTGACCTGTGCAACTGTTGTTAAATAAAAAAATTACAATATATAAACAAACTGAAGATAGACTAAAGACAATACAAATCCAGAACGGGTCTCACCCTGTACGCTGGAGTGGGGGCCTTTTTATTTTCTAAAATGGCTCTCGCCGTGTACTCTGGAATGATGTTTTTTTATTTATCTAAAATAGCTCTCACTTGGTACACCACGTTGTATTTTTTATTTCAGATCATTTTTTGAAAATTTAGAATGGTTCTCATACACCGGTGTCGCCCGCGTGGCGCAGTGGATAGAGCGTCTGCTTTAGAGTCGCGAAGTAAGGAGTTGATCCTTACGTCGCGGGTTTGAATCCTTGTGTGGGACGTGGAGACCGGTCCTTCGGATGAGACCGTATAAACCGAGGTCCGTGTCGCAGTAGGTGCTGGCACGAAAAAGATCTCTCACTGCTCAATGGCCGTAAGTGCCGAGTATAGGACAAAATTTGCAGCTCTTCACCGGCAAGTGGTGGCGTCTCCATATGAGTGAAAAATTCTCGAGATGGACGTTAAACAACATACAAACAAACAAACATACACCAATCACGGTAGCCTAGTGGTAGGGCGCTCGCCTCCTGATCGGGAAGCCCGGGTTCGACTCGCGTTCGCCGCGCGTAAGACGTAGACATAGGAAGTGACTGTTCCTTCGTCAAGCGCCCGGCACTAGAAGTGAAACTCAAGGGTATTTCGGATGAGACCTTAAAAACCAAGGTCACGGTAGGCGTTGGCACGATAAAGAACCCTCACTGCTCAGTGACCCTGAGTGCCGAGTATAGGTCTAAATTTGAAGCTCTTCACCGGCATATGGTGACGTCTCTCTATATGAATTAAAAAATCTCCAATGGGACGTTAAACAACATACAATCAAACTTGGTTCTCATACAGTACGCCAGATTGAGGGCTTTTTTTTTTAAATTAAGAACGGCACTCTGTGTTACATCTGAGTTGGGGCTTTATTTTTAAAATTTAGAATGATCGTCATCGGGTACACAGGAGTCAGAGTTGTTTTCCCCCAAACGATTGTTGCATCCGAGAAACTTCAACTTAAATCATATCTGAATGTAATTTCTCGCGAAAGGTTCACTTCTATATAAATAGGGATCTGACCTATAGAGTCACTCTATTGTTCTCTATCATTGTTCTCCTTCCATTGTTAGGGGGTGGTATAAATCCTCGTTATGTCATTTAATACCTCTCCTCATTTTCAGTGTAACTAGATCTCGGTCAGGGTCATTTCGTAACTAGATCTCGGTCAGGGTCACTTCATTGTTCTCCTTCCCCATTGTTCTCCCACCTTTATTCTCCCCCATTGTTCTCCTATTGTTCTCCAGCACAATCGACCCCCATTGTTAGGGGAGGTAAATGTCCTCCCTTACTACTCATACAACTGGGTGAGAAAGAGGGTTTTCTACACAGAATCATATCCTTACAAAACTGAGAAGCTGGTTATTAATATGTTCTCTACGGGCCTTTACCGTTCACGGTAGCTCAGTCGGTAGAGCGCTCGCTCCGTGATCGGGAGGTCGTGAGTTCGAATCTCGGCCGCGACAGACCCAAGTCGATAAAAAATAGGTAGCAACTGTTCCTTCGCCATGCGCTCGGCACTTTGAAGTGAAAGTTGCGGGTCCTTCGGACGAGACCTTAAAAACCGAGGCCCCGTGTCACGGCAGGCGTTGGCACGATAAAGATCCCTCACTGCTCAATGGCCCTGATTGCCGAGTAAGGGTCAAAATTTGAAGCCCTTCACCGGTATATGGTGACGTCTCTATATGAGTGAAAAATTCTCGAATGGGACGTAAAACAACATACAATGAATCAATCAATCAATCTACGGGCCTTTACCAATTACTGTAATTGTGTTTGTGCCAATAAAATATTTGTATTTGTAAAAGAGTTTAGTATATTTTTGTTTAAAATGAAAAGATTTAAAAAACAAAATGGGTTTAAAAATAATTCTTCCCTCCGGGTGCATGGGTTTGACTTTGAATGTTTTCCCCGCAACCCCAAGATCTGCACTGTAGATTGCAAAGATGTGGGCTAGATCAAGTTAGCAAAGTGCAGGAAAACATTGTCCTTTGCAACAAACTAACAGAAAGAATGACATGCGAGGATGTTGGGATGAAGCTGAGGTCGGCGAAGAGACTAACTTGCAAGCCCCTAGAAGCCGTTTTATCAAGATCACCCCTAAATGT
The DNA here is from genome assembly GCF_033153115.1 of Saccostrea echinata. Classification (NCBI taxonomy): domain Eukaryota; kingdom Metazoa; phylum Mollusca; class Bivalvia; order Ostreida; family Ostreidae; genus Saccostrea; species Saccostrea echinata. The sequence continues at coordinate 10,312,854 of NW_026889785.1, forward strand.
CTGCCAAAGTTGATGTGCGGGGTACTGACCTGTTAACCTGTGACGATTTCAAGGGGTTTCCCCTAGTGATCATTAACAGGAGGATCTGTGGAGAATCGGTAAGTGGTTTTTATTTTTTATTTCTCAGCTATTTGAATGGAATTGTTCATGTAGTTTATGATGTTCCACTCATTCTTTTAACAGACTACGTTGTCATCCGCCACCCAGTCCACAAGGAAACCTCAAATTCCGGTGAAAACCAGACTTCCCCCCAGCACCACGACAATATATATATGAAAAGAAATACATATATTGTGTTTGTTTTTTTAATTTCTCAATCGCGACTTCAACGACTAAATACATCAATCACCACAGAGTCACTTAAATCAACAATAAATGCCTCCAGCACCGTTGAGTTCTTGAAAACCACGCTGAAACCAGACTTTGATGCAGTCAAGGAGAAGGGTAAATATATTTTTTAGAAATCTATGTTTATTTATTTCGAGGGGAAAAATATCTCTAAATATTATAATTAAACTTTTTAAAAATTTTTAGAGCACGCCTTAATGATAGCTGTCATCTTCCTTTCCTGTCTCGCGTTCTTGATGACGATCCTGAACAAGAAGAAACTGAGGCGGCTAGAAAACTAATTTAATATGTTTCGACAAACGCTATTTGGAATTAGATGCAACTAGTTGTACATTTTATTGCTCGACAACCTACATTTTTTGTTGCTTTTATAACGTGATGGTATTGACCTAAAAGTGTTGTATATAATTTGTGATCTCATTTGAATATGCTACGTTTTGTGAGAAGTTGTTTTTGTATATTATTCTTAATACTTTGTATTGATCTCATTTGAATATGTTACGTTTAAGAAGTACGTCTTCATTCCATGATGCAAAATTTGACTTCATTTGGAAATAATTTAATTCTGGTTGTAACGCTTTATTTGATTGGATAAAAAATTTACTTTACATTGTGTCAAATGGGTTGCCTACGTCACAATGACTTGCGTCAAAAACGTATCGATCCGTCTGACGTTACATTCAAATTTTGTACAAATTGAAGTCATTTTTTAAGGACAATCATCTTTTTTTTCTTACACCAAATAAATGAAAATTAAATTATAAGGAATGAATTTAATAGCTACCCAATTTATACGGTATAAACTGGGTTGGAACAATTTACGTTTTTTTTTTATAACCGCTTCGCGGTTTCTAAAGCGTAAACTGTCCCAACCTAGTTTTTACTGTATAAAATGGGTAGCTATTAAATTCATTCCTTAAAAATGTAGTTTCTAAAGATAAACAGAATCAGGTTAACCTCAAATCAATCTGTATCTACTTTATTTGAAGTAAAAAAAAAACACAACATTCTGCTGTCAACTTAACCAATTATTTGATTAGGGTCAGGTCAGATTTGAGTATAACTGGTACGTTGGTGTAAAGCACGCAAAGAAAGAGTTGGACCCGGTAAGGAAGGTGATAATCTGACGCTATATGTGTTTCTTTTTTCCCCGAGTTTACATCAGAGGGTGCGTGGAGAGAAAGAATCGTCACAAAAAAATCAAAGAGTGCCTTAGGAGAAACGACAAACGTGTGAAAAATGACTGTCACAGTATTTCCGCATCCTTCATTCTTTCAGAAATCAACCAACACTGTCCAAGTGATGTGTTCGACTTTGTAGACAAAAGTGTTCCTAAAACCCTCGGTGTTTGATTTATGTTTTACCCATGACCGTGCAATATATATGTCATGAAATAGTGTGCATCATTTACCAGCTGATTACATGTTGGTTAAACATTTTGATTAGAATTACAAACACAATCCAAAAATAAAAGGGAAAATCAACATTCCCTTTTTTGACTCCTTTTTCATATATGCGGTCAATTTGAGCAAAAAAGACTAATAATGAGCCTTCAGAAGTAAAACTTTGAGGAACGTTCCTCTTTTTTTTACCTTTGAAGGTTCTTGATATTGGAAAGTGTTTAGAAAGAAGATGCTTAAGGAACGTTCCTCTTTCAAAGCTTATATTTAACATCCAAGATTTGTGGAACCTTCCACATTTAATTTTGGGCATTTTCACGAGGAACGTTCCTCTTTCAATTCAATTAAAAGCATTTGGGGAACATACCTATTATTTTGTTTACAAAGATTTCAAATACGTCTCAATTCTTGTTCTCTAATATTTGCTGGTATGTTCCTCTTTTACTTTGAAATCATTTCAAATCTGCCTGAAACATTTTATTACCTAGATTAGAGGAATGTTCCTCTTCTTTACAACCTTTTCAAATTCGTCTGAGATTTGGGGAACGTTCCTCTTTTACTTTCTAAAGGTTTCAAATCTTTCTGGCATTTGGGGAACTTTCCTCTTTTACTTTCTAAAGGTTTCAAATCTTTCTGGAATTTGGGGAACGTTCCTCTTTTACTTTCTAAAGTTTCAAATCTTTCTGGCATTTGAGGAATGTTCCTCTCTTAATTTCTAACGGTTTCAAATCTTTCTGGCATTTGGGGAACGTTCCTCTTTTACTTTCTGAAGGTTTCAAATCTTTCTGGAATTTGGGGAATGTTCCTCTTTTACTTTCTAAAGGTTTCAAATCTTTCTGGCATTTGAGGAACGTTCCTCTCTTAGATTTCTAAAGGTTTCAAATCTTTCTGACAATCCGGGAACGTTCCTCTTTTACTCTCTAAAAGTTTCAAATCTATCTGGCATTTGGGGAACGTTCCTCTTTTACTTTCTAAAGGTTTCAAATCTTTCTGGCATTTGAGGAACGTTCCTCTCTTAATTTCTAAAGGTTTCAAATCTTTCTGGAATTTGGGGAACGTTCCTCTTTTACTTTCTGAAAGTTTCAAATCTTTCTGGCATTTGAGGAACGTCCCTCTCTTACTTTCGAAAGGTTTTAAATCTTTGTGAGAATTGAAGAACGTTCCCCTTTTACTGTACAAAGGTTTGAAATCTGTCCAAGTTTTTTTAGGAACGTTCCTCTTTTACTTTATGCAGTTTTCAAATCTTTCGGAGATTTTGGGAATGTTCCTCTTCTATTTTACAAAGGTTTCAAATCTGTCTCTGATTATTAGCATCCGAATTTGAGGAAGGTGTCAATCTGAAGAACGCTATTTTCTTTACTCATCACATAATAATTTAATTTTTTTAAGAACATTCTTTTTTACAGGGTATCCGGGCTCATTACAAGAAAAATATGATAATCTCTTTTATGACAAAATCTTTGCAAAAAAGTCCTCATTGCATTATATGACTCTAACATTTTTACAGTCTAATTAAATTAATTGATCAATTGTAATATAAAAAACAATTTTAATCAGAACCATTATCTCCATCAGTAATAAACGCAGTCATATACACAGGTTTAGGAAATATAAGTATTTCAAAACACTCATTCATGTATCTTTATGATAGACCTCATAACATTAAATTTGTAATTAAATCCTCTATTTCAGTATAAAAACAATACATGTACTGGTATGTCTGCTTTTCACCAGATTGAAAAATGTTTATACATTGAAAAATGTGAACTCACTGTACATTGTCAAATATTTATTCCAGAGCTTTACCCCCTTATCGTCTTTGATCCATTTATGTACCACTTGTTTAAAATTACTCAAAGAATGTTTAACATTATCACAAGTGAAAAGGAAAGACATGAAAACTATACAAGTCAGTTGAACAAACATCATCAAAAGAGAGCTCTATATTACAATATATACACAAGTAGATTCACATTCACATAAATGGTAAATCTATTTCTAGAGTTTACATAAAGGAATTTAGCTCTCTCATTTCTCATATCTAACATCATATGTATATAAATTTAAAATGTAATTAACAATTCTGAATTTAAAGTAAACGGCTTGTACTATGTACTAGAATTGAATCCCCTTCACACAAAGATGTTTTGTGATAAGTTTGGTTGCAATTAGTACAAAAATGTAAAATTAAACAGACAGACAGATGAACAGCTATACAAATAGACAATGGACGAATCGTAATCAGAAAAGCTCACACTGAATCAATTGTTCATGTGAGATAAAAATGCTCAAAGGATATGTAATGCTTCTTATCCTGAAAGTGCAAAGCTGTGCTTGTTCTCTAAATATTATGAGGCTTAATTTATGTTTTTGTTTTTTTTTAAACACAGATGAAACCTGTGCTTTTAAAAGACTTTGTCCTACATTAAAAAAGTTCCGTTATCAATTATCCTGTTGCATTACCAAGAAAAACTTTTGACCCCATTTGACCAAATACATGTAGAATCGAAAACATATGGCAATGGTTATTTTAAGCTGAAGGCAAAGAAATAGACACACGGATAGATAAAATATTAAGTCAGAAGGACAACATAATAAGTTCCCCCCCCCCTTTTAAATAAATTTTAGGATCTCATTTACAAGATTGCATCTGAAATATTTCAACAAGAGGCCCAGGGCCCACATCGCTCTCTTGAGTACTTTGGCTAGGAAAAAGCAAAAAAAAATATCATTTCAGTATTGAAAAGTTCAGAAGTATAAATATGACCAATCGCAGCTTTGCTGTTTTCAAGAAAAAAGATTTTTAAAGATTTTCCAATGTATTCCTTGTAAAACTTTGATCCCCATTGTGGCCTAACTTTACCCCCTAGGGTCATGATTTGAACAAACTTGAATTTACACTACTTGAGGATGCTTCCATATAATTATGCCCAATCATGGCATTGCTGTTCTTGAGAACAAGATTTTTAAAGATTTTCCCTATGTAGCCCTTCATTTGAATAGACTTGAACCCCCTTTACCCAAGAATACTTTATGGCAAGTTTGGTTGAAATTGGCCCAGTGGTTTTTGAGAAGATGAAAATCTGAAAAGTTTACAAGAACAACAGCGACAGACAAATTCGATCAGAAAAGCTCACTTGAGCCTTCGGCTTAGGTGAGCTAAAAATGTAAATGTACCATTTTTTCAAAATTAACTAAAATATACATCTGGGTTTTCCTCTTCCTCTGTTAGAATCCGCTGAAGATGCTCTGGCACTGCAGAAAGGTCGTCATCATTTTCAAGTGACTCTTGAGCATACTTCGGAATCTTTGAGAGGCCCCAAACAGCTCCTGTTCTTGAGTAGTTTCGTGGGTTGTTTGATGTCTCATCTAAGGTTTTGAGAAAATTCTCCCACCACGCAATATCTTCTTCTGACATCATATTTTTCCAAATCTTCATGTTCTTTCTGAGATTAGGGATGTCAATTTTTTCAAATGTTGCATTTAACACGGCGGGTTGTCTTGTTGGCATGCTGACAGAGCCATCTGATTTTTGATTAAAAAAGCTTCCATGCAGTGCTTTCCAACAATGGTCAACATTTTTGCGATAATAAATGTTGATATCCCCAGTTTCCTCATTCAGTCTGTATCTGAAATGAATATAAATATAGAAATTTTAATTTGTTTTCCTTTCGAAAAAGTAAGAGTTTAGATGTCAACTATGTTAAATGTTCCAAGAATGGCACAGTGGTTAAAGCATTTGCTCCGGAGTCGCAGAGAAAGGAGTTGATTCTTGCATTGCAGGTTCTGGATGGAAATTGAAAATGCAATCTTATTACCTTCTTTATATGTTTAAAATCTTCATTTGTTAACAAAGTTACTGTATACATGTAGGAAAGGTAATATAGAAATCCTTACTAGATACGACTGTGCCATACTCAGTACCAATTATAATCTGTGTGTCAAGTGACTCATACTAAAATAGAATTGTTCAGCTGAATTTTTAAATGATGCTAGTGCAAGGTCATATGCATGTTTTAAAGGAAAAAAAAAGATGCACATTAAGAAAGGTTTACATCGTCTCCGAAAAGTGCTGGGAGGTAGTTAGTGCTATTTGGGAAGTACTAGCAAATCTGCCAAAAATGTGTACAATAGCTAAGAATCCCTACTTCGCTTTATTTTTGTTATGAATAAAGTTATGAAATCATCAGCTCCATGCACTTTTTAAAATAAACATTATATAAGCAATTGATAATCCATAATTCAGCTCAAACAGACTAGTCTATGCCCTTGCACTTTTGGGGCTCATTAGGAATATTCTCATCATGAAAGCAATATTCTTTATATTCCCTGTTGCTATGCAGCCTCATAGCAACTAGATAAATTGATATACATGTATCTATATAATTGTTTTTAAAAAATCCGTTTGTTTTATTGATTAAATTTATAAATTGACAATGGTTACATATTTATTTAAGGATTTTTGTAATTATTAAACCAGTGAATCTACTCCTCTGGATCACTTGTGCCGCGTCACACCAAGGCTAGTGACGTCATTTATGGCACAAGAGTAAGGTCTTATTACTTGGCAGTATTGTTATCAAATATTGTGATTTTTCAGGATTTTATAAATAATCAATAAAATAAATCAATGCAATTTGTTTTTTATATATATTAGGGATGTCAACGAATAGTCGACTATTCGACTGTCAGTCGAATGGACCGACGATCGAATAATGAAACGACATTAGAATATTATAATTTAAAAAATGCAATTAAAGAGTGATAACGATATGGAATTTTCATTACAAAATTGAGAAACCGTCTTTCCTCGAAGACAATTGATAAGATAATTTTCCTCTATAAAAAACTTGATTTTCCGTGTGTGTATAGAAAGTAGAGTAATTATAAATGCTTCATTACCGCGAGAATTATCTATCAGTTACTGCTTGTGTTGTTTTTGTAATAAATCAGCCATCAATATATTTACTGGGCTTTGTTTGTAAAATAATTAATTGGACTTGATTTTATACGTTGTACCAATTATCTTTTATTTTAAGATTGCTCAAATGCAAGGAACAAACCATAGCTGTGATATGTTTTGACGCTAATTATTAAAACAATTCGCTTGCATTTTTAAACTGTTAATAATTAAGGACATTCTGATAGCCAGAGCAATCAATTAATGAATAAGCAGTTACTAACTGTTTAATAATTTAACAACCACCTGGCGTTTGGAAAGTGTGAAATTACCCCCCCCCCCCAATTTATTTCATAATAAGCTTTAAAAAATATCGGCTAGCAATTTTTGAATGCTCACTCTGCATGTACAGACCAATTTATGAATTCGATTGATGGGGAAATCATAAATTTTGGAGAATTAGATTTCTAATTTTTTTTTTTCAAATAATCATGCTATCAAACGTTACGTTGCATTAATTCTTATGTTACTTTTTAAACATATTTAAGTAAAAGGGTTTTTGAGTTATAAATACGTCAAGTACCAGTGAAGTTGGAAATAAAATTTTATTTTCAGAAAATGTTCCGAATAATCGACTATCGTTCGAATAATGGAATCGACTAAGGAAAATAAATATTTTGACATCCCTAATATATATATATATATATATATATATATATATATATATATATATATATATATATATATATATATATGCATCATCATGTGGTTAAATTGAATGTTGTTGTTTGTTAATGTTTTTATTACATCACAATTAAACTTCCCATATGTGACCTCAGACCCTCTGTAACATATTATGTGAGTTTGAATCCCGCTGTGGGACGTGGAATCAGGCCTTTGGATGAGATTATATAAACTGAAGTATCGTGTCTCAGTAGGTGCTGGTACGACAAAAGACCCCTCACTGCTCAAAGTTCTTAAGTGCCAAGTACAGATCCATATTTGCTGCCCTCCACCGGCAAGTGGTGGCATCTCATAATGAGTGAAAATTCTCAAAGGGACGTTGAGCAACAAACATTCAAACATATCAACAACTGCAGATTAAGATTGATTCTTAGACAATACAATAATTAAATACCTGAATGTATTTGTCCTTGTGTGATGTTTAACACCTCTTAGATGAGGACTTAACCAACCCGAGATATCAAAACAACTTCCGAGCTCTTCTGCATCATAGAGAATGTTGCTAAGTACTGGTAAAGTTGTAGCATCCTTATGCCTCAAATGGTCTGCGATAACACTAAACATTTGGTCTATATCTTCTTGTGTATGGCCCACATGTAGAAAAGATAACTGAACCTGTGAAAAGTTTATATCAGTATTTAATATTTCTAGTCCATCAGATACTTTGCTTGTTGTAAAGATATGTCAATACAAGAGGTCCATGGGCAACAACGCTCACCCGAGTTACTTTGGCCCTGCTGACCTGCATCAGATCCCCCCCCCCTCCTCCAAGAAGATTTTTATAGATTTTTTATTAATACATGTATTTCAATCTAAACTTTGAAACTATGATTCCGTATCTTGGCTCCAGCCTACCCCCCAAGGCTTGATTTGAACAATTTAGAATCTATACTAACTAAGAAACCTTCCAAATAAGTTTCAGCTCTTTTGGACAACTGTTTCTTGAGAAGATTTTTTAATGACTGCACTCTATTTTTGCCGTTTGTTGATTATCTCCACTTGAAAGTAGGCTTGGCCCTTCATTTTAACAATTAGGTATTCCCTTCAAATAGTGATGCGTTGTACAAACTTTGGTTAAAATTAATCCAGTGGTTCTTGAGAAGAAGTTTAAAATGTTAAAGTCTACAGATTGGCAGAAGGATGAACACCAGACACCAGGTGATCAGAAAAGCCCACTTGAGCTTTCAGCTCAGGTGAGCTAAAAAACTTTACATTCAGTGCATTAAAATCTGCTTATGTATTGTGTATAGTTAATGAAATTACCTCGTAAAAAATCCGTCTTCTGACTAACAGTTCCAAGAAAGAGAGTACATACTTGTTTTTGTTCTCCCTAAAGCAGTTGTCTGCTTGAAGATGCAGAACAGGTGGCAATGGTTTTCCCTATTAAAGAAGGTTTTTTAAATTTATAAGAAGTTGAACAATTTAATCAAAGCAGTTGTATGTAGAAACATAGATTGTCATACTAAATTATAATATATTTCAATACCTTTGAATGATTCCAAAGAACTTTAAGAAGAACATTCAGTGTTAGATTGGAATCATGCTTATACTGGTGGAAATCTGTGTACAGAATCTTCTTATTGCGGCTATGGCTTAGGACCCCAGTCACGTGAACATTTGTCTTGTAGCTGCGAATTCCTACAGTTGCAAAATATAAAAAAAATTCCAATACGATATAAGAATTTACAATATACTTTATCAATTCACAGTAATAAGTTACAAGAAGTATTTGATTTGAAATTAATAATTGTAAAAACAATACTAGCTAAATCCTTACAAAAATATTGACCTCTGTAAAGGAGAAACTTAAGATGTACTGTTCTACAGTATAATAAAGAAGTGCTGTAAATCACATGTGGATTGATCTTTCTCAAAAATTATAAAGAACTTTTAGAAAATTTAAATTCACCAATTTTTTCTTAAGTCGGTAAGATCAAAACAATCATATTTCCTCAACTTTATAGAACCATTCCTCACAATAAATAAAAAAGTAGCTTTTTTATATTACAGACAACTGCTTTTTCAATAAAGAAGGAAATAGTTAATTTTGTATCTGGGGACAGGTCATGACCTATGACCTATCATTGGGTCGTATTTTGGCTGATTGTGTGTCATACCAATGGTTAGGCCTTTGGTTTTTGATATTAAATTTGAAAGGGGGGGGGGGATTTATGTGTACATGTAACTGAACTTATAACTTACATTGGGATATGTAATTAACCCCACCCCCAGTGATTTGTACCTTTGAACCATTAAGTAGACCCAACTGCTGCCTCCTTATAATTTTGAGAACCCTTTGCTTTACAGGTATCAAACATAGAACACTGGTAATTGCTAGAAACATTGTAAAAGAAATTAATGAAAGTTGAACAAGAAAAAAAAATATTGGTTAAAAATTTTGAGTTATACTGGTTTATAGTTGATATGACCTTTAGTGCTGACACTAGTTGATGCGAGTGTATATGTTTAACAAAACTCTTAGAAGTAATCTCTATAGTTAGAGGAGTTTTAAAGAGGATTTGCTGTACCATATTGGCATTAACATGTAGTTTAAAAGTTTCTTGATATTTATAGTAATACATACCTTACTTTGTCTTCCCTTGAAATGGGGAATGTTTGTTTTAGATTGATCCATTCCATCTATGATTAAGCTAAGGTACTTGTCTGGCCTGCGTCTGCTTACAACCTTTCTCCTATAATATGCTGTCTTTTCCTTCCTAGATTAAAACATAAAAATTCTCACAATCAAATCAACAAAAAACAGATACATGCATATACCAATACAAGACTGCATACAGTATAAGCATATAAATATAAAGGTTCTTAATTATTTTTAATGTATTTTAAGCACTGGATTTGAATAAAAAGTAAGTCTGGTAAATAATAGCATTTATTTAAGAAATAAATAATAAGTTTCAAAAGTTCACAGGGAAATGAACTTGGTTGGTCACAGAAGCCTGAAGGGCTTCCCGGTAAACTTGATCACATATCAACCAATGTCATTTCCCTGTGAACATTTAGTCCCCTCTCAACAAAGTTGAAGGGGATATAGTAATGCACTGGTGTGTGAGAGAGTGAATGAGTGCATGCATAATACACAGATACATATTTGGGGATTGATGTGCTAATTTTGAAGGGGATGCTCCACTTTTCTGTGTCCTTGTTAACCTCTTTATTTCTTACTTATATAAATTAATACTTTAATAGAAATATTACAAGATCAACTTCTCATATCACTATGTTATGACAAGCAATGGCCTAAAATTATTTAAACAATGAAATGCTTTCTTTGGTTGTAAGTATGGATCATGGGAATAAATATTGCAGCTAAATTGCAGAACTAGATGTGTCGTAACGCCATTAATCCCCCCGCAGGCAGCCAAAATTTGAAATGCCATATTTAGTTTTTAATAATTTGCTCATTTTTTTTTCCAAGTTCAAGGGGCATAACTAGCATGTTAACCTTATTAAGGTGGCTTTATGCTTCGATGCTTATACTTTTTTATGACACTGCGTAACAAGATGGCAATTTAAATGTTTGGTGAAATTGTTTGTACATGTATAGATCGATTTGGCCAACTATTATCATTTCATTAGAAATTTCATAAGATATTAGTAGTACATATATTAAGTGGATATAAATATTAATTCATGAAAGTTTCATAGCTTCAACATTTAAATGTTGCAATCAAATTCAGGATATTTCTGTTTATAATCACAACAATCTCTATTTTTAGCTAATCTTACTACTGGATTTAAAGAGATAAATTCTTTATATATTATATATGTGATGTCAAATGAGTAGTATTTAATTAAATGTCCGTATCAGTTAAGGCCTACAAACCTTCAAAGGAAGATTCTTTTGGGTTTAGAAAAAAAAGTGCATTTTTAATACTGTTTAAACCATTCTTCAAACAACGGGAATACCTAATACTAGGCAGGCATCTAATGAGTAAAAAAAAATACCCATTTTTTCAAGTTTTCTATCCCTGTAATCACTATCTATTTAGTTATCAATTTGGTTACAGAACTGTTATGAATTTTACAACTTTTAATACAATGACCTTGAACTTGCCAGAATGACTTTTGGTCAATCTCTGTACCAGGTATAAGCTTCCAATGATTCTATAATATAAATTAATAATCCAGACAAGATTGCTTAGACAGACAGCTAGACAGACAGACAGACAGGCAGATGGCAAGGTGATTCCTAAATACATGCACCTCCAAACTTTGTTAAAAGGGTGGAGGTATAATGAATGTACATGTACCATTAAATTCTATTGATGCTGTTCACATTTTTCGAAAGAAATATATATACTTACATTTGCCTGTGAAGATGATCTTGTTTCTTAGTCAATATGCTTCTTTTTTTCTCTGGATTCAATTGTTTATGCAACTCCCTGTCAAGTTTATCACATGTTGTACATCTTGTGAATAAGCTACTCTGAAAATTAACAAATGAATTTCTAAGCTTATTGACACACCAATAAAATAAGTATACAGGTACATTTACAATAATGAAAGCACATTGTTAATTTAAGGGGGGGGGGGGGAGGGGGTGCTCAAAAGTAACTGAACCATAAATTTTAAAAAAAAGTAAGCATAAACTACTAGTATATAATAAAGTACTTGATATGTTACATTTTTTCTAGTAGTTCACGTACATTTAAAATATAGGTCACCCGTCGAACAATAATAATTGGTTTGTTTTCTTTAAATGCTAAAAAATTTAACCTCATTAACTTCAATATAAATTTGGTTAATTATTTCACAAATTCCTATGATATTGAACATGTTGAATATTATAATATGTTTTGAAATTGACTTTGGTGTGCATAAATCAATGCAATTATTCAACTAAACTAAATTAAAGATACATCTGTATGTAATATATCATATTTAGCACTGAGTTCTGTTAATATTGCACTTCTCAAATTTGAATTGTGTTTAAAAATAGTCTAAGAATGCAGTCTTATCAATATCATTAAAGCTGCATCATGTTTTAAGTGTGAGCCAATAAAAATTACATATGTAATTTCTATACGGAGACCAGATTTGTTTCTCTTACCAGTTTTATTCTTACATGCGAGTAATGATCATTCCAGATGTTCAAAAAGGTTTGGTGTGATACACACTCTTTATCATCCAGCTCCATTTCCATTTTATATGCTTGATATATTTCATTCTTACGAAGTCCAAAAGGAAGCCAGATCTCTTGAACATGCGGAGGATTCTCTCCCCTTGATGCTACATTCTCTCCAAACCAATTCAGTGCTTCCATTTTTTTCTCTCCCAGTGATGCTTGTCGATGACGTGGAACTTCTTTTTTCATCCATATCCTCCTTTGTCTATAGAAGACGGATTTTGAAAGACCATGGGCAATTAACCAGCTCCTGAGGCAGACAGAATGACCCCTTAACTTGAAGACAAATTTTCCTCTCCTTAAACTTTGGAAAACTTCAAATTTTTTTCTGAACCAATGTGTCGTGTCCTTTGGATTTAAACTCCATAATGCATAATGGCACTCCTCAGCTACGTTAAGGAGGTTGGATCCTGCCATCAAAAGTAATGAGCATTTTTTATCAAGTATATTTTTAGAATTTAGACACATAGCTTATTTAAAAATCAAAACAAAAAATGGAGGTCAATGCGCTTCTTTTGGCGCTACAGAGCATTTAGTTTGACCTTTTTGCACCCTAAATACGTCTTACATATAAACCAATTTTAAAAGTTTTTCCTCCAATATTTTTTATTCAAATAAATTATGGGAACAAACACAGTCTTATGTCATCTTGAATAGACACATTAAAATTTGTGACAATGAAAAACATTTTCAAATTACTCCGCATGTTCAATAATTTGACCTTTTTGCACTCAGAAAATTTCATTTTTCTGGCATTAAAAATTTAACAAGCAAAAATGTCATTTGAAAGTAATGACATTTTACTGAATTTAAGAAGAATAGTTTAAAGTATCTTATATATTCAGAAAAGAAAATTAAAAGTGGGGGTCTATGATGTTAATTTTTAGATATTTCTAAAATAGTGCTAATTTAAAGCTGAAAAAAGGGATATTTTTTTTCTTGACTTTCACAATATATTTGCTATATTTATCAAATATGATGATAGAATTCATGACAGTTTATTTAGTATATAATTTAGGACCAGTATAAAACAGTTCACTGCACAAAATAACTCTGTGTGCAGACTGCATGGAAAAATAGGAATTCAAACTTAACATACTTTAAATACTTGGAAAGAGAAAAAATGATCATTTTCTTCTAAAAAACCTTCCGCCACAAAATATAGTTCCTCACTTTATTCTTTTGGTATGGAATTTAATCATGGAGTTTTAACTGAATATAGTTTAATTGGCATTGTAGAATCCAAAAATATTGTAAGAATTAAAACTTTATGCAGAATGTTTGAAATATAGGTTAAGATATAAATCTGCTCAAAAGCTCAGGAGCGAACCTCGTTAAGGAAGGCCTGAGTTCACATTTGTGATGCACTGTATGGGAAGTTTCATTGTGACGTCATTAAAAATTTCACAAGCAACAAAAATCTATTTAACTACATGATAATGCATAAATGAAAACTTGCATTCATTTATTTTATCAATTATTTATAAAAGAATGTAAAATCAGAACATTTGATAACAATACTGCCGAGTAATTAGAAGCAAATCTTATGTCAGAAATGACGTCACTAACCTTGACTTAACGCAGTACAAGTGATCCAGAGGAGTGGATCCATTGGTTTAATAATTACAAAAATGCTTAAATAAATATAAAACCATCGCAAATGTTTAAATCTAATCAATAAAATTGAAAGTCAATAATTTATTTGAAACACATATGTAGATTATTATTTTATCTAGGTGCTATGGAGCCGCACAACGACAGAGAATGTCAAGAATATTGCTAACACGATAATTATATTCCTAATTAACCTCAAAAGTGCAAGGGCATAGACTACACTGTTTGTGCTGAAATACGGAATATCAATTGCATATATCATGTATATTTTAAAAAGTGCTGGGAGCTGATTATGGTCGGTGTAGCATTATATTTATTCATGACAGAATTAAAGCAAAGTAGGAATTTTTAGCTATTGCGCAGCTAGGTTAAGGACTCCCATATATACGTCAGTATATGCAGAGGTTCGGGAAAGCTATTATGACGTCACGTTAAATCAATACAAATGAATCTCGATGAATAAATGCTGTATGTTCTTTTTAAAACCCACTAAATACTTTCGTTTCTTATAAATATTATAAAGATAAATGGGTGTGCAATTTATCTTGCCATAATAGCGCTTAGCGTAAGTAGAATGAAAGCCAGCTTGATTTCGCTGTACTTACTAAGATGACGTCATTTCTTAGTTTGACACGCAGTTTCTCTGTACTTGAGGCGTGGATCAAGCTTTTATCGTAGCTTGTAAAAATAAAAATAGATACGAAACACGCGTAGTCGGACCAAAAGAAAGACATATCCTGAAATATATTAGTCCACATTTTACTGTCAAACTAAATTGATAATGTGTAGACTTTATATAAAGCCGTAGGGAGCACATTTGTACAGTAACATGCTAGAATGACAGGTCCAGCCCCTCGAAAATATCAAAAGTTCAACGATATCCGCTTCACTATAAATTCCGAATTTTTAAACATGTGTAGCTATTATACCTACTATTCTGAAAGGTGCTGGGAGCTGGTTGTGCATTGTTTATTTATTCTGTAATGTAACATCATTTCAATGCGTATTACATTTTTGTCTGGAGTTTATAGAAAGACAGCTAAATTTTAAACAATTCTCGAGCATGAGGAAGTTGCTCCCAGCACTTTTCGTGTTAAGGAATTTGTCTCAAAGAAAACACAATCAATTTCATAGCGGAAAGATACCCGTATATCGTTGAACTTTTACGATCTTTGTAGTGGTACATATATCTTATAATTTTAAACCTGTCACGTGACAAACAGCTGATGTAAGCGATGTCGCTTTGGCCGAACTCAGCAGAGACTCGATATATATACACGTGCAAACACCACAATTTACATTTATCAAAAGTAATGCTGTTAAAAAAAAAATATTAAAATTGTATTCATTTTCCCTGAATATATTAAGGCGTATATCTCATGGGCGTCCTTAACCTAGCTGCGTGTACGCATTTTCAGCAAAATTACGAGCATTTCCGAAGCAGTTCAAACTAGCTCCCAGCACTTTTCGGGTAGCAGATGTAAATCTTTTTTAATGTGTAACAATTTTTCTCTCCAAAAACATGCGTATGCCCTTGCACTAGTGTCATTTTCTACATTCAGCTTATCAATTCTATTTTTATACCAGTCACGTGACACACAGCTGATACATGCGATATAAATGGTACTGTGTGCGGACCCAAACCTATCCATTATGGATATCTATATTACCTTTCCTACATGTAAACAGTTACTTTGTTATAAAGATTTTTAAAAATAATACATTTTAAGAAGGTACTTAGATCGCATTTTTCATTTCCTTCCTTAACATAGCTGAGTCCTCTATCATCTCTTTAGAGTAAAATGTCCTACCTGTGCATCTCTTTGGACAATCACACTGCTCTGCAGTGGCCTTTTTCAGTGTAGCTTTCGATGTTTTTTCTTTTGAAGCTTTAAAGACCATTCACCTGAAATATATTATAAAGGTTTCCAGTGCCAACAAAAATATACATAGACTATTTTATAGCCAGTAATTTTCACATGAATGAAATAAGAATAATTTATGAAACAAGTTCAAAGAAGAAATAATACACACTCTTATAGTAAAACTATCAAGAAGCTTATGATGCATCATGGCAGACTTTATAAACACGCTTTGCTAGCAAAAATATTTTTCATGGAAATAGAAAACAATTTGCCTGAAAAAAATAGTCATTACTTAATAAAAATCAAAGACCATTATTAATAATATAAATAAATGCAAAACAATTCGAAATACATGAAAATGCAGGTCAAGAGAACAATTTGGTCATTCTTGCACCATAAACTCAACACTGAAACTCTTACAAAAATATCCCCCCTTAAAATTGTCAAAGTTAGCGTAAATCATAGTTTCTTCGAGAAAATGTAAAAATGTACAAAATCTACAAAATCTCTAGAATCCAGGAGCTTAAGGGGGCTTCACCCCCTGGACCCACTGGGGGCCTCAAGGCAGCCCCAGACCCCCTGACTACTTTTTCGCACCCCCTCTTACTTCAATTCCTGGATCCGCGCCTGGATATATCTGCCAAACCGTATTTGGCATTGACATCCAAATTCCAAATTGAAAGAACAGAAAAAGTGAAATTAATAAAAATATCATAAATAATGTTTAAACAAGTTTTTTTTTCTATGTCGTAGAGATAAAATACTAATATTAAGATCAAACTAAATTAAACTTATAAGCTGTTGAACAGATGATCAATCCTCCAGTATGATTTTTACAATATATTTGGAACCCCCAGTGAGCTGTGTCTAATCTGCCTGTGTAAATGGGTGGAGTTTCATTCAAATCCAAGCTAACAAATAACATACCAACATGTAGGCACGTGTATAATCTACTAGAAGTTTTAATCAAATTACGTTTTTACTGGTATTTCACATGTATCTGTATTGTGCAGACACGTGTTGTTGCGTTCTATTTACATAACAATGCAATAAAGGTGAATTTTCGCGATCATTTACTTCTTTGATCCGCGCCTCTTATGTATACGCAGACAAATTTTTCTATTAATTAGAAAAACGAGATGTAACGCCTGTAAGGTAATTAATTATATTGAATAACATATTAATGAATAAGAGTTATAATTTATTGGTATTTTAAACTTGTTAAAGTATTCTTTTATAGACGGAAACGATTTTCCGGTGTTCCATGTTGTTTTGGCGGATACCCATGGCAAGAAAACTCGTCCGGTAAAGCTTTGGCTTGAACTCAATAAAAGTGCAATTAACGCTGATCACTCAAATACCCATGATGAGAGTGATTCGAGACAACTGATGGCAACAGCTTTGAGAGGTGGATCTAGAGTTCTTCAGCTTCCCTTGTTGAAGTCAAAACTTCTAAATGTTATTAAATATCATTGTAAGTTTTTTTTTCTTTTTAAAATGCATATTTGGAATGGAATTTAATTAATGCTAGTCGTATTCAATTCAACCCACACAAATACTTATTTGAACTTTATGCCTATTATTTCAAGCAGTCCCGAACCCGACCTTCTTTTTCCCATATGTACACCGTCTCGCCACTGTAGGTCTTATCTGTTTCATATGCTCTAAACTGATTATCTTGATTCATTTAAAATATGAGAAAACCCAAATAAGAAGTTTATCAGAAAATCGGCATTTTTATTTTACATCAATCAAATAACACAAGCTATTTTCTACTCGGCACTTTGCCACACCAAAAAAAAAAATGTCCACTGTACCCGATATTTATTAAAAGAGAATTCTTGTTTTTTATAGATTTAATTTTCTTGCAGTTTCTTCTTTTTTTTTCAATTCAAATTATATGGAAACATTCTAGAAAGTAGAAAGGCCTCTAAATATTCAGTGATCAATTAGCCTGCTATTTTCATATTTGTTTAATTTCAATTTTTTATTTCTTTTTTTTTAATCGATTTTTATTTCAGAGTACAAAATATAAAGAACACCCCCCCCCCAAAAAAAAAGCAGAACAGAGATTGAAAGCCTCAGATTGTTCAGTTCCTGCTGTTAAGTTTAAACGTTTTAAATTTAGGATCCCTTCCTCAAAACTGCAGATATAGATAGCCTCGCACCGCGCTCATGGGAATATCAAAGATTAGCCTAAGGGTTAATTCCGCTTTGGTTATGTTCTGTCTAAATCTAAATCGGAGAAAATGCGCAGAATTTCTTTGGATGGTTCCCCAGGGGTATATAAGTGAGCAAGCATTCTACAGGGATTCCAAATTTTTGGGTTGTTCCAGGGATAAGATGTAGGTAAAATTTTAAGAACTATGGGGATTTTTTTTCTTTATACTACCACACAGTAACTTGAAGAAAGCTAAAGCCTATAGTTATCTATTAGAGTCTTTAATAAATTAGGGAAGTATGAAGTTAAATATTTTGGGGGAATTAAGAGTTAAGTCGACTGCAGTATTGTATTTTTACTGGCTGAATTTTATCACTGATGAAATTTCATTTAATTTGTTAATTAGAGATTAATACAAAATAAACCACCATCTCAAGTTATTTAAAACGTATTTTGATATACTGGAATCTATCATTTAATTTAAAATCAGTTGGTTTAAAGTTCAGTAAATTTTAGGTTAATTGTTCACAGTACCGTCTATACATCTTAGCGTTATTTTGAGTGCCATCCCGTTATACATTTATTATAATATATTTAGGTCAACTGTACTCTTGAAGTTTTATGGATGGCTCAAGGTATTTCCTTGGAGGATGTGGGGGTGTTCTATACAAAGTATTTTCATAGGCACTGCCAGGCAGAAGGTCTGGGGCTGCCTTGAGGTCTCTTAAAGGTCCAAGATGCTTCTAAATTTTGAATTTAAGTCATTGTTATCTTTTAATTAACCTCCATATATAGACATTTTAGTCTTAAGTATAAAATTTTCTTGAAAGGCTATTTTTGTAAAATAAAAACAGCAGATAATTTATTGCATCTTTTTTTCACAGTGGGCGAGGAAGATGGTTGTTTGGGGGGGGGGGGGGGGGGGGCAGGCAAAAATAAATAACTTGGTGACAAAGAAAAAAAAAAACTTAAATGGTAAAGGGGAGTATAGGGAAAATAACTTAACTATTTGGGTAGAGATACAAAGGATTAAGGTGGTGGGGCAACCTTTCTTTGAAAATATAATTCTAAACTGACATTGCTATAACAGCAAGTCAATTCTCAGAAATAAAATGGCACCCCAGCATACCACAGGCCTGATTAGAAAAATTTGTTCAAAAGCCATGCATATATAGATTACAATAAATTGCCTCTTTTTTATTAAATACAGGGTTTTCTGCAAAAATGTACAGGTACATGTATAGCCCCCAAGTCTGTCAACCAGCTTTATACCAGAGAGCTAGAACCACCTAATGTCTGAGAGAAATTGTCTTAAAATGGTTTTGGTATTAATCTAACCGTGAGAGGTCTGCATTGTAGAATATGACAATTTATAGGAAAACATTTCTCTTGTGATATAGATTGCTTGAAATCAAGTACAATCGTGAAAATTTGATTGTACAAAATTCCCAAAACTTGTATTAAATAATAACTGTAAATTCATCATTTCCCTAAAATTATTCACATATTCTAGGAGGAATGCTGTCCAAACTGTATTTTGGGGGAACAAAAATCTCAATTATTAATCATTATAACTTTAATTAATAGGTTACTTTTATCACCAGAACACAATTTCTAAAATACAAAATTTATCCAACACATTGATTTAATTAAAAATTGCATTTCTCTATGAAACCAGCTCTTTGACTGAAAGATGTGGTATATATAGTTCTAACAAGAGCAAGATTAATGCCACAATGTACATTCTTTCACATTGATACTTATATATATTAAACAAAAGAAAGTTTTTGAAAAGAATGACTTACTTTTTGATTTCTTCGGAGTACTGGTCATCAAGGTTTCAGTAAAGTGCACATTTCCAAACGGTTGTGAATCTGTTGAACTCCCACTTGTGTGCAAATCAGATGAAATAAGTGAAACCTCCTTGCTAATGCTATTGCTTTGTTCACTGAAATATTCATACAAATCTTCATCGCAAACGGTGGGCGCACGAATGGCAGGTGGTGTATCGTCGCGAAAAGAGAATATATCACCAGATGCATTATTTTGAGACACAGAATTAAAGGAATGTTCAAAATTTGATATTTCCTGTAATGATTTGTCAGCATGGTCAGTATAAATGTTAATATGATCTAAGGAAGACTCATATTCCTCTGCTTCAATGAGACAATCACCCATTTCTAGCTAAGTAACAAGTGTTACAAGCAACCTGATCTCTGATACTACAAACATCAAATGTCAATCACAAACTGGATGCTGATAAGATTTTAGGGGCGTGAACACTCAGAGTAACTGTAGCCAGCTTTCTACTAAGATATTACAGATTTCGTACTGATACAAAATGTGGTCCATTTCCAAAGGAAAAAATAATGCATTGTTCATGAAACAGAATGGAAACATTGTAGGAAAAATTTGGGATATAGGTGTTGCAAACAATGCGGGATGTGTCAAGGTAATATTTTTTTCTTTATTCATTTGTTCAATATTATTTATTGAATTTATTCCCATGGATTTCCATGAAATAGATAAATTGATAGATTTGCTTGTATGTTTAATGCTAATTTGAAGGAAAAGTTATCTGTTTTAAAACATTACTAGAAAATATTTCACATCTTCTTCTAAAACAAATTGATTAAAGATGGATCATAATAAACTTTAAAGGTTATGATGAATGGCCATGATAAAATACTGCGCCTAGAAGATTTTGATGTGAGTGACAGTGATTTTTGTAGATTGTTTGCTGGGCATGTGACTGGACGGACTGCATTTGTACAAAGATGGAAAACACTTCAAAATTCAGGTTTGTTAATCCCTTACTACATTTATAAATGGATAATGTAATCATATCTCAAGAAGCTTCAGACATTAATTACCACTATTTTAAAAATTGTTTTACTTTTCATAAATAATATATTTCCCATTCTGGAATATATATTGTGCAATAATACATGCACTTGATTGTTAAAATAATGCCATCTGTCCTCGCCACAAAAACCAGGCACAGATCCGGGAATGTATTATGGGTAGAGGGAGTCCATCCCAGTCAAAGAAAAAAATCCAAGAAATTTCTTGACAAACAAAAAACAGATAAAACCTAAACCCCAGATGTGAAAATCCTATTTAGCGGGTGGGGGTGGGGGGGGGGGGGGGTAGCCATCCAATCCTACGTAAGCATCATATGTATGACTTTTCATATCCACTTAACACGGGTTCACATTTTTTTTGGGGTGGGAAGGTCCAAGATCATTTTAGTTGGATTAGTATATACATTTAAACTCTGCAAATTCCAGAGGGGGGACCCCTGACAGCCCCCCCCCCCCATCTAGATCCGTGCATAAAAACTGTTGGTTTTATATCCGATATGTTTCAATTTCTAAATGTTATGCTTTTTTTATTTGCTTACTTGTATTGCAGATCTGATTTAAAATGAATGATTTTCAACTTTATGTTATAAGTTCTTGCAATTTTGACCAGATTTAGTTATAGGGATTTAAAGTACATTCATTCATGTTACACTTGTGTCTGAGAAAAGCTATAAAGCAATGTCATCCCCTTCGTTAAAATATAAATAGAAAGGATTACAAAAGGGGAATTTGAAGACATTGCTGTATAATAATCAAGGATGAATTGCTCCACAGCTTTAAAGAAATAAAAATGTAATGACTGTCAAACAGAAAATTACTATAATTAGTTTTTTATTTTGCAACACTTTTACCACAAAACCGATTTAGGTACAGATGTAGATAAAAAAGCCTTCAAGTGATGTTATCAAAATAAATTGACAATGGTTTTACAGTTCCTTTGCAATGTATAGGAGTATTTAGGAATCTGTACACGATTATTTAAATGATTTTGATACAAAAATTAAAATTAAATACACACTAGGGCTAGGTATTGGCTAGAATTTTTGTATTGCGATATTTTTTACTGTATTGCGATATATAATGCAATATTTTCAACAAAAATTTAAATGGAATTTTCTATATCAACTTCCTTCTACATGTAAAATGTGTACATAACTATTATAAATAACCAATAAAAGTTACCCTGTTGATTGAATTAGTTATGCAACTAAATACACCCAGCTTTTTGTCTTACTGTTTGGCATGATCGCAAACCTTTCTGACAACTTTTCTTTATATTTTATGGTAGGATTCCTGAGTCCAAGCATTTTGCCGGTATTCAGTATTACAAAAAATGTATTGCAATACGATATTTTTTTGTCAACATACTGTAATACATGTATACCGGAATACTGGAATTATTGCCTAGCCCTACTACACACACAATACCCATGCTCTAATGTATAGATCAGGATGACAGTAAAATGAGTTTCATAATAAGTTCGTATATTCAGTTGCCCCTAAAATTTCCTAAAATAGGTAATAATGAACATACAGATAATTTCTGTAATTGTTATTTTTTTTTACATATTGTCTAAATCTGTCTTGTTATACTTTTCATAATGGGTTAGTTTGATACATGTTTAAGATTTACTTGAGCATATTTTTATTGTGACAGTCTATAAACTTTACAACTGGGACTGGGTAAAAGTTCTAAAAAACTTAGAAATATATTTATTTAATTCATGCTTTCATAAGGATTTTGTAATCAGATGGTTTTTCACCTTATTTGCATTGAACAGATTTTATTGATAAGAAGTCAAATTGATTAGATTAATAGTTGTTCTTTCTGAAACCAACACATTAATTCAAAATTTTAATTGAAAGCTAGATCAAAGATTGAATTTAAATTATATTGATTTATAATGTTATATATTGATTTCTCTATTAAGAAAAAGGACTAAAATATTCCAAACAATTTAAAAAATCGATTTCCTTCAAAGTATTTTCATTAGGTTTAACAAATCAAAGAGAAATGGAAACCAATACCGACAAACAATCTCACAAGTGAATATATCAGATGGATAAGGTTTTCAACAGGATCTAAAGATAAAAATAAAAATAATAAACAGATCACCACCACATCATGAGAAGGCACTAGTAAATTTATATTCTTCTTTTGACTGGTCCAGGGTCAAACACTCACAGATGTTTATTGTGGTAATTAAGTTTACACTATAGTCTTGAATGTCTTCATCAATAATACGAATTTCAAATTAATTTTATACTCATTTTATTTCAAATTTTGTTTTTATTTGCAATTAGTTATTAAATTGTAATTAAATTGAGCTGGACATCATTTATTTCTACATGATATCAAACAAATATACATTCTCCCAGACATATCTGTAACTTAATTATTGCTAAAATCTTTTGCCAATGTTGATAACCATAAAGATTTTTTTTTATATAACGAGTTCATTAAAGTCAATATTTATTTTGTTTTTTTTTTAATGGATATCCAGTGTTATTTCAAAATAAGAAACACTTCATTTTTATATTAAAAAAAAAGAGCTCAGAATTTGGTCATAGAAAACTCCACTAATTAAATCTTTCTTTGAGGAAACATTCACTTGATAAGATAAATACAGTATCTCTTTTAATCTCAAATCCCCGGTCATATTTCATCCCTGCTTTATAATTGTTGGACATAGTGAATTATCCCTGCTTTAAATTGGCGAGTCGAAACCCATTAACTGCCTCGCTTGAACAAATCATTTAGAGCTATCATCCATTCTCTACTCACAGACACGTCTAGCTGAGATAATAATTGCACTGGGATTTGATGAGGTGCTATAAGACCAATTTAACTGCATGGAATGGCCAACCTATTCTGGGCGGATCTAGTTATTTTTACTTGGAAGGGTTGGTCTTCACTTTAAAAAGTTATCAAACTGTCCAAAATACAGAATATTTATAGGTTTATGAGTTTTTGTAAAATGTGCTTTATAAATAATAATTAATTTTATCACAATGTATATTATATCGGTAATGATCCTCTAATAAAACTAATGTCCAAGTAACTGTATCTCACTTTCCTTCTCAATGACCGTGTAGTGTAGGGTGATGCCACTAGAATTCCATCGGCATCAAGCGTTTTTGACTGGCCTAGATGGCCGAGCGGTCCTAGCGCGCTGTTCATGTGCTTCTAGGAAACAGGTTCCGTAGATCGA
This sequence comes from Saccostrea echinata, assembly GCF_033153115.1. Classification (NCBI taxonomy): domain Eukaryota; kingdom Metazoa; phylum Mollusca; class Bivalvia; order Ostreida; family Ostreidae; genus Saccostrea; species Saccostrea echinata. The sequence goes on from NW_026889785.1 coordinate 10,337,108, forward strand.
GAGTTCAACCCCGGGTTTGGGGGTATGGGGATATCTTTATAAAAGTTAATATATAATATATGACACTATGAAATAACCTATTTTATGTAATTTAGAATCAACTAAGAATTATCTAGCTGCATAAAATAATTCTATGTTGTCTGCAAACTGGAAGTCTCAAAATATCTCTCTCTCTCTCTATATATATATGATGCAAACTTTTCAGTTTATAGGTTCAGAGAGAAACCTTCCCAAAAGCTCAGGATTGAAACTCCCTTACTGCTAAGGGACAGCTGATAACCTCAAAATGTTTTGTAATTATTAACATAATCAAAAAATACACAATTTATTTAAAAAATAATAATAATTTTATACATCTGTTAATTAATAAAAATATACAGAGTATCGAAAGCTACATATTTTAACATTGACAAAACATTTCACCTATAGAAGTGCCAAAATTGCATAAATCTGTATTTTTCCCTAATTAATAACGACAAATCATATGATGTACTTCTCTTTTCAAAGTATTATATAACGATCGAGTCACAGTTTTTCTGTTGTGTTTAAAGTATTTTTTAGTTTCTGTAGTTTTTAATTTGTTATAGTGATTTTATATTGTTCTTCAAAATATTTTTTCAGCATCATTTGTTTCCTTTCTTTTTGATATACACTGTTGGGTCACATAATAATGCATAAAGAATTTCCCTTTCAAAGACATTTTTACATTATTTCTTAATTCTTTTTTGGCCAATTAATAACACTATCATATTTTTAAGAAACTCCCTTTGTTAATGCTCAAAATTTATAATTTGTTATCATTTATTGACAAACTGACTATTTTAAACAAAATTGAATGAACATTTCTTTGGAATCATTTGACGGGGAATTGACTATTCTTAGCAAAAACCGAGTGAACATTACTTTTAGGTACTGGCATTATATCAATTAAAGCTGTCAAGATTTTAAGGCTTTGTTGTTTGGGATGACAGAAGTAAAATGTTTCATTATCAATCAGCATTTGTAATGAAATCAAATTGGATCACTTAAAAGTTACTCTATTACAGTATTTTGGAATTCAAGATCGGGTCTATCAGTTGCAAAATTATCAAAATTAATTTGATATATTATCAAATCATATTTTTTAAAAATATTTCTAAACAAATTGCTGGGTGTCATGACTCAGATAAGAAGTGATTGTTATAGACAAAAATATATATATACAATGATTTCGTATTTTTTATGTTTTTAGATTGACCATCTTTCATAAAAATACATTTTTCTTACGAGTCAGTATTTATCTACAACCCGTGCGTACATGTTATTGTATCTGAATTATCTCATATTGAACAGTTGTTAATTATTTCAATCTTCTGGCTTTTGTTTCCACTTAAGCTTAAATTAGATGGATAATATCTTAATTTATAATGTATACTTCAGTCTTATTCATAGTCTGTCTTTAAAACATTTAAGATTTTGGAATTTCCAGTTATAGTCATATATTTCCTTGCTATATATAACTTTTGCAATTCATGATGTCAGATCTCAAACCCTTTTGAGACTACCATATTTAAATGTTCAGATGCAACCGTTTGTATCGGATACAGTGATATTGTAGCAGATGGTGTATAGGGAACTTATACTGCCTCGCTAGTGAGGTTTCAGGCAAGTTAATCAACGGCGAGCCTGTATAACACTTGGATGGGTGACCGCTTCTCATTCCAAAATCAAATGACCTTGAACATTGAAAAGTTATCTACATTAAAAATAGAGTAACAAAATATTTTTCAGACCTTTTTTAATTATTTGCCTTTTTAAATAATTTATTAGTTAAACCATTAAAATTAAATGAGGTGATTTTACTTGTGTTTGGAAAAGTTCAAAATAAAGACTTGTTTGATACAATTAGTCTGGTTGTATTTTCATTGTTTTTATAACTTTTACTTCTCTCTGTTATAACTTACCCTTAACTTCCTAGTACAACCATTTACGAAGTAATGAATTGAGAGAAAGAATAAATAAATAAATAAATGATGATTTTGTGACAGACTTTTTTCAAAAGCACATATGCAAAACATATTTAAATGCACTTCTCTAAATCTTCAAATATATTCATCGAAATTTCCTTCTTTTTTTTTTCAGATCCTAAAAAACCAACTGATACCTCTCCAATGAGAAAAGATTCTACAGAAATGAATGAAAGCAGCAACACTGGTATGTCATGAAAATAAGTGAAGTTAACCATCGGTGCAAATTACTCCTCATTTTAACCCTTCAATTTTTTCCTTTCAAGACAACACTCACACCGTCCCTTACACACACACACACACACACACATGAACACACTAAATGCTGCAAATCCTGAGGTCCAATATATTTTAACAAGCTTTAATTACTAAGCAGAACATTTTTTGTTTGTTTAAGTTTCATCTGAGGAACAGAATGTTATGACAGAGAAAATTTCAAATGAAGACAAAAATGTCTTGCAAGAAAACACTTCAAATGAAGAAAGAAATGTCTTGCCAGAGGAAACTTCAGCGGAAGTTACCAATAAAGAAGCTATGGAAGGAATTCATGAAAAGTTTAAAGGTAAAAAATGACATCAATGATTTTTCATTGATCACTAAAATTGATTCTGTATGATGGCAAAGATAATTTTATTGCTTAGAATTTTGATTTATGATATGCATATTGCGGAATCATTTAGACAGCACTTTGAACAATCAATAAAATTTGATTTTATAGACTATAAAGAACTACCAGTGGAGCACTTAGTTCAACCTGATTTCATCAACCTACTTAGAGAGCCAGACAAAAAGCATATTAAAGAACTGGAAGAGGAATTTCTTTTAAGACCACATAATTACTTTCAGTTGATGGTTGTCAACGTCTGTGGCGATTTTGATACCAACTATGATAAATGCCATCTAGAAGTTATTGGAGGCAACCACTCTCGACAAGCACTCCAAAACATATTAAGAAGGGATGACGTAACGAACAAATCCCAATTTGAATTGAGAATGTGCCTTATATACCAAGATCTTAGCCCTGATGAGGCAAAGTACATTGCCAATCAGCACAATGAAGTTAGAAAAATGGGAAGTGATTTTGATTTGGTCAACAGGGCGACCTTGTTTAGGTATGCTTTATTCGAAAAAGCAGGAATGAAGTCTGCCCCTGAAACAATCGCCACTAAAACACCAACAGCTAAAGATGTAATTAGAAAATGGAAAAAAGGATTAGAAATATGCATGGGATCAATCAGTGTAGGTTATTCCATTATTACTTCTTAATACTTATCAGTTACAAAACATTTTAAGTCAACAAGTAATGTTAATTGTATTGAAGAAATTAAAGTGTGTATTTTAATTTTTTTAATCATTTACAGAGGAAAACTCTAAACAACAGATTTGGATTCGAAATGCGGCTGGCTCAGCTTCCAAGTGAAGTCTGGGAAACATTTCTTAAAAGTGTCGAAAAACTGAAGCGGGATAGGAAGATAGAGAAAGTGAGCGGAAGGCTTCTGAAACCAGTGGATTGAGTGAAAGACACCATTCTCCTAAATACATTTCTTCAGAAGTATATTGAGGGTGAAATCAATTTTAAGGAGTTGACTGTGCTTTGCAACAGGTCAAAAAAGTAGGTATATGAGTAAATATATAAAAAAGTACGTATCTGAGTATATATATATATATATATATATATGTCAAAAATATTTGAATTGTGAAATGAATTGGAATTGCAATTTTTAAACATAATACATGCACCTATTAACCTCTACTTTTCTAGCTGCGATGAAGATAGTTTTTTCAACACAGAACCTGAGAAGTCATCTGATTTGCAAGTGGAAGAAGAGGTATTATAATTTTATATATCTAAAATACCTTTGACTAGGGAAAGGTGGACCACTTTCAAAACAATGCAAAACAAACAGAAATTATCAAGTGCTCAAACTAATTTAGCAAAATTCATCAATTTTAGGCAATGAATCAGACCCAGGAACTGGATCAAGTTGATAAAAATCAAGAAGATGAAGACTCGGTCAACTACAAAATCATGTACATAGCATTGAAGGTAAATCGTCCATATACTAAAATCATCTGGATATTCATGATGAAGTGCTAGTGAAATTCAGATGAAATATCTTTTATTTGTCCAAAATTGTTTTCAGATAATTGTTATTTCAATATCTGCTTAGACCATCATTATAGTAACAATTTTTGTTTTCATTATTCTAAAACCATAAGCCAACTTGAAGTTCAAGTGTCAATGTAAGATATGACAATTAAATGTGTTGCATATTGTGTATTCATAATAGGAAAGAGAAGCCAAACACTGTGAGGAGATCAATGATCTAAAAATGAAATCGAAGAAACTGGAGGATAAAATAGAACTGATTTCAGTGGAGAAAAATAAAATAAAAGAGGAACTTTCAGAGAGAAATGCAAAAGCAGAACAACATTTACATGGAATAATTTCACTGAGGGCAAGTTCTTTTTTTCCAGATTAAAAAATAACAAAATATGAATATTAATGCATCAAAAGTAATCTGGAAAAAAAAACAAACAATTTATTATATGTGTATGTATTTTGTTTCACAGGAAAAATTAAATAAAGCTACAAAGGAGTGCAGAATGTTGAAAGAAATGCAAGAAAAATCTTGCAGCAAAAGGAAGAGTGACAGAGGTAATTTCAAAATGTCAATGCCAAATGTCTACATAAGAATGCTAAATGTCTTGTACTCATCTCCTGAGCAGCCTGGAGACAAACTGTTGCTACTGATCTCTAGAGTAGGCATGTTAATTTCACAATGATGACCTGACTGAATCATTGGGGGCTTTATTTGAGAGATAGAATATGCTTGTACACTCACATATGATAATTTAGGTATGACACCTCAATAGACAATCTGAAAAATAACTTAATTTAACCAAAACTGTGAAATCCCTCCATCTTGCTAATAGGTTATAAGACTACTTTTAGCTCACCTGAACTGATCACTTTTTGTCTGTCTTCCGTCCGTCCGTCCAAAAAAGTTCCTCTTTACAAACTGTAGCTTTGTTTGTTCAAATGATGGCCCCAAGATAGAGTGGGGTTACAATGGTGTATCAAAGTTTTACATACGAATATGTAGGAAATCTTTACGAAAAATGAACTCTAGATAGGCAATCAACCAAATTACTTGTTAGAGCCATCAATTTGGAAAAAAAAATGCTAAAACAAAAAAGCCCGATGTTTAGTCATACAGATATGGAAGCATCCTCAGACAGTGTAGATTCAAGTTTGTTCAATTCAAGGTGGGACCACATTGGGGGGTCAAAGCTTTACACAATATATAGGAAAATTTCTTCTCTAGAACAACAATGCCATGTTTAGTCATACTGATTTGGAAGCATCCTCAGATATTACAATGTAATTCAAATTTGTTCAAAATCATAACCCCTGGGAATAGGGTTAGGCCACAATGGGGTATCAAGTTTTACCTAGGAATATATAGGAAAAGGTCTTTAAAAATCTTATTCACAAGAACAGCAAAGCCATTATTAGTCTTATTGATAATGATGCATCCTTAGGAAGTGCATATATAATAAAAAAAAAAAAATGGGTGATGAAAATCAGCAGGGCCATATAGACCCAGGTGAGCATTGTGACCCATGGGCCTCTTGATGTTTTTTAGGCATATACTGAATATGTTTAACAACCATCCATTCTTCTTGAAGGTATTGCTGATTAATAATTGCAACTGTATCAAGCGAAATGGTATATGAAATGAGAAGAGGACAATTTTCACAAGTCTAGATTGGCCCCCTACCTCTTCTGGAATTATTCTGGTTCATATCTCCAATTTAACCAAAACAAGTTTACGCAGCTATGTTAAGGCTTCCCGAAGCTTTAAAATGCGCTCAAAACATAATATATCATTGCGAGGTCGGTTTTGGTTTTAATTTATAAGTATTAAACTTTAGTACTTCCAATTTATATAAAGGGTTTCCTCGGCTATATATTAGCATATTTGTTATGATATCACATGACTTTGTTGATCACGTGACGGTCATTTATAATTTTTTGAAGTGTTTCATATAAATCGCTTCAACGCAGCTGAATAACACAATAATTATTAACATTTTGTATTATAAATAAACTCATTGTATCCTTGTGTATCCGAAATGTGCTTGGGAAAAGTCATAGTATTACTTGGGTACAAAATATTTCCTGAGAAATTCAACTTTCTTATAAATTTGAGGGTATTTTCCACACAATATCGTAATCTGTATTAAAAACAAAGCCAACACACATTTTTCCCAAGCAAGATTCAGTTAGAAAACAACCTCTTCTTACAGATTTCCACAAAAATTCTCAGATTAATCCTCATTAATCACCTGCGCCAGACTCTTTTATACACACAAAATAAATTCTACCTCCAACCACGGGTATTAAACAGAGTACATTTCAAAAGTATATTTTTCATAAGCATTTTGATGAATTTCAATCAAGGGTAGGTAAGCGGTGTATTTTTAAAATATTCGGACATATAAGACTTAAAAAACCTTTAACGACCAGTGAATTTTGCAATAGCTATTTAGCATTTTACATGCAGTTTGAATTAAAGTGTTAAGTTCATGACACTCTCCCCGTCATAACACCTCAAGTTTGCAGTGACCTGACGTCATTTTCCATTATGACGTCATATTTTGGTAGTTCAGAGATGTGAAGGCACAGAGTGCACTGTCATATTCTTTGGGAAGCCTTAACCTACCTGCGTAATATTTTGTTGAAGACCAACTGGATTATGCAAATGAAACTTTATGCAGGATTGATCTGCATTTCAATTCTGAAACTGTCTGATATTTTGAAAACGATTCAGTTTACCTCCTTCAACCCTTACTGTTATACTGTAATAGATTCAATTTTAACAATTAAGAGTTAAAATGTCAATTTCATAATACAGATTCCACAGAAGATCTGGACATTCCACCACCAAAGAAAAGCGCTCTCAAGCCAGATCAGTGGGATTTCATCGATGGGGAACCTTGGTTGGCACTCGTCAATGAGGTCGCGAAATCTAAATTGAAGGTTTCTTGGCTAACAGGAAGTTACAATTCCACGTGGGAACTCAACCCTGAATTTCTTGGATGTGACCCAGATGTTGTCCAGAACACACGTGTTGCCTGCAGATTTAATTTCATTGCAGAGAAAGTTCTGCCTGAATATATCATAGATAAGCTCAAAGCAATCTTTAAGAACTAATGTCACATTGTTAACTGTGTGTGTTGCCTCACAGTGGACGAAAAATGTGTGTTTCTGCTTATCTGTCTGCAGCTATGGGAGTTATTATATTCCGTTTTTATAAAGTTATATATCTTAAAGTGTAGTACATTTATAATAATAAGGAATATAAGCCTGCAATAACTTTTTCTCATTGTACATGTATCATTGAAAACTTATCAATATTATTTTTTTAGTACAAGTAATATTACTTTAACAGGTTTTTTTTTTACAACTATTATATGTGTTTCAAACTTGTTTCTACTGCTTAGAGCTAGTATATGTATATGTCACTTTTGTTTGTTTTCCTTTTCTGTGAAAACTGTCTTTTTTCCCCCTTAAACATAGGAATGGGAGTGCCTTCATTGTCATAAACTGGCACATTTTGTTCTCTGTGTATATTTAGGCATTTGAGTAATAAGGAATTCCAATACAGTATTTGAAAAACCAAGAACTTTAATGTATCTTTTCGTCTGTAAATTGATAAGTATAAGAACCTAATATACAACACTGTTATCATGAAAAGAAATGAAAACTGGAAATGCTTTCGAAAACAGATGACTTTTATATCAATCAAAAGATTGATTCAAATTTAAAATCTTTATTTGTTTGTTTGTTGTTTAACGTCCCTCTTGAGAATATTTCACTCATATGGAGACGCCACCACTTGCTGGTGGAGAGCTGCAAATTTTTTACCTATACTTGGCACTCAGGGCCATTGAGCATCGAAGGATCTTTTTCGTGCCAGCACCAACTGCGACAAGGGACCTCGGTTTATACGGTCTCATCCGAAGGACGGGTCTCCTCTTTCCGTAGTGGGATTCGAACCCACTACTTAAGGATCAACTCCTTACTTCGCGACTCTAGAGCAGATGCTCTACCACTGCGTCATGCAGGCGACTTTAAAATATGAAAGTTAAAACGTTCTTCAATTGCTTAGTTAATGAAAGGTAATATGTTCTCGGTTAGTTTTGCTATTCCAAGGTTTTGCCATTCCAAGTTTTTGTTCAATGTATAGCGTCAGTGGATGGATTGATTATGTGCTTATGAAATTAAAAACAAACACACAAATTAAAATCAATGAAAAATATTTTAAACACAACTTTACTCTTTTGCTATAGGCAACTCTCTCTTTTAAGTGGTGTACCAAAATTTTTATGTATCAATAAACTAGTAGTTTAACTTAGTTACAATGCAAGGAGAATTCTCATATGATGATAAAAATTCTAGAATTGTGCTTAAAGTGTTGTGTTTTTTCCCCTTTTATTTTGTGTGTCATTTCCGGATAGAAAGATTGGTTTTCGAATTTAAGGTGGACACAGACAGAGAGAAAACTTGGAATGGCCTTAGCTTTCTTTTTGATATGAGGAAATTTGATGCTTCTCGCTTATTTTGCTTAGATTTCAGTCCAACTGAAAAGAGGAACGTTCCTCATATTCTTTGTATAGATCTCAGTCAGAATAAAAAGAGTTCCTTGGATGTTTTAATTTCGGTCAGATTGAAATGGGAACACTACTCAAATTCTTTCGCAGATTTGGTCCGACCAAAAAATGAAATATATTTTACAGATGTCTGCCAGACTATAAAGGAGGAACTTCCTCAAAATCTGTTCATAGATCTCGGCACTGAAAAAAGGAACGTTCCTTAGATGTATTGTAAATCTTGGAGTCTGAATAAAAAGAGAGGAACGTTCCCTAAATGTTTTGTAAATCTTAGGGTCTGAATAAAAAAAGAGGAACGTTCCCCAAATGTTTTGTAAATCTTAGAGTCTGAATAAAAAAAAGAGGAACGTTCCCCAAATGTTTTATAAATCTTAGAGTCTGAATAAAAAAAAGAGGAACGTTCCCCAAATGTTTTGTAAATCTTAGAGTCTATATAAAAAGAGAGGAACGTTCCCCAAATGTTTTGTAAGTCTTAGAGTCTGAATAAAAAAAGGAGGAACGTTCCCCAAATGTTTTGTAAATCTTAGAGTCTAAATAAAAAAAGAGGAACGTTCCCCAAATGCTTCGCAAGTCTTAGAGTCTGAATAAAAAGAGAGGAACGTTCCCCAAATGTTTTGTAAATCTTAGAGTCTAAATAAAAAAAGAGGAACGTTCCCCAAATGTTTTGTAAATCTTGGAGTCTGAATGAAAGGAGGATCGTTCCTCAGATCTATCATGCAGGTTTAGCCAAATGAAAGGGGGAAGGGAACGTTCCTCGGATGCCTTGCATAGCTTTCAATGCATTGAAAAGAGGAACGTTCCTCAAATGCTTTGTACAGCTTTCAAGCATACTGAAGTCTTGCTGAAATCTTTTGGACAGTTTTCCTGTTTTCTGAAAAGAGGAACGTTCCTCAAATTTTCTATGAAGTAATTTCAATCAAAATTGATATAGGAAATTTTCTGAGTAACAGACACATTCAATAAGAAGTGTTTTGTATGAATTTATGATTTTCAGTGTCTTTGTAATGCTTTTAGAAGTCAAAGACTGAGGAACGTTCCTTAAACCTTGCCTTTTGAAAGCTTATCCTTTGCTTGTTGCACTGAAAATGACTGCAGATATGAAAAATTGGGTCAAAAAAAGGGAATTTTGATTTTCCCTTTTATTTTTGAATTGTGTTTTAGCAATACTTGATATTTTGAAATATGCATAGTCATTTCACGCTTTAATTAAAGTTGTTCACGCTTCACATGTTTTGTAATCATGTTATTTTTCTTTAGTGTTCATGTCTTTATGATGTATGAAAAAAAAAAACATTAATATTGCTTATATACAAGTAATTTATTATAAAGTTCATCAAATAATATTTGCTGCATTGTATCTTTCTCTAGTTTTTAGATCTTCTACAGTACGAGGAATTAAAATTCCGTAAATCCGTCGTCAGGACATGGGCACAGACAGGAAGTATTAAGTAATAGATATATAGGATCTCCAATGATTTGTAGTTGGATATAATTTTTATCCAACGAGTTGTGCGTTTTTTATCCCCAAGCCTTTGCGATGGGATAAAAACACACAACGAGTTGGATAAAAGTCATATCCAACTATAAATCATGGGAGATTCTTTTTATCCCATGTTTAATACTTCACAACCAATGTTTTACACTGTTTTATATAGGACTCCACTTTATTTTACTTCATCACTCTAACGCAAAAACCATTGTGACGTCACAACTGCACTTAACTGTGGATTATGAAAAAAATTATCCAATGAGTCATTTCCACGGGATAAAGGGGTAAACATGGGATAAAATTATATACACACGTGTACACAAGAAAAACAAATCAGTTCAGTAAGATTGTACACAAGGATATGTTATACCAAGCCAATTGTGTTAAATTTTAATTGGATCACATCTTGTCAATTTAATGATAGATCTCCCGACATCATCAATTACTATAACAGTTCTCTGCATTTGTGAACCCTAATTTACATCACCCTTTGGTTTGCCTGTTCTTATTCCTTTGAAATGTCTACTTGACAATTTCCTTTCTTTTTCAGAAACCAATGAGTCACAGGCAAAACAGTTCAAAAGACGTAGACCTGCAGAAATAAAAATAACGAAAAAGGAGGAAAGACTAAAAAACAGAAGACAGGCATTAAGACAATCAAAATCAAGAAACATAAAACAATTTTAAAAAATTGTCAAATCATTACAAAAGCAAGTTTCCGAACCCGTTGAAACTCTGTTTGTTATCAAAGAAAGTTCTAGAAATTTATACAAGTATTTTGGTTTTGGAGATATTGTGAAGAAATTTGAGAGTGGTGAACCACTCTCACAGGAAAAACCAAAACTGTCCGAAGTCTAGAAAACCCTTGAAGAACAACATGAACAGGGAGGTATTGAGTTTCTTACTCCGGGGAAGTACAATTTCAGCTTTACAAAAAGAGTCTCAAACTCAGCGAGTCTCTCTGTCAGACAAACCGAAGAACTCAGCAATATTAAAATCTGCACCGATGAAACTCAGACCCTCCCAAATGTTCAACATGAGTAAGTGTTTGTATTACAATTAATATTGTGCATATATAACGTATAATATAAAGCATTTACTGAGGTGAAATCATTAATGTACATACATGTGTAAAAGAAAATTTTGTTATAATATTTATTGATTCCTTTTAGAAAACAACCTGCAGGGAAAAGGCGTCTGTTCTCTTCTGAGAATACAAAAGGAGGGAAGAAAACAAGACCAGGTAGAGGAAGACCAGGTAGAGGAAGAGGTACAAGAGGGAAAAAAAAGGGAAATCCAAGGGCATCCAGAGGTGGTGATGGACGTGCCATGTCAATGTAATCAGAAATTTGAGTTTTCAAAAGTAAAATATTTATATTACAGATGTGCAGTATTTTTTTTTTAAAACATCTTACATTTGTTTATTTTATGATTTTTCTTATATAGTGTGTCTGACTCAAGCTTGTCTAGTGAGAGACAATACCTGTACTTCCCCCTCTTGTGGACGATGATGAGACTTTTCAGTAAGTATACTTAAATTGTCTTCTTTAAATTAAGAGGAAGCCGTATTGGATTTGTCACTATTTCTGTTATACAGTTTTATCTGGGCTATAACTGTCATATTTTAATGATTTTAAAAATAGTTATGATTATCTTATTCTTTTCAAAAAACAACATGCAGATGATCTTTCAGAAGAAATTTCAACACCAATACTTCCCCAAGCAAAAGATGACAATTTTGAGTAAGTATCTGTAGATTTTGATATTTGTGAATGTACATGGACAGAGCTTAATATTTACTATTCACTTGGATAGTTACACCCTTGCCATATATATTCAATCATTTCAATATTAATAAGTTTAGCTTGAGGAGATAGTGAGTAAGTACATCTCTGATCAAGCAGGTGTTATCTGTATCTCTTGGGAATCGGGCAAAAAGAAGCAGCCTCATAATTGCTTGTGTTAAAGAGTTCTTGTTGGTCTAGTCTAACTTTCAAGATAAATTTGGTGTGAAGTATTTAAAATTAATTTGATATTGTATAATATAATTAAAACTAAATTGATATTGTATAATATGATTAAAACTTATTAAAACTAATTAAATATGGTATAATATTTTTTATGTCAATTGTTAATATCTTGACAACAAATTGCAGAGTGTCATGTCTCACTAAGATGAGAATTTTATAGTCTAAAGATAGTGTGAAGAATTATTTGTTTTGATGATTTATTAGGCTGTAGAATCGTTAATCAATCATAAAATATGCAATAAACAAAGCTGCAGATGGGTATTTATTTTCTTAACCTCTATCACAGCCAGTTGAAAAATAAATAATGTACGTTATTTGTTATAATTACTGCCTACACTAAAGGAGATGTATGTACATCAAACAATATAAGGAATGGAAACATCATTGAAATCTGTGTATCAAACTTGCATGATTTTCTTGCACTCTGAACATTTTATGATAATTGAACAGTATTTGACGGCGTATCGTGCTGCAGCCGGGCACTTAATTTGAAATGGTTACATGTTTGTTAATCAGTGATATTGATGAAGAAACTAAAGCAGAACTTTATCACGTTTATCAGAGATAGTGTATACTAGTATTCATTGCTATCATCATGATCATAATTTTATTTTCTATATGCTGACAAACCTTTAGAAAAGTAGACAGAATTGATTCATATTGCTTGTATACATATACAGCAGCACAGTTTAAATAATCCTTTCATAATGCACACAAACACTTTCCTCTTGTCATTATTTTTAATTTAAATTTTGATATGATACTACAGACTTGGAAACCCAGGCCTCAATTTCATGGATCCGTTGGATTTCATAAATATTCTAAATACAGCCATTTTGGAGGTTTAAATGATACATTATTCTTTAATTAATGATTATTCATGTTTACATGTTTATACTTACAAATTTCAAAACAAAAGTAGTCATCGTAGATGTAGTTAGGGGGCTTGATTACTTATTGTGATTCAGTTAATGTTCAATTCTTATGATATATCCTCAATTTTTGCACCCCCCCCCCCAAAAAAAAATATGCATGCATTTTTTTATGTACTGTAAACGTACTTAATTTAGCAGAAATCCTATAATGGCAACTTTCGCACTCCTTCTTATCCACTAACTTATGTAAACTATAAAATCAGTATAGAATAAGAACAATGCATGTCATTTCTAAGTCTCCTGTACACGGATTTATTATTGTTTAAGGAGGCTGGGGGGTCAACAAATTAACCATAAATTAACCACCAGATTTAACTTAATTTTTTAGATATGATATCTTAAGCTGTCAACTATCATTTGGCAAAGAAAAATTTCAAAATTTTTAGTTTTAAAATTTGATCATTTTCTATATCTTCATATGGAGCTCTTCTTCTAAAGGAGATCAATATAGTCTAAAAATGGCCACAGCCCCCCAGCCTCTTTAAGAGGAAGATTTTGCTAAATTTTGAGGGTGCTTAATTGCGTACGTTTACAGTAAAGCCATCTTTAAAAAATTGTGTGTTTACCCTCTCCCGACTGACTGACTAAAAATGGCCCGACTGAAAACTTGTTAACCTCAGGAAACTATGTAATTTTTGTTATTCATTCCGGAATTTTCTCATTCTATCAACAACTAATTTAATTGTATTAATACCTACAATTCCAACAAATTTCGAAAATTTATTATTGATGTTGAATGTTTCGGGGGGGGGGGGGGGGGGGTCCCACTAACCGTCCAACCCATTTTTTTTTTATTGAGCAAAAAAAAAAAAAACATCATGTAGAAGTGAAAAATACCATTTTAATATTGAATGACAAAAAAGTTCTATATACAACAATGGGGTTAGAAAGAGGGTCTTACATGTAAATATAAAGTATTATATATCTTGGACAAAATATTGCATAATCTGACCCAATGCAACATACGTGAAATGAAAGGAGGGGACAACCATTATTTAAGCAGTAATTTAAATATTATCGACGCTTTTAAATACATTTATAAAGAAAACTGTCAAGCACATTTAAATTAAATATAATTCTTTTCTGCTGATAGAACAGCTTTTGCTGTTTTGAGGTTTGTTTTAACGAGAATAATCGTAAAAATCCAATTTGATGGCCTAGATCTTCAATAGCAATGGAAGTGCAGGATAAAAAGATATTTTAGACTAAATACATAAAGAACATAAATTAGTCAGCGATAATGTTTTTAAATAGGTGTGTGCGTGAGGAAGGGTGTGTGTGTTAGGGTGGGTGGGTTAGTTTCGGAAGGGGGGGGGGGGAGAGGATGGGTGTGAGAGGATGTATGTGTGTGTGTTTTGCATCCATGCTGCATTATTGTTTGAGAAATGATAAACATTTTCTATCGTGGCTCAATGTTAAGTGTTCAAATAAACACATTTGTCATTAATTTTTTTTTTCGAAAAGTCTTTTGTTTTTACGTAAAAGGGCAAATAAAAATTAACACATATTCATTTGGTAAGCTGATGCATGTTGTTTGTTTTCTCGGCGTGATTGCGATCCAATTTGCTAAGTTCACAAAATATCATTCAACATACGTAAAATGATGCATAATACGTGAGTATAACGAAGCATATTCTTACCCGTAAGGGAGGTGTCCATGAAATAAATATACATAGCACTTTATCATGTGTTTTGCACAAGCCAACCCTGAAATTGTTTTCTGTAAATGTAATGGCCTTGACCTTTGAACTTTATTAGATACTGAGATAGATAAAGTATGTTTTACGATGTTTATTACAGCATCCATCAACTTGAGAACAATACTAATGAATCATGCACTCATTACTGACCTGTCGCTCATTATATCAAAGAAAAGTAGGGCTAATTTAAAATTAAGAGAATGTGAACAAAAAAATAGATAGTACTATTTTTTTTAAGATCGGACTCGGTGTGCGCAATATGTTAATCTTTGAGACAGCATACATCGAAGATGATATTTCCATCCTTCCTAAGTCCCTATATATTTACTGGTGAGTGTTTACCATCTAATAAAATTCGTAACCCCCTTTTCTCTTTCAATATATATAATGTTTTAACAAACACGTATAAATTTAGGAGAAAGTAAAACAATTAAGAATTCAATTTAAAAAAGGGTAAGATGTTAGAAGAAAAGTCCTTTTCACTAGTACCATGAAATATATGGAGATAACGAACAGTACTCAAGCTCAAAAGTCCATTAAACAATACAAAATAGGAGCAGAGCAAACACGGACCTCTAAACATCAGAGGTGGGATCAGGTGCCATGGAGGAGTGAGCATCCCCTGCCGACCGGTCACACCCGCCGTGTGCTCCTTGTCATGATCGGGAAATAACGGAAAAATCCGTCGACAATTCAGTGTGTAAATAATGGCCTAACAATTAGTATGAAAAACGTCAGTCAGCATTTGACTCAATGATAAATTGTATTTGCTGACAATGTCATTGTATCGACCATAGAACTTACGAAATGATGACTTTAAAAGAGACAGCTGATATTCTTGTTTCATCAACTTGTTTGTCAATAATTTACCTCGTTTTAGAAATTGTTCATACGTAGAGCATGCTCTTGCGTATGGAATCAACTGAGAGATACATACCCCGTATGCAGGTGATGAAGGTATATTGCTGCATAAGTAAGGGAAGTTGACGATTGAAAAGTTAAAGTCATCACGTTTATCATAAAGCTTGGTTCTTAGATTACCATTAACGTCTTTTTCAAGTAAAATATCCAAATATGAAACAGATGTGTCAGACTCTGTGGTATCTTTCATCTCAAGCTCACCAGGATATATCGTATCGACAAAAGAATGAAAATAGCCATTGTTAATTGACAATACATCGTCGATATATCTAAATGTCGAGTTGAAGGCCACAGCAAGTGTTTTCTTCTTATCACGTACAAGATTTTGGACAAATTCTGCTTCATATGAATACAAAAAAAGGTCTGCTAATAACGGGGTGCAATTGGTACCCATGGGAATTTCAATAGATTGTTGGAAGACCTGGTCTCCAAAAACCACATAGATATTGTCAATCAGAAATTCAAGCATCTTTTTAATGTCAACTTCAGAGTACTTGTGTGTACAATCAGAATGTTTTTTAACAAAATAATTTTGCAAATGACCAATGACAAGGTAAATATATTTACGAGTTCCATTTTTATTGAAAAAGCAGCTGTCAATTATATCAAAAAGCCTGGACTTTAATTTATCGTGGGGAATGGTTGTGTATAAAGTAGAAAAGTCATAAGTTTTTAAGCTGTTGATTTTGGTAAAATCTTGCGATTTCAAATTTTCCAAAAGTTCCTTGGAATTTTTAAGTATCCACATCTGATTTACCCCACTTCTCGAATATATTGTTGCACAGTACTCTTGAAGTTTCTCCTTCACCACTGTTAATATCCTAGTGAGGAGTAAGAAAGAGGCTTGGTTGAGCATTTACTGGAACCCGCTATGTATCTTTGTTTGTAAGGATTTTTATGAAGTTTCGGAATCCAATATAAATATGGTAATTCAAATTCATTTTGGTCATTTGGAATATTAAAAATATTCAAAACTGACATATGATTTTGAAGAATTTTTTCCTTGGAAAGGGAACTACGAGTATAAGTTGGATTACCACTTGTAGAATTAAATCCAAGTTCATCTAAAATACATTTAATATAATGAGCCTTACAAACAAAGACAATGTTGTTACCTGCTTTGTCAGCAGGGACCAGTACGTACTGATCATGTAATCTATCTAATTCTTTTTTCACTTCTGGATTATTGAATACAGAAGGATAGATGGTTCTCATATTGCCCATCAATCTTTTAATGCGTGATATTAACATACATCTGATACATTTAATCCATTCTGACAAAGTGTCAAGGTCTTCTTTTTCATGTCTGGCCCATCGCCTGGCGTAGTCCTCTGCAGAATCCATAATATTTATGAAATTCCGACGCCAGTTGAAGGATTGGGGTTTCCTAAATTTAGGACCTTTTAAAATTAGTGAATAAGGTCCTCATTATTAACTATATTAACGTCACCAGTAATAACGTGTCCAGCAGGACTATAGTTATAGGGTGAAGAAGAACATGAACACGATGGAGGATTATGTTTCAGATATTCGATATCCAGGCCCTGTAAAGTTTTCTTGTAATTAAAAAGTTTGGAAGCAATAGTCGATGTATATTTGTAGGAAATACAAGGTGTAGTCTTTAACTTGAAATATGGTGGAATACAAGACTGGACCCTTTTGTGATTAAGAATATTACTTATATTAACCGCGTCAATTCCTTTGTTGGCATATTGAAGTTTAAGGAAAAAACGGATTGTTTTAGCTGCACTTTCTTCTGTAAACCGCGGGGGTTTGAAAAGCCTATGAATAGCAATATCCATAATCACAGATCCGAGCCTATATTCTGGTGTCGAGGAATCAAATAATGGACTTTCCTTGACCTTTTCAAGAAGACTATTTAAAAGTTTCAAAGGGACAGAGTAAAGTTTGGTGCGAATATGATGTAGACCTAACTGTTGATTTACGTAAGGTAGTAATGAATCAAAAGAGACATCGTGTATTAAAGGTTTATTGTAAGACCGATGCCCATGACTACGCTTACGTCTCTGTGTATGGTTAAAAAGTCCCATCACATTTACATTGTTACACTGTGGACTGGAAAGATTTCCAACACTATCGACATTGTCATTACATCCATAGGGAAAGACTGTCCCTAGCTTTCTAATCCAAAATTCTTCTCGTTGTCTACGGAAAGGTGTACTCGGTGATGGACTGTTTGTGTGGTGGTAAATCTTTTCTAGAATTCTAACTTTCATTGACAAAATAGAGTGATCAGGTAAATTAAAATCTTTGTATAAAAGTTGCTGACCCCCGTTATTTATCTGAAATCTATGACCTGATGTTCTTTTATTGAGTGATCCTTCAGTTTCACCAACATAAACAAGTCCACAAAGATTACATTCTATTCCGTAGACAACATTAGAAGATTTGCAGTTCAGATTTTCCCAAGTTTTGGTACAGAAGCTCTGTCCAGTAAGATTACTGGTGAAAGAAGTGTTAGTTATCAAAATGTCACAGGTTTTACAGTTTTCGCAGAACATTTTGAAATAGAAGACATGGGATCGGAAAAGGAGTCTTCGAATATATCTCTAATAGAAACTTTACATTCTTTCAATTTTTTGTATGAACTATTGGTTTTATACCAAAACTGGGAATCTGAAGACTGTACATATGACGTATGTTTAATATCTCTGAGGATAATCCGAGGGGCACCGAATGAACTCCTCGAGTCTGTGTCCCTTATAGACTCAAAAGAGTGACGCCTTTTTATACTGGGCGACGCGTCTGCCAGTATCATTTCGTTATTCTGTGTACTCATGAATGAATAGGTACCGAACGACAAGTATCCTCGGGGACAGACTGTCCACCAGCAGAGATACATGTTCGGTGGTTAAAATGAAATATATGGAGATAACGAACAGTATTCAGTGTATACAGTATTCACCATATGAAACGGATTTACGTATTAGTGAAAAGAAGGTCTGATGTTTAATGTCAATATTAAGACTTTTCAAGCTAGTTCAATTGATTTCAGGTCCATTTGAAGTTTGGAGGGAAAGGGGAGTGGCACTAGCAAGCACAATGTTGCGTGAAGCAATAAAAAAGTACTCAGACGTTATTATTGAGGGGGTTACAAGCATAAAGTAGCCATTTTTTTCTATAGTATATATTAGTAAAACTATTGTCGTTCCCTTTCCCGGTTATTAAGGCCATGCAAAAATCAATTCAAGTTGTTGAAAAATATATATTACTCCAAACTACAAAAAATGTGAACAACCCAACGAGGACATTTTTTAATCATTTTATTTGCATTCTTTGTTGTCTTCGACTTCTCTGAAAAACAAAAAAAAAACGTTCAATTGAATGAAAAGAAATTGAAGTTATAGAATAAAACAATTTATTTATACAAAGTAACCCTAGATAATAACTTAATATATTACTGATTCAAAATTGCTTACATTTCCTATACTTCAGATTTTCTTTTCAGCCCGCGAACCTTTACCCCCTCTCCGAAACTCTTGTCTGGAAATATGTATGCCATCTATGAATCTGACACTGAGAACACATCTTCGCCGACCTCAAGAAAATTGCTACAAAACATTTTTAAAATAATTTAATTGAAATGTAGAAATAACAAACAGTAATCAATTTTTTTTAAAGATGATTGATTGATTGATTGTAAGTTGTTTTACGTCCCATTCGAGAATTTTTCACTCATATAGAGACGTCACCATATACCGGTGAAGGGCTTCAAATTTTGACCTTTACTCGGCACTCAGGGCCATTGAGCAGTGAGGGTTCTTTATCGTCCCAACGCCTGCCGTGACACGGGGCCTCGGTTTTTAAGGTCTAATCCGAAGGACCCGCAACTTCCACTTCAAAGTGCCGAGCGCATGGCGAAGGAACAGTTGCTACCCATTCTTTATTAACTTAGGTCAGTCGCGGCCGAGATTCGAACTCACGACCTCCCGATCACGGAGCGAGCGCTCTACCGATTGAGCTACCGTGAACGGTTTTTAAAGATGAATGAACAGATAAAAAAAAATGAGTAAATACTTCTCGTCAATAAATAAATGGGAAAAAAAAATAAAAAAAAAAAAATAAAAAGGTAATAAAATTAACCAGACTCTAAATATCCAAAATAAATTTACCTGAACAAAAGCCTCTTTAATAAATAAAAGAAATTATTTCGAGAACAAAATATCATCAATATTTATGAAAGTTTATAAAATAATTTATAAATTGAAAATGATAACTGAGTAAATTCTAATTAAAATATTGAAACAAAAGATAATCAGTTTTATCTATTTATTAATTAATCAATAAAACAATAGCCTCTATAATTTATTTCCCTATCACTAATAAATATATACCTTTCAAAAGACACGGAGTCAACCATTTCGTTGAACTCTTCTTCAGATGCTTCTAAGTCCTGTATTCCCTGCAGTTGTTCAAATTAAAACTTGAATGTCAGATACTGATTTAAACTTATTTCAAAAATAACACACCCGGTGGAACCTTAACAATAACAGAGCTCGTGTCCTGTTTACAAAACAGTTTACCTTTCACCGGGTGTATTCAATTTGTTTTAATCTTAATATGTAAATAAATAGCACATACATTTTTTAGAATGAATATTTCTAACTCCCAAGATGATTCCTTCAATTTCTGAATTCGCACGGCTTCTCGAACAAACCTTCTTCCCAAGTCAAGGCTTTCTGATCCACTCAGGTCCACATAAACCCTTACTGAATAAACTGAGTTTGACGGGATGTACTATCGCGCCGTCTAGTGAAATCACACATTTTGAACATTATTGTCTGCTGCTATTGACCAATCAGAGTAAGCGATTTAAGTAGAGAATGCGAAACAATATTGAAAGTCGGTTATAAATTCAGCAAAACCTTAACTCCACGGTGTTTCTTGTGATAGTCTACAGCCTTCATTTTAGAAGCCTCTCCCTGTCGTCTGCGGTTGAATAATTTCCCCTTTATTCAGCACCCTGAAAAAAGATCATGATAGAGTTTTATATACACCTGTATTGGATTTTCTCCGTACTGATGTAAAACTAACAAAAATATGACAAGATAATAAACTGAGCACAGGAAATTCAAATTTTAGATGTGGAATATCTTGACTATTATTTATTAAGCATTTAAAAGATTGTCTATATAATATTTAATTACAAATGTATGATAAAAAATTGTTTTATCTTCGTTTCTTTCTGAAAGTTATTATGATATGAAATGTTAAGTTCAGTCATGTGTTTGTATGTGAATATCATACAAACATGTAACATCTTTAAAATAAACATGTTTGTTAAATCAAATTCAAATTATTCAACATGTTAAAAATCTAAATTTCACTTCAGTTTGTACTCAGGTTATGGTCCTGGGGACAGTTCATGACTGGAATCCAGACATCCAAATATTTGAGTGTCCTAGTGTTGTCAGGAGATTGTTGAGGAACAGTTGGTCTGAGTGCCATATTTCAGTTACCATTTGTATGTGTGAAAATTTAATCAAGTTATGTTTAAACTTAACAGAAATAATTCCATAAATCTTCACGGTCAGATCAGATAGATCGACAGCAATAATTATTGCAGTCAAGAGTAAAGACACACGTTCCTTAGATCCGATAACACATATACTAGGAGCCACAGTAGTTATTCAGAACCCCTATTTAAGTAAATCTTGTTTTTGACCGTGACATTTGATCTTCATTGTTATTCAGGGTCCAGATGAGGAACAAACATACAACTTGAATGATTAAGTTCACAATACTTATTCAAGGTAATTGCTTTTTCAGTATATATATTTTTCCTGAACTAAGTAAATCTCATGTACAATTCATGGCCGTAGCAATACAAACGTCTCATGACCTATTTTTTCTTTTTTTCTTTCTTTTTTTTTCTTTCTGCTTGTCAAGAAATTTTTGACTGAAAATGTATGGCTGTGCCCCCCCCCAACTGAAATTGCTTCCTACGGGCCTGCAATTCACATGTACATGATGTATAATAAATCATGGACCCTCTCCACCCTAAATGTAAATGTTTTTTGGACATTGAGAAAATTATATTGTATAAAGGTGTAAATATTTAGCTTACTTATATCATCATTATAGGATGCCTGGTTTTTACCCTCGGGAAAATTTTTCAAAGTTAACTAAGTTTTGATGAACAGAAATCATTGTTGTTTAAGCTAAGTGGGGAAAATGCAGATGAGGTGTTCAATTAAAATGTTGAGAATGCTTTAAATGATGAGAAATTGATTAATAAAATGTAGATTTCGATTTATTTCATTTTAGATCTAAGGGCAGATTTCTCTAACTACATAAAGATACCACAGAATCAGAACTCTTTAGTATGCAGTGTATAGAGGATTCTAAATGTTGCCATTATAAGACAAATTCAGTGAAGTATACATGTATTTCAATGCCAAGATCATAGATACATGTACATGTAGTTGGTTTAAATTCAAGTTTATCATTTACATAACGTTTTAACTACATGGCATTTTGCATGCTTGTCTGTCGATCAACGTCGATTTCAAATTATTGTTTACTTCTGGGGTGTCAAAGAGATGGTCATTAAGTAACTGAACAGTTTCACAAATGTCAACATTGCACAAAAAACAAATACTTCACACACTGATATCCTTAATAATAAACACCAGGATTTCAGACTCAAGGGGGCTCTTGGAAAGTGGTAAAAAGAGATTTTATTATTTATTCCAGCAGCAGATAAGATGTACTGCATTGTGTAAAACTACAAATATGCAGGATTGCCTCTCCAAAAATAATGCATTCGAAGAAATCAAGCAAAATCAAAACTTTCACTGCAACTTTATAGTCTTATCTTAATTAAATAATCATAATTTGCTTGTAGATTGTATTCCTTTCACCTTGTTAATTAGTATTGTGTGTGTGTGTGTGTGTTTTCTTCTTTATTTTCTGTTTTTATTCAATGACATTTTTTTTAATTTTCTTTTTCACATAGAATTTGAATATCAAAAATATGAATTTACATGTAACATGACATGAATAATTACACATTGTTTTCAGTTTTACTCTCAATTCAATTATTTGGAAAATCGGCGAAAAACTTCATCTTAATTCAGATAATGCTTTGTATGTATTTTTAGGTCACATGAGTCACTCAGGTGACCTATTGCTATCTGTTTTCGTCCGTCGTCGTCCGTCGTGCGTTAACTTTTGAACATTTTTAACTTCTTCTCTAAAACCGCTCAACCAATTTCAACGAAATTTGGTATATAGCATCTATGGGTGAAGGGGAACATAAATTGTGAATTTCATGATCCCTGCCCCCCTGGGGCCTGAGGGGTGGGGCTAAAACCACCAAAATTAATGCAATCTTTAAAAATCTTCTTTACTCCTGGACATCAAGCAGTCAAACTGTTGGCATCATTGTAATAAGCATGGAGCCCCTCTACCAAAATTGTGAAATTCATGGCCCCTGGGTCAGGGGTTCTGGCCCCAGGGTGGGGCTATATGGATCATATAGTGAAAGTGCATTATTTCTTTGAAAATCTTCTCTGCTCCTGGGTATTAAATAAAGTTACTAAGTACATAGTTATGATGAGCAAGAGTGCCTCTTCCAAAATTGTGAAATTCATGGCCCCAGGGTCAGGGGTTCTGGTGTTAGGGCGGGGCCCTATAGATTATATAGTGAAAATGCATTATTTCTTTGAAAATCTTCTTCTCTGCTCCTGGGTATTAAATAAAGGAACTAAGTACATAGTTATGATGAGCAAAAGTGCCTTTTCAAAAATTGTGAATTTCATGGCCCCAGGGTCAGGGGTTCTGATGTTAGGGCGGGGCTCTATCAAGTATATGGTGAAAAAGCATTAATTCTTTGAAAATCTTCTCCTCTGCTCCTGGGCATTAAGGTGATAAACTAAGTACATAGTTAAGATGAGGAGGTGGGCCTCTTCCAGAATTGTGAAAGCCATGGCCCCTGGGACAGGGGTTCTGGTGTTAGGGCAGGGCTCTATTGATTATATAGTGAAAATGCTTTAATTCTGTGAAAAATCTTCTTCTCTGCTCCTGGGTATTATTTAAACAAACTAAGTACATGGTTTTGATGCATAAGGATGCCTTTTCAAAAATTGTGAATTTCTTGGCCCCAGGGTCAGGGGTTCTGGTGTTAGGGCGGGGCTCTATTGATTATATAGTGAAAATGCATTGATTCTTTGAGAATCTTCTTCTCTGCTACTGGAGATTATTTAAACAAACTAAGTGCATGGTTATGATGCATAAGGATGCCTTTTCAAAAATTGTGAATTTCATGGCCCCAGGGTCAGGGGTTCTGGTGTTAGGGCGGGACTCTATAGATTATATAGTGAAAATGCATTGATTCTTTGAAAATCTTCTTCTCTGCTACTGGAGATTATATAAACAAACTAAGTGCATGATTATGATAGACAAGGATGCCTCTTCCAAAATTTTTAAATATATGGCCTCAGTTTTTGGGGTTCTTGAGGAAGGGGGGGGGGCTCTATTGATTATATAGTGAAAAAGCATTAATTCTTTTAATCATTAATTAATCCTGTCTGCTCCTTAGTGTTGAGCTGATAAATAAATTGCTTAGCTATGATGAAAATGGGAGCTTCGAACAGAATTTTTAAATCTTGTGGTCCTAGGGTCAGGGGTTCTGGCATAACGAGGGGGGGGGGGCTTTTGATAATATAGTGGAAAAGTGTTAATTCTTTGAAGTCCATAGTTATGATGATGAGGGTAACTCTTCCAGATTTGTGAATTTCTTGACCCTTGGTCTTGGGTTCCGGTGTTAGGGTAAGGCTTTGTTGAATCTGTAGTGAAAATGCATTGTACCTGTGAAATTCTTCTCTGCTTCTGGGCATATTGGAAGCAAACTGAGTAAAAGTTTAAATGATATGAGTAAGCGTATTTCTACCAGATTTTTAAACATCTGGACCATTGGTCTAAGCATTCTGGTCCTGGGCAGGGCTCTATTAATTTGTATTCTACTGAGAGAAGTTATTCCCCTTTTCCATTCACCTTTGATAATTAATCACTGTAAATAATGTATTTGAAAGGTTAATAGAATAAGATAATTATGCAAGAATGTTTATCGTATAATTAAAAAAGTACTTTCTTAGTTTTAATGAACAGGTAGACCTGTAAGTAATAGATAAATAAAAATGAGACAAAAACAACTTATCTTATTAAAAGTTCTTCAAAGACCATAAGAGAGGTCAATTTTAGAGGTCTTAATATGGGTTTAAAAATAGTACAGAAGCACTAATAGTTGTTAATAGTCTGCATAGTGTTAAGTGGGGGACAGATTAGAACTTAATTTATGAGTTGATACTGAATACTAGACTAATTATTTTGTTGATCCTGATCTTCCTACTTCTCTTGCTTTAGGGCAACAAAGCTTCAACTATCAGTGTATTTAACTTTTAAATTGTTGTATTATACTCAGGTGACCGTTAAGGCCCTTAGGCCTCTTGTATGGATACCCAATGACATGCATAAATAATCTAAACATACCTTCTTTTTTTTAATGTAGAATCTTGTTTATTGTGATATGGGCAGACAAAATCAGGAACCATTTCTCTGCAATGAAGTTTAATAAATGATAAGTTATTACTCCAATACTCAGAATTTGTCATGCAAATTTAAACATATACAAATTAAGAGCATAGGATAAACATGTACATGGTGGGCTTTTTATACCATTTAAACAGTAGCATAAGAAATTATTTTGAATTATTATAATTGCACTCAAATAAAAACGTGAAAAATATTTTAAAATCATCGTAAGTAAATGATAATATAACAAAATAAAAACATAATACATCTTACTGTTTTAGGACACATTGAATCACGTGACAGAATACTTGTAAACCCCCCCCCCCCCTCTATCTATCGTGAATCCTACATCCTATCCAAACAAAACCAATGTCAACTTGTAGGATAGCAGCACTGTACCCGATTTTACATTAGAAAAATATTAACCCCCCCTTCTTCCTCCGCAAAATAGTAAATTTCATGGCCCCAGGGTCAGGAGTTCTGTGTTTGTGTGTCGGGGGGGGGGGTTATTTAATACATACTGAAAATAAATTGTTGCTTTGAAAATCTTCTCCTCTGCTCCTTGTTATTAGGTATACAATCTATATGATTAGCAAAGAGGCCTCTTCCAAAACTGTGAAAGATGTGACCCTAGGATTAGGGGCTCTTGAAGGGGGGTCTAAAGATTATATAGTGAAAATGCATTCATTCTTTATAAATCTCCTTCTCTGTTCCTGAGTATGAAACAAACGAACTAAATGCATAGTTATGATGAGGAAAACGTGCCTCATCCAAAATTGTGAAAGATGTGGCCCTAAGACCAGGTGTTGGGGGGTCTAATGATTATATAGTGCAAATGCATTAAATCATTAAAAATTTTGTCTTTGCTTCTAGGTTTTTAGCAAACATACTAAATGCAAAGTTATGGTGAGCAAAAATGCCTCTTTCAAAATTGTGGTGTAGATAGCACCCCCGATATAGATAGCAGACCGGTCAAACCCGCCGTGTGCTCCTTGTCGTCAACGTTAAAATTCGTGTACAATACAGTGTATAATTAATGGCATAACAATCCGTATGAAAAACGTTTGAAAAGCATTTCACTTAATGAAAGATTATATTTGCTGACACAGTCATCCACACTTACAGGAACATTACTGAGAGCTAGGTCTTAAGGGTTCTTCGCGTGGCGGAGAAGATGACATTGGGTTGGGTTTTTTTTTTCTATTCAATTTCGCGGATCCTGTGGAGGTTTTGATTCACTTGGAAATACCCCGAGTACCATTACGCGAGATTTCAACTTATCTTATTGATAATGGAATCAACATTTATGTAATAGAATCCTCCAATCTAGTCAAAAACGTGAAGATAAAATGAACAGTGTGTGGACATTTATTTTTTTCCTTGGCAGTCAAAAAGATGAAGATCCATAAAGCGTATATTAGTTTAAGTATCAGATATATTAGTTTAAGTATCAGATTTGCATTTAAACATCGTCTACAGATTTGTAGAGAGACTTTCTCAATGATTTTGATATTTATCCTTATTTGAATTCATTTTGAACTTGAAAAATTGAGTTAACAGTTTGATGGATATTGAAAGCGGGAGTGAATGAAAAAAAAAAAAGGAATGTAAAACTCCCCTGTCAGTGACCTTGAACTTGTCCAAATGGCCTTGCGTCAAGCAATTAAACACTCTGTAGCTGGTTAAGAGCAAACCCCATCTGTATTTTACCGACTTAAAAAGTTCACAGTCACGTATTCTTTCAGACTATTCATCAAAAACATCACATTCTAAGTGACCTTGAACTTAAGGATATGTATTAGTGTATGTATCTAGGCAGCAAGTAAAAAGATAGAAAATAAGGCTGTATTATTGAAGTCAAATTTTGCTTCCATTTTTAGATGTAGATAGAGGAACCCTTGGGCATTGGAAGTAAAAATTTGTGGAGTTGGCCATGTAGTTGCCTACAGAAACGCAAGCGGCGAACAACGCTAATCAGCAGTGATCGGCTTTGCAGATACTGCAATGGCTGTCAAAGGGGTTCTTTACGACATCAACAAACTGAACCTAGTGAAAGTTGGAACAATAGTCATGTTGCTAAATGTATTCATGAAAAATGAATGCATTAAATTAATAGTGACCACAAACAGGAGTAAAATCCTCTGGAAGTCTAAGCATCCTTGATTAAACAGGAGACGCTTAATTTCTATCTTAACTGTTTATGACAGTATTGAGTAATGTAATTTATTTATATTTTTAGGTCACCTGAGTCACTAAGGTGACCTATTGCTATCCGTTTTTGTCCGTCGGCGTGCGTCGTGCGTTAACATTTGAACATTTTTAGCTTCTTCTCTGAAACCACTCAACCAATTTCAGCCAAATTTGGCATATAGCATCTATGGGTGAAGGGGAACAAAAATTGTGAATATCATGGTCCCTGCCCCCCTGGAGCCTGAGGGGTGGGGCTAAAACCACCAAAATTAATGCAATCTTTAAAAATCTTCTTCTTTACTCCTGGACATCATGCAGTAAAACTGTTGGCATCATTGTAATAAGCATTGAGTCCTCTACCAAAGTTGTGAAATTCATGGCCCCAGGGTCAGGGGTTCTGGTGCTAGGGCGGGGCTATATGGATCATATAGTAAAACTGCATTATTTCTTTGAAAATCTTCTTCTCTGCTCCTGGGTATTAAATGAACTAAGTATACAGTTATAATGAGTAAGAGTGCCTCTTCCAAAATTGTGAAATTCATGGCCCAGGGTCTGGGATTCTGGTGTTGGGTGGGCCTTTATTGATTATATAGTGAAAATGCATTAATTCTTTGAAAATCTTCTTCTCTGCTCCTGGGTATTAAATAAACTAAGTATATAGTTATGATGAGTAAGAGTGTCTCTTCCGAAATTGTGAAATTCATGGCCCCAGGGGCAGGGGTTCTGGTGTTAGGGTGGGGCCTCTATTGATTATATAGTGAAAATGCACTAATTCTTTGAAAATCTTCTTCTCTGCTCCTGGGTAGTAAATTAAGTATATAGGTTTGATGAGTAAGAGTGCCTCTTCCAATATTGTGAATTTCATGGCCCCAGGGGCAGGGGTTCTGGTGTTAGGGTGGGGCTCTATTGATTATATAGTGAAAATGCATTAATTCTTTGAAAATCTACTTCTCTGCTCCTGGGTATTAAATTCAGTAACTTAAGTACATAGTTATGATGAGCAAGAGTACCTCTTCCAAAATTGTGAATTTCATGGCCCGTGGGTCAGGTGTTCTGGTGTTAGGGTGGGGTTCTATTTATTATATAGTGAAAATGTTTTAATTCTTTAAAAATCTTTTTCTCTGCACCTGGGTATTATTTAAACAAACTAAGTACATTGTTATGATAAGCAAGGATGCCTCTTCCAAAATTGTGAAATTCATGGCCCCAGGGACAGGAGTTCTGGTGCTAGGGCGGGGCTATATAGATCCTATAGTGAAGGTGAATTATTTCTTTGAAAATCTTCTCTGCCCCTGGGTATTGTTTTGACAGACTTAGTACATTGTTATGATATGCAAGGATGCCTCTTCCAAAATTGTGATTTTATGACCCCAGGTTTTAGGGTTCTGACGAGAGGGGGGGGGGACTTCTATTGATTATAAAGTGGAAAAGCAAAATTTCTTTGAAAATATTCTTTTCTGCTTCTGGTTAAAAAAGCAAAGAAGCTAAGTGTATAGTTATGTTGAGCAAGAGTGCTTCTTTCAGAGTAGTGAATTTCATGACCCCTGGGTCAGATGTGCTGGTGTGAGGGTGGGGCTCTTGATAATATAGTGAAAATGCATTAATTCTATTAAATAATCCTGTTTGCTCCTAAGTGTTAAGCAGATAAACAAAGTGATTAGTTATGATGAGCAAGCTTATGGTCCCAGGGTCAGAAGCTCTGTTGTGTGTGTGTGTGTGTGGGGGGGGGGGGGGGGCTCTATTGATAATATAGTGAATCTGTAGTAAAAATGCATTATTTCTTTAAAAATCTTCTCCGCACCTGGGCATATCTGAGGCAAATAGAGTAAAAAATTTTATAAGGAAGGGAATTTTTACCAGATTTTTTAACATCTGGACCATTTGGTCAAGTGTTCTGGTCCTGGCCAGGGCTCTATTAGTTTGTATTCTACTGAGAGGAGTTATATCCCTTTGCCATTTACTTTTGATAATTTATCACTGTAAATAATGTACTTGAAAGGTAAACAGAATAAGAGAATTATGCAAAAACTTTTATTGTATAATACAAAACGTACTTTCATTGTTTTAATGATCAGATAGACTTGTAAGTAGCAGATAAATAAAAATGAGACAAAAATAACTTGTCTTATTAAATGTTCATCAAAGACCAAGAGAGGCCAATGTAAGAGATTTCCACAAGGGATTAAAATAGTACAGAAGCATTGATAATTTGTTAATATACTGTATGGTGATAGTGATAAATGGGGAACAGATTAGAACCTAATATTTTGTTGATCATGATCACCCTATTTTTTTTTCTTTTGGGCAACAAAGTTTCACCTTTCAGTTCATTTTATACTCTATGCATCCTTTAAATTATTGTATCATACTCAGGTGACCGTTAAGGCCCTTAGGCCTCTTGTTTTAAACGTAGCTGTTCCAGAAGTTTCCAAGATCCTTCAGTCCATTGCGTAAGATGTGGCCGACAGCCAGCATTTCAAACTAACAGCAAAAGAGGTTGGAGATACCCGGAATCTAATGAGGGCCTCCCTCTAAGTTGCTTTATGGTGTGAAGTTGTAGATATATAGATCAAGTTAAGCAAGAAATTGTGTCCACCACAGGAACAATGAAAGAAAACAACATTCTTCTCATGACAATTTGAATTTCCCCCAATCTCTTTGCATGTTTTGTAATTTCCTGAATTTAACATTTTTACTTACAAGTTGCAACTGTTAGCATATGGCCCTAATGTTATGTACTTCACTTTTGCTTCATTTTGATGAAGATTTAATTAATGAAATCAATAGAACTTTTTTTTAATCTAACATTTACATGTTGATTTCTTATTATTCAAGTTATTGTTTTGAATGTTTTATGAGAAGTAATCTAGAAAAATCTTAAGACTGACAAATAGATTGTTGTTGTAATATCGGGGTCCAGCTGATTTAATTGCAGAAAAACATTGTCTTCATTACCCCATTTGCTCATTTTGCCCTAAATACTTGATGTGTATCAGCCAAAGGGCAAGATGGTCAACATGCAAACCAGCATAGTTTCCCCATGTCTCGAATCAAAGTGCCACGAATTATACGAAAAAGTGACGCAAAAACCTTATCCCTACTTATTAAGAGACCCGACAGTCAGTTGCAACAGAGACTACGCATTACGGACGGGAATATTTTCAGGGGATCTGTTGACAGTGTACATGAAACGATGAGCACAAGACATAAACGAAACTGGGCTTTCTTAAACTTATTAGCTACTGCGTCTGTCAGACAGCGACGAGTGCTGCTAGAAACCATTACTATGCAGCAACTGAAAGCGTTACTGGAAGTCATTTATAACGTGATTCATGATCGGGCAGTCATTCCCTCGGATACATTGATTAAAAGTTTGTACAAATATCGACACGTTCTTCGTCAACTGGCTAAGAAGAAGGGTAAACATAAGAAATCATTGTTACGGAGACGACACGGATTTCTTCCGGTCTTGTTAAAACCACTACTTCCGGAATTGTCTTAACATGTACACTGAATACTTTCTCGTACCAAAAGAGGAGTATCTACGATTAAAGGAATCTAAACCATCAGCTGTTGTGACCAAAGATATCAAAACTGATAAGAGAATAGGTGTTGTCGGGAAAAGTGGAGATTCTTCAGCCCTCCCCCCCCCCCCCTCCCCCCAGTCAAAATTCCTTTAACCTAGATTTCTATATGAATGTAACACCAACAACAGAATCAAGTTTTTTAAGTCATTTAATTTTTATACGCTCGTCTTAAGAGGGGACGTATTATGTTATAGCCTTCATGTCCGTCCGTCCGTCTGTTAGCTTTTTCGTGTCCGGCTCATAACTTTAATACTATTAGGCCTAGAATTATCAAACTTTGTCAGCCGATACGTCTTGGGAAGAAGGTGTGTGGCGCATTAAAAGGAGGTCACTATGACCTTTAATTAAGATGCTATGGCCAAATATGGAAAAATCCTGTCCGGCTCTTAACTAGAAAACTATTAGACATAGAATCATCAAACTTGGCCAATTTATGCATCTTAGGTAGAAGGTATGTTGCGACCTATTTCAAGGTCACTGTGACCTTTAATTTAGTGAAATTTTTTTTTAAAAACTGTGTATCTATACTATTAAATTACACAATCCCCCAAAATGCAAGAATGTTGCAGTATCCTTATTAAAAAAAATGTTAAATCAAGAAAATACTTATATTTTTTTCATTATGTACTTTACAGCAATCTATAACAAATGTAATGTTATAAGAGAAATTCCACCTCTCCCATGGGTGTAATCATCAAGCACTGGTCAAGGTGAATTTTGATAACAGAAAATTACATGTCAAATTAGAGAGAAAATAATGAGTTTAGTGTGAGGAACTAACTGGTAGAGCATCTCTGATCAAGCAGGTGTTATCTATATCTCCTGGGAATTGGGGAAAGGAATCAGCGTTGGATTAAAGGAATAAATGAATCTATTTGGCTAGCCTTTTAACTTTTAAAATGAATTTGGTGAAAAGTAATTAAAACTATCTTGATATTGTATAATAAACTAATTTGATATTGTATACTATAATTAAAACTAATTATACCCGGGGGGAGGGGATATTGAAATCAGCATGTCGGTTTCTCTGTCAATATGAACTGCAGCTTAAAACCAGTCTGACATTAAATCTAAAAAATCATCAAGTATTTTTTTAAAAATGTTTGATGGTAGATATATTCTACAAATCCATGAGTCATGCAGTAACCTTATTAAAAATATTGCATCAAGATTACACAAGTTTTTGTTTCTTTTTATAAATCTTTGTAACAAATTTTAAAAAATCTCTGTTTTCAACGGAGTGACATAAATATGCATTTTATTACAATACAGACTATTAAAGCAGATAGTGCAGATCCATTCATCCCTTGGGAGTAATGAATGGACATGCATCCAGTTAAAGATTATAATTAATGATTTCAATGTATAGGAAGGCTAGCTGTTTTAATTATTTCTGTTACAGCATCTCTGATCAAGCAGCTCTGATCTGTATCCTTTGGGAATTAGAAAAACTGGTTGTCTGTTTATAGCATATGTCATTTGATGGCCAGCCTTTTATTTTTAAAATTAATTTGGTATAGATTAAATTGTTAACACTATTTTGATATTGTTTAATATGACATTTTTATTTAATTTTTTCGAAAATATCAAATAAATCTGAAAGATGGGGGGAAGGAGGGGGCTACAGATAGGTATTTGTCAAGGTCTAACACAACCAGTTGAGAAATTTATTATAATTAGTGCCTGCACTACAGGAAATGTTTAAACATCAAATATTATAAGGAATGGAAAAATTATTGAAATCTTTGAATTAAGGTTGACATGATTTTCTTGCACCCTAAACTGTTTAATTTATGATAATTGAACAATATTTGACGGGCGTATCATGCTGTGGCGAGCACTTTATTTTCCATTGCGATACAAGTTTTTTTTTCCAGAAGTTGTTATAAATGTATAAATTTTTTTTTTTACTTTATGCACAAAAAAGGAAATGTTATTAATAATAAATGCAACATAAGATTTTTTTTTAAATAATTACAAATAGATTTTTTTTTTTAAGATAAAAGATTGTACAAAACGAGATCGACGAAGATGACCCAGAGATAATTGAAATCATTGATCTGACAAGTTGTACAAGTATTAAAAAAAAAAGAAAGTTTTAATGCAACACTTTCTAGGGAAGTTTACAAAAAATTGTATAAACAGTGTGTTAACAATTTTTTTTCTACAACAAAGAAGGCTTAAGACGAATATTTTGAGGAAGACAATTGGAAAGTGAGAAATTTGAATCATGGCGTGAGGAAGTACAAAACGTAACATATTCAAATGAGATCAGTATAGCGTTATATACAAAAGCAGTTTCTTACCAAACGTAGCATATTCAAATGAGATCAATACAAATACAATACAAAGCATTAAGAATTATATACAAAAGAAAAAAACGCGCTACAAATTATATACAACACATTTAGGTCAATACCTTCGTGTTCTAAAAGCAACCAAAAAAAATGTAGGTTGTCGAGCGAAAATATGTACAACTAGTAGCATCTAAATCAGAAAAGCGTTTGTCGAAACATATAAAACAAAACAAGTTCACTCAAATTTCGTCTCTGAATAACGTCCCGTCCTACGCGTGTTTATGAAAATCACACCCGAACTGCCTAGATCTGCCATCGGACGTTTTCTATTACGTTTTAGCCGCCTTAGTTCTCTTTGTTTAGGAATAGACAAATCAGGATCGTCATCAAGAACGTCAGGCAGGAGAGAAAGATGACAGCTATCATTAAGACGTGCTCTAAATAAAAATTTTAAAAAGTTTTATTATAATATTTAGAGATACCTTTCCCCCTCGAAATAAATAAAGATAGATTTCTAAAAATATATTTACCCTTCTCCTTGACTGCATCAAAGTCTGGTTTCAGCGTCGTTTTCAAGAACTCCACGGTGCTGGAGGCATTCATTGTTGATTTAAGTGACTCTGTGGTGCTTGATGTATTGGTCGTTGACTTCGCGACTGAAAAAATATAAAAATAAAAATAAAATTCACACACACAATGTATATCTATTTCCTTTCATATATATATATATGTATAACGTACCTCTCGTGGTGCTGGGAGGAAGTTTGGTTTTCACCGGAATTCGAGGAGGTTTCCTTGTGGTCTGGGTGGTGGATGACAACGTAGTCTGTAAAAAAAAAAAGTGGAACATCATAAACTACTTACCGATTCTCCACAGATCCTCCTGTTAACGATAATTAGGGGATATCCTCACAGGTTTACAGGTCAGTACCTCGCACATCAACTGTCCTTAACTTTGGCAGACATTTAGGAGTGATCTGATCAAACGGCTTTTAGGGGCTTGCAAAATTAGTCTCTCCGCCAACCTCAGCTTCATCGCAACATCCTCGCCTGTCATTTTTTCTGTTAGTTTGATGCACTTGCACTTGGCAAAATTGATCTAGCTCACATTTAACGCTTGACAATACACTCAAAATCGCTATCAGTCGCCACATCTTCGCTTTCTACAGTGCAGATCTTGGGGTGGCGGGGAAAACATTCAAAGTCAAACCCATGCACCTGGAGGGAAGAATAAGTTTAAACCCCATTTTTTTTTAATCTTTTGATTTTAAACAAAAATATACTAAACTATTTTACGTGATGAACTTTATAATAAATTACATATTTATAGGCTATATTAAAGTTTTTCCCCCGATATCATAAAGACAGAAATATTGCCATGATCATAAAAGAAAATTAACATGATTACAAAAGAAAATTAACATGATTACAAAAGATGTGAAGCGTGAACAACTTTAATTAAAGCATGAAGCGTGAACAACTTTAATTAAAGCATGAAATGACTATGCATATATTAAATATGCGGCGTATTGTAATTCTTATCAAAATGTTTAAATAACACATGTAAACAGCTGGTAAATGATGGGCACTATTTCATGGTATATATATTGAATGGCCATGGGTAAGACATGAATCAAACACCGAAGGTCTTGGGAACACTTTTTATCTACAAAGTTGAACACATCACTTGGACAGTGTTGGTTGATTTCTGGAAGAATGATGGATGCGGAAGTACTGTGACAATTCTTTTTCACACGTTTGTCGTTTCCTCTAAGGCACTCGTTGATGTATGTGACGATTCTTTCTCTCCAAGCATCCTCTGATTTAAACTCGGGAAAAAGAAACACAGCGTCTGATTATTTGGTTCCTTACCGGGTCCAACTCTTTGTGTGCTTTCCTCCACTGTACCAGTTACACTCGAATCTGAGCTGGCCTTCACCACAAAATTCTGGGAAAAGCTTTCTGGTTATGTTGACAGCCTTGTGACAAGACCTTTCTTTGAGTAC
Source organism: Saccostrea echinata (assembly GCF_033153115.1). NCBI lineage: Eukaryota > Metazoa > Mollusca > Bivalvia > Ostreida > Ostreidae > Saccostrea > Saccostrea echinata. The sequence continues at coordinate 10,372,505 of NW_026889785.1, forward strand.
CATTAAATTTGACCTTGACCTTGGAGTTTGACCCACTTTTGCAAAATTTTATGAGACTTTAACCTTGGCCATAACTTTTGAACAGTTGGTGATCGGGGTTTCAAACTTCACATGTGTATTCCTTGTGACAAGACCTTCCTCTGGATTTCAACATCTTTGACCTTGTTCTAGGAGTTTGACCTACTTTTGTAAAACTTTAACCTTGGCCATAGCTTTAAACAGTTGGAGCTAGGGCTTTCATACTTCACATATGTAATTCTTGTGACATCACCTTCCTTTGGATACCAACCACTTTGACCTTGACATAAGAGTTTGACCTAATTTCGAAAAACTTTAACCTTCGCCATAACTTCTGAATGGTTGGTGCTAGGGCTTTCATACTTCACATGTAATCCTTGTGACAAGACCTTCCTTTGGATCCAACAACCTTGACGTTTTACTTACTTTTAAAAAATTTAACCATCGCCATAACTTTTTAAAGTTGCAGCTAGGGCTTTCAAATTTCACAGGTATATTCCTTGAGACAAGACCTTTCTTTGGGTACCAACATTTTTTTTATCTTTTGGCCTGGATTTTGAATTGCATTTGAGAAACTTTAACCTTCGCCATAAGCTGCCATACGGGGGCATCAGTGTTTCACAAACACATCTTGTTTTTTGCAAGAAGCAATGCGCGTTTTATGGTATACATTCCTGGAGACATAGCTAGCTTCTTATTGAGCTGTTTTAAGACATATTTTAAAAAAAGTGGTAATATAATGCTACAGTTTCTACATACTAGAAATTGATATGTGATGCAAAAAGTGTACTTTACATTAGGGTGATCTAGCTTTTACATCTTATACACATGGTGATGCTTATTTAATAAGAAGGTTTATTTAAAAAAATAAGCATGACCAAGATAAAAAATTTGAGAAAAATGTTCTCATTATTCGTGCACAAATCTTTTGCATAATTTTGCATTTTTATAGCATATATATATATAAATGTTCTCATTATTCGTGCACAAATATTCTGCATTATTTTGCATTTTTATAATACAAGTATAAATAAGTATAATAAGTATAAATTAAAAAAAAACGGTGTTGGCATGAAAATAAACAAATGTAATTCAACAGAACAAGAACATAGAATTAGTATCAGTTGTATTGAAACAACATAAGTTCAGATAATGTGAACAGTCAGAACCTGTCAAAAACTGAAGTATAGTAACTCTAAACACTGGTGTACTTTGGCTATATAGTTATACCCATCATTCTTTTGGCTTCCAATAGTCCTTCTCTTAAATCCTGAATGCACTTGGTCTGAGGTTCTTTCTTGTCTTCTTTTGCTAGACCAAATGCTATGTCCACTTGCTCTTCCCGAACATGAAGAAATAAGGTGACTGCTCCGTTGATTCATGTTTCGTACAATTATAGGCATGTACCATAGTCGCATCGTCTCTTCTATTCTTTGCTTGTCTCATTCGAGATTTTTCACTCATAAAGAGACGTCAACATATGCCGGTGAAGGGCTTCAACTTTAGACCTATACTCTTCACTCAGGATCATTGAGCAGTTAGGGTTCTTTATCGTGCCAACGCCTACTGTGACACGGGACCTCGGTTTTTAAAGGTCTCATCCGGAAGACCCGTGACTTTCACTTCTAGTGATAATAAAAATAAATAAAACAATATATAATCAATCAATCATGTAGTCTTTCTTACTGAAGACAGGATAGTAAGAAATGGAGAGAATTAATATACTAAAGATGCAATGAACACTGTTTCGCCCTGTAAGGGCTCATCGGGGCGCCTGACAGACCACTACAGTGTTTTTTTTTTTTATTTACTGAAAATATATACAATTACATCAAAATATACATGATCGATTATAATATTTGGTTAAATGGACACAAGATTTAGTATTTTTTTACAGTATACATAACGTGCATATGTAAATTAACTATTACAATGATAGATTGGTTTTGTTTATTATATTGTAGATACGTATTTACAGCATTGCAATGGACGGACAGTTTTATACGTTTCTGGTTTGCAATGAACACAAGTTTATCACGTTTACTTGCATGCATATTAAGGGTATCAGAAAAGTTAAAACAGTTACATTTCACATTCAACAAGGATTATTACGTGAAAACTGTAATAAATTGGTTTCACAGTCACTCTTGGAAGCTGATCGAACCTTTGACTAATGCTAGGTCGAGACATGTTCCCGACTGTTGTCGGTTCATTTACAAGCTTTTGGAAACCACATCTTGTAAATATAGGCTGCAGAGATGGTGTTGTGTTGAATGCATTATCATTAAAATCCCCAAGAATAATAACTGGTGAAGATATCTCTGCGGCAATCCGGGAAAGAAGACTCTCTAGGCTTTCTTTGAATTTGACCAAAGGGTGTATTGGAGGACGGCAAATAAAAAACACTGCTACACCGATTGGTTTCCTTATCATTATCGCTGTGCATTCTAAATTTTCAATCTGAGCATTGTTTATAATACTTTCCTTGTCTCTTGTAACTATTGCAACCCCTCCTCTTTCCATTGTCGCTACATGTTTGGTCAGCAGATGTATAGGCTACTTTTCGAGGCCCTGAATATACCTTCGAGTTTGGGAATATTGACATTGGAATGTAATCATCGTTCTTCAACCAGGTTTCTGTTAAACATACTACATGTGCATATTTAAGACTTCGTGCGTTATCAACGTCCTTTTTGTGTATGAGAACGCCTTTTGTATTATGTAAAGCTATCTTTAACAAGCCACTTCCACTTATTTGGGCGTCTTAGGACAGAAAGTCTGTTTTCTATTTTCTAATGCCATTTTTTTCTTCAGAGGTAAAAATGCTATTCATATCAAGGTTTATATACGCAATCCTTCAAAAGCAGTTGCTCTGCTGAGTGCGATAATTGCCATTCCTGGTTGAAATACTCTATAAAGCGAAACAACTAGACGATTGCATGTCATTCCCTGTACTTTGTGTATTGCTGCCCAACCAAGCTTCAGAGGAAATTGCCTTCTAACTGCGTTTTTACCAGCGAGAGAATCTTCAAAGAGTGTGATTTTAATAGCACCTTCTGATCCTGGAATCTGTGAGGCTGCTTTTTATACCCCCCGCAAACGAAGTTTGGGAAAGCATATAGGAATCACCTTGTCCGCCCGTCTGTCTGTCTGTCTTTGCAAATGTGTCCGGTCCATGTCTTTCTTACGGAGGAACATTAGTATCTCCTACTTCACACAAAGAATGTTCATGACCTGATGGTGTGTCATGACCTTGACTCAAAGTCATTTGGACAAGTTTAAGGTCACTGAAAGAAAAAATTCATAACTCGTGTCCGGTCCATATCTTTCTTACGGATAAACTTGGTGGGTTCCCATTGTATACAAAAATTGCTTATGACCTGAGGGTGTGTCATGACCTTGACCAGTGGTCATCTGGGCGGTTCAGGGTCACTGAAAAAAAAAGTTCATAATTCGCGTCCTGTCCATATCTTCTTATGGATAAACTTGGTGAGTCCCTATTTTACACAAAGATTGTTCATAACCTGAGGATGTGACATGATTTTGACCCAAGGTCATTTGGGCAAGTTCAAGATCAATGACAGAAAAACGTTCATAAATCTTTTCCAGTCCATATCTTCTTATGGATAAACTTGGTTAGTTCCATTTTACACAAAAATTGTTCATGACCTGAGAGTGTGTAATAACTTGGCACCTTCTCTGAAAATCCTGCGGGGGGTATTTGTCCCGTTTGGACAGTTCTAGTTTGATTTTGCCTTCCGTCCAATTGTCAAATTCTACGAAAATAGTTCTAACATCATTTTCCTGAGGTTTGTCTAACGCAGTAATAGTTCTAAATACGCCGTTGACAAGGCCGTCTTCGGTATCGATATTCTGAGTAAACATAACTCTTGCATTCAGTCTTAATTTTATCTTATCTGGTAGGTCTTCTTGTGATGAGGAACAGTAAGGTTGGCGTCTTGGAACCAAATTTCCAGTCACATTTCTTTTTGTGTAATCCTTTGCTGTGGATAAAATACAAGGATGACAGACTGTATCGACCATAGTTTCCTTATGCGTTGCAACATCTTTATTCAGAGAATAAATGTATAAAGTACCTTTCATCTCCCTGGGTACCAAATCACAAGACACTGATTGCAGCATTTCAATATCTTGTTGAAGTAACGACTCTCTCCGACATCGAATTTTTAAACGATTTAACTTCTCTGCAAACTTAGCGTCGTCTTTCTGGCGCATAATCTCTGTCAATGTAGATATATAGAACAAAGAGTTCCAAAGATCCACCATAAAGGACTACTTAACCTGATGTCTTTAACATCACAGTGGTGATGCTTTCACAGGAGGCAGTTGATAAAAATCTCCCAGGCTTAGACTGCAATATTCCCAAAAACTTTCTTGACTGCTAAATTTGAGACAATCTGCCGTGGTCATAGGTTAGAAGCTTGTGGTCAACCATTGATATTTCATCAATAATAAGAAGTTCAAGATTTTCATACTTTGCTCTTAATGTGTTCAAAATATTTTCCCTCAACGGTGTATAAGGAAGTTTTATGTTCTTGCTGATAGCAAACGCGGAATTAAGAGTCATGCCTCCGATGTTGAATGCAGCCGTACTAGTTGGAGCTGCTATGAGAGCTGTCATTGAATCGGGGTTTTCAACTGTTTTAGAAAGAATTCTGCTTGTTTCATGGTAAATACATTTAATTAGATGTGATTTTCCTGTGCCAGCACCTCAAGTTTCAAATACATGTAGAAGATCAGGATGCTGACTTTATGAAATATTAAGAACCCATTGTCTAACTTGATAGAATATTCTTTTCTGCATTTCATTCATGTTTTTCATAGAATCTTGAATTTTTCTCTGGGAGAGTTTTGGCCTCTGATACTGAGTAATACATTCAGCCTTGATTTCCTGTTTTCTGAATTTGCCAAAAGTTCAATACCTGGCCATACTTCTTCCTCTTTTTCCCTTTCTTTAATGCGCTGTTTGTTTTCGTCTTGAATGTTCAGTCCTTCTGCCTCACATTCGGGAGCCACTGCTGCCCATGCATCTTCTTCTATGCGGACCTCTCTGCGGGGGAAAGCATAAAATACAAGTAATAGCCGAAGCAAGCGACAAAAAAGAGGCGGCGTAAATCAAAGGTTTTAACAACGCTCGGATCTGTAGCTCTCTGCTTTATCTGTCCAAAATTTCTCAAGCAGAGAGAGCTACAGTTCTGAGCTAACAACAGTTAAGACATCGTAGCTTAGAGTCTGTCTGAAATAGCTTTGATTTACATGATAAGACATGTCTTAAGATCGTCATAAGATATGTCTTACTTCAGGTCATATAATATGTTCTAGGACACATTTTAAGACAAACCTTAAGATTTATTGGTAAACATAACCACAGAGTGATATAGTATTTGTGAACATAACCAAAGAGTGATAGAGTGTGCCTACTATAATAGTGATGTAGCTGTGGCAAAAGATATCCTTAGTGACCATTCCAGATCTTGTTTTCACCAGTACGAAACTCTGGTAATCCTTGTGAATTGCTGCCATCTGTTCTGTGATTGGATTCTTTTATTGGAATCATTCTCCCATACACAGTGTAATCAACATTAATAAGGGTACCCAATAATCCTAAAAAGGTTTCGTCTCATTTGGATGAGTAGTTTCAGAGAACACTCGTGGACAAAAAAAGTACCGTAGAAGAAATTTTGAAAAAAAAAAGTAAAAACAATATGTTTCCCAAACGAACATAATTAATGATTTTTTAAAAATAATTTTTGTTTTGTCTTATTTTTGTTGCACAAAGCGACAACCTGGACAATGTTCTGTTAGATATACTTCAATTTTAAAAAAAGTGAATAGGTGTATGTCCACATCTGCCAGAGGGAATTTCACCCCCTTATTCTCTTAAAGAAATGCCACCTGGTGGCTGTACAATTTCAACCACACCTTTTAATTTGACCTTTAATCTGACAAAATGTTATTTATTTGACAAGGAAAAACATGACAAATTGAGACCACCCAAAACAAATAAACAAACCAGCACTTAATTGCATATGTGGAAAATGACCATCTGGAAGTTGAATTTCAGATATATAATCAATATTGATATCATTGTCATCTACAGCAAAGGATACTTTATACAATTCGTTCGGCATGATCCAGGTGCTCTCTTGCCCTCATCTGGCACCACCAAAATATAAATATGTATAACTATTTATAGGTAAGGAAACTAGACCTTCTGCTGGAAAATAATTCATTAGATGTTGCGCTTTTTCTTGTAATTCTTCTCAAAGGATTTGTGGAATGAAATTTGAAAGGTAAAGCACGGATTTGTTTCAAATATTTATGATGCACAGTTAATGTATAAAATATAAAAGATGAACAAAAGCTCTCCAGAACAGAATAAACAAACAGAAAAGAACAGGTTAAGCTACCTAGGGGTCCATCGTTAAGAATATGCATGCATAAATACTGTAATTAAGAGAATATGTATTTATATACATTTGAATAATTTACCGACGATTACACTAATTCAAGAATGCAAATAAAGGCTGTATCATTAGAAATGCAACTCACCTATATTTCTGCGTTTCTTCCAGACCATTGTTTAAATGGCTTGACAGCAATGATCATCATCATATTTTTTTTAATTTTTTTTTTTTTTAAATTTTTTTTTTATTTTTTTTTTTTACATTTTAGTTCTCAAGCTTTGCTTCAAAATAAAAGGAATAAATAAATTGCATGATAATAATTATGACAATAATATTACACAAGTAGATATTAAATACACTCTAAACTCTTCTTAAATTTAGAATAAAAATTTCGTATTTTTATTTTCTCATTAGTCCACCACTATGATATCCACATCCTCCCCTTCCTCTTCCTTGTCTGAACCAGTGCCAGCGGTTGACTCAACCCCCTCCATGTTAGAAGTAAATATATTTTATTCAAGACTCTCGTCCAAGATTCCTTCAGAGTCCACTTCTCCAAAAGAATCTAATTCTGACTCAGGAGTATCTGAAAGTGAACAAAATTATTGGATTTTGTCATATTTCTTTTGAGTGATGATACATTTACAAGTTTTTTTCCTATTTAGAACACAACTTTAACGCTCACTTTCTACTGTAGCGTTTTTACTATTTACAAATGATTAATAATTGGGCTCGCTTAGGTTTCCTTCCTAAGAATCACACTTATAATATAAAATCATAACAAACTTCAATAATATCAATGGCACTAAAAGAACAACTGACTGAAATTCACTATATATACTTTTTTCTTGGTCCTATCTGGATAATGATTAGTAAACTAAATGAAAACGAACTATAACAAATGAATCACCAGTAATCAAATCTATAACGTTTTCCCTGTAGCTGCAGACTGAGTGGTTTAACCAACAATTCTGTTGTTACTTACTTTCTTATCAAGTCCAGAAGCTTTCAAGAAGACGTATATCAATACGAGGAGGTCGATATCAATACGAACAGAATCGAGGGGGCATGAAAACATGGTAAGGACCTCTTTAAGGGAATGGCAGGAACGAAGATCACGCAGTTTGAGGGACATCTGGCTGAGATTATGTGGAAGTCAGCGGTGAAGTCAGATATGTATTCTTCAAGTCTGCCTCCCTCTAGACAACCCTGCTACAAATCATTACAGGACACCTTTGTTTGACAAGTGGGTCTTCCATTCAGATTTCTACTTAATAAACTGGGATATCCGGCCATGTATGTAAAAATAAAATAAAATTAGCCAGTGGTTACCGGTAGCTAGCTAACCACTAGTTGAATTAAAATTTAGATTCAGGAATGTATAAATTACACATATACAATGTCAGTCAAAGTAATGAAAATGAGTACTGATTGAAGCAGGTCTTGGGGAGAAGAAATTTGTTCTACTAAAGAACAAGGATTGAGAATATAAGACACTTTGTTGGAGCATTATCCAAAATTAAAGGATGGTGGGGGGGGGGGAGGGGGGTATGAGTTGATGTGTTCCTCATCTAGAACTCTTTTGGAGACCATATCAATCCCAAACTGTAGGTACTCACTTCAATGCAGGGAACTAATTTTGTTACAGCATCAATGCTGATTTGAATGCTTCCTGCTGTTATCCTGATCCTTATCCTGATGCTACCTTTGCCGTTTCGAAACCAGGAATATGGATTGGTCACGAGATCAAATTCCATAAAGCCCGAAGGGCTTTATGGTAAATTTGGCTTGTTTAATAATTGTAGAATTCTGTTTGGAGATTATTTCAGTTGGGTCATTTTTTGAAGTCTGAAAGATGTATCGTAGGACAGCATTATCAACTACGTATGTGGACTGCCTGTTTGTTGTGTTTACAGAAATTCCTCTTATAGTTCCAAATGATCTTTCTTCTTGTTCAGGAATTATGGATATCAAATTGAACAAACGTGCTGTTTTGGTAGATGCACAGTGACGCTATGAAAATGATTACCATAAAACTTTCTGCTTGTCAGTTTTTTTTATTTCCAACAACAATTTTGCAGAGCAGACCAAATAGAAAGCACTGGTTATAGAGTCTCAGAAGTTTTTTTTGTGATCTAGCTGTACGGCTGGAGTAGCAAACTGTAATGATGTCAACTAGAGCATTAACAAGATTCAAAATATTTTCATCTACCTTTCCTTCTTCATATTTTTGGGAAGTAAATTTTGCGAGTTTAACTACATATAGCCTAGCATCAGATCCCTTTATTTGATTTTTTTTGGCCTATAGTTGTTTCGCTGAATGCTGCAAATTCTTGATTTGTGTCTTCTTGAACATGATGAGGGAGCTCTTGTATTAAATTCTGAATTACATTTGTAAGATCGTGTAAAGGCTCACATGCTAGCACTTCGTAGCTTTTCTACTGATCTTGTAGGGTCTTCACAACAGAGTGCTGGTGGTCGTACAACTCCATGTAATATAGATGCAAATTTCTCTTGCACTTCATTCTTTGTTTCTGTCTTTGGCCATATTGATCTTCTCTCTAATTCTTCAATTATTTCTTCTTTTCTTAGATTTTGGAAAGGATTAATTGTGCCAGTTTTCATCTTTTGTCATACATTGCCTGATATAACTAACTTTCTTCTCTCTTCTAATGTTAGAGTTTCAGTATTGTAGCAACAAATGAAATTATTGTGTTCATTGCCTGGAACTCCACATACACAGCTGTACTTTCCGCCTCTTTGTTGTCCGCTTTCAAACTGGCGCGCAGGGTTATCACCTGTGAAAACTCTTAGGACTGGTTTTATGTTCAAGTGTGCTTTTGTTACCTCTTGTAAATCCTTTATCCTTGGCAAAATGTATGTCAACTGATCTTTGTCACTGTTTCCTGTTAAGATAATTGAGATTTATAATCAGAAAGGTGTATATATGTTTAAAACTGTAAATTTTAATGCTTTGTGTACAAGGCAGATGTATTAATTTCGAATGTATGTTCATTCCCTTACGTTTGTTTTGTTTTTGTTTTAAGGTACTCAGTGTATAATGACAGATACTGAAATTTTTGAAGCATATTTTAAACTAGTTAAATGCGTATTGGTAAATGATGGAAATGAAATGATCCAAATTCACCTGGCTGGTAACATGTTAAAAGTTAGCCATTTTGTCCATGTACATGTTTTTCAAGAGTTATCTGACCCTGGGAAAAATAAGAAATTTTGATTTTCTAAAAATACATGTGATAAATGATTCATTTAATTTCTTTTTCAATATTTACATTTAAAATCACAATGTTAAATTATTAAATGTAACATATGTAACATATGTTTATTATACATTGAATATCTTAACGTAGAACCTACGTCGTATGACGTTATATTGTTTAGAGCGTCTTTTTGGTGCTAGATCCATTATGACGTCATAATTAATTTAATGTTACTTTTTCCCGTACTTTCTCCAAGACTGCCTCTTGTAATGAGGTTACACAGCTGTGATAATGTAAATGGCATGCAACTATTTTGAAGGAAATCAAAAATCCTAAGAAATCTAAATATAGTATGAAATATATGGAGATAACGAACAGTATTATACAAAATCTTGATGAAATGTATCTGAGTCAAAGATCTGTTAAAAATTGTTTGTAAATTTTGTAATGTCTGTCATGAAATGATGTGCATTCCCTTTCATAATTATTTCTTTATTATTTATAATGGTTGGTGTATAATGATAATGTTTCCCTAAAATATTATCTTTTAAAATAAAAAAATAATTACATTTTAGGATAAATATTCACATTGTTAATCTGAACAAAACCCCAAAACAGTCATTTAATAACTAAATCCTGTGTCAGTGCAAAAAGGTCAACAAAAGAAGTATTAATAAATAGAGTGTCTCTCATTCGTTTGTGGCGAAAGATATATATATTAATCACTTTTTGTAATTATTTAGATATGTTCTTCATCATATTAAAGATTGAAAACATTCTGACAAAGTATTTTGAAAAATATTTACAAATTTAGGTGGTAAATTGACTCAAAAAATATTGAGCAAATTTGCCCATATTAGTTGAAATGTGGACTTAATCTTTTATGTCAATTGAATAAAAAAGAATTTATTCTTGAATAATATTGCTTAATACGGTTCAATTAATAAAGTTTGTAAACGACGATGTTTGAAGAAGTATTTTTGTGATTTCCTATATTCTCTTTATGACCAGTACGCCTAAAAATGGCTGAAAATATGTAGTCGCAGTGTAAAATTATCATTCCAAGTTGCACAGGCTGTACTACATTTAATAATAAGGAAACATACCATATATTTTTAACTGATTGATAAGCAAGTGCTAATTTATCATTTTGAAAAGTTTGAAAATCTTGTGACAAAGACTTTTCCGACATAGGTTCTACCTTAATATTGTGTGATTATTATTAAAAACAGCAGAGCTGTTATTTAAATGATATGTAGAGCACTAGTTATTAAATCCATGCAAATACATAAACTTTTAAACCGTATTTTACATGTAGTTTATCATGTAAACACATAATTAGAATGCATGTATTTTTTCAACAAAAAATGTTTCAATGTATTTTTTTTTCTATTTCTTTGTATTGAGGAGATCATAGGAATTTTGTATAGAGTACAGACTGTATATTGAACTTAATTCATTTTTCTTAATTGTAAATGTATAAATTTTTGGGTCAATTTACTTTTGGCACTCATTCAATTTTATGTTGTAATTTCTTTATATATATTTTATTTTTTTCTTAAATTAGAAATGTACCTCTTCTTAGTAACTGATTTGTCATGAATATGATTTTTCCATTTAACTCTTGAAGTAAAAAATGTGAAGTTTAGTTGTTTAGTGTTTCTGTAATGGTTTGTGAAGGATTGTCTCCCCTTTTTCTTAAGATTTTTTTTTCTTTGTTTACATTGTGTTATTTGGCTTTTAAAAATTGTAGGAGTTCTGAGCGTTATGAAAATTTTGTGTGTTGTCTCTTTTTTAAATTCTTTATAGAGCTTGTATTTGCAAGTTTAATGTCTTACCAGATAGTCCAAAGATGTAAAGTTGAGATCTTTTAACAAAAGACTGCTCATCAATGTTCTTCTCTGGATATTTTTGTCTGAATTCTTTGTCAGTGAGAAAGTTGAGAGGGTCATAAAGGAAACATGACATGAAGCTTACAATAAGAGTGATTAAGGATGTCAGAATGGTCATGCCACATCTTTATCTTCCACTCATTTTCCTTCTGCTGTAGTACTTCTCTTGCATTTTGCTGTCGCGAAAGATCTGGTTCAAAGACTGTGTTACAGTGGTGTTTCAGTCGTTCTGATGTCATTTCTTTGTAATTGGTACATCTAACCACTCCACCTTTTTCAAGTCGTTGTATCTCATTGGTAATGATGGTCTTGAGGGGGATTTTCCTGCCATGAATTTCATTAACTTTTTCTTGTAGATCTCCATCATTGTTAATGTAATTTGTTTTGTATGATTTGGGGGCTATTTCCTCACCAATGTAAAATGTTTTGGTCTGTATATTTTTTTGATAATTGTTTTAAGTACCTTTGAAGAGCGTGAGGTGGGGACAGACAATCTGTATCCTATCTTTTTCTTGGAGCGTCTTACTCTACGTAGGTAGTCGGTACTGTTTGAGAATTTTTTAAGACTGATGCCTCTTGAAATGGCAAAATGATTTAGAACCTGACCTGCATTTAATGGGACAGTGTTGTCTTTTTTGTAAGGCGTGTTTTATTTGCAAGTCTTGTCCAGTTGATTGGTCGGTTTGAGGGCATATTGTCTACTTCATTTTGCAGTAGTGTTTCATTTATGTTATACGAGTCAAATGGGCCATGATGTTTCCTCTTCTTTAAATCTCTGCTTTCCTCCTTTTGTGCTCTCTTTCTTGATGCTACTGCACTCTCTTCTTTTGTTGTGAATCCAGCAGCCATTCTTTCCCTCTCATACTGACTGAAGGATTTACCAGATGACAAAAAGTAGCTGACATCCGAGTCATCTTGTGACAGAGAAGTATTCATTTTTCCATGTGATGTTTGCATTTTTTCTTTGGTTTGTTTACGTTTCTCCTCATAAGGAGTCTTTGGAGTTAAGTTTAGACTTTTTGCTATAACTATTTTAAAATCTTGACCTGTTTTTCTTCAAATATGGGATTGATTGTGTTCACCATTGTTTTGCCTCCTTCATTTCTTTTGCATAGGACAAGTGTAAAGATGACATGCTATGTAAGTCATAAATGCATGCCTTACAGTTAATTATACTGTGGCTTTGTTTAGCAGTTTTTGTCAGGGATGACCAGTTTTGCAGTGAGAAAAAATCTACAAATGTTTTGCGCTCACAATTTTTGTTGTTCGATTTGTTGTATTTAGCATCTGTAAGGTAGTTTTGCAAACGTGGTAATCTTTTGTAAAATACTGATGGAGAAACATGCATTTTTGGAAATCTGTACATAATTTGGTTGTAGATATTGTACCTGAGGTCATTAGAGTTTCTGCAATATGAATTGAAAGTAATTTGTGCTACATCTTCATTTTTTTGTTTCTTTTCCCACCATGTCAGTGCATGTTTGTCCTTTGTGGACCTTGCAATTATTACCTTTGCAAAGTTACAAAAGTCCATGTTTGCATAAGATTACCTTATTTTAAGGACATTTCTATTACATGATGAAATATATAGAGATAACGAACAGTATTCGAGCTCAAAAGTCCATTATACAATACAAAATAGGAGCAGAGCAAACACGGACCTCCAAACATCAGAGGTGGGATCAGGTGCCATGGAGGAGTGAGCATCCCCTGCCGACCGGTCACACCCGCCGTGTGCTCCTTGTCATGATCAGGAAATAACGGGAAAATCCGTCGACAATTCAATGTGTAAATAATGGCCTAACAATTAGTATGAAAAACGTCAGTCAGCATTTGACTCAATGATAAATTGTATTTGCTGACAAGGTAATTGTATCGACCATAGAACTTACGAAATGATGACTTATTGTATCGACCATAGAACTTACGAAATGATGACTTTAGACGAGACAGCTGATATTCTTGTTTCATCAACTTATTTGTCAATAATTTACCTCGTTTTAGAAATTGTACATACGTAGAGCATGCTCTTGCGTATCGAATCAACTGAGAGATAATACCCCGTATGCAGGTGATGAAGGTATATTGCTGCATAAGTAAGGAAAGTTGACGATTGAAAAGTTAAAGTCATCACGTGATTTGAAACTTGTTTTCACTTCTTTTCTCACCATGATTGATCATTTGATACTGATGTCCTTGAAAACAGCCATTAACAGTCATGACATTGAAGTTCTGCACAAAATAGTCCTTTTTTTTAATTATAAAAAATATTTTTAAAAGCTGTAAAATAATTTTTTTTTTAAATTTTAAAATGTGAAATCTCCATATATTTGAATTTTAATGATGCTCATAATTTTTTGTATTTTCTGAAAATTTTTTTTTGCTTGTAAACACTGTCATTTCATCTAAATAAATATATCTTGTGTTTAATAGTTGTTCCCTTTCCCTCTTTTTTTTTTTAATTTTTTTTTTTTTAATTTTAATTTTTTTTTTGTTTACACATTTTCTAGGCCTCTGAGAAGATTTGTAATATAACTGTTTACATATATCACCGGTAAATTCCTGGTAAATTCCATTGAATTAACCATTATTAGAATTATTAACTTTGAAAGATATTTTGTGTAGATTCAAAAGTATTGAAATTGAAGTATTTGATATGTATTATCATATATACAGTCATTACGTTATGTAGAATGTCTTTCAGTGTGAAGATGATGTTGTTTGTTAATGCAATAAATTCATTGAAATAATAAATTTGTCATTTTGCAAATAATAAATATTATAAAAAAGAAGACTAAGAAATAATGTAATTTGAATTTTAATAGAATAAATTAATTGTATACATTTGAATTCGGCGCCCTTGGTAAGCATGGATAATCTCGGGTTGCTTCCCCTACATCTGCATCATTAGAGCGTTTGATATCTGAAAGGGAAATAGAGAAATTTAGGTGTCTTGTGTTTAAACGATCGGCACAAGTGAAAGATGAAATTGAATGACATACGGAAAATGTGTAAAAGTAAGTTAAGATATCAAAGAACATGGATATTGCTTGGGGAAAGTATATTATTTTGGAAATTTGATATGATTTTCGAATGTTAATGGAAAACACCGTTGAATTATGACAAGAGCTGCGCTTTTCGATGAAATGCGGTTAAAGTTTACAAATTCATATCTTCCCCCAGCATTTTTCATGTACTTTAAACTATGCTCTTTTAAATAAAGCCTTTTATTGAAGTATTCATCCTTATCTTTCATTTGTGCCAGGGCGTTTTATGTGGAGTTGAATAAAATGTATAAATAACTGATTACGTGATTTTGAGGGTCACATGACACCAACATGAAGGCTTCCGTAGGAAGCACTAGATGTGTTTAACATAATATTATCAGTTACTTTATCTTCCTAGAAATATTGTTTGTGTTCAGGTTAATGTTTATAACACATACAATTTAACATGATTTTAAGCTCTCGGACAGCCTTATATAGCCGCGTTTCGCATTTACTAATTCAAACCCCATCTATTCGCACACTTTCTCTAAAAATGGAACCCAGTTGAATTCACAAAGGTCTTTGACTGCATTCATTTCACAATGCCCTGCGCCTATTCTCATAGAGAGCCAGTGAAACTCCCTTGAACATGATAGTGAAGAATCTTTGTGGAGATCTGTAAGCAGATTGGGTTATAAAGGATGCCTCGCACAGGTCGCAGATCACGGCGTCCTCTAACAGACGTTGATAAAGGCTGTGAGGTCTACCATCACAACATATAAACATCCACTGTCTTTCCTCTCCGCTGTATCTTTTAATTCCTCCGTGGCCGAGGAACCAAAGGTACTCTTTCGTTGCCGTTGGGGTTGACGAAGGTCGGCCTCCCTACAGTGACACACACACACTTTTCATTGCTTGTCAGAATATTTTGGGAAGTTGCCCCCTCCCCCTTTTTCGTCAGTTAATGATATTTTTTTGGGGGGGGGGGGGAGCCCCCCTTTGAAACCGTTGTTACGCACGGGCCTGTGGGAGGGGGATTGGGGCGAACCAGTCTTTTTTCCAAACATTCCTGGGCCAAAATATATATGTATCTCTAAAATCTGCCAGTACCCCATTTACACCAAATGTCCGTGCCATAGAAAGCACGCACACACATATGATACGATGAGTTTACAATTAATGAAAAAAGGGAGGGTTACCAGCTGAAAAAAGCTAAAGACAATGTCTTGTAGAAAGATTACAAATAATAGACTTTTATGAAAAAAAAAAACAATTCAAAATATAAAAAAAAAACTTTTTACTGCATAAAACAAAATTTCATGTAATATTTGATTGGCGAAAATTGTCACATTAAACGTGATCGAATTCCGGCGTTGAAGAAAAATAATTTTACACCAGTTAATAAAGATAAGGCAGTATCACCTTTTACAATGGTATAAACAACTTTAATTAAAATTAATTTATTTCATCAGATTTTATAAAATTTATTAAGAAAAATTATGGTCTTTAATTTAGAACACATATTTTCTGCTGACTGATCAAAATGTTTCTATTGTCTGTCTGTCGAAATTTTTGAAATTCTGCAAATTTTACATTCGGAGTGATTGAGCCAATTTCAATGTAACGTCTTCAAAGCATATTTTGTCGCCCACGTAGTGCATTGGTTAGAGTGTCTGCTCTAGAACCGCAAAGTAAGGAACTGATCCTTATGTCGCGGATTCGAATCCATTGCTGGATGTGGAGACCACTTAAACCGATGTCCCGTGTTGCAGTAGATGCTGGCACAAAAACATCACTCACTGATCAATATCAAAAGTTTACAAGTATTGCTATGATAAGAAAAATGCATAATATGCAAATACAGTCAATTCTCGATTTATCGCCATTCTCGCAATAACCTCATGGTTTTTCAAGAACGTTTTTCCTGCTATGTAAAATTCTCTTTATAACGCCAAATTCGCATAACGCCATCTGCCACCCTGTTTTCACAACAAAAGTCCATTTCAAAGTGTCAATTATCTCGATATACGGCCACAGGTGCGTGTGGTCAGTGAAGTAGCTTATTGGTTGTCGCTATCTAGATCACCGTTGTAAAGCCAGACAAGCTACGTTACTGTTATTAAATTAATAAATAATAGTTTTTAACTTCAGCTGTTATTATGATTCTGTTTTCTGTTTAATAAATTAAGTCATGGCTTGGCCACGAAAGCGGTTGTTAAATTCGAGTTCGGCGACAACGATATTAGTTCGACTTCAAACAATGCAATATATATTTGCTTAAAAATAGTGATACAGTATTAATTGCGAAAGATTTAGCAATGATGATGCCATAAATAATTAATGTACATGTATTTAGATAATATCGGCAGTAGACGTTCAGGTCCTGTACATGTGTACATCAATTAATTGTACAGTGTGTTTGTTTTTTTTTTTGTTTTGAAACGAAATTATTGTACGTAAAACTATCTAAAGCATTTTCAAATCTTGAAATGTATTTTTATATAATACGAAGAATATAAAGGCAAAATTTTATATCCAAGAAAGGTAACTCTATATCTCGTTCCCCCAAAGATGGAAAATTCAATTCATCGCCATATTCGTTATACCGCCATGATTTCTAAATTATAAAAGGCGGCGGTTTTCAAGAATTAACTGCAGTATGTAAATAATCTTAAGATACAAAAAATTTTAATTCAATTTTTTAAGCTATTTTAAGTTGGATTGTGTCCACGGTCACGGGTTAAAAAAAAACCCATAAAATGTATAGGATAGAGTAATTAAGAAACAACAAATAAAGCCTAAGTTTCAAAGTTTATAAATATCCTAATATTGCTTACATTTTTTGCGTATCATCATGAATTTCATAGGTTGGATGATGTGTTATAGGTGTTTATATGTTGATAAAAAAAAAAACCCATCAGAATGAGGCCAGATTTTATGAGATTATTCGTGTCTTTTTTTTATTGAACAATATCATCAAAACTTTGTGACTAGCAAGGGAAACATATTATGACATGAGTATATCATTTGTAGGTTCATCGTTCAAGAGATGTCCATCTGGGGGTCCTGATTGGCTTCTGTCATCTGTAGAAGTTTATTGGCTGATGTCATTTGTAGAGAAGTTGATTGGCTGATGTCATTTGTAGAAGTTGAACCTGGAAAACAAGAACATATTTTTCTTTATTTTATGTTTACAGATTTCTGAGTTATTTTAAAATCTTAAATTTAAAAACCACTTAATCACCTTCTGGAGGATAGTAAAAATCCAGTCTCCCCTTCTTGTCGAACTTCTTCAAGCGCTTGAATGGTAGAAGTAATTGACCAGACTGAAATTTCTGCAAGACTGTCAGCCTGGTATCTTTGACTCTGTTATACTCTTGCAGCAAAGGACTGAGCGGAAGTAGGCGTCTGGGATGTTTTCATCAGAATGTTCTAAAGAGGCATCAAAAAAACTCCACGCTACCATCTTAACGCCTCCACCATTTCAGAACATTTCTGAAAAATCAGGAAATCTGCTACTCTGTCCAGGTGACTTTGAACCAAAGAACGTTTTGTACTAACCCAATCAGCAGGAAAGATGCTATTTGATGTAGGTGGCAACAGTTTCGCTTGCTGACTTATGACAGATTCCCGGAAAAACAGAGCATCTTCTTTGTAGTCACCATACTGCTGAGCATTCACCCTCATTACAGCTTTATCCATAATGTATGTTAATTGCCTATTGCTGGTGTTTTCAGAAATTCTGATGAGATCCCCAAACCCTCTCTCCTCCTGCTCTGGAATGACAGATCGCAGACAGAAAATTCTGTAGGCCTCCGGTGCCTGAGTTGACAAGCTGTGATCCATAAAACATCCTTGGTGTCATCTGCTTTGGCTTTCCTATGATATTCTTCAGAAGCACTGTAAATACGAAGCATTGATTGTAAAGCCGAAGAATTGTTCTTTTTTGTTCTCATCTGATGGGGAGTGTAGCAAATTCTGACAAGGGAGGAAACTAGTTCGGAAATACTCTTTTCAAATTTGCTTTCTTGGAAGAATTTTGTTTCTGTAAATTTCGGGAATTTAAGGGCATAGAATCTTGCATCGGATCCTTTAATTTGATTTTTGTCTTCAATAGTTGTGTTGTGAAATTTCTCAATTTCCTGTCTTACGTTTTTGACTTCTATGTGATGAGAAAGCTCTGTAATGAGGTTTTGTAAAAAATATGTAATGTCATGGAGAGGTTCACATCCTAGAATAGTGTACCAGAATGAAATATATTCATTTTAACTAAGTATGTCGCACATGTTTTCATTGGCTATATCTACCGACCCGTAAAAATATTAAACGTTCAGTACATGAGATATTTTTGTATTTATTTTTGATTTTTTTTTTTTAAATATCGTATTCTTTCCTCTAGAAAAACCCTGGTTTTCTTTGTTTGTGTTATTTCAGATTTAAGTTAAATGTATGTTTTTTTCATTCCTGATTTAGTCGCCCGCATGGCGCAGTGGTTGGAGCGTCTGCTCTAGAGTCGCGGAGTAAGGAGTTGATCCTTACGTCGCGGGTTCGAATCCCACTGTGGGACGTGGAGACCGGTCCTTCGGATGAGACCCTATAAACCGAGGTCCCGTGTCGCAGTAGGTGCTGGCACCAAAAAGATCCCTCACTGCTCAATGGCCGAAAGTGCCGAGTATAGGACAAAATTTGCAGCTCTCCACCGGCAAGTGGTGGCGTCTCTATATGAGTGAAAAATTCTCGAGAGGGACGTTAAACAACATACAAACAAACATTCATGATTTAAGAAAAATGTAGATTTTGCTAAAAACTCCTTAGATATTCAATGAGAGATACACATAATCCCTGTCTTGACATACATCAAAACGTTGTTCTGTCACAGTTAGGTGCCTGTTAATTTATGCTGTACTAGAATGTACCATAACTGGCTAGATTACCAGTGATAACGATATTTAAATATCTATATGCCATCAAATCAATGGTACAGTGAACAAAATGTGATATCAATCAACCGTATTAATAGACTTTCGCAAAATGCGATGAAATGAGACTTTTTCCTCCCGTTTACAAATGTACGTGCGTAAATGTTAATGAGAAATCTCCTCTACAAGACTTCCATTCCTTTTTAAGTAAATGGATTCGGAACTGAATTCTTAGAATTAACATCACATTCCGAAGGAAGAACAAGATGACCCCCCCTTACATAAAGTATTCCATATGCTGATAACGACGTCACCTAACGTTGATGAATATTTTCTCCTCTGAATCCATGTTTAATCCGATCCGATTAAATATTGTAAACTAAATATTCTCTACAACTGTTTTTGTAAATTTAAAAAAAAATGTAAAGATGTTACTAGCTTGAAAGAACATTGACAAAGTGGGATATAACGACACATTTAAAGAATCTCTTGTCCTTTATACATACATCAACACATTTAATATTATGAGGGAAATTACTCATAATCATAATGATATCAGAATGATAAACATTGTAGATGGTTTAATTTGTTTTTCGCCTGTAATAAATAACTAGTTTTGTTATTTATTAAATTTACAAAAGTAAATATAACTCACCTCGCCATTTTTGTGAAATGTAATAAAAAATATGGATGTTAAGTCCTTCACACAGGTTTTACAAAAAAGTGAATAAATTGTCTCTGGTTTTTTGACCAATTAAAGCAAATGGCAATTATGCGATTTCACAGGGCAAGGAAACTGGCTCCCTTCCGACTCCTAAGCCTTCTGGGGCTGTATCTGGATGGGCTTGGGGTCAGTGAACGTCGAGTTGTCGGCGATGTTAGTTCAATTTCCGACCTTGGAGCCGCCATCCCCGGGGGTCGCTCTATGAAGACAACTCTGGCCAATGAAGCCCTGCACCGCACCTTCCGCCTCCCCATGAACAGACGAATAATCCACACCAGCAACAGGAACACGACGATCACAATACTCGCCACCGCCAATCCAAATGCATCTTCAACCGATAGGAGGAAAAAATCCGTTTAAAATTTCCTAAAATTTAAAAGGGAATTCCTTAGTTTTAAAAATGTCTTTTTTTATAATCATAGATAGATAGATATATACAGATAAACTCTACATAAACCATATTCTTCTTCTTTTATAACTGTATACAGGCAATTTAAAACATTAAAGCATTTTAAAAGTTATGTTAACAAAACATTTTCATGCACACCTTTTCTTTTGAATAACTATAAAATAAAAAACAATACTTACATTTTTTATGCAAGTACCAACATAAACATACAATACAGGGTGATAAACAATATAAAAATTCATACAAAGCAATTAGTAGTTGATTAAATAAAACAGATAGACAGGACAAAGACAATATACCCCAAGGATTTTCGATCCAGGGGCATAAAAAAGAAAGATGTCATCACTCTAATGTTAATAATCAATGGTATTCTTAAAAAATATTATAAGCTGCGACATGTTTTCATCATATTTTGTAAAAAAAAAAAAAAAAAAAAAAAAAAGAAAGAAAGAAACATTCTATATACATGTATTGGTCATTCAGCAGACTTCATTATACCCTCCCCCCCACGTGAAAAGCAGGGGGTATATAGTGATGGGGGTGTCCGTCCCTCAGTCTGTACATTTGTCTGTCTGTCCGTCCGTTCGTCCACCTGTTCCGCTTTTGGGTACACATCTCTTATCTGTAACTCCTCTTATTCCTCTGTATAAAACTTAATGATGCTTTCACAGAACCTTTGTTACAGAGTGCCATTGTGCACCTCCTATTTTACTTCATGATCAGACACATATTTCGGGTTTCCAATAGCACAATAGAACACTGCCATTCTTTCCATAATATTAAGATGTACCCATTTCTTATCCGCAACACACCCTATACCACTGGATAAAACTGACTGATATTCGGACATATTTACAAGGGCGTTGTGATGTCGTCTACTTGTTGAAATTGATTTTTTTTTATTCGGCAAAATGTCTTTAACCTCTAGATCAAATTTCCTCTTTTTGACAAATTTTAATATGGGTTACATTTTAATCATTCAGTTGATTGAAAAAATAAAGTTTATTTTCTCTTAAGATAACTTAAAGTGTAGGACATTGCATATATATTTTCAATTCAGAGGCTATGTATGTTCTTTTATTACATCACATTTTACTAAAATTTACTGGTATCAATATATTTTACTGAAATTTAGTAACAACAAACTAATTCAGAGATTTTGTGTCTCCCGCTTAGGAGAAAAAAGAAAAGCATGCGCTGTTCGGAAGGGGGACACCTCCCCTCCCCCCCCCCCTTTTGGATTTGTAGAATTATTAAATGTGTACATGTATATTGAAGCAAATTAAAAAAATGCTAATATGGATATAAAGATTTGATTGCTTATTCTTTAATATATGTGTAGAAGATTCCTTTTATATAGAATATTTATCACACTGTATTAATGATTTTATGAGTTTGTACAAGCCAGGCGTCATACCTTTTTTCATTTCACATGCTGAATACTATCATTTAGTAAACCCAACCAAAAAAAAAAAAAATAAAATAAAATTTCAAAACAAAAGAATCGTCCGGGATTTGAATCCGGGACCTCTCACTTGCTAAATAAGAAGGATACCACTAGACCACAGAGGCACTTGATTATACAGTAAATTAAATGCAAACATTAGGTCACACAATGGGTATATTCACGTTCGATATTGTCGACATTGTACACAATACATGGTGTCTAATTTAGCCTTTACAAAATAGTTCTAATAGATATAATTAGAATATAAAGTACGCCGACAACCTGTATTATACGTAATAACTCTCCAGATGTGCTCCCTGTGCTAAAAATAGTGCCAAGCGACTTTTAGTGCAATAAATAAAAAAAAAACAAGG
The DNA here is from genome assembly GCF_033153115.1 of Saccostrea echinata. Lineage (NCBI taxonomy): Eukaryota > Metazoa > Mollusca > Bivalvia > Ostreida > Ostreidae > Saccostrea > Saccostrea echinata. The sequence goes on from NW_026889785.1 coordinate 10,394,924, forward strand.
CGTGACACTTTGAGAGGGACGAGAGGCCATAGGGAGTTATGGTATAAAATTTCATTGCAGAAACTCAAAGGATTCTCGAGATATCGCACGGAAACGAAAGTGTTAAAACTGACAGAATTTATAACCTTGACCTTTGACCTCAAAAGCAATAGGCTTCTTTTTTGGGCCATTGGGAGTTGTTATGCAAAATTTCATTGCGAAAGCTCAAAGGGTTCTCGAGATATCGTGCGGAAACGAAAATGTTACAGACAGACAGAAATACAGACGGAAAGACGGACAAACTAATATCCCCCACTTTCATGATGCATATAAAGAGATATTTTGCATCCTAGAAAATATCAAGTTTTAAAAATTTGAATTTGACAACAAAATGGGCCTATTGTGAACTACCTTGAAGACTGCAAATACGTTAGTCCTTCGACTAGAAATGCTGCAAAAACACCCATGTTCAGGTCCAGGTAAAATTGTTTCTTTAACCTAGAAGTAAAGTTTCAAAAGACTTTACAAAAAATGTACACATGAGATGGCTTATTTTTGTCAATATAATATCTAATCTAAATTTATTACCACAGGGTTTAAATATACATATCCGTATTTTTAAGCTACAACCGAAGTACTAGGTTGCTGGGTTGTAGAGACCCTCGGGGACAAAGAGTCCACCAGCAGAGGCTTCGACCCAGGATAAATTCAAAGGAACCTGTATTGGTGGTCAAATAGTGATGCATTTTAAAAAGGATTTGTTCAAGGCTCCGCAAATATCTACAAATTATCTGTTTTTGCCGTCATGACATTGCCGATGATGTAAAAAACATTTTCTCTCCGCCCGTTGGGTACTGCTTTCTGATTTTTCCCTATTATTGCATCCGAGAAAATTTCTAAAGTTTTTTTTCAAAATTTTTAAGCTTCCCATTTAGAGAAATCGGGGATTTACATTCTGAATTCTTCCTTTCACTGTCAAAAGCGTTGGATAAATTTTTGTTGCCACTGATAGTAGAATTGGGGTCAGCAAGAAGAGTCGCTGTATGTAAGTTTGAAGTTTGGTTTGATCTCATTTTCAGGAAGGCGCTCTCAAAAGAAAAGATTTTGAATCTTGCATGTCAAAATTTACAGATCGAGAATCCTCGTCGTTACAGAGGAGATGGAGTGTTTTCCTCTTCTTCTTGTGCATCAGCTCACTTCAAAAGTAACTCAAATCCTCTTACAAACTATTGGGTATTGTTTTTTGTTTTTTTTTTGTACAAAAAAACACGTCTCCCCTTCTTTACCAACATTAAGGAGTGCAAATATATGATCAGGGTCAAAAATAATAATGCAGTGCATCTCAACTCAAATTCTGTGTACAAAATTTCAAGTCTTCATGTCAAACGGATCTCAAGTAATGGTCTGGTCGTGTTTTTCTTAATTTGACCTTGAAGAAAGTGGTCAAGGTCAAATATTTTGATGCAGTGCATTTAGTCTCAATGTTGTCTTTCCTTGTTCCAAGTTTGAAATCCTAATGTCAAAAAGTTCTCAAGATATGACCTACACTATATTTTCATGTAAACGATTGACCTTGACTTTATTAATAGGTCAAGGCGAAAAAATGTTGCCATTCACCCTTCCTCTTCTCTCCATGTTCCAAGTTTGAAGTCTTAATGTCAGGGTTCTCAAGTTATGGTCTAGTCGTGTTTCTCTATTTGACCTTGAAGAAAGGGGTCAAGGTCAAAATTTTGTTGCATCTTGTAACAATGTCTTCTTTCTATGTTACAAGTTTGAAGTCCTAATATCAAAGGGTACTCAAGCTAAGGCCTGGACTCTATTTTGATGTAAAATATTGACCTTGACATAATAATTGGATCAAGGTCAAAAATTTTGGTGGTATGCATCCTTCCTTCATACCACTTCTGCATGTTCCATGTCTGAAGTCTTCATAACAAAGGATTCTTAAGTAATGGTCTAATCAAGTTTTTTCCCTATTTGACCTTGTGGAAGAAAAGAGGGCAAGGTCAAAAATTTTGGTGTGTTGCATCTTGTATCAATGTCTTCTTTCTATGTTACAAGTTTGAAGTCATAATATCAAAGGGTACTCAAGCTATGGCTTGGACTCTATTTTGATGTAAAAGATTGACCTTGACCTTATAATTGAATCAAGGTCAAAAATTTTGGTTGCATGCATCCCTCCTTTATACCACCTCTGCATGTTCCAAGTTTGAAGTTTTAAGGACAGACGATACGTTCCTCAATAATATATACTTTTTTCTAAGATTTTGTCATTGAAGTATTGATACTTTAACATGTTTACTCGCAAAAAATTGAGGTACCTTACCAGGCATTTGTGCAAGATACCAGAGGATGTTTTTCCTATAAAATCCTTTTGGAAAAAACTTAATTAGCCAATATCACATTTTTTGGTGTTTCATTTTTTAAAAGACAATTAGAAACCAGTTTATAAATCAGAAGGTAATTAAAATTTTGAATATTTTTCACATAATTCGAAGATATACAAAACAGATATTCGAGGAACGTATCGTCTGACCTTAATGTCAAAAGGTTCTCAAGTTATGGTCAGATCGTGTTTTTTCCCTATTTGACCTTGAAGGCAGAAAGGGGTCAAGGTCAAAATTCTAATGCAGTGCATTTTGTCTCAAGGTCTTCTTCCTATGTTACAAGTTTGAAGTCCTAATATCAAAGGGATCTCAAGTTATGGGCTAAACTCTATTTTGATGTAAAAGATAGACCTTGACCTTATAAATAGGTCAAGGTCAAAAATGTTGATGGCATGCTCTCCTTCTCAATGTCATCTATCTATGTTCCAAGTTTGAAGTCTTAATGTCAAAGGGTATTAAAGTTACGGCCTGGACAAAATTTGGATGAAGAAGAAGAAGAAGAAAATCGACAAAAACATGTCTCCCCTGGAAGGGGAGACATAAATATTCTACACATATACCATGCAACAGATTTCTTTGAATATTTTTCATACATTCATTTTACAACCTAGCAATTTTTTCTGTATTGTAACATGTCATATTTACTTTAACATCACTAGGAAGTGGGGTAAAACAATTACACTGTTTTTTTTGTAGAAAAATGAAATCGACACAAGTGAAAGAAATCTATTTTTTCTGTTATGGAATATTTTTTTTTATTTCATAAAAATGTGCAAAATCACGAACACTGACCCAAATAAAGAAACAAATTCAGTATAAACGGCAAAGCAAAACACATGATCCAGGAAATGAACAACTGGAAAATCTAGAAGGAAAGAAGAATATCACTCTTTTTGTTCCTGTTTATTCGTTTTTTCTAAGACAATCTCCTTTATAAAGACCAATATTGTTTCATCAAAAGAGTCAAAGAAATTCACAAAATGCAATTGGACAAAACAAGCAATTATCGATTTACAGTAACAACTGAATTCCATGCATGAAGATGGGCAATGAAAACAAAACATATAACTCAGATGTGTATTTCTTTGGATATTATATAAGCTGGATGTTAAAGTGATATAAGTCCAAGAAAGTGTATACCAGCAGATTTTTTTTTTACATAAAGCCTCTTTAACATATCAATTACTTTTCTTTCATAAGGTATTTCAAAAAGGTTTGATCTCCAAGTTTTGTCCCAGTTTATCTTTTCAATTCTGATGATTCAAAACTAGTAAATGAAAGATTATTTAATGATTTTCTTGGAATTTTTGTAAAATGCTCATGAAAAGCATTTCTACATCCTGTAAATTATCAAGATCTCACCCGTTATATAGGAAGGATACGAGTTTTTATCCCATCTCAGATCTGTTTACATGTACGATTTTGCCGCATTTTGAGTCCTAAATACGTCTCAAGTTTTGCTATAATGAAACTACGGAAATTGGAAATCCGTTCGTTTGGATTTTAGCAGTTAGTTTTTTACGATCTGTCTAAGTTTGACGCTTTAAAAGAGAGAAATTTCAAATACTTAAGTGATGTCTGATTGCGGTGGTTTAAAAACATTTCCAGACCTCAACGTTCTCTGTGACCTTGACATAAAAAAGCAAGGCATGATTAGTCACATTAATAATTTTATATGCAAGCATTATCAGGTAGTGTAAAAATTTATTCAAATCGTGGCTCTTTTGGGTATAGGATGGGGCTGAAATAGACGATCGAAGATTTAAATAGGTGTATATAGGGGAACATCTTTTAAAATCTTCCTCTCAAGAAAAGAACCACGATTAATCAAATAGATAATCAAGCAACATCTGTTCTGTCCATCAAAATGTTTTTAATTTTGTTGATCCCATATTAAACTAAAATATTTTTCAACCTGAAAATTTATTGTCCCCCACTTTCGCAAAAGTTGTTTGAATGTTGTTTTCGCATCAAACCAACACTTTGTAAGGCTAAACAGAATTGACATTATTCTCTCAGGAGGATTTTTTCAAGAATTCACGGGTGGCGTTCGCACAGCAACAATCATATCCGTATTTCCCATGAAGAAACAAGCAAATGAGGCTTAGCTGAACAGTCAAGTAGGTCAGCCTGTAGTCCGGGTCTCCATCTGTGTATATCAGAAGTATAGGTTTCTGGTCTTAACTTCAAGTTCCAAGACATTAATTGCTTCAGTTATGTGTCGAATTGTTGATGATAGCTTTAATACCAAGTCTTTCACTCCTACATAATCTTTGCCACTGTAAAATGACCCATATATGGACTCTGGTATATCAAGAAGCATCGTCACACTTGGAACTATACTAAAGAACTGCAAACGATAGTATTGTTCTCCCGCCTACCTCCAAGTCAATTTTGAAAAGTTAACACATTTGAATGATTTTTCATAATCATATAGGTATTTTATATGAATTTTCATAAAACATTACTTCTTTGGGAAAACAAAGAGAGATAACTCTATTTTTTTTGTAAAACTTGTGTTTTTCACAATAGAAATCAACGGAAAACGGAAAATATTTTTAAAACATCTTTCCCCCCCGTGAAACAAAAATTCCTTTTTACAGGTTATATGGACTGTCATTTTACAAATTCATACCAAAGCTTTTTGTGTTTCACGGGGGGGGGGGGGGGGGAAGACATATGTCTAGAGACAAAAAACTACAAAAATGCTTATTTTTTCAACATTTTCAAAGGGCTTTACAACTAAAACATTGTATTTTTCAAATAATATATGCTTAATTTTATATGCGTAAAACATTAGAAAAGATTTAAGGAATATTTATTCATATCCAAGAACATTTTAAAATGCGTCGATGCTTTAAAGCTCGATTTCAATGGAAAATATCGTCTACCCCCCTTATTTAAAGAGCTAGAATTAGGGGTAATTACCTATTTAAAACTGGTATTAATATTATCAGTCAATTACCATTGAACCGTCCTTTGCATTCAACAAAGATTTTACGGCCAAATTGCCATTAGTATTGAATTAAAGGGTTTTAAATGTAGGCGGGAATCGTAGTTCTTTGCGTAGTTCTTTGATAAAGTCATGATGGGACACTGCTAAAACCTTCTCTTGGTCAACTATGACTCTTTTACCACGGTCCACTGCTGCAGCTGGATGGTTTGGATCCCCTACTTTATAATGATGTTTATCAACCATACACACAAATGTTGTAAACTCTCTAAAATTCACAGCCAATTCTTTCAAATACCGAATAGCGACTGATGCATAATGCATGTCCATGTGCTCTTTTCTTAACTGAAGATTTTGAACTTGGAATTTCACATTTAGTTTTCCGGTGTACTGTTATAAAGAGTACGATGTCGCATGCTAAGGGGCAAACTGATATCATAAAGTGACACATTTCTGATGTTGGAATATATAAAAACACGAGAACATTTTTGTGTTTTAATTTTATAACTTTAAAAATACATCATGACCGAAAATCATGTTTTTATTTAAAGATATATGCATCATGAAGCGAAAGATTTAAAAAGCCATGGGTATAGCGAAGATATGACAACTAAACTGCACTGTAAAGCTAGAAAAGTCTGCACAATATAAGTGCCAGAAAAAAACAACATTTAATCTACCGTTTCGTTGTAAACGTGTATGTCAAGGTCACGCCATTTTTATTTTTAGTATAAACAACATTCAAGTCCCATTAGAGCATGTTGTTTTATGTTCCTCTCGAGAATTTTTTACTCATATGGAGACGCCACCACTTGCCGGTGGAGGGATGCAAATTTTAACCTATGCTCGGACTCGGGGCCATTGAGCAGTGAGGGATTTTTTTGTGTCAGCACCTACTGCGACACGGGACCTCGGTTTATACGTTTCATCCAAAGAACCGGTCTCCCTGTCCCGCAGTGAGATTTGAACCAGCGACGTAAGGATCTACTCCTTACTCCGCAACTCTAGAGCAGAAGCTCTACCACTCATTTGTTGGTAATTGAGATCATGATTAGCAGTGGTGGATTTAAGGGGGGGCGAACCCCCCTAAAATTGTCAAAGTTAGCGTTATAAAATTCAGTTTCGACGATGAAATGAAAAAAATGAATCAACAATCTAAAAACCCACCTGTGAATGAATGAGTAATAAGTTACGATAGCTCATGTTTAAAAGCTTTTCTAGACAGGTTCCTCGCTCCTGACGCATCGTAAACTTACTATGAGATCGTCACTGCGAGCACATATAATGTTCTTATTTAGCATGTTTGAGTATACTTCTCATTTTGGTTTTTTTTTTTCAATATCCCTTCCTGATGGCATTCTGAGTATTTTTTTTTTTTCAGAAAAATGTCCAACACACACGATGCCTTAACGTTTGTGAAGGTCAAACTTATACATACTGATTTATTTTTCTAATTTCCTGGGAATTTGTTGCAAACTAAACATTTGTTGGTAGTAACTAATATTCACTTTTTGTTTAAGTTCTTGGAGTATATATTTTTTTCATTCTTTGACCATTTTCCATTTAAAAAATTAAATGTTAACTTTGCCGAACAACACGGTGACCGTGTACAGCTAACTCACATAAATCAGTCAATAACAGAACCATTCTTATCAGAATTCCGCGCAAAGTGGAACAAAATCTGACCTTTAAATTATATCTTCAGCAGCTCCATAATTCGGGCTGTAATAGGCACTGAATGTCGCGAACAGCCTGCCGATTCCAAGTCAGCTAACAGCTTAACTGAGGCCAAGTCCCTTAAATTTTAATTTGCACACACAAAATATCTGATATCATAAAGACCAGTACATGCATGATGTTAATTATTGAAACGTGTATGTTACTACATCAATCGTTTTTAAATATTTATCTACAATAACAAATGTAGATCAAATTTGTTAAAATTCTTAGCTCTTTTCTTTGATCCGCCTGTTCATTTATGACGCATCCGTGTTCGATGTGCGCAGGAAACGTTTCCTACATTATGTTGTCGATCTAATTTCCGATCATAAAGAAAAGGAAAATATTAGATTATTTTAAAACAAGAGACTCGGAGAATGGCAAAAAAGGTTTGTTTTTTACCCTTATATGTAAGAAATGATTATGCCCGAGTTTTTATGTTGTTGTTTTTGTTTTAGGTCACCTGAGTCACTCAGGTGACATATTGCTATCCGTTTTTGTCCGTCGTGCGTCAACTTTTGAACATTTTCAACTTCTTCTCTAAAACCGCTCCACCAATTTCAACCAATTTTGGCATAGCATCTTTGGGTGAAGGGGAACAAAAATTGTGAATTTCATGGTCCCAGGGGTGGGGCTAAAACCACCAAAATTGATGCAATCTTTAAAAATCTTCTTTATTCCTGGACATCAAGCAGTCAAACTGTTGGTATGATTGTAATAAACATTGGGCCCTCTACCTAAATTGTGAAATTCATGGCCCCAGGGTCAGGGGTTCTGGTGCTAGGGCGGGGTTCTATTGATCATTTAGTGAAAATGCATTATTTCTTTGAAAATATCTGCTCCTGGGTATCATTTAAACAAACTAAGTGCTTGGTTATGACAAGCAATGATGCCTTTTCAAAAATTGTGAAATTCATGGCCCCTGGGTCAGGGGTTCTGGTGTTAAGGCGGGGCTCTATTGATTATATGGTGAAAATGCATTAATTGATTGAAACTCTTCTTCTCTGCTCCTGGGTATTATTTAAACAAATTAAGTGCATGGTAATGGTGCACAAGGTTGCTTTTTCCAAAATTGTGAAATTCATGGCCCCAGGGTTGGGGGGGGGGGGGGCTCTATTGATTATATAGTGAAAAAGCATTAATTCTTTGAAAATCTTCTTTTTCTGTTCCTGGTTATAAAGTAAACTAAGTCTGTAGTTATGATGAACAAGAGTGCTTCTTCTTCATGAATCATAGCCTCTAAGTCAGATGTTCTGGTGTAAGGATGGGTCTCTATTGATAATATAGTGAAAATGCATTAATTGTGTTAAATAATCCTGTCTGCTCCATAGTGTTGAGCAGATAAATAAAGTGCATAGTTATGATGAACAATTGTGCTTCTTACATAATTTTAAATTTTGCGCTCTTCAGGTTTTGGTGTTTCTCGGTGGTGGGGGGGGGGGGGGCTATATTTATTAATAAAATGAAAATGTGTTAATTTTTTGAAAATTTGAAAATCTTCAACTAAGTGCAACTAAGTGAGGGTACCTCTACCAAATTTATGAATTTCATGACCCTTGGACATGGGTTTTAGTGTTACGGTAGGGTTGTGTTGAATCTGTAGTGAAAATGCATTATTTCTTTGAAAATCTTCTCTACTCCTTGGCATATTGAAGGCAAACAGAATTAAAGTTTTAATCAACAAGGATATTTTTACCAGATTTTTGAACATCAGGACCATTAAATGGTCAAGTGTTCTGGTCCTAGTCAGGGCTCTATTAATTTGTATTCAACTGAGAGAAGTTATTCCCCTTTGCCATTTACTTTTGATAATTAATCATTGTAAATAATGTATCTGAAAGTTAATAGAATAAGAGAATTATGCAAAAACAATTATTGAATAATACAAAAAGTACTTTCATAGTTTTAATGATCAGATAGACTTGTAAGTAATAAATAGATAAAAATGAGCCAAAAATAACTTAATAAATTAAATGTTCTTCAAAGACCAAGAGAGGCCAATGTGACAGGTCGCAATGTGGGGTTAAAGTAGTACAGAGGAACTAATAGTTTGTTAATAGTCTGCATGGTGATTGTGCTAAATGGAGGATAAATTAGAATTTAATATATGAGTTGTTACTAAATACTAGACTAATTATTTCATTGATTCTGATCATACTATTTCTCCTGCTTTGGGCAACAAAGCTTCATCTATCAGTTTATTTTAGACTCTAAATCGTTGCATTATACTCAGGTGACCGTTAAGTCCCTTGGACCTCTTGTTTAATTAAAACTTAGAAATAAGATACTGTACAATAGAGCAATGGCCTACAAATGTCGATTTTACAAATTTCATGAAACTACTCATAAAATCTTGTATGTATAGAGTTAGATTTTGGCATAGCAATTGCATGGTTATTTTTATAAAGGAACCTATTATTATGATTTTACACAAATTAAATTATGACTGTCCGAAGCTTTTACAATTTTCTCGCATAACTGTTACATATCAGACGCACATCCTTTATTCACTCACGGATTTTCATGCACACCATTTACGTATATTCGTTTACACAATAATTATGGTCAAATACTACATTGAAAAATCATAACCGATTCAATTGTTTGACTAAATAATTCAACAAGTTACATTATTGATTAATAATTACTAGTATTTCCATTCATTACATTTATCAAGAATCAAAGTATTCCGGCGTACATTTGATGAACTTTTCATTTTCTCGACTTCCAGAAAGAGTCTGAAATCTATATTTACTTTTCATTTCAGACTTTTACGCAAAGGAACAATACACCAGGGCCAGCTTGAAGGAGGCAGGAAACAGTGTGTTTGTATATCGGTTTGTTTTCTTGCTGTTTTACGAATTATACAGGCTTCCTTGGAAATTGATAATCTTTTAAAAGCAGGGACACATCTGTTTCATAAAATTTCCCAGCAAAACGAATATTTAATGATTAGGGATCTTCAGCAGGAACCAGTTATAGATGGAATTGAATATCCATTATCTATCCTTGATCCAAAAGCGGGTTTGATCTCCCACACCAATGATAATCCCGAATCCCTTGCATTCACCCTGGAATCAGCTATGAGATTAAGCTTTGAAGAGACAAATGTATGTTTTCTCACAGATGGAAATTCTCTGACTCCAGGAAGTACAGTTGGAATTCGAAAAGATGGTACTTTGTACACAGTTTTTGATTCTCATAGCAGGGACAATGATGGCAGATGTGTTCCAGACGGAAAGGCTGTTGTACTTCAGTTCGCTAAATTATCAGAGTTGATAATCTATTTGAGAGAAATGGCGGGAAGTTTAAGTCAAATTGATCACCAGTTTGAAATTACCCCAGTCAAGTTTGTCATTGAAGAAGCTAATGGTGAAAATTCAGACGCTGGCCCTAGTAGCCAAAGCACAGATACCGAAGATTTGCCTACAACAAATTTGGTAGATAAGCAAACAGAACATATTCAAGACGACTCACATGTACAGTCTTCTATTTCCCAAACTCAACACGCTCCTGTGGCACAGACACGAAATGTCTCTTTGGAACAAATACAACGTAATGTATCGGAGGATTGTTCAGATATTAACTTGCCGGACATACAATAGCGACTGATCTGATTGACCGGCCAGTTACTTGTGCTACCTGATGTTCTGAGATTGGATGTTTGGATAACAATTACTTGACCACGCGACAAACTCTTTTATCTGCCGCTGGAGTTGTGGGAACACAGAAACTCAATTCGCCGTCATTCGGGAACATTATAGCCCCCCCCCCCCCAATAAAATTAATCAACTCTAAATAAAATAAAATAATTAGACACTGATGGCATGAATCAAAGTTTAAAAATTATGAAGATTCCTTTATCACAAGTTTTATCTGTGGATGCAGATGTTTTACAAAAAAAAAAAAAAAAAAAAAAAAAAAAAATCACCAATAAAGTATATGTGCACATACGTAAATACACATGTATTGTCTTTGGTGTACAATGGATTGGTGTTTATTTTTAAATTGCACTGTATTTGTGTGGCATTATATTTTTATTTAAGACATTTGGATTACAAAAATTTCAACAATTCTTCACCACGCAGTGGAAGAAATGTCACAATCATAGTTCGAATTTCCTTTAAATTCCTTATTCGTAAATGAACATCAAAGGTACATGTACCAGTGTCGGCCAGGAAAATTTACAATTTCTAGATGGTTAATGTACTCAAAAGAAAGTGAACTTTTTCCCAATATTTATACATACAACGTACCTTGTAATTATTTTTTTACTGACAATTAAAAGATGTCATTGATATGATGTAGCTTACGATCGAATTTATTTTTTATTTCATTTATTTATTTTTTAGTATGATTTTTAAAAAAGATATTTCTTTATACATGATATTTTTTGGTCAAAAAATATCAATGAAAATGCTGAGTTTACCAATTTTATGCAAAAATATTATTTGGTTTCACCACTGTTTCACTCAGAGTTAGACAAGAAACGTGTGTAATGTTGACCCTGATCACCAGAACGACTTCCTGTATAATGCAATGTGTATATGAATTTTTGGCATCTTGAGTATTAGGGCACTCCAGGTAAATAACATCTGTACTAATAAGACCACTCCCTCTTCTCAGGTAACCGTACGTAAAAAAATAGGGTCTTTAATATTTTCGGTTTTATGGGCTATTCTAAATTACCGGATGGCATTTTCTGCATTGCTTGTCGTTTTCTTCTGGACAGTTCTCATCGATGTGGAAAGAAATTTATAACGGAAGCGTACAGAAACTGGAAGAATGCGAAAGAGGATTTAAAGAACCATGCTGTAACTGAATATCACTTGTCATTAATGGCTAGAATAAGAGCTTTCGTAGATACATACCAAGTTCCTTCAAAACGTGCTGATGCTGATAGAATAAAACACAATCGGAAAATTCTAAAGTCGATTACAGATTACGATTACAGGGACTCTCTTTGTTCATCAGTCATAGTTAATAAGTCCCCCGAAATCTCTACCAGATTACTGTTAAATTAAATTTATAAACTTGGTAATAATTTGAAACATAAATAGCATGTAATTATTATAAAAACAGAAATTTACTATAGTTAACTATAGTTTACTATACACATTTAGTTAACTGTAGGAAATACTTTGATACTTTTAATTTTTTTTATGACACTTTACTCTAAAACGTTTTTAAAGGTTTAGAACCTTAATGTGTCTTAAATTGCATACCAACTATATAATTATAATTATATATATATATATATATATATATATATATATATATATATATATACATGTTAACATACAAGTCATTTTTCTTCTTAATATTAAAAAAAGTGCTTGTAAAAATTTTATATATATAAATGACGATCTAAATTCACAAATATACTTTGCTTTACTATAGTCAAAACGTTGATTTACTATATTTAACTATAGTAAAGTATAGTTATCTATAGTAAATTGTAGTACTTCTTTGCTAAGAATTTTTTCATCAGTGCTTTAATTACTGAAGTAATGAAACGATTTGGAAATTTGGAATTTGTTTTTACAAAACAATGAATGTCATATAATTTTTTTATGTATAACAAATGTGCCTGAAAGACAAGGAAAATATTATTCAGTCTTTCAAAGATTAAAATTTTTTCTCCTTGTATAGTGATTCTGTAACATAATTAACATGGATGAAAGAATGAAAATTAACTTACTATTTAGATTTAATTTTTCTTTTCAGTTGAAATGAAGTAAGTGTAATTATTTTAAATAATTATATAATGTTATCGAAATAGTAATCATATACAAAGCTATATTAATTTTTTTTCTCAGGACAAGTTAATGATAAATAAATCAATGATTTTTGTTTTAATAAATATTAAATTAAAATTATTTTTTGTTTTCTTTTCTTTTACTTGGTTAATAATATGCATATAAATTATTACACATGAAAGAAAGAAAAACGGTAATCTACATTTTCAGTAGAAATATAAATGCTTTCATTATAAACTTAAAAGGAAGCAACATTTTTTTATGAGAATGAATTTTGTTGCCATAGAACTAATGTTGTACGATAAAATTTTGTATGTAAACAAAATTGTTGTACATAAATTTTTAACAATTTTTCTACCACGTGCACCTACGAAGCCGTATCGCCATTGAAAAAAAGAAAAAGTATAGAACATACTTCTTGTACCTTTTTTCCTGCGCAATTTATTTTGCAATATTTTTTACATGAAAAAAATAATGCGCAATTTCAAGTCCAAAATAGTATTGATAAATTTCTGTTGAGATTTGCAATATAAAATAATTGACAATGTCCACATCTACCGTGCAAAACTAAATGTATTCCTGTCAAAAGAAATCGACTCAACTACTTCAAAATTTTCCTCCTTTAACTCTCCTTCTTACACCATCTAGAAATAAGTTAAGTGTGTGTACATTAATTCATTGAAATCCCTTTTTTATTAAATATAACTTTTAGGTTTCCATAAATAAAATAACCATAAGTAATTTATTTAAACATGTTTATTTACCTTGAACGTTGTTTAAGGGGTAGAGCAATAAGCCCTCTGGCCGCGAAATTCATTCGCGGCCTTGAGGGCTATTATATTATACATGGCCCCAAGGGTTATGTTGGCCTGCTCTGACCTTTCTCCCCAAAGGGTCAGAAGGGCAGAGCGACCCTCCATTGCCAGTTGGATCTCTCTTCGAAACGGAGTGCTCGTTTTTGCGACCTCACCAATCTGAAAAAAGGAATGTCTGCATTAATATTGAATTTTAAAAATCTATTTTAAGAGAAATAGAAAAATTTATTCTTTTATCAATTCATACGTTTTACTCTCATATATAGCTAGAGTTTACTGCTTTACAACCCCCATATACTTACTTTTTAAAAAATTTTCGAAAAAGTCGAAAAATGGGAGATTACAGACAGACAACGCCGGACAAAATGTGATCAGAAAAGCTCACCTGATCCTTCGGTTCAGGTGAGCTAATTATATAATAACAATAAAATAATTAACAAATTGAACATAAGTGTCATATCTATGACTAGACTAAAGAAATATGAGAACAAATAAATTAAATGTATATTCTTCATAGTAATATTTCTATTACTGTTAAAACTCACCATTTTAAAGAGAAACCATCAAATTTCAAACTATAATGAAACATTGGAACCTTTGAAAAATATTAACAAAATAAACATTACAAAAATGAATTCTAGAATTACTGGGAGATAGAAATACATTTAATTTACTTTTTGCCAACATAAAAAAAAATTCCACTTTTCTCAATAGTAAGAAGAAGCTACCTGCACTATCAAAACATGTTCACCAATATCACAACAAACAATACATATACTCCAATACTGGTATTTTGTTAAAGCCAAGATCCAGGCAAATTCAGTCTCTTTAACAGTTTATCAAAGCGCTCCATTTTTGCTGCATGTTGCTTTTTCATTTCCTCGACCATCTCACAACCTTGAGCTGTTAGTTTTTCAAAGACTTTGATAAAGTACCTTTTCTTCAAGTTTGTTTTCTTTAGAATCAAAGTCGCTGTGATCAGTCTGGCTATTTAAGGTTTTTCTCTAAGGAATGTTGATGACAAACAGGCCTCACTGGGACTTGCATAAGATTTGGGACTGTTCATTGTCCCTTTTGCGCTGTCGTACGTTATTTTTGCAGTTACAGAGGCCCTATTACCGTACAATGAGTTGAACTCTCCGAAATATTTCCAAGTTGTCTTCTTGTTTAAAATGTTTTGATTGTCATCAACAACTTTTTTATACGTTTTTTTTTTTATTTTTCCATTTGTTTTTAATTTGATTTATTGTAACAGGAACTTTGTGAGAGTTAAGGGTCTTTGTTATTTGTGCCCATAAAATGTCATGATTTTTGATATCTTGAAACTTGTCTTCCATCTCTGATCTTATCGATATTAGATCCTTCTCTTCATTGTCTTTCCAAATATGGATCTGCATAAAAATTCCAAGCTTGTCACAAGAGAGACAATGAGCATTTGTATCCCATTTCATGTGTGTTATTGATGAATCAAATTTACAATTGGTTGAGGAGAAAATGTGAATCTTAATTTGAAAATTCACTTGCATCAACTTTCTATTCAATGTTGACAGTAAGTCAAAAAAATTTGGTACCTTTTCAGCTTCAGGTACTAGTGTGTTAGAATCCTCATCTTCAGGGGAACAAAGTGCATTGTTACCGTAACTGCTAGAATTGGGTTGCTCTTTGGAAATTGCAGTTTTATAGATTTCTTCCTTAAATGCTGGGTCTGAAATGTAAAGAAATAACCATGTTGTAACAATAAAGTGCAGAGCAAAATTCCTTCCTTTTTTTTTTTTTTTAAAATAGTGAATTAAATGAAAAACGTTTTCTGCCTCATTGGGAAATGAAAAAAAAATGTTTCTTCGTTGATTAAACAAAGTGATAGAAGCAAGTATTTGTAAGTGTAGTTCTAGTTCGGATGAGACCGTATAAACTGAGGTTCCGTGTCGCAGTAGGTGCTAGCACGAAAAAGATCCCTCACTGCTCAATGGCTCTAAGTGCCGAGTATAGGTCAAAATTTGCAGCTCTCCACCGGCAAGTGGTGGCGTCTCCATATGAGTGAAAAATTCTCGACAGGGACGTTAAACAACAATAAACAAACTAAATACAGATGAAAATTACGGACAAACCAAACTTACTCAAAATTTATAGCAGAGAATAGGACAAAATGTCCATTTAATTTAAGAGGTTAAATCTATATATTTAAATCTTACCAGAGTTTGGGTCATTTATCACATCGTACAAATCTTTCGCTATCAGGGCTGTATATACTTCCGTCCCTTTAGTGAGAGTTATTTTCACCCTAAATTAAATATTTAAGTATTATCATTTGATATTACTTGATTGATTTGATTGCAAGATATTTCCATATAAAACTGGCTATTTCAAATCAAATTAGTATGTTATGAGTTTACATAGAAACAATAATGCACATACAACTATAAACTAAGTGACCCAAATCATGAAATCCCGTACGAAACAGTCCGGGCGGCCTAGACGCGGCTCAGGCACGGATTCCGTTTCCAGAAACACGTGCTTATAGAAATCCTGCTCCTATGTAAAACATGTATAAGAAGCCGTGCCTTAAAGATCGAGGCATGGACACGGCATGGGATATTGGCCGAATTATTTAAATAAGATCACACGGTTTTACAAATTTCAGAAAGCTGTGCTATTATCCATATATAGACTCACGGATTCTGTAAACCCGTGTCATTTTCCACATATGGAGACACGGATTTTTGGAACCCGTGTCAAAAAAGCCGTGGGACATACCATATAGGGTGTCACGGGATCTGTGCATTTGTCTAGATCTAGGTCAAGACCTTTAGATGATCTCCTGATGTAACTGTGGATGCCAAAATGGTGATTGATACCAAACTTCACAATGCTTTACATTATTATTATGCTTAGTTTTAGGACTTTAAAATTTAAAAATCTTATATGAATGTGTTAATTTACTTTCTGTTAAAGATATACAATTTATGCTAGTTTTTAATTAAGATTTTAATGATAATTTACAATTCGCTATTGTAATGTTATCTAAATATGCACAATCTGAGAAAGAATTGAATTTAAATAAAACTCTCCGTAGCACAGTGGTGACACATAAAATGTAAAGGGATTACTTAGTGAAAGTCCAACTAAAGTCATTCAAAAATAAACAAAGACTATTTCATCATGTTCATTGTCAACATTGCAATACAGAAAGATCATGAAAATTGAGAATGACTTATTTATTCTATATTAGACTTACTGCATTTAGTTCAAAAATGATGAAATCATTCCAGACTTCCAACTGACATCTATTAGTTAAATATCCTTTAACAAGAGTAAAAAAGACACATTCTTAGCTCATGACCATGAATCCCTCCAATTTAATATTCAAATAAAGGAGGTTATGACTGAGCATGCGGAGTAAAAAACCGTGAGATAAAGATAAATTGTTTGACGCAAAAACCCGCTTCCATTTAAAACCGTCTCCCTGGGACACGGATTCCGTGCCGCCACACGGGTTTCTCTGAGTGAGGTTTCCTCACCTTTAGACTCAATCCGTGTCCGTGTCTTGGACATACAGAACCTGTACGGCTTTTCAAAAACCCGTGCGGGTTCCGTGCCTATTCCGCCTCAAAATTTCGTACAGGATGGTACAAGTTCAAATACACATATACAGTACAACTTTCAATTAGACAATTTTATTTTGAAAGCAATGCTTTTTCAATGTTTATTCACATGTTAATAATTCATTTAAACAGGTCCTGTTTAATACATAAATTCATGTGTTGACAGTTTCTTTTTTTTCTTTTTTCTTATTTTTTATTGTTCTTTTTTTTATTTGTTTTTTTCTTAATATTTAACTACGTAAAAAAAAAATAAAAATCCGTCACTCTGGTCAAAAGTTATCACTGTTACATTACAAGGAAATGAACGGTTTAATAAACGAATGAGAAGATATGTGCCTATATTCTTTTATAATAAACAGTGTTAAATTATATAGTCCTACATTTCATTATAATTAAATGAAACATTTAAAAAAAATCAAACTTACAGTTCTGTTTCATGCGTATTCCACGCCATCGTTAACTCGACTGATCCTACCGCATGGCTGGGTTAGAGCGGGTAGAGTTCATAAGGTCATGTGACGTAACTTGAGTAAAAACTACCAGTGTTCGGTTGCAACTCTAGTACGTACTTGGGTACGAACCGAAGTCGCCGATGATGATGATGGTTACTAAAAGAATCAAACAATGGTTAGGTTAAAAAAAAAATTCAAATAAAACTCCTACTCGCCATGTGGGCAATAACATTCTCATTGACAAGTGGGCATTACCAACGACCAATATCACTCCCATTTGTGGTTTTGCAAGGAGTTATTTGCTACCATATTGTACATACCCTAACAAAATATACTATAATTAACTATAGTTTACTATAGTTAACTACAGTGATAACTTTGACACTATGAGAACTTTGATTTACTATAGTGATAACTTTGACACTTTGATTTACTATAGTGATAACTATGAAAACTTTGATTCACTTTAGTGATCACTATGAAAACTTTGATTTACTATGGTGAAAACTTTGATTTACTATGGTGAAAACTTTGATTTACTATAGTTATAACCTTGAAACCTCTAACTCAAAACGGAGAATCATCACCATTGGCGACAAGGCGGGTGAGGTAGACATCAAAATGTGGAGTGATAATAAAGTCAACCTTCGTACAAGACCCGGTTGCAATGCTCTGTTAAGCTGCTTAAAGGTGGGCATAATATAATGGAAGAATATCATTAAATTCAAGTTTGTCCACAGCAGTGGAGGTATATTTTAACTTAATTTGAATAATAAAGTGACATTAGAGCTTAATAACCCTTGCATCCATGTACTGTAAAAAGGATTTGGTCCCAATTGAAACTTTACTCTTTTTTAGGTCACCTGAGTCACTCAGGTGACCTATTGCTATCCGTTCTCGTCCGTCGGCGTGCGTCGTGCGTCGTGCGGTGTGCGTCGTGTGTTAACATTTGAACATTTTTAGCTTCTTCTCTGAAACCGCTTAACCAATTTCAACCAAATTTGGCATATAGCACCTATGGGTGAAGGGGAACAAAAATTGTGAATTCCATGGTCCCTGCCCCCCTGGGGCCTGAGGGGTGGGGCTAAAACCACCAAAAATAATGCAATCTTTAAAAATCTTCTTCTTTACTCCTGGACATCAAGCAGTCAAACTGTTGGCATCATTGTAATAAGCATTGAGTCCTCTACCAAAATTGTGAAATTCATGGCCCCAGGGTCAGGGGTTCTGGTGCTAGGGTGGGGCTATATAGATCATATAGGGAAAGTGCATTATTTCTTTGAAAATCTTCTTCTCTGCTCCTGGGTATTAAATAAAGTAACTAAGTACATAGTTATGAAGAACAAGAGTGCCTCTTCCAAAATTGTGAAATTCATGGCCCCAGGATCAGGGGTTCTGGTGTTAGGGCGGGGCTCTATTGATTATATAGAGAAAATGCATTAATTCTTTGAAAATCTTCTTCTCTGCTCCTGGGTATTAAATAAATTTACTAAGTATATAGTTATGATGAGCAAGAGTGCCTCTTTCAAAATTGTGAATTTCATGGCCCCTGGGTCAGGGGTTCTGGTGTTAGGGCAGGGCTCTATTGAATATATAGTGAAAATGTATTAATTCTTTGAAAATCTTCTTCTCTGCTCCTGGGTTTTAAATAAAGTAACTTAGTACATATTTATGATGAACAAGAGTGCCTCTTCCAAAATTGTGAATTTCATGGCCCCAGGGTCAGGGGTTCTGGTGTTAGGGCAGGGCTTTATTGATTATATACATTAGTTAAAATGCATTAATTCTTTGAAAATCTTCTTATCTGCTCCTGGGTATTAAATGAACTAATTTAGTACATAGTTATGATGAGCAAGAGTGCCTCTTCCAAAATTGTGAATTTCATGGCCCCAGGGTCAGAGGTTCTGGTGTTAGGGCGGGTCTCTATTGATTATATTGTTAAAATGCATTAATTCTTTGAAAATCTTCTTATCTGCTCCTGGTTATTAAATGAACTAATTTAGTACTTAGTTATGATGAGCAAGAGTGCCTCTTCCAAAATTGTGAATTTCATGGCCCCAGGGTCAGGGGTTCTGGTGTTAGGGCGGGGCTCTATTGATTATATAGTGAAGATGCATTAATTCTTTGAAAATCATCTTATCTGCTCCTGGATATTAAATGAACTAAGTTAGTACATATTTATGATGAGCAAGAGTGCCTCTTCTGAAATTATGAATTTCATGGCCCCAGCGTCAGGGATTCTGGTGTTAGGGTGGGGCTCTATTGATTATATAGTGAAAAGGCATTAATTCTTTGAAAATCTTCTTCTCTGCTCCTGGGTATTAGATAAACTAACTTAGTATATAGTTATGATGAGCTAGAGTACCTCTTTCAAAATTTTGAATTTCATGGCCCCAGGATCAGGGGTTCTGGTGTTAGGGCAGGGCTCTATTGATTATATAGTAGAATTGCAATAATTTTCTCTGCTCCTGGGTATTAAGTACATAGTTATGAAGAACAAGAGTGCCTCTTTCAAAATTGTGAATTTCATGGCCCCAGGGTCAGAGGTTCTGGTGTTAGGGTGGGGCTCTATTGATTATATAGTTAAAATGCATTAATTCTTTGAAAATCTTCTCTGCTCCTGGGCATTAAATAAAGTAACTTAGTACATAGTTATGATGAGCAAGAGTGCCTCTTCCAAAATTTTGAATTTCATGGCCCTTGGGTCAGGGGTTCTGGTGTTAGGGCAGGACTCTATTGATTATATAGTAGAATTGCATTAATTCTTTGAAAATCTTTTTCTCTGCTCTTGAGTATTAAATAAACTAACTAAGAACATAGTTATGGTGAGCATGACTGCCTTTTCAGAAATTGTTTCATGGCCCCAGGGTCAGGGGTTCTGGTGTTAGGGATGGGCTCCATTGATTATATAGTAAAATTGCATTAATTCTTTGAAAATCTTCTCTGCTCCTGGATATTAAATAAACTAAGTACATAGTTATGATGAGCATGGCTGCCTCAGAAATTATGAATTTAATGGCCTCTGGGTAAGGGGTTCTGGTGTTAGGGCGGGGCTTTATTGATTAGATAGGGAATTGGCATGAATCCTTTCAAAATCTTGTGTGCGCCTGGGTATTTTTCAAACAAAGGAAGTGCATGGTTATGATAAGGAAGAATGCCTCATGGCCTTTGGGTCAGGGGTTCTGGTGAGGGGGAAAGAGCTCTATTGATTATATACAGTGAAAATGCATAATTTCTTTCAAAATATTTTTTCTACTACTGGTTATAAAGTAAAGAAACAAGTGTATAGTTATAATGAGAAAGGGTGCTTCTTCCAGAATTGTGAGTTCGTGGCCAATGGGTCAGATGTTCTGGGTAAGGATGGGGCTTTATTTATTTAATTTTATGGTGAAAATGCATTTCTTTGAAAATCTTCTATGCTTCTGGGGATGTTCAAGGCAAACAGAGTAAAAGTTTTAATATGCAAGGGTATTTTTACCAGATTTTTGAACACCTGGACCATTTAGTCAAGTGTTCTAGTCCTGGCCAGGGCTCTATTAACTTGTATTCTGCTGAGCAAAGTTATTCCCCTTTGCCATTCACCTTTGATAATTAATCAATGTAAATAATGTATTTGAAAGCTTAATAGAATAAGAGAATAATGCAAGATAATTTATTGTATAATGAAAATGTACTTTCATAGATTTAATGACTTGGAAAGTCAGATAGGCAGATAGATACTAGACCAATTATTTTGTTGATGCTAATCATACTATTTTTCTTGCTTTTGGGCAACAAAGCTTCATTTTTCAGTTTATGGATCCTCTAAATTGTTGTATTGTACTCAGGTGACCGTTAAGGCCCTTGGGCCTCTTGTTTCTCAAAAATCAGTGTTTTGATGAGTAAGTATAGTATTCAGTTTGTTTATATGATTTTTATACAGTGGTATTATGAGAACTCTGCATGATATGGATATCAATGATGCAGTTTATTTGTTAAACAGGATATTTGGTACAAGATCTACACATATTTCAATGTTCATCATAATTTGTATTTGACATGTCTTGAAAGGGAAGAAATGTCCATCAGGGCAGCAGTATCACTTAAATGCAAGTTTAATATGATTTTTTTCTGAAATACATTCACGAGATATTACTTTGTTAGAACCTTGTGCCATGAAATACATCACACATTTTCATAAAATTAATTATATTCACTAGGAATCATAATTCTGGTACAAATTTTGTATAATTTGATAGTCTGTGTTGGCTTGAGCTTTCTAACTTACATTATTCCCTGTACACTGAGCTGCTACACTAAAACAAATATTGCCTTTAATCCCATCAATTCAGTGTTATAATGTTTTGAATAAGAAGAGCAGTATTTATTTTTTATTTTACTACTGATGATTACTGATTCAGAGGCACTTAATATTTTAGTCCTCAATGTTTATTTCCAACACTGTCCTCATACTATGAACACACTGCCCTCGGTGATTTTTTTTTTAACCATTGCAAGGTTTTCTCCAAGAATTGTAATAGCAGGGCTCTCGCATATTTGTCGATAATGTTTAACACTAAGCTGTCAACAACATGCGCTCACCATATATTACGATTGAATGTCTATTTTTGGTTTAAAGGGAAGTGAGAACTAATACAGTATTTCTACGATGTTATCACATTTTGTTCATTTGGTAGTTGAATTGGGAACTTTTAGTCTCAAAATTTGGAAAAATTCATGTTTTTTGACATTGGGAATTGTACTGTTTATTGGTACAAGTTATATAAGGAAAAAACATTGGCATTGTCTTTTGTCAACAATGTTTTTAAAATCACTGAGCACATCCATTTTTTGTCAAGTACTTATTTTAACAATGTCTCAACTTTTGGATTATCTGAATGAAATTGCACAATATCCATTCTTTTTAAAAAAAAAAAAAAAAACATTGCTCCAAACTCTGTCTTCCACTCCTGATCAGTAAAGCTTAGGAAAGTGAGGCCAGAAGTTTTGCTTTTATGTCATAATGCTGGATAATCATAAATATACCACATTTGTTTACCACAAGAAATGAAGTACAGTCTTACAATAACAAGATATATGATATGGCAGATGATTCACAGAAAGTCAGCATAAATGCTATTCACTGAATTATTGGAGCATCTGAAGAAGCTGTAAAATCAAAAGTGTTACCAAGAGTCCCTGATGATTGTGCCAGAACACTTGGGTTATCATCCATGTTGTGCGTTGTTATTGGAGTTCCAGCTGAAATAACCAATAATGTTAATGTTCAAGATGGAATCACAAATGGTGCGTCATGCACAGTAAAACTCTGATTATCTTGTGGAAGGATCAACAAAGTGTAGCATCATTTGGGTGTAATTTGATGATGACAACATTGGGAAGGAGTTGCGCAAGGTATATGCAAGGCTATTCAAAAGTGAAATTGAGAAAACTTTAACACCAATATTAGAAAATAACAAGGCAGTTTAAAATTCAGATGAATGGTACATATCATGTTAAACGAAGACAGTTTTCTTTAAGGTTAGGAGCTGCCAAAGCTATTCACAAAGCGCAAGGCTCAACTATGAAATCAGCGGTTATGAATTTTGGAACTAGAAAAAATGACCATATCTATTATGTGGAACTCAGTAGGGTTACCCATATTGAGAACTTACACATCACTTATTTGAAGAAAAAAAAAAGATATCACTGTCACCAGCTGTGTTGGAAGAGATGAACCGGCTTAGAAATGAGGGAAAGATGAAAGTGTGTATTGACATTTTGTGAGGAAAGGACCCTTATACTACAGTTTTAACATCATTTAACATAAGATCGCTTCATAAGCACAAGAAGGATTTGGAAAAGGATGTCAACCTTATGGCTTCGGATGTATTAACAATATCTGAGACAAGACTTATTGAAACTGATGATGCTGAGACATTTTCTATGCAAGGATATACGATGTATGGGTTTGATTCTCCACAACATTGCAAGAATGTAAAATAAATGACTTAACACTTGAGAGTAATTTTTCTCTTCCTTTTCAATGAGATCTGTCTCAGCAAATGGTTGCATGCAACTTATGCATTAGTATCCTTTTTTATGTGCTTTTGGTAAACGTGATTGCTTTCACATTTTGGAAGAGGCATGTTGACAAGTGTACAATCCTGTTGGTTTTCCCTCTCTCAAGTTTTGACAACCAAGTCATCCCACACAGTTAACTTCATTGATCCGGTACTACCTCCGGTGATAAGTTCTTGCTTTTGGATTGGCAATTCTCATACCTCCTGAAAAGCTGCCTCGTCCACACAGTTAACTTCATCGATCCGGTACTACCTCCGGCTATAAGCTCTTGCTTTTTGATTGGCACTTCTCATACCTCCTTAAAAGCTGCCTCGTCCATGGAGTCTGATGTTCGTACAATAATAGGGTTTGAGACAATTATTTTAATCTAGAAAATAAACTAATTAAAATGTACTAGATAGAGTGCATTGGCCTATAATCTAATCGGAATATGAAAGTTTAAGACTTTTTGTAAGAGTAAACAAACCTGGAAATCGGATTAGGGATAGGGATAGTTAGAATAATCTAACTGTGTCTCGGGACAAGCCCTCATCACAGTAAGAAATACATCCCATATGCCTGCAATGTAGTAAATCGGAGCGGATCCGCTCCGAAATGATTCCGAGGAATATAAAAGGAGTTGCACCAAATACCAAATTAATCATAACAAACCTTTTTGAGATTGTAACAATTTAAAATGAAAAAAAAAATGTTTCTAAGAAGATCGTACATTATATGCATATTATTAAAGAGTTTACTTCCTCTGGGCGGAAAATCAGAACATTCTAATAGTATATGTTGTATAGTAATTGCACAGTCACAAGAGGTACATTCAAACTGTTGTTGGGTAAACACGCATGGTATAAGGCTCTCCATTTTTTCCAAGGAAATACTTAATTTTGATGGATATCGCATCATCACCATAAATAATCTTGCTACTTTTGTCATAGCAATTGCTTCTCATTCAGAAAAATGTGTTTCATCAGCAGCATTGATCTTATATGGAAACTTCCCAGTTACACGTACTGTCTCTTAACACCGTAAGAATGACTTGGCAAGCACTTAAGCTTCAAATGCAGATGTTGTGGTGAAAACGTAGACCTCGAATCCAATTCAATTCACCCTGGCTCACAAGCTCATGACATTAGTATGCGTGCTGTTTGAGGTTCAGTGACAACAGGTGGTGGGTCATCTGTACTTAATGAATTGTTATTAACAACGGGAATCCGTTCGGAGGTGATTAGTTCCTTGGAGACTACCGTTGGTGGTTCATGGAGAGATGATGTTTCTGAAGGACAAAAGGAATGCAGGTGAAGAGAAAGAACTAGCCATTGCCTGGAAGGATTTCCACCAGGGTGTTCCTGCAATGGTGGGTGGTCAGTGAGATCACACAGACATACATACAATACAATGGGTAGAGTCAGTGATTTTTTTAGGGCTGATTTGGGGCCGAAATATTAACGATGGCTACTAGGCTAAATTTTCAGCCAAAGTATTTTGAGGACACGCACTTGTGTTTATTGTTGCTAACAAATTAATAAAAAAAAAATCTTTTAATAAGATTTTCAATAAATTTATTAATTAGTAAGCAACAATAATAAAGAGTTCCCTAGTTCACAAAAACCTGTAGGATGCTTTAGTCTAAAAAAAATTAAGGGGGGGGGGTTCTTCATATTAATAACGGGCATAATACACAAAGTACCGGAAGGCTGAAAGATGTTGACACTATGACATATCATAATTTAATGTAGACAATTATTTATTGAGGTTAGAATTTTCAATAACAAATTGTTTAGAAGCATGATTATTTTTGATTGATATATTACACAGTGGAGAAATACAACCATTCCATGAAATGGTCTATCATTGTCAGATTTATCACTCCCATCAAACCTAAACATAAAAACCAGGCATTTCATAAATACCATCAATATCTAATCTGTTCAATCTACTCTCTGATATTGCAATTATATCTGCTGAAGTCAAATTCATATAACTCTTCAAGTCTTCAATATATTTTCACATCACTTGTAATGTTCTGTAGATTTGGTAGACAGAGTGACAGAGATGCATGCTCACGGAGCCTTCTCATTTCATCAGTAACTCTAGGGGAGACAACTATTATCATTCAATTCTAAAATATGCAAGTCTTGTAAACTTCGAACCCTACTCAAACCAACATAATGCAAATGTTCCTGTTTTCTTTTTCCCAAATCCAAGACAGCTTTTTTCATAGTAGAGCCTTGAGCTTTATGTATTGTTTTGGCACAGGCCAATCGCAATGGAAATTGTCTTCTGCACACAGGACAGGTCTTGTTTCTTCCAACAGTAAATCTTTTGGATTCTTTAAGAATTGGAGTCCATGATTTTGATATTGTATCATAACCGGGTCAATCTCATTCTTGACTCCAGCCTAATTGTTTTGTTTCCCTATACCTCAACCATTGAAGTTTGAGGAGGCAGAGTCCCGAATGACATTGTGCCGATCATGCATTTTTGTATAACCCGGGATCTTTGGCTATGCAAGTGAGAGGACACATCAAACATAACGACTCTTTAAATCCTTGAGCTTGGTCGGTGTGACCCAAGTCAACTTTTTTATTTTTGCTAAAGGACGCTTGGCTAGTCATATTCCACCTTCAATAAATGAGGACCTTTCCTGACCAGAGCGGCTCACAGGTGTAGGGGAGTGGAGATGTTACCCAACCTGTATAACATGCAACCAAGACAGTCACAATTCACCTTTCCACTCTTTATTAAATTAAACAATCCATTTTAATATTTTTAATTACAATGAATAATTTCACACACTATACTAAACATTGTAATAAATATTACTACTTATAATATGAAATATTTTAACCTGTAAATAAAAAGAGCCATCTGAAAATATAATAACTTTACAAAACACTGCGCAAGTCTACAAAATGATCTCACCTGTATAACATGCAACCAAGACAGTCACAATTCAGCTTTCCACTGAAATTAAGTCTATCCCGGCCGCCTGTTTTATGCTTAAAGTCGTACATTCCCATATTTGTTATTCCTTCAAATTTTGCAATAATGACTTTTAATTTGAATTTGAATTTTAATTATTATTTTTCTGTCTTCCAAAACTCTTTAATTTCCTAATGCACTTTAAAAATCCTTTCCTATTTTTTGCATAATCTTTAAATATTATTTGTTGTAGCTAATTTATACCAACAACTAACTTCTGGTCACTGCAATACTATTGGTTGCTCCTTCATCCTAACCAAATATATCTTTTGATAAACAAGTAAACAGCCGTATTCCAATGAATCATTTTCTTGGAACCGTCCAGGTGAAAAGGTCAAACCCTAGTGGCCAACATCTATGTTTATTTTTATCTTCAGAGCTTCGCATCTGTTAACTCTCTCCGCCAAATAATGCCAATACACCAAGAATATGTTACTTTCTTACTTTTATGAAATTTTTGTTATGATAATATTATACTAAGTTTTTTATACAAATACATATAACAGTGAACCTTGCGCTCATAAATTCTGCGCAGTCACTATTTTCTTGGGAATATCACCCGTCGTCAAACAATTTTGACTGTTGCTACGCTTGAGGACGTGGCTTCATTATTCAGCGGGCAATAGTGTTTTTTAACAAATGTTTCTCGACGAATCAGATTCAACTTATTTACATGAAAGTATAGTATAAAAATATAATTATGGAAGCTTAAACATATGTTGTCCAATCTACAATGAACTTTAACTTAACTATTTTTTTTGAGTAAAGAACTGACTTCTAATGAAGCTAATCAAGATATTTTCATCAAGCTAGCTGCTTCATACTTTAATGCAATGTTCATGTTGCATTACTACTGTAATGATCCGGGGGGGGGGGGGGGGCATTCGTGTCTTATGACGATATTTCTAGATTTCAACAACATTGTACATGTAACATGGATGTGTCAAACATATTTCTTACTTTGGGGATAGCGATATGCGGTAATTCCGATCTCCAGATGTTAAGAAAATGGTACAAAGAGAGGTCGATGTTGGTTTCCTCTACCATTTGTTCGTACAGTGATGTTTGTTGATTGGCAAGGCGGTCACACTGCATGAAAATTTGGCTTTACAAAACAAGTAAATATAATGTAAATCTATTATTTACAATGCCTTTAATTGGCTTTTCTGAAAAAAGTCAAAGTTGGAAAAGGTAACCTTTACATTAACTTTACATACACTTAAATATGATGTAATGTCCCACTTTTTCTTGACTTTACAAAAAAGTAAAGTTAATATTTACAAACATTAAACACAGTATTTGGGGTTCATTAAAGCTGATAATTTCAAATCTTAAATTTAATTAAATATCATCTTTAATAGCCACAAAAGTTAATAATTACTTTTTCCATTCTTGTGAATAAAGCTTATGCATATAATAAATAAGCTTTTCCTTCCAAATTGAAACTGCAAAAGAAGTCTGGACATCATACTTAATACGCAAAGTAACAACAGATAGAATTAAACTTTCTTTATTACTATACCAAGCATTTTTATACAAACATATAATCAAAAAAATCAAATTTCTTGACAGTATCTGTTGTTCATAGTCTATCCTGCAAATCCCATACACATAAATAAGTATCCAGGACAGAGCACATTTCACCAAAATCCTTTTCAATTATGTCATTTTGTTTTGTATAAAGAACCAATTGTTCATCCTTGAATTTAAAGATTTGAATTGACATGAAACTGTGCTCCGCTTTCTTGTTACTGAACATGCGTTTCTGTGGAAATCAAGTGGAAATCAACAACTGTCCAAATATATATTTTGTCACATCTTCCTTTTCAGAGTCCAAAACTTTTATTCTCATGCAGGCAGTCTTCTATTGTTTTCCTTCAAAGAAAATATATATATATATATTTTCAGTGACATGAATATGAATATTTTCATAGGCATCTGTGTTATAAATTCAAATAAACTGTGATATCAGTATTCACAGTATCATGACTAATGAAAATTGAAACAAGATGCAACCATATTAATAAATAAAAATTTCATACATGACCTTTAACCTCAAAAAGAAAATATTTTGAACCATTAATGTCAGCCTTTATTTTTACCAAAAAAAAAATGATGCTAATCTTATTAAATAAGACAGATACAAACAGATGAACATGTTGTTATTAACTTATTTTACGATATAAATGGACTGGGCCACTAGCCCTTATCTTACCCCTAAGATTAAAATTTAATAACTCTGTAATTTCTTTGTTTATCATTACCTAATTTTTCTTTTGAAAGGATTGTTTACAAAATATACTAATGTAGGAGTAATATAAGATTTCTCGTGACCTTCTGTAGCTAAGATACTTTTGCAGAATTGGAAAATGTTTGTCTTACTTGCAAGATAATTTGTGAAAAAGTACTGGCATGAGTATCTATGGATAATTACTGAACACATATAATTAACTCCATTTTCCTTCTTAGTAATCAGGTAACAAAAGGACCAATAGTTGCTGCTTATCGAGCTATAGTATGATACTCAAGTTATGGTTTAGGATATATGTACCTTTCTCCAAGTAGCATGTTGCTGCTTATGAATTATTTCCTGATCTTGGAATTGTAAAGGTTGACAGGCCCCCCATTTTGATTGATTGATTGATTGTATATTGTTTAACGTCCCTCTCGAGATTTTTTCACTCATATGGAGACGCCACCACTTGCCGGTGGAGAGCTGCAAATTTTGTCCTATACTCGGCACTTACGGCCATTGAGCAGTGAGGGGTCTTTTTCGTGCCAGCACCTACTGCGACACGGGGCCTCGGTTTATACGGTCTCATCCGAAGGACCGGTCTCCACGTCCCACAGTGGGATTCGAACCCGCGACGTAAGGATCAACTCCTTACTTCGCGACTCTAGAGCAGACGCTCTAACCACTGCGCCCCCCCCCCCCCATTTTGAAGATAACATGCTAAAATGGAATTCATCCTTTAGATAAACATTTCATACATCTGGATAAATATAGTCAATGTTTTCATAAATACTTTTGAGTTTGAAGCATACCAAAGAATGATTTTAAAAATGAACAATGCAATCACAGTTAATAGTTATGAATTGCCAAACACCCTTATGTTTGTTTTCTTCACAATTAAAGAATACTTTAGGTCTAAGCAATACTTGCCATCTATAAAAATAAACTATTGAACCCTTCTCAAGTGTTTCTTCTTCATGAAAGATCTGTCAATAAGGTGTTAACTCTCTCACAGTAAGCTGAGTAGATGGAGCCTGGAAAAAGTAGTAACACATTTTTTGAAAACAGAAATGTATAATTATACTGACTCCCGAACAAGTCAAGCAATTGATAATGTAAATAATTGTTTAAGTAACATTTTAATGATACCATTTATTGATTTTTTTAAAAACTAATACGTACAAGTACCATCAAAAAACATTGGTATCCCTTGGTCTGGTAAATCATACATTGTTGTCATCCATGACTTTTTTCCTTCAAGAACCTGCATAATTGATTTCACTGTACCTGTTTTTGAAAAATGGACATGGTTTAGAATACAAAATAATATCTATAAAATATAACCTAACTTGCCCTCTATTAAGAACATTGCCCTTGGCTACCCTGGCTTCTATTTTTTTTTTTTTCTAGCATTAATGTAAACAGCTAAACATTCTAAAACTGTGACCTAGAATTGTTTTTTCTTGGTCTTGTTTAACCCATGATCCTTTACAGAAAAAAATGGAACATTATCCCTAATTTATCAAGTTACTTATCTAAAATATATATTTAGCGTAGTTTTTCCTGACTTTCGTCAGTTTCAATGTTCCACAATGTATGCTGAAAACAGATGGAAAACGTAAACAAACCTGCAGTGCATGCCAGCCCGGGAGCTCGAGCAGTTTTCCAAGCAATAACCTCCTTAAATCTACCGGTAGATGAAAAAGTATTAAATCAACTGATCAGTGGTTGCATATTTTCGTCAAAAATACCAGAAAGTCCGATGAGACCCGCTCAAATTGATTTGAAATGATTGGCTATTCAACCGAATACACAGTGCCATATTTGGGTTACTGTTAAAAGTAAATCGTTCGTTTTGTATTCAAGAAGACTTGAATGAAGAGGATTACACAATACTGAGGTGGAAAACATCGGTATAATATGATAATATATATTTCAGTATTTTAAAGTAAAACTTGTCAAATGAACGGGACATATTACTGATATTGCCTCTTATAAACAAAACCAATAAGCGTATGACTTATTCAGGGCACTTGCAATGTATGGGAACCAGTCTGCAAGGCCACAAAATTCCGCCAAGAATAAACAAAGAAATTGCAGGATGTTGTTTACGTGTGTCACTGGACACTGACTGCAAGGTAATGAAAATGTGCTTAATTGTTGTGTATAACTTTTTTCTGTCTTTCAAGATATTGAACAACAGTCGTTTAACATTTCAGACGTAACATCGGGGGAGGGGGGGATAGATTATTGTATCTACTACCACTGTGTATCATTGTCAAGATATAATAAATTAAAATGAAAAAAAAAAAAAACATTAAAAAATTTTGTTTTAGATTTAGGACAGCTAAATAAAGGGGCGACTATTTTTTGTTTGATGCGGGGGAGGGGGGGGGGGGTTAAAAATATATTAACCTCAAAAATGTTTAAAAGATATAATCTCATCTGAACTGAAAAATTGATTAATAATCTTTCCTTGTCTGATGCCATTAATTCCTTTACCTCAGTGAATTAAGAGTTTCTGAGTCAGTTTATTTCCTTTTGTAGTGGCGATGGGAGGGGGGGGGGGGAGGGATCAAACTTTGTTTATTTGAGATAAACATGAATAATATGTCCCTGATTATTAAGGAAATCAAATATTCTATTCATCACTGGCTGGAAAATAATTAATCTGACTTAACAGTCAAAAAATTACCTTTTCATAATTTATCTTTTGTAGAATCAAAGAGTGGAGAGCTAATGCATGGTGCCAAGTATGGAAAGGTCTCTTGTGGATTGGTTGTGCCAGAGACAAATGTACATTATTTCCATGTTGGGTAATGTCCTTAAGAATCAAAGTTTTTTTTTTTCAATTACAAGGGACATGACTTTTTCATATGTTATCACTGTACAGAGATCAAAATATTTTTAAACATTGTTAGGTACTCACTACATTATTCCATCTTTAGAAAAGTATTTAAAATTATTTTCTCACATTTTTTAAAGAGACCAATATGGTGAAGAGATTTTTTAAATTTTAATCTTGAATTTGGATATTATACAGGTCAGAAGTTTCGGTACACTTTGGGTGAGTGGCAGTTGGACAGATGGATGACCTTCAGATAGTTTGAGATGAAGAAGTTTCTTTAAATGATTGAAAGTGATCCTCACAGAATCAACTCCATTATGAAGATAAATTATGAGCAAGTCAGGTGAGGAATTGACTTCAATGTGTTATCACATTATGTAAATGAATCTTCATTATTAAGATCTTTTACATTTTATTTTTATATATGAACTTGCTTTTGTATTATTCTAAACTTCCAAAAATAAAATTAAAGTAGTTAAAGCATGCTACAAACATTTTAAGTATCTTGGCAAGTTTTCAGAGATATTGCAGATGTGCTTTAATTTCAAAAGATAACTAATTAATGCAAACCTGGAAAAGAAATGGATGTTATTATCTATAATTTCGAAGATTATGTTTATTATTAGCACTCCTTTTGTCCAACACCCGAGAGATCTGAGTATCCATCCTACTGTTGAATTAATTGGTGACCAAGAAAAGATGACAGAGAGGGGAATCAAATATGGATGCCATCGTGATCAAGAATATATACGCTGACTAGAAAATATCTGAAAATTTATAGATGAACATTCAAGCATTTATAATAATGAAAGTTATTCAGCAAGAGAGTTTTTGCACAAGTTTAATTTCAGTAAAATTGTGTATATTGTGCACAGAGGAACTTAGTATGTAACTCATTATGATTATCCATTTCTTAAGAGGATGTATTCGGAGTATATTTAAATAATCATTATCTTGTAGAAAAGAGCACACAAAACTTTTCTCTCTGTACGAAGCAAGACACATATGCATACACTCAAGCATTAACCACAACCACAGTTACATATTTTCCAAGGCATGTAAAGTCGAGCACACACAACATCTACCACAACACCAGTTACATATTTTCCAGGGCGTGTGAAGTCGAGCACATACATGAAAATGTGTGAAGCTGGACACATATGCAAACACACAAGCATCTACCACAACCAATTACAAATTTTCCAAGGCGTGTGAAGTCAAGCACATACATGAAAATGTGTGAAGCTGGACACATATGCAAACATACAAGCATCTACCACGACCAATTACATATTTTCCAAGGCGTGTGAAGTCGAGCACATACATGAAATGTGTGAAGCTGGACACATATGCAAACATACAACATCTACCACAACACCAGTTACATATTTTCCAAGGCGTGTGAAGTCGAGCACATACATGAAAATGTGTGAAGCTGGACACATATGCAAACACACAAGCATCTACCACAACCAATTACATATTTTCCAAGGCGTGTGAAGTCGAGCACATACATGAAAATGTGTGAAGCTGGACACATATGCAAACATACAAGCATCTACCACTACCAATTACATATTTTCCAAGGCGTGTGAAGTCAAGCACATAGATGAAAATGTGTGAAGCTGGACACATATGCAAACATACAACATCTACCACAACACCAGTTACATATTTTCCAAGGCGTGTGAAGTCGAGCACATACATGAAAATGTGTGAAGCTGGACACATATGCAAACATACAACATCTACCACAACACTAGTTACATATTTTCCAAGGCGTGTGAAGTCGAGCACATACATGAAAATGTGTGAAGCTGGACACATACGCAAGCACTCAAGCATCTACCACAACCAGTTACATATTTTCCAAGGCGTGTGAAGATGGACACAATGAAAACATAATCTCTTACCACAGACACAATACACATACAACATTCAATCCAAAGTATAAAGTCAAGCTCAAACAGGCTCACTGCGTGAAGCTGGACACATGCATTTACTTATGCATCTTGCAAAACTACATCTGAACCTATATTCTAAAAGGTGTTTAAGCAATTTTGTTTATTTTGTGAATATGTAAATTACACCATTATGCTTACAAGATGTCAACATTATTAACCTGTACATAAATACTCATTAGATAGCCTTTAATAGTTTAAATTGGAAATACTAGTACTTTGCCTGATTTATGTTGTGTAGTTTCTCATCAGTGATCTTGAGTAATAACTGAGTAAGGTATTTTTAGTTCCTTTTAAACTGCGAAGTTTTAACACATGTACATGCACCATAAAGGATAAATAATATTGTATTGTATTTTAACCTTTTTAATTTTATTCTTTGTCATTGTATTGCCTGTTCTAGTAAAAGATGTAATCTTGTAATGTTTGTATCTGTTTTTGGTAGATATTTATAAAGCAGAAATTATAACAGAAAAGGTTTCAATATATCTAAACTAAAAGCAAATAAAAAAGAGCTCTCCATCTATCAGATATCAGCAAATCAGATAAGTTAAAGGTTAAGTCATAGGGAATTTTAAAGTTTATTATATCTATATTCTGATATCTGATACCATTTTTGCATTTGTGATTTTCCGTCTACAGTATACAAAAGTAGTATTTTTTTTTTATATTTTGTAGATGACAATCTCTAATACTAAATACAACTGGAAATTGATATAACGCTTGAAAATTTGTGTATTTTTAGTAAGATCGAATTTAACAAATATGGGGTGGGGGTAACACAATAGACACATCAGATACCTATTTATTAAAAGTCAAAACCCATTTGTTGAAATCTTAGGTATGAGTGTATTAAACAAAAAAAGCCAGTATTTAAATAAGGATTTAAAAAAATCAACTTTAATTCAGCATTAAAGGTGAAAGGTTAAATTTAATTACCTTTTCGTGTAAGTAAAGGTTACCTTTTCACCTTTACTTTTTGTAAAGTTAATACAAAGATGACCTTGCTTTTTGGAGCACCTTTAATGAGATTTACTTTGCAAGTAAAGTTTTGTAAAGGTGTTTTTTCAAGCAGTGTAAGTGGATTTGCGTGGTGTTTGGAAGTTTCTCGCCGTAGTTACTGGCATAGAGCTCTAACCAAGCAAGGGCTTCCGAGGTGCTGGGCTGCTTTGGCTTCGTTTTAGTGTGCTGGATGATAATTTTCTCTTTATCTACATAAAAAGGTGAAGATATGCTTAAAAACAGAAAATGAATAATAAAGTGCATCATTTCAATTCCTTTACGATTTCAAAGAATTTTTTCTGAAAACCTAGAAAGATACAGCAACTCGATTATTAACAAATCAGAATTCAGCTGATGTGATTTTTTCAAGATGCAACACATTGAAAATATGACGGAAACCGACTTTTTGGATTTGTCATAGATATTGAACGGTAAATTTCATTTTGAGGGGGCACAATCATACATTTTCAGTTGAAGTGGTGCACTACCAAATACCTAAATTCCTTGATAAGCAAAAAAAGGTCATCAGACTTTATTATTGAGGTATATATATAGTAGCTATGTCTTCTATAGTATTCTATATATCAGCAAAATCATTGGGGGGGGGGGGGCACAGCCCATCATGCACTCCCCCCAGTTCCAACAGCCAAGGCCCTATTGAACTCTAAAATCAATATGGGTATTATTTAAGTCATAGAGAATTATGATACAAGAGTTCCTTGCCAAAGTTCAATGGATTTCTTTTAATATTGCTCGAAAATGAAAGTGTTTGACACACATGCAGACGGACAGACAAATCCAGATAGATGTTCCCTGTCTACAGGGAAAGAAGCGAACAAAATATGGGGGTTTAACTAATGTTTAGGATTAGAAATATTACATGTCATTGGTTTCCATGTTTTTCTGATGTTCTCTCTCTCTCATGATCTTTCACTAAATGTTTTCCTACATGTTTGTCATTTATGATTTATAAGAGATATTAAAAAAATTACTCAGGAATTTTCTTCTGATTTCATAGAAAGTTGAC
Source organism: Saccostrea echinata (assembly GCF_033153115.1). NCBI lineage: Eukaryota > Metazoa > Mollusca > Bivalvia > Ostreida > Ostreidae > Saccostrea > Saccostrea echinata. Next base: position 10,430,700 of record NW_026889785.1, read on the forward strand.
TTAGGAATTCCCAACGCTATCCTAAAGCAGGTTAGGCACACTGTCGTTGTGCCTAGGATGAACCGATACGACCAACTTCCAGTTGATTCATTGAACCTAAAGACAGAAATAAAATTATTATTTTCCCTGCTTAAGGAAGAGTATATTAACCTTCAATATTAATGTAATATTTATGAAACTCCTCTGTCTTATAGACATTCTCTTTAATCTTTTTATTTCTGTTGCCATTGGATTGAAAGTTTTGTTATAATCCAAAATGATCTCGGACGTCCGCATCGAATTCATCGCGGACGTCTGAGAAAACATTAAAATGAATGAAAGTTTTCTCGGATGTCCGCGATGAATTCGATGCAGACATCTGAGAGTTTACCATTCAACTTAATGTTTTCTAAGACGTCCTCGATTAATTCGATGCGGACGTCTGAGAAAGTATTGGATTGAAATTCTATATTGCCGTAGTAACAAGGTTTCTTGTTTCTTATATGTAATTTCTTTTTTTTTTTATCTTCATGAGAAAATATTTTTTAGTAGTAAGGGGGGTAGTCTGGGGTCTATTTGGGGTCAATGACGTCATGGGTCCGTCTGGGGTCACCCTAATAACATGGGTCCGTCTGGGGTCACCTGACGTCATGGGTTCGTCTGGGGTCACCTGACGTCATGGGTCCGTCTGGGGTAATCTGATGCCATGGGTCCGTCTGGGGTCACCGCTTTAGAGAACACCTTATTTATTGTACTTTTTTAATTATTCCATTTTTAACCTTGTATTTTTTTCAACAATGATATCTAAGACACATCTTATCTTTTTGTGTATAAAAAGCCCAAGATTGCAATACATATCTTTCAAACACCCTATGGAATCAAAAGAATACAGTCCCCTCTCACAGTAAGTAAAATATTGTAACTCGTGTTATATTTCTTATGCCTCATCATTAACACCAAGATTTAACAAGAAAAAGACACTGAAGATCGATTTTTTTTTTTTATTTTACTTGAAATGTCATGTAAAAACATTTTGTATATATAAATTTATATGAACACAATCCATATAATTGGAAACACCATATTTTTAAAAAGTTCAATACAATCATCGAAGTTTAAGTTAATAACATAGAAACAAAGTCTAGAACATAACTAGTTATCATCTATAGTTTAACAACCTGAGCACAAATATGAGGAAAATATGTGACTATTGATATTAATTCATCATGAAAAATTTTCTCTTGGAGTCTAGTTAGTATAAAACATAGAGAGGTAATATGAACACATTTTGTGTAAACATAGACAAACAAACTCTAACTATATCTAATCTATGTCATATCTAACTATAAAAAAATATAAAGTTTAAATTAACATATAAAATAGAGCTAATTATATAAGAACAATAATAATAAAAAAAAAAAAATCCCTATTTAAATAATTATTCCTTTTTTCACAAATATAATGAACAGTATTTAATTGTACCCTGTGCGGTAAAATTATGGTTGATTTTTTTTTAAGAAGTCCTAAATGTAATTCACTAACATTAAAGGGTCCATTTGGGTACTACATGTGTAACATTTCATCCAGAGCATAAGTTCCCGAGCATTAAAAAGAAAACTAGTCGGGCTCTATTCAAACACTTGGTGTTTCAACGGTAATGTCAATATTAAAACTTTTTCATGAAGTCCTGAATATAATTAACTAGCATTGAAGTTTGTAACAGATCCACATGAACACTGTCCACCACTTCATTCAATGCACCGAGTTCCTCCTTAAGAGGATATTGATCCCGCTGATTCCAAAAGCCGGGCGCCAAAACTGGAGAGTGTGTTGATGTCTGGTTCATCAGTAGGGTAGATCCGCTAGGTACCGATTGTGTAGGCATTGCGCTGTATGGCGATGACGCAAATGTCTGACTTGGGGCCGTCAGAGGAATCAGTGGTGTGATCGTGGTAGTATCGGGAGATTCTGGAGATGCCGGTGATACAGGACTGTATACTGGGGGTGGCGGAACATGGGTTGGCATATAGAAAGTATCCCTGGTTGATACACGTTTTTCCAGTTTCTCATACTTTTCCGAGGATTCTTCTCTGTAACAAAGAATACATTGCCTGTTTAAACGATCATACCATAGAATTAACTTTTTAAAATAGTTATCAAAGAAAAAAAATAATAATAAAAATTGAAGCATATATTTCATGGTTTAAAAACTTAAACGAAGGTTCATCTGCTCAAGATACTGATTTTTTCTTGCATAAAAAAGTTCATACCTAAACTGCTTTAACGTAGGGTCCTCTTCTTTACTCTCTTGGGTGAACAAATCACGACTTTGTTTCCTTCCAAATTTTCTACGGAAAATTAATATTGAAAGAAATTAATTTTACAATTTAATGGAGTCTCAACTAAATTTTATTTGTCTTAATTATTTTTTTTTAATTTAAGATCAATGTTTTAGGTAATGTGGAAAGAAATCTTGGCTTCTACTACCAGAGTGAATGTAATTTAACGAATTTAGGAAGGAAGTTGTTAATGATTACAAAAGTATCCCGAAACACATTTTATGGTTTAAATTGGCCATTTCCAAATTCACGTGATAAAAGTCTTTACGGAAATATTGACTATGTGTTCATTCAATATTTTGCAATTTTCTTCTCATTCTGATTTGAATTTTATCTTAATCACATATGCAATTGAAATTGTTCTAAATGTAATAGACTAATGCAATTTATCGTTAAAGGAATACAAAATCTATTTGAACACTTGGAAAATAAATAAACTTGTAATGCAGTGACGATTATTAAGAAAATGAAATATTATTTGTAAATTCCCGCTAAGAATCACCAATGTCTAAAAAAAAATTTAAAATCTTTTTATAGTAAAGCCAATGCAAGAATTTCATGACAATCCGTCAAGGGAATTTGTTCATCGTTGGCCAATGCAGGCATTGCACGAATATATAAAGGGCCAATGCAGGCATTGAGACTCTCTTTTCACTCAATAGGCAATGCAGGCATTGTCTGACTCTCTAAAGGGTTGATCAATGCGGGCATTATACGACTATCTCAAAATCCAATGCAGGCATTGGGCGACTCTCATTAGAGCAAATGCAGGCATTGAGAGACTCTCTCAAGGTCCAATGCAGGCATTGGGCGACTCTTTCATAAGAGCCAATGCAGGCATTAGGTGACTTCTCATGGTTCAATGCAGGCATCGGAAGAGTCTCTCAAGGTCCAATGCAGCCATTAGAAGAGTCTCTCAAGGTCCAATGCAGGCATTGGGAGACTCTCTCATAAGAGCCAATGCAGGCATTAGACGACTTCTCAAGGTCCAATGCAGGCATTGGGTGACTCTCGTAAGAGCCAATGCAGGTATTGTACGACTTTCTCAAAGTCCAATGCAGGCATTGGGCGACTCTCAGAAGAGCCAGTGCAGGCATTGTCCGACTCTCTCAAAGCCCAATGCAGGCATTGGAAGAGTCTCTCAAGGTCCAATGCAGGCATTGGGAGACTCTCTCATAAGAGCCAATGCAGGCATTAGACGACTTCTCAAGGTCCAATGCAGGCATTTGGTGACTCTCGTAAGAGCCAATGCAGGCATTGTACGACTTTCTCAAAGTCCAATGCAGGCATTGGGCGACTCTCAGAAGAGCCAGTGCAGGCATTGTACGACTCTCTCAAAGTCCAATGCAGGCATTGGGCGACTCTCAGAAAGCCAATGCAGGCATTGTACGACTCTCTCAAAGTCCAATGCAGGCATTGGGCGACTCTCAGAAGAGCCAATGCAGGCATTGTACGACTCTCTAAAGGTCCAATGCAGGCGACTCTTCCAAGTAATCTGTTCCTTTCAAAAATATATATCGTCCTTGTCAGACCTTATTTTTAATGCAGATATCCAGAAATCATTTAATGATGAAGGTTCTTATAAGATCCTTTTCCCTTGTGTTTACTTACATTGACAACTTGCAAGATCATATATAACAACAATTTTAACTTTTATTTTTATATTAAAAAAAGAATAAGCAGAAATCTGAGCTGAAATGAAACGATGTAATTTTAAAGTAAGATTTAAAAAAAAAAAGTTTTGGACAATCTTATTGCATTGCCGGAACATCGTCCTCCTGATTCCTTCTGCATTTACTGTAATGTTCATGTTTCTGTGCAGTTCTCAGTACTTCACCTGAAAAATAAATTCGGAGTTCGATACACAAAATACTCATGACTCAATGATAACAGTGAAAATCTTGTAATAAATAATAACTATCAAATATTTCTAATTAAATAGAATTGAAATCAAGCAACCACATAAGTCACAATATTGAATATTGAAAATACAGAACCTAACGGTATGGTCCTTAGCCACCATTCCGACAAATAGGCTCAGATCTCCCCCCAAAAAAAACACAGAATGTAGTGTAGCCCTAGATTCCATCTGTGTGTTCACTCACCACTTTCAAATCTGCTAAGAAAAAAAATAGACATGTATTTAAGAATCCCTAGATAAAATAAACATGGAATTTGCAAAGTTTACCACTGCATGCATTTTTTTCCCTTCAAAAACTATTTACATGCATTTTAGATTCACTAACCAATAGTCGTTCACAGCATCAACACAATCTTCTGGCTGCATAAAACTTTTTACAGAGGTCCTTTTAGCCCCAAAGTCGTTCCTTGATGCAAGCCTTTTCTTCATTTCCATCTTCAAATATAATTGCTGTGGAAAATTAAAAAAAAAATATTTGTTAATTCTGATCATTAATATAATAAGGTCCAAAGAAACTGGGACAACTCAGGTTCGTATATTCAAGGTGTATAGTGGCAATTTAAGAAATCCACGTAATTTTCTTCCCGTGGATTGAGCAGAAATTGTGATTCCACGGAATTATAACCCCATGGAAAAATACATGTTTGCAGTTAAAATGAATATGCATGAGGTTTGTTTTCATTTAGATATCCTATATGAGAGAGAGGGGGGGGGGTTAAATTCTTTAAAAATGGAATCTGTGTATTTAGAAAAATAGTACACTTGCAAGTTTTGTATACACTCACAAGGTATGTTTATGTCACCTATTGCTATCACATGGCCCCAGGAGTGGTTCAAAAATGGCAAAAAAAAAAAAAACCACACAAAAAAACCAAAAAAAAATTGCAAATTTCAAAAATCACACACTAAGTTCAAAGTTAAAACAAGCCATAGCCTAATTTATTCCCATAATTTTTTCTACTTAAGAAATTGAAAACAACTATTCTTTTCTCTACGTAAGAAATCGAACATTTTTTTTCTGCACAAGAAAACGAACATTGTACGATTTACATACATGTACTTTCGACACATCTAAACATTGGAAAATCCCGAATCCTAAAAATAACCTTTAACACCTTTAAGAAATTACTTCGGAAATACAGTAGTTATTTTGAAATAAGCATTTGTCAAATAAACACAAATATACATGTATATTTATATACACATTTACTCAGATGCATGTATTACTTACAATCAAGAAGTCTTGGAACTAGGTTGGATTTCGTACGTGTAGATGGAGGACAGAGCTTTGCTTCAAGAAAAAAAAACACATCTGGGTGTTGTTTTTCACTGCATAATGATAATTCCAAATTTTTGTAATCGCCCACATCTTTGTTACTTGAGTGAATGAACAATCTTCAAATAACTGTTGAGAGCAACACAACGTGCCTTCATGACGTCACGTACATTGAATTCAACCGTGTTCAAACAGAAACTAGGCCTAAAATCCGCGAAACGTTAGTAGTTGTAGAAGACCGTTTAAATACAAGGAAAGAAAGGACGGAATTTCATTTTCTTTTATCTATGTGTATCTTAGTGAAAGAATATATGCATTTACTTACCACGGCTGTATGTACATGTACATGTATATCCATCGAGGCCAAGCATTATTCCGATCAGCAGATTATAATGATTGAGTGTATGCGTTCGTCATGGGTAAGTTTTTCTTGCGTCTTTTTATTAACCAGTAATAAATAAAATTGCTTTTGACTTACTTATAAACAATCTCAAAATATACGCATGTTACTTTCACTTTTAATACAGAGGCGTTCAAAAGATTGAACCACCGTGAAATTAAAAAATCCTAAATACAATGTGATTTCAAAGTTTTTCCTTCACCAAGATTGAATTGAAAAGGCTATAAATATTTTTGTTTTATTTTAAGGAGACCAGGCTTGCCACTGTAAATGTGAAATTGATGCGTAATCTCTTCCTTATGATGAATGTAACAGAGACTGGAAATCGACCTGCGGTACCTATATAAAATGATAATGAACTCCCAGAAACCAGTGAAATACAGAAGACAGTGATCTGGTGGAAAAGTCACAGAAGAAAACACTGGTAGATTTTTTTAAAAAATTTTTTTGTTTGTTTGTTTGAATATTAGGGATTTTAGGGATATTGGGGGGGGGGGGGGTCCATGCAGATTTTAAAAATAAGTTGTCCTTAAAAATGATGAAATTAATAATGTCCACTGGCGAGAAAATAAATAATCTGCCTCTGACCATCCTGGATATAAATATTCTGTCTTAATTTTGAAAGTTTGAAAATACATATTAATTATAATTAATCCAACTTAGAAAAAAAATGCAACTCCTGTTCCAATAATATCTATAGTTTAAACAATAATTTATACTCAGAACTTGTTAATCCAGCTGTTCCAAGTCATAAACATAGTCAAAATAAATGGTTGTCAGAATATATTTGAAAAAATTATCGTATATAATTTTTTTAAAAAGTAATTATTATCAGATTTTCTTGATAACTTTACCAACACTGCATTTTTTTTCCAGGTATACACAGGCTTTAACTTACAATACAGACCAAAGGAAAAGAAAATGACAGAGGAGCAAAATCTCTTTTAATATGACCTGAATCTTTAAAATTATTGCAGGAAAATTTCGACCATTTTTACTACCAATTGATATTTCTGTTTTTGATTATTTGCGTATTTCATTCATGTTGAAATATCACCAAGTTCCTCGCAGTGAAATGATGTGAATTTTATCAGGTACTAAGCACATACAGTACTTTGTACACATTTAGCAGTTAGGATCATTTTCATGTTGGCATCCTTTTAATGTATGAAATGAATTTATATAAAACTAGTGTAAAAAAAAACTCAAGTGTCACTCACAAGATATTTTTTGTGTCCATTATTCTTTAATATTAAAAATTACTTGGCTGCATATTATTAACTTATTAATTTCAAATCAATCTGAAATTGTTCAACATTCTACTGATCCATGACGTAAAAATTGTTAACGCTCACAATTCCTTATTTGATTAAAAAGCTTGTAAAAGTCAGCCAAGTACTACATTGAGAGACTGAGGGGTCAACTTATGCCTCCTCTGAAAGACCATGGAGTTGGTCAATGCCCGCATTGACTGATTGTGCTATTGGCCAATGCCTGCATTGACTGACTGTGGTGTTGGCCAATGCCTGCATTGGCTGACTGTGGTGTCGGCCAATGCCTGCATTGACTGTGTAGTCGGCCAATGCCTGCATTGGCTGACTGTGGTGTCGGCCAAAGCCTGCATTGACTGACTGTTTAGTCGACCAATGCCTGCATTGGCTGACTGTAGTGTCAGCCAATGCCTGCATTGGCTGACTGTAGTGTCGGCCAATGCCTGCATTGGCTGACTGTGGTGTTGGCCAATGCCTTCATTGACTGACTGTGGTGTTGGCCAATGCCTGCATTGACTGACCGTGGTGTTGGCCGATGCCTGCATTGACTGACTGTGGTGTTGGCCAATGCCTGCATTGGATGACTGTGGTGTTGACCAATGCCTGCATTGACAGACTGTGTAGTCAGCCAATGCCTGCATTGGCTGACTGTGTAGTTGACCAATGAAGGCATTGACTGACTAAGTAGTCGGCTAATGCCTGCATTGACTGACTGTATAGTAAGCCAATGCCTGCATTGACGGCCGTTGGAGTCCGTCAATGCCTGCATTGACACACATAATAATTCAACATACATGAAGTCTGCATTCACACTACGTAGTCATGAAATTCCTGCATTGAGGAAATGAGAAATGTTTATAATCTGCATTTGCATTTAGTTGTGCAAGTTGTATGGCATTGCAACAATGCAGGTAAGACGATAGAAAATTTTAAAAATATTTTCAGTAAAAACCTCTCGATCTGGAATTTCAGTAAAATTTGTTTACCAATTCAGCTACATTCTGCTCAAATTTGAAAAGTGAAATTTTATCATTTCAATTTTGTGCTTCAGGACAGTTTTTTGTAAGTTGAAGAAGGAGCCATTAATAATCAAACCTTGAAAAGATGATATTTGAATAAAAAAAGAGTTTAGACAGATAAAAAATTAGTTGAGACTCCATTATTTACAGAAACCAACGAGGTAAACAAGATTTTTTTTCAAAATTCATTTGAAAGATTAATTTCATATCTAAACATTTTAAAATATTCAATTTTTCACTATTTATCACATATGAAATATTTATAAATATGGTGTTACACATTACCTATCTGAATAAGACAAAATACAACTTTAATTTAAACAAATATAAAAAAATCCATTACCTCCTATTAATAATAATAAAATCCTCTGCCTCTTCAAGTTTCCTCTTTTTCGACACAGGTTCTTCTTGCTTAGGAGAGTTGCTAATTAAAAAGGAAGAAAAAATTATAATTTAATTTCCTTTGGTCAAAAAGATTTAGAAAGAAAAAAAATATACTCTAATTTCCTTTTGTCAAAACTTAGAGATTTAAAGACGGCAAATTTGAAATAACTGAGTTAACTTTTTTTTTAATGCCCATTATTTAGGAGGAAAAAAGACTAGTGGTGATGTATCTATTTTTTTTTTTAAGTCTACAAAAATTTTGGAAAAGTCTAACTTACTTGGAGTCGAATATAATTGCAAAGTCATGACCCAGCTGAACCCACTCTTCTTCAAAATCTTTGAACTCTCTCGCTGGTGAAGAAGTACATTTCTCAGTATCCCTGTGAAGACAACATATATTATCGTATAATAGTCCAAGAAAGATAACTTGAGTTATATCTTTGTGCCCATTTTTTAATTTTTTTATTTTTATTATTTTTTTTAATTCGCGAATAATTTTTTTTTTTTTGCGTTCGTTCTGCTTTATTTATTTATTTATTTATGTGATATAACGGAAAAAAATATATTTAAATTTCAGTCAACCTAATTAATTAACAATAAATTTCTAAACAATTTTGTATCACGTATATAAATAATATCCAGTGTATTATCTCAACTTTTGTTTGAAAACATTATTCTTAATAGAAAATACAGTATAATTTTTTAAACTTTATTTTAACAAAAAATTTCGAGATGTCTAAATTAAATCATAATAACCATAATGTAATAACTTACTGAAATTCAAAGAATGACTCCGCCATAATTATCAGTGCTGCGTTTACGTTTCCAAGTTAACGTTTGCAATGATATCATTTATTCTTCTCTTTTTATACCCCGGGGGTGGGACTTAGGCGTGTTCTAGTTGACATGAGGGATTTCTATTTTTATATTATTCTGGTTGTATAAGGTGTATTCTAGTTGTCATGGGGGGTTTCTATTTTTATTTATATTAAAGTCTATTAAATGAGAGGGTTGGGCCCGTTGGGTTGGGGAAGGGTGGGATAAGGGAGGTGTGTTCTCGTTGTCAAGAGGAATCTCTATTTTTACCTTTAAAACTGCCGCGACCTTATTACACAGCTACGCATAAAGAATGTCGGTATCACGTGAAATTTACAGTATGAGCAGATAGGTTAGAGTTATTTAAAAAAATATATGAATTCATTAAAAATAATAAAAGTTAGATGAAAAAATGTAAATTTTTCGCAATGATTCCTTATGTAAAATTGAAACAAATTGGGGAAAATAAGGGAGGGGGGGATAGTTCGAAATTAAATACACTTTATTTTTCTTATATTTTAAAAGAAACAATGTCACTGAACACTTGTAAATTGCACAGTATTCTTTTTTAATACGATAGTAATATTCGTCGTTGCGATAGTTTTAAAGTATGCAAACAAGTATGCCAACATAAATTAACAAAATTAAACTCATTGTAGGTCAGGTTTTGAAAATTATCAAAACTGAGAGAGAGAGAGAGCGCATTTATTATCATAGTCCGAAATAACTAACGTTTTTCCCTGGCCTTTTAACGATTTGATGGTACATAAAGTATCAAAATCGTAAAAAAAGCCAGGAAAACTTCAGATATTTCGGATTGTTATTATCATAGACATGTATTTTTAATCCACATATCTACAGATTTTTTCACATGTACATGTTCATTTAGATATATCTTAGTGTCCTCTACAAAAATTTGAATTTTTCAATTAAAATTTGTATATGACAATTGTACTTAGCACATTTGGCCATATCCATGAGATCTGCAGACCACTGGTCATCAATACCCGTCACCTTTTGTCATATACAAATTTTAATTGAAAAATTCAAATTTTTGTAAAATTGTCATATACAAATTTTAATTGAAAAATTCAAATTTTTGTAGAGGACATTAGGACATCACATTGCATGAGTGACCCTCACTGATAAAGATCGTTTGGAAAATAGATTCACGAATGTGGTATGAATTTTTTAATTTCATTGTTTTAGGAATGTCAATTTGTCCTTAAGGGTATGACCCGATTTGACCTTTAAATACCTGCCCTCATTCTTCTTCAACGCTTTGTCTTTGGAAATTATTCATTTTAATTGACCTTTTTTTTCTAATTGGGGGGTCTTTAATTTGTGTAATTGGAACATATCTGGGTATTGAGTCATTTTCGCCCGCTGTGATAAACAATGAAGTACAGTTGTGTATAGAAATATATCTGTCATCACTAAAAATTAGAAATGTCCAAAAAAAAAAAGTTAAACAAATAAGGAAAAACAGTTTAAAATCAATTTTGCAGAAATAGTTAAAAGAAAATGGGATATTTAAGGATGTTATGTTGACATATGCATTATTGCTATATCTAGACCTAGAGTAGTCCACATTTAGCTGTCTAGACAGTCAATTGTCTGTCAGTAAGTTTTCTCTTGATTTTTTGATTGGTACATTTCATCCTAGTGCCCTTTAACGTAAATAAAATAAAATAATGTAATTATATAGACTCTGTAGCAAATGATGTTACATCTTGAAGGTTCATAAATGAAATATAGGTCTAGTTAATCGAATTAATAATGTTAATTTTCCCACCTATGTCTTCTGGGAGCGGCAATTTTTTATATATATATTTTTTTTCTCATCAAAAAAAAAAAAAAAAAAAAAAAAAAAAAAACTGATTTGCTGGAATAAAAAATATTCAAATAAATTGAATTTTCACATGGTTCTGACTAATACATTTCATTACTATTTATCAAAAGAAAAAAACTTCAGGATTTTTTAAATCAAGGGATATGATTACATGTATGTATTTGTGTATGTATGCATGTATGTATGTACATGGTTTGATTGTTTTTTTTTTTCCATATGACTCTCTCTCTGTCTTCCAATCTGAAAAAAAAGTCAAAATTTTTATTATCATTTTTTTTCTTTTGATAATTTTAGAATTATAACATCTGTTACCGAATATTAGAGGGAAAAAGTGTATAAATTTCGGGTCACCCCGACTAACGTGTCACGTGTCCAGAAGTCCGTGCAAATTTCGCGCACTTTCAGAGATGATCATGATGGCGAAGAGGATGAGGGTGTTTTGTGTTTTCACGCTATGTGCAATGGTTTTGCTTGTGGATGGATGTACAAGATGTTGGCCGAAAAGTTTAGTCAATCGTGTTACGAACTGTCAACACATTTATTCGAATTGTGTGACCCTGATGATCCCGAACAACTGGGAGAGTGTACGAGAGTTCAGGGTTTCGAGGTGTTCCACGAAAGTAACAGTCGAAGGAAGGTCTATCAATGATATCGATGTTGTCAGAGATAGACGTGGAAATTTCTGCAGTGGAACAAAAGGTGAGTGTGTGTACAACTTTGAACAAAATACGGTAATGCTTGTAATCGTGAGAAAGTATATAATTATCATTATTATGCATACAAATTTAAAAAAAATATGTAGAATTTCAGAATGATGCTATAGAATGAATTCTGGTTTCTTATTAGCTAATCATTTGGAGTGACACCTATAATATAATGAAACTGCTAGATCCATCCGTGCAACATGACGTGATCTCTATTTATAGAAAAGATTGAATGACGTCTACAATCGTAACTACTTGGCCATTTCTCTCTTTGGAAAATGGCCGAGTTGTTACGAATGTAACATCTATCCTGTTCCGAAAGGATGTAAACAAATGGCGTCGCCCGGAGTTGTTGTTTTATTTTTTTTTAAAAAATCCACAATGGGCTTACCTGTCAAGTACACTATACCTCATTTTTTCATATATTTCATCCCAAACAAAAAAAAAAAAAAGAAAAAAAGAAGAAGAAAAAAAGTTTTTCTGTTTGGAAATAGAAAATCATATGAGCTTAGAAACTTTAGTTAGATAAACATTGTAGGTACAGATATGTCAAGTGGGAAGTCCATTGCTACCCCGATGCCACGACGTGTATCTACACGTACCCAGATGCCACGACGTGTATTAACACGTACCCAGATGCCACGACGTGTATTAACACGTACCCAGATGCCACGACGTGTATATACAGCTACCCAGATGCCACCAAGTGTATCTACACCTACCCAGATGCCACCAAGTGTATCTACACTTACCCAGATGCCACCAAGTGTATCTACACCAGATGCCACGACGTGTATTAACACATACCCAGATGCAACCACGTATATCTTATTCTACACCTGTAGCCCAGATGCCACAACGTCTATCTACACATACCCAGATGACACCACGTGTATCAACACCTGTTCTGATGACAACAGGTAAAGTAAATCTTACAGTTATGTACAGTCAGCAGGTCTACATATAAACCTTTGTACAAAAAAAATGGAAGGGAAAAGTTTTTTTTTCACCCGGATCAACAAGAAATACTCAGTATTTAGGTTATTTGGTAGTAAGATTAAAAGAAAAGATGTTATCAAACTTTTTGAATAAAAAATATATAAGACAGTTTGAAACTAGGTTCCATGATAAAATACATTTTTTATAATCATTTTAAACAAACTTTTTAGTGGCACATTCTAAAAAGTTTGGTGCGAGGAGAGAGTGGAAAAGGTTGATGTTTAATCGTAAGTATTTGGATGTATTTGTTTAAATGACAAATAGATCATTTCAATGAGATTTTACTCAAAAATTTAGTCTGTGTTACCAAATTTTAAAAGTCTTATTATACTGTTGTTTTTAGAATTGCAAAAAACATTTTGCAAGAATGGAATTAAAATATTTCAGGATTCATTGTAGAGTTACAAACAATGAGAGGAGGAGGATCAACACTTAAATCAACAACAGCTACATCACCTTCTGAAAGCCTCTTCAGTCATCCAGAAGTATCGGGTCAGTTTAAGATCATACCAAACTTGAATCTTTTTCCTTGAAATATTGAATGTTATTATTTAGACAGTGTAACAGGATATATGAATTGAATATAGAAACAGAATATGAAAACCGAAAGGATATAAATATTTTTTAAGAATATTCAGAATTGGAATGGTGGGCAATTGATGACGTACAATTTTCATTTGAAGATGGAAAATGTTTTATACATGCTTGGTATCTTAGCTGTAAATTTCATGTCTTTAATTGAAATACAAAGAAAGAAAAGTGAAGGTTTTTTTTTTACAAATAGGTTTCCTCACATGGGCAGCAATGGTAACCATAGTACTTATTCTTATATTGTTGAGAAGATTGATTCTTTCCAATCCATGCCAGTGCCATTCCTTGAGTCCTGAAACTAATCGTACACCACAACCAATTCCTCAACTGGATCAACAGTTTGAAATGCCTTCTTTGTTGCACACCCCACCATCTCTAGCATCGATCCCCAACACAAATGTGTCGACTTTCAGCACCCCCACATCAACGACGCCGCTCATGCCACCTTCACCGGTGTCTGCTCACACCAGAACGAAGTGTGTGAAAAAGATATAAGGCTTTTGTATATTTCATTCTGAAATGATGGCATGCAATGTTTGACGTATTATCATGGTTTGGCGAGTGGCAATGTCCTAGCTGTTACGAATACTACGTAGGGGAACACTTCTGTTATCAAAAGTCCTCTCAATCCGATCCTGAGGAACGAGAGAAGAAAAAATTCATTTTCTATGACTTTGAAACACGTCAAGATGATATTTTTCAATGCGAACAGGGTTACACTCCTTCTCGTATTAGATGTCGAGAATGTGTTGTCAAAGAACGTCAGTGTGTAGATTGTAGGCTCTGTCGATATTGTGAGGATCCGTCTTGTGAGCTACAACAGCAAAAAGTTAATTTTGCAGTACTACAAACGTCCTGTCATGTCTGCGAACAGAAAGAATTAAAGATTCTAAATGTAACGAGTGTGGTGTACGCTGTGTCAGGTGCTGTCAAATGAAGAAATCAAAGTTCGTGGGGCCCCCCTGTCCAGATACTTGCGGTCACCGGGAACTGATCTTTCGTGGCGAAAACACGGCACAACAGTTTTGTGCCCACGTGACTCAACCTCATTTAAAAAACACGATTTTAATTGCTCATAATGCGAAAAGCTTTGACTTGTATCCAATTTTAGAGGTTCTCATCGACCGACATTCGATTCGGCCAGATAAAATCATTTATAATGGATCCAAAATAATGTACATGCACATCGCCAACAAACTTAATCTCACGTTTTTGGATTCGTTAAATTTCCTCCCCATGAAATTGGCAAAGATTCCAGAAGCGTTTGGTTTAGAGGAACTCAGTAAGGGGTTCTTCCCGCATTTTTTTAATACTAAAGAAAACCAAACGTATGTAGGTCCTTGTCCAGCTCTAGAATTCTACGGATACAATTTCATGTCGACGGGGGAGCGAAAGAAGTTAGCCAATTGGCATGCAAACAAGAGTTCCGAAGTATTTAACTTTCAAGAGGAAAAGTTGAAATACTGTCGATCGGACGTCGACATTTTGAGAAGGGGCTGTATAGCGTTTCGAAATACGGTGCTTCAAGTCACAACAGTAGAAAATTCACATGTTCAACCTGATGGTAGTATTTCAAAAACTACCATCGATGGTGTAGACCCATTTGACTATGTAACGATTGCCAGTGTATGTATGGACATTTACAAAACTTTATTTCTCAAGCACAATATTGAAGTTGAAATCACCAAAGACCAGACATCCACTTGGCACACAATGGACGATTTTGAGGGTGTAAAGGGAATATGGCTTGAAGGAAAATGGGTAGCCCTCAGTGACCTGGAAATGGAAGACAACATTGAAGCCGGAAAACGACAGTTAAAGAGTCCCATAGGTGTAGTACCTTCTCAGGGATACGTCAGCAAAGAGAATTTTAGTAAAATCTCTATTCAATGGTTAGAATGGCTTATGCATCGACGTCGACAATATGGAACACATGTGCATATCCAACACGCTCTCAATGGGGGGGGGGATCATGTACCTGGCACCAATTACCATTGTGACGGTTTTGTTGCGAATCCTAACGGGAAAGTCACCATATACGAATTTTATGGTTAGAAATTATTTTGTGTAACAAACTTTGGTACCGAATTTGCCCCTCCCTTTCCCCTAACGGAGGGGAGGGGGCGGCGGCGGCGGCAAAGCTTGTGTTGAAATATTTTTTTTTTAATTAAATGTTGCGTGTATTTTTTTTTTAAAATAAGGTTATTTACCATGGATGTCCGGACTGCTTCCAACAGGATCGATCTGATGTCAAGCGCACCGCAACAAACCAGACGCTAGACGAACTCTTCAAAATGACCAAAAAGCGGGAAAGAGAACTCAAAGAGCTTGGATACGATCTGATCGTCGTATGGGAGCACCAGTTTCGATATCAGTTGGATAAAAATATTGAATTACAGCAATTCCTTTCCACATTGGATCTGCAAGACAGACTTGATCCCCGTGAGAGTTTCCTTGGTGGCCGGACCAATGCTGTTAAACTTCATTATAAAGCGAAAGAAGACGAAATTATTCAGTATTACGATTTCACAAGTTTCTACCCTTGGACAAACAAGTATTGTCGTTATCCTGTGGGTCATCCGACCATTATCACGGATGATTTTCAGGACATATCCAATTACTTTGGTCTCGCCAAAATTAAAGTCCTTCCACCAAGAAAATTGTATCACCCCGTGCTTCCGTACCGATCCCAAGGTAAACTGAAATTTCCGTTGTGTCGAACATGTGCGGACGCTGAAAATCAATTTGACTGTACTTGTTCTCAAGAGGAAAGAGCCATCACGGGCACGTGGTGTACTCCTGAAATTCAAATGGCAGTGAGGAAAGGGTACAAAATTGTGAAAATGTATGAAGTTTATCATTTTGAGCAGTCGTCTCAATATGACCCCACATCGGGTAAGGGGGTCTGTTTGCGGATTACGTCAATATGTTTCTTAAAATTAAGCAAGAATGACAGTGAAGAGTCGAAACTTGAATACATCCGAAAATATAAAGAAAAAGAGGGTATAGGTTTAGAGTATGAAAAAATTCAGAAAAACCCAGGTTTACGTTGTTTAGCCAAACTCTGTCTCAATAGTTTTTGGGGAAAATTCGGTCAGATGCTCAGCATGAAACAATCCATGTTCTTTCACGGGTCCGAATCTGCAAAGTTTTTTCAGATTCTCTCAGATCCAACTAAAATCCCTCAAAACTTTCAAATTGTTTCCAGGGACACCCTTCAATTTGAATGGAGTAATCATCCCTTGTTCATGCCCCCTGATTGTAAAACAAATATATTTTTGGCAAGTTTCACTACTGCGCATGCGCGTTTGCGCTTATTCAGTGTACTAGATCAGTTGGGGAAAACGTGCTTTACTTTGATACAGATAGTGTGATTTCTAAAACCCCCAAGTATGACGATCTGCATTATCTACCTATAGGAAATTATTTAGGGGAATTGACTAACGAGATCACACCAGAAGAGGGTTATATTGTAGAATTCGTATCGGGGGGTCCAAAAAATTACGCTTACCGTACGCTTTCGGGTAGGGAAGAATGTAAAGTCCGGGGGTTTACTTTAAACTGGGCTAACTCAAAAGTGATCAACTTTGAAGCTATTAAGTCATTGATCTGTGCACCACAGGATAAGCAAATTGAAATTGTCAACCCCTGTAAAATATCTAGGGACAGTCGAAAAAGAAAATTGTTAAACCGTATAGAAACCAAACGATATCAAATGGTTTACACCAAGAGGAGAATTCTACCCAATCTAGATACACTGCCATTTGGATTTTGTTAAAACCATGATAATGAAGATGTACAATTTAATAGCGATTTTTACTTTAATATTCATATTATAATGCAATGTATTTATTATCATTTACAATAATATGCATTGCATTATGTACAATAAAAGTTGGTTTTAAAAGAACAGTCTTTTATAACACTCTGTAGGTAAGCCAAGGAATGTGTTTCTTGCGTCGTTTCATGGGCACACCAAGAGGTTTTCCTATTATTTGAGTTCTACTGACGTAACCACTTCCTGTCTGTGAGGTGTCATTGATTGATTCACTCATCGTTTTTTCAGACATCTGTTTTTGATCCTTGTTGTCATTCACGATGTCAGGTTTAACAGGCTCTTCTTTTTTCTCAATTCTTTGTAGGAGATGCTCATATTTTAATTTTGGCACTAGTATCATTTCTCTTGCCATTTTTGTCCATATGATGAACAATGGGTTTCAGTAACAATGATACTAATGGTAGATGTTTCAATAAAATCCCACGTTTCTGTTTCGTACTGACTTCTCTCGATCCCAGTGATCGAATGTACGTCTGGTAAGGTTTCGGCTGATTTATATACTTCTTCGTCAGAGGATAAGTTCCCGTGTAAATATTTAGGGCGATTTCACTGATGACATCGTATTGTTCACTAGTCAAAGACTTAACGATTAATTTCTGTTGAGCGATGTTTGAACTAAGCATAAAATGTAAAAATGCCCTCTGCTTCCGTATTCTTCGGTTCATTTTTGCAGTATGAATAAATTGTGATCAAGTATTTATAGAGGTTGATAAATAACCATGTCCTCTCCTGGCAAGATGTGAGATCGCAGTTGGTACTCTTTGTTCTGGGTAGGTTCTAAACAAACGTGTAAATAACCAAAATTTGGACGTGTTGCAGTTTCGTATGCTGCTTTGAAAAACGGAACACATCCTGGTAATATTTGTGAACCGAAGGTAATGATCTGGCGGGAATCACGGTAATTCTTAAATAAAATCACATTTAGACAGTTCAGGGATATGGTCCTGGCATATTTACCAGGAGGGCACAAGTTTTGAGAGAGCATCACAGTACTAACGTTACGATGATGAGAAGTAACCGTAAAAAGATGTACACAATCTTGAGATTGCGCGACCTGTAGCATAAGATCGTCCAATACGACTATCGTGTGATTTACACCCTCTGTATACTGCTCTATATCTTCCTTGGAGGGTAATCCTTGATGAAGAATGAGTCTCGGTATGTCAGCCATCATTTCGTCAAACATGGGTTGATATTCAGAATAAGCATAGACGATTTTATCGACAGAAGTGGAAAACATACCATCTGCATTTTTTAGGAGTCATCTAGTGAAAAATGTTTTTCCGCTTTGCGTACTACCACAAATTAAAATTGTGGTGGGTGCTGAAAATGGTAGTAAGGATTTTGTGTTCCACCATTCGCTCTGAGTTGCTATGTTTCTCTTTCTTCTACTAATTCTTTAATGACATGACTCGTAAAACTGAACAAGTGTTTATGTTTTATTGATACAAGATTTCATGTATGAAACTACGTACAAAGTCATCATTTAGTTGAATGCTACTAGAAAATAAAGTATAAACACTTGATAATGACATTTTAAGACACAATCTAGCTATTAAAAGCACAAGTACATAAAGCCCACATAAATCAGAATAGGATGGTTGAAGTCTTTTACATTTAAAATTGCAATATGCACTGTTCTTGTAAATAAAGTTTTCAATCTCCTTGTAATTTTCTGGAGGTTTTCCGAGACTGTCGAAAAAATCAGCCTCCGAGGAACTGTGTATAACTAGTAGACTAATTGTTCTCGAACAATTAGAGGTCTTTCCACCTTCTTTAAATTTCATATATTTTTCATATTTTACTCTCTAAAGTTAATTTTTATACAAAAAGAATCCATAAATGGCTTGAAAGATAGAAAAAATGAAAAATTTAAATTTTTTGAAATAACTTTGACCTTTGACCTTGAACAAATATTCAAGGTCAAAGGTCACATTGCACTTGACCCCATGCTTCTACGACCGTTAGTTTTAAAGTTATAAGGTTTAATAGTAAGTGTAACGACGTTAAAGGGCGATAACTCATATAAGGGGTCATTGGATACTTTCGCACTGATAGATTGAAGTTGTGTCTAAAGACCCTGAAGACATTAGTGAAGGTTTTGAGCCTCTATGGTTTACGGTTTCGGAGGAGTAGCGTTAACAAGGTTTTCAGTAAAAGGGGCAATAACTTTTAAAGGGGTAAATCTTAGGGGACAAGTATGAAATCTTTGAAATAGTTTTAAAAGGACATATTAATGATGCAAATATATTTAGTATATTTTGAAAGACAAAAGAGATATAAAACAGCTGAATTTCTCAAATTTTGAATGACCTTGACCTTTGCATATATTTTAAGGTCAAAGGTCAATGAATCTTATGCAGTTGGTCCTATGTCTATACGACTTATCGTTTTGAAAATTTTTAATTATTCGTAAACATCAAAAACTTTCAGGGGCAATAACTCGTAAAAGGGGTTGACGAATTCTTTCGCAATGAAAAGATTGAAGAGTCCCCTCAATTAGTCGAAGACATTGGTGCAGGTTCCATACCTCTACGGTTTACGGTTTCAAAGGAGTAGCGATAACAAGCTATACTTGCAAAAGGGGCGATAACTTCGTAAGAGGTCATAGGTCAAACACGGGGGTCGTTTTTCGGAATAACTTTTGATATCCAGTATCATGAACTATAAAGTTTTTCGATAAGTCTTGCAGTTTCAAAAGTCCGGGAAGAAAAATAATAATAATAATAATAAACATAAGCATTTCAAGAGGTCTTTCCACAGAAAGGTGGAAAGACCTAATTACAGCGACCTAGTGTTCTCCTGGAAATGGTAAAGGTTGAGTATTGATGATGAAGGCACTTGGGTAAAACGGCACGACTTCCGGTAAGGTATTACTGGCAAATACTCCTTTAGCAAATCTTTTTAGGTTAGGTTCATTGTTCACGAAATTGAGGAGCTGTGTTGAATTCAAGGTTGAATGTAATTGATGTCCCGGGACTTGTCCACTTCAAGTAGAGAGGAAAAGGTCGCAAACACCAAAACGTTGGCAGCTTTTGTTGTTGCTTGCTTGAACTTTAGTTCGAATCTGGTGTTTCCTCTTCGAATCAGGTTTAAATATTCTTCACCAAAACCACAGGGATCTATGGTAAAGACGAACAGAGAATATCCACTTCCAAAGTTGTCTCTGGTGATTAATAGACCTGCGTCTTGATTCCATTTTCCAGAAGCCTCAAACAGTCGAGCATATGCTGAAGAATAATGTCCTGTCGTGAAATCGGTTTTTAAGTGTCTGCCTGGGACGCTTTCTCCATTTACGCATATCCCTACATCTGTTAAACCAAAATGCTCGAAATTAAACGGATTAGTTGTGTAATCCCCATTCACACTTTTCTGATCTACCAGACCCACAACGATACGGTCGGGCACTGCCTGAGGAAAAATATTGTCCCAGTAAAATTCGGTAGATCCTTTAGGAATGGTGTTCATTTTCAATTCATTTCTTGAAATGGTGTATTTCACAGGGGTAGATTCTATTTGCTTGCTGTGGTTCAGCAAAACACCAGGATCTACTCGAACTTTGGCCACTTTGTACACGACATCCAGCAATTGTAGTTTGTACGCCGGAGTGCTCTGTCCTGACATCAGTACAAAAGGTGCACTAGATCTAAAAAGCTTAATGTAGATATCTACGCCGTTTATCAGGTATTTGTCGATGTCAAAAATGTCCTCCATCAGGTTACCCTCCAGTTCAAAAACCTTACTCTCCTGTGTATAACCATAGCGCAAGACTAGTCCAGAATTGCCACCATTGTAGGCGTTAGCGTCACCCAAGTTTCCTTCGTCCTTAAAAAACAACTGGGACTGCTTCTGGGAAGATAATTCCTCTTTTCCACCAAACAAGACTGTTTTTAGGTATGCCTTCCAAGGGTAATTATTCGTATTGAAGGAAACCAATTTGTCATCTAAGTAGACATCCATCTGAGAAAACATGCTTTGCAATGGTAGATTGATAATTCCAGTCTTTTCGTTGGCCGCTAATGAGGAACCATCTGTTTTCAAAATTCTGGCTTTCACATACAATCGACTTCTTTTTAAATCGATATATTCGGCTCCCGATCCAGATACGACGATTTCTATGAGAGTATCTGATACTCCAATACTGGAAATCGGTCTGGCTTCCGTAAAATACACTTTTTCGACTGCTACCTGATTAGTGGGTGAAGCAAAGAGTGAAAGTTCCATTGGTTGGGCTATGTCTTTATCATCACGGCTTAGGAAGGCCATCTTTACTGCTCGAAAGCGTTCTTGTATCTATCAATCTTAAAGAGTTTTTTGGGCTTTTGTGATGTCCGTTTAACCACGGGTGTATGACGCTTTTTAGATCTTCCGTTTGTTTTCTTTCTGGAGACTGATGTTTTCTTCACAAGTTTGGTTTTCTTGCTCTTTCGCGATGTTACCGTCTTCAATTTTTTGGTAGAAATAAAGGAGGGGTGTTGTGATGGTCTTTTTATACCCCTGGTGACCTTGATTAAGGGGCGCCTGCTTTTATGTCTTTTGCATGTTCCGTTTTTGCTCTCTCTTCCACGGCAGCCACGAGTGTCACTTGGGGAATAGGGTTTACGGATTCTAACTGTGAATGAGGTCTACTTGTGTCCTTTCCACAGTAATAGGAATTACGTAAGATCTTCGTTTTCTCACACCCCTTCCAATTTGTTAGGGTCTATATTTATATGGGCTGAACTTTTTCTCAGCCATGTTTTTGTAAAAAGCTTCCCAGATTTTAGGGTCGCTGATGTACGTCTGACTATTCATCATAAAACGTAAGGAAACTTCTTAAAGTGAAGTGTAACGCTCACCGGTCCGTCTAGGAATGACACCAAGTTGCCTGCTCTGTCCGTTATATATATACAGATCTGTTGTAATTGTCCAGTCTTTACGGGAAGGTAATAAGGTAACGTATAGATAATGTTGTTCTCCTGTTTTTCTCCAAGAACAACTCGCCGTAAGAGGGGTATGTCCTTTCCGCCAACAATTGTTTCCTCACATATGTCACAGCATATATACACCTCGGGAGTTTTCTTGGTTGGATCCCAGCTCTCTGCAGTAAATTCTGTTAAAGCAACTGTCCAGTATCCATCCAATAGAATTTGTTTATTCAACTGAACTCGAAAACAATTGGGTTTATTGTCAAAATATTCTGAGCTGTCTGTAGACCTCAACACCATTCGAAGGCTCATCTTGACTGATGATGATTCGTGGAAGAAAACTGTTTTTATTTGGTGTTTTCTAGGGAATTTTCGGGAATCCACGAATTGAATTTAGTGGGCATCCGTCCCACTTTACGTACACTTCCTTTGTGTTACCACGCTTTCTCTTTCTCAAGACTTTTTCCACTCTATACAGTATATCCCCCGACTTCATGACTTTTTGAAGTTACGATTCATAAAAAGTGCCTTCTATTGGATCATCGGCTAAATCCTTTATTTTATACACAGGTATATCAGCTCTCTTGTAGCGATTAGACACTTTAAAATACTCTTCAGTCCATTTTTGCTGGTAGTCTCTTTGAAATGGATGTTTTAGCTGTGAAATACGTACGTCATCTCCTACTTTGTACTTATAAAAATTGGTTTAGCCCGTTTCTTTTTACCTAACGATTTATTTGGTTTTCCCAACTTGCTTTTGCTCACAGGATTCTTTTTCTTGGTACTGAGATAGGAAATGAGTCTCACTTCATCTGCATTTTCCTTGGTGACAGTAACAGGTGCTTGCTCTTCTAGAGATCTGTGAGGTCTCTGGTTATAACTAGTAACTAAATCTTGTAAGACATCAACATAACGGTATGTATTATTTTTCAGAAAATAACGATACATCAGATTTTTCATGGTACGAATAACTCTTTCGGCATAGTTTGCTTTAGTTTCATTTTGGGTGTATATGACATGGACACCCTTCTTTTTTAAAAACGCTTTTACCCAGCGATTTTTAAATTCGCTCCCTTTATCTGTTCTGAGCGTTTGAGGTTTTCGTCCTGTGTGAAAACTGATTTTAGACCTTCTGTGATATTTTGGTGTTGCTTATTTTTCAAAGGTACTATAAATAAAAAGCGACTGAATATATCTATTAGCACTAACAAAAATTTATAACCATCGTTTTCGGAAGAAATATTGCTGACATCTGCTAAATCAGCGTCCCACATGGAGTCAATGGTGTTCACAACAACCTTTGAGCGCGGAAATGAACGACGGATAGGTTTCATCAAACTGTAAAGATCTTCGTTGTTCAAAAATTGCCTGATTCTAATTCTTCCTATTTTATACTTTCCATCTTGTTTTACGGCTTGGTAGAGTTTTTCAGGACCTCCAAACGCCCCTGGATTTCCGGGGGTATAGTAGAGTTCTTTCAGATAGTCTGTATACTTTGACATCCTGTACCTGACTGATCAGTGCTTCTTGTCTGTCTTGCATTATGTACAAAATTAATCGTAAGTCATTTGTTTTGTACTTATATTATTTTATTATAAATATCATGATGCAATTGAACATTAAAAGGTTTTTTCATTAAAAGTTTTTTTTTTACATGTACAAACCGCCGAAATATGGCTGAAATATTGCCGATCCGGCGTTAAACAAGAACAATCAATCAATCAATCAATCATATGTACAAAATAATTTTGATCACAATTACTGTTATTCAATGTCACTTTTGATTGTCTGCAAGTCTTGTGAGGCGCCGGCATTACATTTCAGGGACACATCTTCCTTAGGTTCATATCCAAATGGAGTACACTCTGGGCAACTCAACATTCCAAGTTGATTTTGATGGGATTCACTGAATGCACATAGGTCTATGTCATTTAATTCGGGAACACATTCTCGCACTTCCTTAACGGCCTGCAGTAATCTGGTCAGTTTATGGTTGTTCAGAGTCACACCCTTCCGTGTTGGAACAGGTTCCGGGGCGTCATCTGGCTTCCAAAAGTGTCTTATGTCCACCGTAGAATAGCCGGGAGTGTTGGAGACGTACACCCCACCTCCAATATGCCATTTCATTTCTTCATTCGATCTCTTTTGCAGATAATTTTGGATATCAGGCAGAATGGATTCAAACATCAGCCATCTGGATAACGGAAATGTTACTCCCTTTGTCGGAATCATACCATTGTTGGTCGATGTAAAGTGACGAATGTGTATATTGATCTTGTCTTTGAAAGACACAGCTGTGAGGAAAATTTCGTTGAAATCATCCAGACTGATGCTGCGTCGCACGTTTTGAGACAGTTGTCGTTCTACAGGATCCCTTTTTGGTTTGTTTTCAAAATATCGTTTTTCAGCCGTGTTCACAAGTAAGGATCTGGCCATGGTTAACCTTTTTTCGTACTCGGACATGGCATCTTCACCGGCAGAGAGGAGCTTGGATAACTCAGTTTGGTTGGATTTCATCAGAGCCATTCGAAGACCCCTGAAAGCTTTTGGTCCACCACGGAGAATTATATGTAGTAGTTTTCTGTTTCTGTCGTAACTGGATTTTTCTGCTTCAATTTGTTGTCTCATTTCATCTGTTATAATGTTAGAGAAAAGGAGATGCCCGACAACCGAAGAGGTCGTCATTTTCTTAACCAGAGTGGTGTAGTTCACTTTAATAAGGTCCTGATGTTTTTGCTCCCTATCGGCTAAAAGGTTGTTGCGTCTTGTAAGATCAACTCACATCTGATGAAAAATGTTTGTATCCACCAAGTTTTTATAACAATTTATCACGTGGGTTGATGACCTTAGACATTTTCATCAAGTTTGTAGTTCTTTTAAAAATGTGACCGCAGAATTGTCCATTTAATATGTAATAGCATCATCCTGACCTTAGACTGAATTGACCGTAGCCATATACAGTATTAACCGAATTTTTATTTCATTGTTTTTTGTGATAAAAGACAAGGGTTTTTGGTGATAAAGGCAAGAGTTTTTGATAATACGTTAAGAATAGTTTCTACAGTATTCAACACTCCCCTCAGCACATAAAGGGTATTGGGTCGACGTACAGTTTCTGTTTTATGAACAAGACGATGAAGCTTGTTGTCCATTTCTTCTGTCAGCCACCTAAATCTTTCCAATAAATTGCCAAGTTTTTTCCAGTCCTTTTCACTCACTTTCGCATTTCTTCTTTTCATAAATTTGACCTGTGCTTTGATAGCGAGTACCATTTTAACACATTTCATGAGACATGAAATGTGTATCAAGATGTCATCTTTCCGTTTGGTTAAGACATGCAAAATATGTTCCAACATTCTGGTCCATTGAAATTTTACTCTCCTTAATTCCCTCTCCATTGTCAGTTCACTCCTTTTTACTTCGTAGGAAGAATGATTCAGTTTGCTAGATACACCAGTTTACATCGATCATGTCACTTTGAGAGAATTGATGACAACATAATTTCAGTTTGCTCAATTCTCCTTTTGAAATGAGCTCTATCTATGGCATACTGCATCCACACTCCTTTCCTTTCTTCGTATGGTATCAATATTGTTTGTACGTGATTGTCAAAACGAACTTTCTTCTGTATTTTATCCATATTTAACACACACTATTTTGTTTATTTAATTGACTACCAACAGTACTTTTTAGGCATAACTCGCCGTTTTAGTAGGTACTCCTCGGATCCCCAACAGTCTGCGACATCGTATCCTTCTTTCATTTTTTCTCTATAATCAGCAATACACTCTTTCTTTTTATCAAACCATCGACTCTCTAAAAGTGTCCATTTCTTCTTATCTCTTCCCAAAGAGTTCCATGCTAGTACTTTCCACTTGTACTGTGTAACATGACCATCCATGGTTAGAGCTTAGTGTGTATGAGCGATATTTAAAAAAAATGAAAATTTATATATATATACCCTGCTGAATGACCTCAGACGGACCCAATGTTGTGATGACCCCAGACGGGTTCATGCTTTGAGGGTGACCCCAGACGGACCCACGACGTCATTGACCCCAAATAGACCCCAGACTACCCCCCTTACTATTTTTTTTCAAATCTACTCCTTTTTCGCATTTTTATGAAAGACTGGATTTATCACTTATTTCCAAAATAATTTTATTTTGTGTTCTGCGTGCAGGGCAAGTATCTCTGGTGAGATAAAGAGGACGGAGGGTTATCTTGCTATTTTTAATGTTTTCATAATTTATTTTGTACTTCAACTCTCATGGTTGTTTAGACTTTGGTAGTTTTCTCTGTGGCTGACTATCTCGTCGGCATTGAATAATGTCACACAACGACTTGTACAGCACATGATGCCAAGCACCATGTCAACCGGGAGAAAATTCCTCTTCCTGTTCTCTATCAAAGTAAAGAATACCTTTTTTTTGTTGCAGCAGAAAATTCGATTTAACTTTCAAGAAAAAAAAACAGTAAACAAATAAAAACAAACCCTGATTGGCTGAATCGCCGAGTTCATCAGCAGGTTCGTACTCCTCCTCGGAAAACTGCCGCTTTGATCCTGATGGCCGACCTCTTTTTCCTATGATGTATAAAAATCTTCGTAAATATGAATATTAAAACGCCATTATCAATATGAAGTATCGATTTTCTTAACGTTACAAGATATGATTGTGAAACATTGATACCCCGTTTAGGCAGGGCAAAATCTATATATCCCTGAATCTTCGATTACATGGGCATAAAAATAAAATGATAAACAAATTGTCAATACTTCGATGAGCTATGACTTCTTCCTCTTCTTCTTCTGTCATTTCATCTTAACTTGACCAATCTGAAACCGAACTTCTTGAAATACACTGATTTCTCGATTCATTAATTTAACAGTCAATTAATCGATTCATTTTTGTTCTCATTCACTTAATCTGAATCAGTAAAACAGCGTGTTATCTTGACAAAAAGATACCTTGCACTAAGAAAATAACATTTAAAAAACTTGAGGTTCCTGTATCATAGTCGCTCATTTCCATGTGTTGTCCATGTCCTAATGATAGGAAATATATATATTTTTTAACATATTCTGAAAGCAATTAATTATTTCAAGTAACATCACATCACATCAAAAAATTCCGTTTTGAATTTAAAAAAAAATTGTTCCACGCACTTCGGGACTCGAACCCCGTTCGCTTTATCAGCGGGCAAACGCTCTACATTGGAGCTACATCACCACTATAACAGGAAGGATGTATAAGGTTTACAGTATTTACTGCTTAGGCAGGAGCATGCGTATAACAAACTTTTTTCCAGAAGTTGTAAACAGCGCTTAATATAAATCGTTTATAATTAAACGAAGCTTTCCTGGATGACAATGAACTCTAAATTCAGTAAAAAAACTTTAAGATATACTTTAATTGAAATGTGAAGCATAATATCCCAAAAAACTAGATATAATTGCTTCCATATACCAAAATATGCGCGGATAGAGAGAGTGAGAGAGAGTATGTGTGTGTGTATGAGGGAGAGAGTGTGTATGCATGTTTACATGTGAGTGAGTGTGTGTAAGGGAGGTTGTGTGTGAGCGAGCGGGTGTGGGTGAGAGAGAGAGAGAGACCCGCGTTTACCAACTTCTGGGAAACACACTTGAAAAAGGACCTTTCTTATGTGGAAAGTTAAGAATTGTGGGGAAATCTCTCGTTCCCTACAAATATGGTTGTGGGGGTTTTTGATTTCTGTGAGACCTACTGATAAAAATTAGTTGATTGCTTTTCGTTTTTCAAAAACCCCCCACTAGTGCACAATATTGTCCACAGTATGTTTTATCTCCTCACCGTAAAATGAGCATCTGGGGATGCTGGGAAATTTTACATTCGGGACGCGGCGGCAATATTAAACTGGTCCCCTACATGTGTCTCGGTTAACGCGGCTGACAATGGTTTTCCTGGGATAAAGTCGTGCTGTCCAAGGGGGGGGGGGGGGGGTAAGGACTCGGGTTTCACAATTTTAGACATGCTACTTTCAAAAGACAAAGGTGTCGACTTTGAACGAAAGCTTAAAAGAAACTATTCCCCCTAGAACTAATGTTATGAGAAAAAAATGGTGGACTTTTTGGTTAACCTATAGGGTTATATAAATAACATGTTTTGTAAATTGCTGTAATATATGCTAGAAGATAGGCCTGGCTAAACTATGTACCATGATGATAGGGTTAAAACCTACAGAATTCTATTATGAATTGCTACGAACTTGAATCAACAGTAACGTAGCACTTAAACGCACGTGTATTTTAAAATGGGTCGATACGTAGGAATTAAGGAATACAATGACAAACTAGACGAGCTTTTTGCATAGCAACAAATAAGTCTTCCATCTAAATTTCAAGGAGATGAGATTGAGATCGAGAGACTTGTACGGTCATATGTGCAAAAATGAGCCATTTACCATTACTCTCGGTGTTACCGGAAGTGACGCCATTTGACGACTTTTAATGGTCTCCTTAGCTGCTACTTGTCATTTTGAACAACTTTGCTTCTATGAAGCTATACAAATTCTCAATACATGATTCATAAATGATTGTGTTCTTTTGTAATAGATGCTGTTAAATACATCATTTTCATAGGACGTTTCAATGTGTTGATATTAATTTTGGAATTACTACAGTAGATGGGCAATTTTTTTACGGAACAGTGGGAGCAATATACTTAACCAAATATCGACTGCAGTTTGTTTTCAATAGCCATGAGAGGGTCCATGTCTAAAACTTAAATGAAAGTACGACATCTGACTGAGTAATACACATTTCTTTGGTCTAATTAAAGGAAAAAGTTGAGCATCAAATGCAACATGTGCTTCTGCTATTACAAGTTACCAGAGACATTTATGCATCATCTTCAGTATCGAAAAAGTCAATAAGATGAATGTGATGAGGATGCCGTCTTATATCGAGATTCACGTACCAATTCAAGCTGGTGATAGGTCAGAGGACAAGCTTGTTCTATTACGGATTGACCATTTAGGTTGCAATTGAGTCTCTGAGGCCTGGCGAAGAATTGAATAACCAGGTGAAACTTTTAATTTATGTATTACTAGATGAAATCCCGCGCAAGCGCGGGGAATTGAATTTATACCACTAACGACAGAAAATATATAACTGTAGTTTCTACTGACAGCCTACAGGTTTATAGCAGGAAGAAATACTTTGTTCAATGATGAATGTCTCCACCCCCCCCCCCCCCACCCCCTTCTTTCTGTAAAAACTTGAAAAATAACAATTTCGTTAATTGGCGTTCATTGTGAAATCTGTTATACTATGTTATGGATATTGTACTTCAGATGCTCTTATTTCATTTCCGTCAAGGATAAAAGCAGCTAATATGCACATTTTACTGATAAAATGCATTATTTTTTTTTTCGGGGGGGGGGGGGGGATTCACAAAAATTAGTTTTTAACGCCCTATAAATAGGCCGAGTATTTAATACAAAAGACTGTATTCAGAAAAAAAAACCCTGAAATATATTGATTAAAGCACAACATTTTACACAGCTTTAATTGTATTTGAACAATACCTTATTCATTAATTTTCTCTTTTCATGTTAGCAAGTTTATTACGAAGTACAAATTGTACTTCGGGTTCGTTGCCACGTTGCTCTCAGTAAGGAATACATGAACATGTATATACAAATTTTACCGATAAATTTATTAGAAAAACCTACTACATACATGAAATAGTCTTTCGATATATATAAATATATTCAAAACTTATAGTGTTCTCAATGATTTACTATTATTTCAATGACCATTCATACAAAAGCTCTTTCTTTAAAAATGATCGCCTCGTTTTTCCATTTAACATCGGGCTCGATGCTATGTGATGTTCTAGAAGCTTCCGTCAATATTAAGATCGGTGAATGACGAAAATAATTTGCAAATTTCCCTCTTTAGTGGGTTATCACAACTTATTTCTTTTATATCATTTAAATCAAGTTTTGATTGAATAATTCAGTGATGACGTTTAATAAAATAAATAAATGATTGCTTGTTGTCAGT
Source organism: Saccostrea echinata (assembly GCF_033153115.1). NCBI lineage: Eukaryota > Metazoa > Mollusca > Bivalvia > Ostreida > Ostreidae > Saccostrea > Saccostrea echinata. The sequence continues at coordinate 10,461,043 of NW_026889785.1, forward strand.
TTCATTAAAAATTGCCAGTATCTTAGATCCGCCAACCGGAAACGCCACCGTACTCACGCTTTTGCTATTTCACTATTTCATGGCTGTTTATAGAAAATAAAAGTAGACTTTTAATTTAATGTACGATACTGACTATGCGAGTGAAATCTAAATATAGTTTACGGACATCATCTTGTATACAGTGTATTCTTAGAGGAGTAAGTAAGAACTCTGGTGCAGCCGTTTCGGAGTTTATTTGCAAAATTTATTAATTTATAAGTATAGATTTTTATTAGAGTATGAGTGAATGATTGATCAATTGTATGTTGTTTTAGGTCCTGTTAGAGAATTTGCATTCATATATAGACATATGATTAGTAATTATCATCCTTCTATTTTCAAGCGCCCGCGTGGCGCAGTTGTTTCACAGGGACTTTTTCGTTTGCGAAGTTTGGGAAAATTAGCCTGGTAGGATAGCTACTCGCTTTTTCTACTGTAATGCTTAATTGGCAAAGAGAAACAATTCCGATTAAAGTTGAAAGATGTTTATTGTAGAGTCAGCAGATAGAAAGTGAATTTTATAAAAGTTGTTACACAAAAAATCATAATAAAAAGGTACAAGTCATTATCGAATAAACAATGCCAGATATGTAAATAACTTCTGAAGCAATCTGTAGCGAAACCCGCTAAGAGAAGGTACTATTACTGGAACAGCTAACAAAGATCGATCTGTTACGTGAAATCAGTCATGCATAGCGCTTACAAAAGCTTTTACCGTTACAAAAGTTAAAAATCAAAAGTAGACCATAAAATCAGAAAACTTACAAACATTAAACTCCAAAGACAATGTTTACAAAACTTCGGGAAAATTTAGTTACCTTCTCTGACTAAAGAGTTCCGAACAGGGAACATAATTCATGAGGTAAAATTGCCAAAAATTTATAAAAATAGAAAAATTCCAAAACGCTATTTCGTGAATAATTCAACAACAAAAAATGATTGCTAGTATTTTAAACATTATTTGAACATTATGAAACAAGCAATTTGAAATTGATAAAACATTTCAGATTTAAAAATGAAGTGTAAGTCAAATGAACAAAGCAGTTTATCCTAATTCCGTATCAAAAATACTTAATAGAAAATCTTTAAAATATGAATTAAAAATAACTATACTGAGAAATGAAATGAAATGGAATCTTTAACTTTCAAATAAATAAAAAAATAATAACACAAGCTTACCTAAATTGGCAAAGAGAATCAATTCCGATTAAAGTTGAAAGATGTAAAGTCAGCAGATAGAATGTGAATTTGCTAAATTCACAATCTATCCGGACTCTACTTCGGAATTGAACTCTTGACCATCAGGATGCTTGTTACAAAAATTATTCCAGGTAAGTCGGCAATTTCTTTTGATAGGGTTGACACTGATTACTTACATTATCAAAGAGTCGAAAGGTGATGAAGTCATTTAGCTAGTTTCCGTTTTCAGTTTTTAACAATAGGAAGATTAGGTGAAGCCGAAACAAAATAAACAAGATTCTAAATCGTAATAATAATTTAATACCTGTGTCATAGCAAAGTGTCAAGCCAATCTCGCAAAGAATTTTCCAACAAAAAGGCCGAAATAAAAAAGAATTTTGCAGTTTATTTAGTATATAAAATAATTGTTTCGCAATCTGTCATGAATGAATTGATTTCCTATTGATTGATTGATTGTTTATTGTTTAACGCCGAGTCGGCAATATTTCAGCCATGTTTCGGCGGATAACTTATTTACAATAAACGGTTTATGAAAGGCGTTTGGTTTCTCTGGTGGCCCCCAGTGAGCCTACTCTTTTTCGAAATCCAGAGAAACGATCTTTTACGTGCCAAGGGGGTTGTAATCCTTGACACGGGGCACCATTTAATGTCCCGTCCGACGGACTTAAAATTTAAAAAAAATGTAAACTGTTAAAAATTAAATTGATTTATGTACATGTATTTCTCGTCAAAATTGTTTTCATTATTTTATTCTAAATTTTAATGTAATAATCAGTTTCTTGTAGATATTCTAAAATATTATAAACATTAACATTTGTAAAAGTTTTGTAAAAGTATTTTTATCCTTTGAACTATCCGTATAAATCTCGACTGCAGAACCCCTAGAATAATTTATTTCGGCAAATTTTTGTTTAAAAACAAGAGAATTCGTTTCCGATTTCTTAAATTCGGTTCAAAATAAATCTACGATTGGATTTATTAATTTCCATGGAGGTATTTCGGAGAAATTAGTAGGCTTGATAATATCCAAAGGTAAATCAGAATCTCTGATATGTTTTTAAGATCTTGTTTTACACATGATTTTATTTTATAAGTCTTCGTACTGCGAGTGAAAAACACAATTATAAGCAGGATTATCAATATTTGCTTTTAATTTCAAAATATATTGTAAGGTAAGTTTAATTCTTCTTACGTCAAGAGGCGGTTCGTTTGCTTCAACATATAAACTGTATACAGGAAAGGTGACAGATTGCTCAAATTCCACATTTAATGGATTTCAGAAAGCGTACATTTTTTGTGATACCGAAAAAATAAAAATTGAAATTATTTTAAGAAAACTTAATAAAATTAAACAGATTTAAAATTAAGAAAAAGGAATTATTTCAAAAAAATTGAAACAAATTTAAAATGTCAAATTGTAATGAATTAAAATTCATATAATATTACCTGTTACATTAAAAAGTTTTTTTTAATTCTGAGATATTAAAACTAACTATAACAATCTATTGTTATAGTTAGTTTAAAATTCTCTGAATTCTAAAACTTTAATGTAACAGTTGTAAGAGCGTCTGCTCTAGAGTCGCAGTGTAAAGAGTTGATCCTTGCGTCGCGGGTTCGAATCTCGCTGTTGGACGTGGAGACCGGTCTTTCGGATGAGACCGTATAAACCGAGGCCCCGTGTCGCAGTAGATGCTGGCACTAGAAAGATTTTTCAATGCTTAATGGTCTTGAGTGCCGAGGTATAAATTCGCAGCTCTCCTTCACAAGTGGTGGCGTTTCCATACATGTGAAAATTCTCGAAAGGACGTTAAACAATAAACCAACATACAATCTAATCTTTGACATCTCTTCCCTGTTTCGCGATATCAATGTCATTTACTCGTACTTGTTATCAACGTTATGGTTGAATCTTAGGATTGTGTTCGAGTTCTGCATAATTAAAGTCCTGAAAAGTACTGACATACGGATTTCTCCTGTTCATGGAACTTTTTTTCCCTTATCCTTAAGTCTGGACTTGTAATGAATTCTGAACTTAGAAACCTATTTATTAAAACATCATCGATAAAGTCTCTGAATATTTTGGATTATGCTAATTAAACTAATTGAAATGCCTGCAGACAGACCATCATTTAATTCACCTGTAGCAATTTCACTACAACTCACGAAACTTCATAGCAATACTGGAAGAATTTGAATCTGCACCTTGTAGAACTTAAAAGACAACAATAGAATAATAGCCGTTGTGAATTTATCACACGCGACGAACCATTCAATCATGATTGAGAAATAAATTGATTATAAAATATACCGTTTAATGTTTAAGATTAATAAAATCAGTAACCTTTATACATCCCTGATTTAAAATATTTCCGATTTAAATTAAATCAAAGATATAAATCATTTGAAAGACCCGATATTATTAAAAATAATTAAATCATCTGGTAGAAAAAAAGATAGAGAATGGCAATGTTTATTTAGTGATTTCACACACTATGGTTCCTCTGCAACATCATTGAACACGTGATCGAGGGAAGGGTTGTACACAAACACAAAACAAGGGTGTATGTAAAATGTGTGCTGTTAAAGACTGAATTATTTAATGCTAATTATTTATCAACGTGAAATTTTGTTTGTTTCCACATTAAACGGCGATGTTTGTTTTGTTTACGACCGCAGGTTGCTGTTTTACACGCGGTATATCTCTGGTCAATGCATGATCGAAGGATAGATTACATAACTGTGATCACAAAACAGGCAGGGGTCGAGGGGTAAGTAAGATGTTTGCAGTAAAAGACTGTGAATTTTTTAAGGCTTGATTTTAACGTAGAACCTACGTCGTTTGACGTCATATCAAGTAAATGAGTTTAGACTGTCTTTTTTGATGCTAGATCCATTATGACGTCATAATTAATTTAATGTTACTTTTTCCCGTACTTTCTCCAAGACTGTCTCATGTAATGAAGTTACACAACTGTTATAATGTGAATGGCATGCAACTATTTTGAAGGCAATCAGAAATCGCAAGAAATCTAAATAGTACAATATCTTGATGAAATGTGTCTGAGTCAAAGATCTGTTAAAAATTTTGTGTAAATTTTGTAATGTCTATCATGAAATGACGTGCATTCCCTTTCATAATTATTTGTTAATTATTCATAATGGTTGGTGTATAAAAATAATGTTTCCCTAAAACATGTAAAATATTATCTTTTTAAATAAAAAAAATTACATTTTTTAAAATAAATATTCACATTGTAAATCTGAACGTTATGTTATTACCCCAAAACGGTCATTTAATAATTAAATCCTGTGTAAGTGCAAAAAGGTCAACAAAAGAAGTATTGATAAATAGTGTCTCTCATTCGTTTGCGGCGAAAGGTATATATTTTAATCACTTTTTGTAATTATTTGGGTTTGATCTTCATCATATTAAAGATTGAAAACATTCTGACAAAGACTTTTGAAAAATATTTACAAATTTAGGTGGTAAATTGACTCAAAAAATATTGGGCACATTTGCCTACATTTGTTGAAATGTGGACTTAATCTTTTATGTCAATTGAATAAAACAGAATTTATTCTTGAATAATATTGCTTAATACGGTTCAGTTAATAAAGTCTATAAACGACGATGTTTGAAGAAGTATTGTAGTGATTTTTTATATTCTCATTATGACCAGTACCCCTAAAAATGGATGGAAATATGTAGTCACAGTGTAAGATTATCATTCCAAGTTGCACAGGCTGTACTACATTTAATAACAAGGAAACATACCACATATTTTTATCTGATTGACAAGCGAGTGCTAATTTATCATTTTGAAAAGTTTGAAAATCTTGTGACAAAGACTTTTCCGACATAGGTTCTACCTTAAACAAAAATTAATAGTGATTGATTTAATTTTCCCTTTTATTGAAGTCTTGTTGTTTTTTTTTTAAACTAAATACAAGGAGAAAGATATCTCTGAATAATCTGTTAGGGATCCAGAGAACACGTTTAAAACCTTATTTAATATATATATATATATATATATATATATATATATATATATATATATATATATAGTTATACAAGAGGCGTGTTATGGGATATTTGGCGTATCTCAGACTCACGTTGTGGGATCCTTAGGTGGTTTATGGGTCATCTATATTTGACCCATAAACCATGTAGTCTAAACTTCACAGAAATGTTGAAAATGCTATTCCTACCATAAAAAACAAAAAAAATATTTTTTTGACCCATAAGGATATATAGAAAAATGTCCCACAACGCAAAATCTATTTTTAGAACACTCGGTCTAAGTCCCTCGCTTTCAACATTTTGAGTATCTATAAATGTCAATTGGAATATCCCACAATACGGTGTAGCGATACACGCAATGCATTGTGGGAGGACAATGGCGGCGTTTAGCAGGGGTAAAGAGCTGTAAGTATCTTGTTATTATTATTCAGCAGCAAGTAGTAGAGCAATTGAATATAACACATATTTATGATAATTAGACGAGAGAACGAGGGACTTTCGAACTTGTTTGATTGTAAGCACAGTTTAAGGTTGGTCGCGGGTTTACTGCATAAAAATTCTTACGGGAAAACATGTTCAGAAAAATTTGATATAATGTTCCTTAGAATTTGCGGCATATTATCTGAAACTTTTATTAAATTTGCCTTCGTGAAGATAAGTAGCTTATCTTCTCTAGTATTATGAAATTCATATTCTGCCCACAAAGTCAGAATGAACGGTATATTGATATAAACATTCTTCGTGCATTAGAATTAATATGCAGTAACACTGCGATAGATAATATAATACAAGTAATGTTAGGATGTTCAAGTTCATTATTAAGAATTCAAGTATAACACGGTAAAGGAAAAAAAAAGCCCACCATTGAAGGGGGGTGGGGGTTATCGGTAATGTTCTTTTTTAAGTCAATCGCAATTCAGTATATACAGTACAGCTCACGAGTTTTTTCCACCTCACCGTGGAAAATACCCCGTGTTACACCGTGTACACGGAGTTCCACCGTGTGCGTATATTGCGATTACAACAAACACGCACCGGACATTACCGTTTCATGGGGGTGACCCTCCGTGTTCCACCGTGCAAGAGAATTACGGAAGAAAATGGTTTGTCTATAAAAATGATTTTAGAATTGAAATCATACATGTAGGTATGTTGGTTTAATTGCTAGAAAGAAATAGTAAATGAAAAATTATTTAATTCAATCACCTCACTATCATACATGTAAGGTCGTAACATAACAGCGGCGTTCAGTGTAGACTTTGGTTCACTGTTGACGGTAAACATGTATATATCAATTGAATTAATTTATTTTGATTTCTGTTGAATTCATATTTCATATTCATTTGAAAACAAAAACAACTACATGTCGATTGTGCAAATTAATATATTTCTGACGTATGCTATAAGTGCGCAGGTACAAATCCAAGTACACGTACATTGTCTTTGAACTTAATAATTATTCAATGCCAAACATAGATATGGATCGATAATTTTAGTTGTTATTTTCTCTGTAAAATAATATGGTATTAAAGGTATTCACAGTAAAGGCATTTACAAATAATACCTATGATTTAGCATCATCTGATCACTACATCGTAAATAATAATAATGAAAAAAAATGTCGAGTTGGTATATTATGATATTCATATGGTATATGAATAAAGTCTTATTTTGCAGGAATAAAATAAAAAGTGTAGACCACTTATCAATGAAGATACTAAGTTGCTACATGTGAGGAAGAAAAAGTACATGTACATGCAAGGAAAAAAAAGCTAAACACGTAGCATTCACTAAAAAATCTTATTCGCAGTTTGGTAGTCGTACAATCGGCAAATTCACATGAAAATCAAGCAGTTGTATGCATCCATTGATTAAACTTGACATTAAGAGACATAAATGTAAAAAAAATCAATGTTTGAACGTTTATTTCTGTCGAATGTGTAAAGTGTCAGTATTTCTATCTGGGTATTTTTTTTTATTACTACTTAATCTTCTACGATCAGTACGAAAAGTAAAAAAAAAAATCGCTTGAACTGCCAAAGCAGCATTCTAAAAAAATCTTTTACAAATTATATACTATTCACTTTTTTCATAATAATTAAAAATTATTTTGAATTCCATATTTTATAATGTTAAGATACGAGAGAGAGATAGAGAGAGAGAGATTTTACTTTCAGGTTCATCCTTCTGTTCTTTTTTTTTCTTCTCATATACATATAATGTATCTCTCTTATTTTTTTTTAAAGAAATCATAGTTCACCTCCAGTTTTTATTAATCGAAACGAAATAGAATCGGTGCAATTTAGGTACAAGTTCAACGCATCACACATGAAATACACGTGCTCTACCTGTCAATCAAATACCGGATATCGATGAATTGCAGAAACTTCTCGTGTATGTATGGAGTTGCTCCTTGGCTAATATATTTCACACCTGTTTAGAAGAAAAATATATTGGGACATTCAGTTGCTGTGGCCCTTGGGACATTATTCACATGTTGAAACTCTAGACGAGTGTATACTATACACCTCAACTGGCTTCGAAACTTACACGTGTCGGGAAGTTAATTGGAACTTGAAAAATAAACAACTATTTATTTAATTGTTTATAGAATTTTTAGTACAGCATCATATTTTTAAAAAAACAAGTTACAGTTACAAACGAATATTATTCAACTGTATCTAGATTATATAAAGTCGTTATATACTGTAACATAACTTACTGGTGAAATGAAGAAAAAAGAAATAACTCTACATGTCGTAGAAATGTCTCTCTTTCGTTGATTTTATTTATCATTAAAATGCTATTTTTGAAAAGGATTAGAATAAATCCTTAAAAAGGACAAGTAATACAATGAATAGGCATATGTAAATGTTGTTCTTTTTTTAACATGTCCGTGTAGAAATTATCCATAAAACTCATTATGGAAAGGGGGGGCTGTTATTACATGTAGGGAGAGCACATATACAGCATGCTTGCTTTTATTTAATGGTGCGAAAAATCTCCGCTAGATATTAGTAAAATATAAAATCTTCAATCTAGTTTTTCATATCTCCTATGCATATGCTTAGTTAGGCAGTGAACCTATTTATAATTAACACTTTTTTTTCATACACGTTATGGAAGAAAACTGTTTGGCTTTTTACATCATTGTTTAACATAGAACATATTGCAGAAATATCATTTTCATTGAATAGTATCATAGGAAATTTTTTCCATTATCGATGTCATTGACAATTGTTGAGCATAATTATAACGTTTTACATCTTATCATTTACATATTGTGATTATTCTTGGCGACAAATTTTGTGAAAAATGTTGTGCCCATAATGCTTTGATCTGTACACAAAATGCAAGTTAAATATTAAGGTTTATATTTTACACATAATTCTAAACAATTACAAACAGACACAGATGAAAAAGTGGGGCATCTTCAATACCTGAATATCAACATTTCATATTTTCTGATGGGCTGGGCAGAGATTTACTCATTACACAGAGACTACATCGGGTCTCATATCAATATGGGTTCCATTACGGGACGGAAATTTAAGTCAATCTTTTCATAACTATTTTTTTTCATCTGATTCAAATTAAATTAAACAATATATTTTCGTTGTCGTATTTTGATGTAGTAATTATTTACATATACACCAGTTTCTACAGTAATTTATAATTTTAAAAAAAAGTACATCGGATAAGATAATCAATTGACAATTCCACATAGATTTCCTGAGCATAGTACAATGCAGAATATTCCTTTCTTATTTTTTTTTTTTTAAATTTAGATTAAGCTTTTGTTTTACAAACAAAATAATCTTTAAGAAGATATCTTCCAAATAACACAAGATTGCTGACTACATGGTAAAATTCCGTCTTTGTTAAATTCATTGACGCGTCAGTACAATATCAAAAGAAGGAAAATGCACGCTGCGCATGATATGTATTTCAATGATTTTTATTCTAAAATCTTCAATGAATTATTTTAAAGTCATTTCAAACCACTTAAGGTTGATTAGCCAGCACGGAGTTCCACGGAGCAAACGCACCGTGTCCCACCGTGTACACACCGTGTCGCACCGTGTGCCAGCTTAGCACTGAAAACAAAACATCAAAGACACCGACATTTTTCAAAGTCCACGCAAAAGCGTGGACCAAGGGTCCACCGTGGCTGGTGTTTTCCGGAAGATACTTGTGAGCTGTACTGTAGTCAGAACTCTCAAACATTTGTTCTTTCTTGTTTTTTTTTTTCTTTATTAATTTTTCATCATTAAAAAATGTAAAATACATGCATTCAGCTTAAACACAGATAGCTTAATTTTGTTATAGAAAAAATTGTACTTGAAGTCTTGATACTTGTATTTCGTAATACATGTAGTATAATCTGTTTAGAGTGCCAAAAACATGATAAAGGTCCGATATGCTGGGTGTTTGTATGAATTCATTTTAAGGGGATGAAGGACACATGGTCACATGACTCTGTTTAACTACATCATAGTCTCCATTTATATAAGTGCAATATGTGTAAAGCATTAATTCTTGTATAATTTTTTGACAATTTTTTAACTTTAATTACCATCTTATATAAAAAAATTAAAAAGTTTTTACGTTCGCGGGTATGTTAAGGAAGCATATAAGTCAATTCTCTGGAAATTTAGACTTTTTAAAGAAAATTAAGTTTGATAATTTACCAAAACCGCTGATAAATGTAAACTATTATTATCTATTGCATAAAGATAAAAGAGTGTCTAACGCAAAGACGTGTACCACCACCACGGCATCACGTGACTTCTATTAATAGCAAAATTTTCCTTAGTAAAAATGGTAACAGAACAACAATACCCCGAAGTGTAATAATTTCTTTGAGTAAATAATATAGTTGGAAAACATCTATTTTGCCTAAAAAGTGCTGCTAGAATCCCACTGTCCCGTCAGTCAAATAATAATTCCACACATTCGCACGAAACCTTAGCCTATGTTTTGAATTTTATACATATAAACCGAGATTTTTCGTAAGACCATGCTTAACTCGGGATTCTAGCAGCACTTTCCAAGTATTTTAGGAGGGAAACTTTCCATCTGTACAAATCTTATGTTTTGAAATATACAGCTTATTGTTGTTCTGCTGCATTTTTTTTGTCACAAATGACAGAGGAAAGGCCGACCGGGATACGTATATAGCTGAGTGTCTTCGAAGAGAATACAATCGATGAAAATAAATTAGCATACCTGTTTTAGTAACTGAACTCCATATGAATTTCACAAAATATTCAGAATATTTGCTTTTAAACTCCATTTTACGTATCTTTGTACATGCCGTCTTAGCCAAATTCTCTTTGCACGACATGATCAATTCCCAAGTTACTTGAAGTACACATATGACGTCATCGGTGGTAGATTTTAATCAAAATGACAGATACAGCATAACATAACATAACAGCATTTATTTTTGTTAATGTTTACACGTTTCTATTCATTTTTTAGAGTTAAATTACATCTCTAAATACGAATATTAAGAAAACTTGTATTCTAAAATTGACGTCAACTCGCCTACTATGACGTCATAATGTAGCACTGATTAAGTCAAGGTAGAATATTTTGTATGCTTCCTTATTACCCCTGCGTTCTTGTAAACATTAACAAATTATGAAAAAGATTGATCCACTCCTCTGTTTCCCTAAACTGCGTGTCCAACAAGTTGGTGACGTCATACACGATCTGTTAGTACAGCAAAATCATACTCGGTGAACACAGGGGTGGTATTATTATGTAAAAACAGTTCATAATCAGTATATGATGAAATATTTTTAGAAATGGAGAACAAAAAAATTATTTTTGCATGGCTGATGATGGAAATCATATGTAGGTATATCTTATTTCGCTTATTTAGCTTACGTGTGACGTCATAGTTGGTTTTTCTCGTAGTTGAGAAATGTAACATGACACATTTTTGTCATGCTTATGTCCTTTTTAACGATGTCCTGTGAAATAATGAGGTCAGCTTCATCATTTGAAATTTTTACAGTTAATCAATAATTTGAAGGATTTGCATTTCAACGTAAATTAAAAAATATTGAATGATAGAATTTTTTGTAAATTACATTTTTTATTGTTTAAGTTGTCTTAAAAAGTGCATAATTTTCCCTATCCAGATGCAGTGTGATAGACAAAACTTGCTTTTTTGAATTTTAAATCCTAGTTATACTCTGAAATAATTTAAAAGATACATGTCCACTTTGATATTTTTTACATATGCTTAAAAAAATCCCATTAAGGACAGAGTAATGAGCCCAGAAACATGGAGAATTAAAACTCCACTTAGATACAGTAGGGCATAGTAATTGTCAATCAATAACTCCAAAATAAGGTAAGAAACCTAATGATATAACTGCTTTAAGATATGTGGGACATACTTAATTAGAAATATACAAAATATGAAAAAAATTGAATGACAAGTATTTTTTCAGCTCAAGGTCCTTCTCCTCCTTATTTTAACATGTTTAATATCAATTCCTTGCTAGCCTGTTTATACATAGAGAACAACTTTATTAGATTCAAATACAAAATATTTTTTTAAAAAAGAGGAAAATGCATTTAATTAAATTTCATCCGTTTTTAGTGTTTAGGGTTGATGTTATCCTTAAAATAACAAATGTGTAGTTTTTTTTGGCTGTGATGAGCAAACATGGTGCATTACACACCTTCCCTTCATTGCAAATTTATGTGCATACATACAGCCTTTCAATTTTTCAGCGTAGCAATTTACTGAAAAACCGTTACTTTCATTTTGCATGCCATATATCTTTAATTTAACACTGAATCAATTTGATTGACCTTTAGTAGTTTAGTATCATTTTCAATATAAAATGAATTCCATGCATTTTGCATCACATTTATTATGTTAAATTATAAGTTTGTTCTTACACATTACACATATAATCAGAGCAGAATTAACTTATAATCCTCTGGGTTCATACATACAGTGTGTGAAACTAATCTGGAGAATGAAATAGCCCATTTGACTATCTCATTTTAAATTGGGATAGACCGTAGACAAATGGGACTGTCCAAAGAAAGTAAATTTGGAAAAAATGTGCTCTTGTTATTGTTAAATTTTTTAAAAATTTATTCATTTATATTCTTATTGAAGTATCTGCTATATATTTTCATGATTATCTAGTGAAAATTAAATGTAATCATGCAGTGTTCATGCATTTCACACCCCAAAAAACTGTACAATTATTCAGACTCGTCGTATATGAACTTCACTCTGCAGACCAGCTAATATTTGTGAAAGACACAAACTCTTATTTCATCTTTATAGCTTTCCCTTTTTTTGGATTCATTATTTTATTTTCAATTTTTTTGGTTGTCTTTTTGTTGATTCAATTTGTGTTTTAATTCAGTGCTTCCTGCAGTCGGAATTTGTAGCATGCCTGATATACATAAACAGTAAGCATTGGGTAAAAATAGTACACCACTAATTCATCGAAAGATGCACAATGTTATAAATTAAGAAGTAAAGAGATTTAACAACAGTTCTTTTACCATGTAAAATATAAAAGTATTAAATTATTTTTTCACAATTATTTTGTTTATAATTATGTGTTAAAAATACGAAATGGTCATTCTTGTTCAATCTCATTTTACCCATGGGCAAAATTGGGATAGACAATTCGGTCTGTTTCAATTCGGATCGGGGTAGACCAATTCAATTTGAGATAGATTCGGACCATCGGACAGGCGTTAATTTTGCACACTGTACATACGCTTCGTATGGACTAGATTCTATTGCTAATTAAAGTAATTTTCAGAGAAATAAGCAGGAAGCAATACAACATCACCTTTGTGACGTAACTCACGTCATAATCAAATGTGCACAAAACAACCACTCGAATTGTCTAAATTGTGTACCAAAATTGATGACAAAAGAAAACCCGCGACCTACCTTACAAATGACGGATGCTTCAGCCTGAAGCAGCTGTGAAGCATAATTACCAGCTTGTCAACCTCAAAAAAACACATGCACCGATTCTGAATGCAGGTGGCATACTTGGGGTGTTAGTTTTATGTTTATAGTTTCCATACATGTTTAGGCCAAACAAAAAAATATGTTTGTTTACTGTTACATGCCGAAATAAAATAGGGCCGATAGGTAGGATTTTTTTATTTTATTGAATTTTTTTATACACAAATTCAAATGAATTGGTTGAAAAACAAGACAGTTTTACCATTGTGTGGTGCTTTACTTTTGTTTGGGCTTGCCATATGGCAATATCTTTCTTGCCAACTGCCTTACAGCTACCACACAATGAAAAAACCTGTCTTGTATTTCTTCTTTAATTCCATGTTGCACTAACTATTTCTAGTACTTTCGATTTCAAACGCTTGACTGATTAAGATGCATGTAAAAGTTAAACCGACGAATGAGTGACTTCTGGATTTTTACGATGAAAAAAAATTTGGGTTGCCTATTAGATATAGGGTCGGTCGGGTAACTGTAAACAAACATATTTTTTTTATTATGCCTTACCTCTGATGAAAGAAAGGAGGGAGAACATAATATAGGGCCTACTACAGAAGCATTAGGAAAAACCTCAGTTATAAAACATTTTTTTTGCATTTGTTTGAGATTGGCATGATTCAATTCCCACTACAGTTATTTCTAGATATTTGTGGCTTTTCCACATTGCATCTTTTGCCCTTTGCTCAATTGCTAAGAGAAGTGTTGCACAACTTTTCATACAAACAGGGTTTTCTAAACATTTTGATCGTGATCATGAAAATTTTTATGACCAGGACTTGGGAAGGGGCCATATCATGTGCTATATGTGCATACTGCTGAAAAATGGCCCAATGCATTGATGCACTGATGCCATGCAGCACAACACACATTGTTTTCTACTTTGTAAAGTTCATATCAGTCTGCTCTATCGGTACAGTATTCATCGTCGAAGGTAGATGGAATCTGTAATGTATCATATTAAAAAATTGGAACCTACATTCAACATATTTTACATCCATTGGTAAAGAAGTGTTAAGTCATTTTGGATGGCTGACCACAGGTTTACAAAAAATTTTTTACCTTACAATGAAAAACCACATCATGGAAGTTTTTTATCTTTGCCGGTCCCTGGATCTCTAAATCGACAATTTAAAAAAAGTGTGTGTTTGGTTTAAATGTAATTTTCCTAAATACTTGCTGTGGTAGATGACGAATGATTTATGAATTTCTTAGAAACAGAAAAATCACTTTTGCTAGTCAATATCGTATGATTTGTCAATTCCTATGACATTCTTTAGCAACTTAAATTTAGGTGTCAAAGACACATGTAACTATATGCATTATTATTAGCACAAAACTATGACATGTTTTAGAATGACCTGAATATATTTCCTCTAGACCCCTTAAATTTCAAAATGACCCCGGTTAGTGGCTATAAATAACAGGGCCATTTGCCCGCATCTGTTGTTTTACCTTCCCAGGCACTGTATAACAACTTTTTTTACGCTTATAAATAATTGAAATTAAATACAGGTACATTGATATTTTCGGAATTTCCCATATTACATGACAAGGATCACGTCAACACATTGCTGTAAAGATCGCTGTATTTAAAGAGGTCTATATGCTGTTTGTTTGATAATTAAATGCATTAAAGTTGACAGTTTGTCAGTTATAATGCTATATTTCCTCACAATAAGCTAGCTTACAATTAAAAAATTTATCTTCTTTTAGAAATATATGTATAAAAGTTCCCACAGGTAACAAGGACTTCCTGTGTATACTGTGTGTGTATAGGTATTAACACCATACACGATCAGCCTCTGGGAAAAACTTAGTCCCTCCCCTCACCAGAGAAAACTGTTCAGTTAAAAATATCAGCCTTTAAAAGTGGTAGCTAGCTGATGAGGCTACTAGTTCTAAAATGGTAGTGGCCCATACTGATTTTTAACAGCTGGTATTACAGGCACTTGTTTTGGTAATAAATTTTTCAACCCATAGTATGATGATAACACAAGGTATCCAACTCCATATTACATTGAATACCCCCCCCCCCTTCCCCAAAATTGGACTTATTTACACTTTCAGAGGAAATGCACTGGCAAACTGTTTATTACCATTGTCCTCTACGATAATTTATCTACACAACTATCTATGACATGTTTGTCTTATTTATTTTCTTTTATTTCCGTAAACAGTGTCAAAACTCTTACAGTGCAAAAGTCGACTTTCTTGTCTAGTCTAACTTTCAAGATAAATTTGTTGTAAAGTAATTAAAACTAATCTTTTAGTATATAATATAATTAAAACTAATTTGATATTGTATATTTAACAAGTAATCAAAACTAATTATATAAATATATATATATATATATATTGTATACGCAGCTAGATTTAGGACTCCCATACTTACATCGATCAGCCTATATGCAGAGCTTTGGGAAATCGATTATGACGTCACAATGAAACTGAACAAATAAATCCTAAATACTAATGTTTTCTTTTTCATACACACTCAAATACAGTCTTTTCTCATAAACATGATAAATATTGTAAACATAAATTGATGTGTAACTTATCATGTCATAATAACACTATTTGAATGTAGAATTTAAGCCACCTTGACCTTCCTGCACTGACTAAGATGACGTCACACCCTAGTTTGACAAACAGTTTCTCTGTACTTGAGGCGTAGATCAAGCTATTATTGTAGCTTTTAAATATCAAAATAAAATAAGTGTGATCTGACCAAAACTAAGTCATATTTTTGAATGTATTAATCAATATTTTATAGTCTAATTAGGCCTAAAAAAAATTATGTTTGTTTCCTGTAACATTCCCAAAAAATCAAGGGTCGGTAGGTCGGGATTTTTTTTTTTTTTTTTTTTTTTGCTCATGAATAATAGGGTCAAACATCCCCGGACTGAATTAACCAGGTGTTGTATATAAAGTAGACACCCAACATGGCTGCCTAGGGGCAGAAAACAAACTTCAAAAAGTTGTGGGTGGAAATTGTTGTTACAATAATGATTACTCTTTATATTTAAGGTAAATGTTGACTAGGATGACATATTTTATATCTCAAATAAAGCTACAATTAATATTTTTTGAATAAATGGAATCAGCTGATCGATCGAACCAAAGAGCAAATGCAGATTTGGCAGAAAAAAAAAATGTGCCCGGGGGTAATTTGAATGGGTCGGTCGGGTTACAGGAAACAAACTTATTTTTTTTTTAGGCCTTAAATTGAAAATGTGTAGACCTCATATAAAGCTGCAGTAAGGCAGGCACATTTATACATTAACAATCTAGAATAACAGGCACAGCCCCTCGAAAATCTCAAAAGTTCAACGATATCTGCTTCACTATTATTTATGAATTTTTATACAAAGGTAGTAACATCCCTACTATTTTGAAAAGTGCCGGGAGCTGGTTGTGCACTGTTGCTTTTTTCCATATTTTACCATTATATCAATGCATATTATGTCAATGTAGGAAGTTTATCAAAAATTTTACACAATTCTCAGGCATGGGGAAGTCTCAGGCACTTTTCAGGTTAAGGAATTTGTCTTAAAGAAAACAAAATTAATTTCATAGTGAAAAGATATCCGTATATCGTTGTACTTTTATGATCTTTGTAGCCATACATATTTTTTGTAATTTTAAACATGTCTCTTGACAAAAAGCTAATGTAAGTAAAGTTGCTTTGGCCGAACTCGGCAAAGACCTCATATATATGAGGGTTGTCCCAGAAAACACAAACCTTTTGTATATTTCAGAAACTATTCAACCAGAACTAATAATTTTTTGCAAGTTGTTGGAAAATGATATTTTCAGTATTATGACAAAAAATTTTAGGCTTGTGATGTCATTAATATGTAAAAACGGCATTTAAAGGGTGTTAAATATCGGTGGTCTGCACACTGCAATTTATTGACTTTTAAAAGTAGCATTGTCAATGAATTTTTCTTTATTACCAGGCTATACGGAAATATAATGTCACAAACTTTACCTCCATAAATACTCTTTGATCTCGCTGATATACTTGTGTATGAAAATTCATTAATTTGATATCATTAATGACAAATATATGATGTTATATGCCAAAACACTTTTAATTAGATATTGTTAAAAATGGTGACGTTTAGCGATAATTTGGAGCACAAATTATTAAGCAGCACTGTCTTTAAAACGGGATAGGACTCTTGCGCATATGATGAAAGAGATATTAGTGCTGGAAGAGACATTTTGTAGACCAAAAGAAATGAAGACAAACTGAAAGTCCTGAGCTTGACGTCATAAGCCTAAGCCAAGGCCATCGTTAAACAATGCGAACTGTTAGGTTTATTATCGGGATTGCGAAATTGTCTATTGAAAGAATTAATTCCACAATCTTTTAGCAACACACGCCGTATTTGAGATGCATTACTTGGTAAATAAAATAAAATTAAATAATGTGCCGAATTTATGCTTAAATAAATTAATTTTATCAGAAGCACATTTCCAGAAAAAATTCACAAAAATGTTGATCATGATGTATGCCAATTTTTAACTTTACAGTACTGTATTAGTGAAACAAAAGATATTGAAAATGTTCTCGTATTTCTGGGACAACCCTCCTACGTATGCAAATAGTAGAATTCCCATTAATCAAAACTCATGCTGTTAAAAAAAAAATCAACACTATATTTATTTTCTCAGAATATTTTTAGGCATATTATTTCCTGTGGGCATCCTTAACCTTGCTGCGTAATATTTTTTATTTGGATTTTTATATCTTTACAACAAATTGCAGAGTGTCATGTCTCACTAGGATGACAATTTTTTAGAGTAAAGAATAACATAATTTTCTTGCACTCTAAAATGTGTACGATAATTGAACAATATCATACAGTGGCAGGGATTTTTATTACTCTTGCAAATTGTATGAAACAAAAATTATTTTTTGGAAAAATACATTGTGATTCATATATTGTGACTACTATATTATGATTGTTGCATAACACCTGTATTGTTCCTGCAGTCCTAATATTTCATCATATATGTTATTTTGTTTATATGTAACTTTAAACATTTTATTTATGGTTTTCATTATCATTTTACAAGCATTGATGCATCTGACAGCTTCCAAAGGCTTGGAAGGTACGTTAATGATGCAACAGTAGACAACCCCATCTTATGCATGTTATGAGAAGTTAAAAGTGTTTAACAACTACTCCAGGCTTTTTCTTTGCAAGAAGGGATATTGATAGAGGGAAGGAGATCAGATATGACTATGGTGATCCCATGCCCGATGGACAATCTTCCTTGGAGTTCATCACTCATCAGGTAAATATTTAGAATAATGGATTTTCAAATTTGACACGCTGCATCCTCTTTGTAGTGCATTTTTTTTTTCAATGTTCTTGAGAGGTCAAGAGATGAAAAATGTTTTATCCAACAGTGTTCCAAGTCGCACTTACTTTCAGGTCACTAAATGAGGACCAAAAAAAAATTTTGGCCACCATTTCAGAATATTTCACTTGCCATAATGAAAATATTTTGTGAATAACACTAGTAAAACAAGGAACAAACACCCTGTATGTTTTATGTCTTTACTAAATCAAAGATGTAAGGTATTACTGTGACTATAAACAATTTGCTAGGTTTAAGGAAATATTTTTATTAATACAACCACAACCACACAAGAAGACTGAAATTTATTCAAAAGAAAATACCAAGTTTGACAATTATTGAGACACACAGGACTTTGCCAGCTGTTTGTCATGTTTACTTATTATTACATAGTACGTACCTAACCCATTAAACAGTCATTATTAATGCTGCCAAAACACTTAATTAGTTGTAATATGCAAGCAATTGACCAAATGTTTCAATAACAAGGTCAGGTTCTAAAAAGTTTATGACGTTTGGATGCCATTCTGTCAGGGACGTATAATATAGGTCCGTGGTTCCATCAAACTGTACAAGTAGTCATTATTAAATCATGCTGTCGTAACATTACGACTTGATGATTAATAATTTTTTTGCGGACAAACTAAAATTGATGTTCAGCAGATGCAAGTTTCTGAAGTTTACATCATATACATTGAAATATATTAATTTGTGAACTTTTTTCCAAGAATAGGAAAATAGCAATTGGTGAAAATGATGAATTAATTAAATTGATGGGGAAAAAACAACATCTTTTTGTGATCCATATTTTAGATAAGACCAAAAAAAAATAGTCTTGTTTCCTGCTACCAGCCTGAAAAAAAAAATAGGGTAGGTAGGTAGGAAAATTATTTTATTTTATATTTTCATTTTTTTTTTCGACAACATTTTTTGGATATGAACTAATAAAAGATAAAATTAAACATGTCACAGGTCAATATTGTCTTTTAAAATCAAATTTCATGTCTTTTGACTAAACTCAAGTGGTATTCTATGAAAGTCCACATTTAAAACAAGAATTTCATGAAATGCATGTTTTGTGTTAACACGGAAAACGATTATGGTGACAGAATGATGAAATTCCAGAAATTCTCGATTTTTTCCTTCCAAAATTTAAAAAAAAAAAGACTGTTATTTTTTTTGGCCTAAATAAAGTAAATTATTGAAAATAATACCTCTAAGACAAGGTTAGAGTGATTATTATTATTTGATTACAAGATCACCTTGATATTTGATTATATGTACAGGATCACCTCTTTGCCTCATGCTGTAATAAATATATTTACCTGGGTTACACATATCCTTAAAGTTCTTAGTATTGAACAATTGCAGTAATTTATATGTATGGATGTTTTTTTTAAAAAGAAATAACTTGCTTTGATAATCTCGATAAACAGGACATACTACCGTATATACTCGCCTATAAGGTGGTTTTTTGGGAGTTCAAATTTGGTCCAAAACTCTATGTCTGACTTATAGGCAAGTCATAAAAAGATTTGTATTTTTCTGGAGAGCGAAATGTAGTATTTTATAAACATTTCCAATGATTTTCACTGAACAATGTCTGGATATATTATATCATTTATGTATTCTAAGATTACACATAAACACAAGTATTTACATATTTTAATAATTTTATTTTTATCTTTAAGTGTGTATTATATATTTTTCTTATGATTTAAAATTAAATATCGGCGTCATTTCTAAAAATATTGATCAAAACCAGGTTAAAACATTACACCATTGATTTGAAATTGTCAACTGATTCTGGCAAAAAGTTGTACCGACTTATAAGCGGGTCAATGGGAAATTCCTCCAAAATAACCTCAAAAAATACAACCGACTTATAGGCAGACCGACTTATAGCCGAGTATATACGGTAGTAGAAAATGATATTCATCCTTGACACAAGTATGACACAAAAAAAAAACATTTCCAGTGGGCTCTGTTTGCTTTATTATATCCAGTTTCAATAGCTAAAAGGTGTGAAAATAATCTTAACTTTGATATACATTTTTGAAACTTAGTCAGCATTGAATTTCTTAAATAATACGGTAGGTAAAACCCATCAAGTAGATATTTATAGAAAGAACATTTCTGCGAACTTTGAAGTTTAGTATATTTCTTGTTTAGCCTGATCCAAGATCCTTTGATAAATTGTCATAATGGTCCTTACAATTAGGGTCTACCTAATAGGACTTCTCAGTTGATTGTACAATTTACACCTGGGTGACCATTGCCCTTGCTGTTTAGTGTTATATAAAAAAACAATTAGTTTATTCGATACTTTTTATTAATTTATTTTATGTTAAAAACATTTATTTAATAGCATGTTAAATTTCTATTCAAATGCATCAAAATAGCTTACATTAAAGGTATCTGAATGTAGTTGCAGGCATAAATATAATCACAATTAATTTTGTTTTGCACATATATTATAGGAAGCATTTTGGAGGCAAACCCTGTTGCAGCATTTCTACATGTTCCACAGATTGTACAGACTAGTCAGGACCTTGTAAATTCACATGTTCAACAGCTTAGGCATTTTAGTACAGGTATGTGTAACTCTTCTGAAATATAGGAGGAAATTTCAATACAAGGCTTGTAGCATAACTTATATTACATTGTCAGTTCTTCTTTGCATGTTCCTAAGAGTGGATTATCGAGGCAGACCCTGATGGAAAACTTGCACATGTTCCACAAACCAGTGAAGACCATTTTGCAGAATATAAACTTTTTCCGCAGATAAGCCAAGACCCTAATGGTGTTCATGTGTGTGTGATTAATTATTTGCTCTGAAGCTGATATATGGACTGAATATAAAACTGTCTTTTTCTACAGTTAAGTCCATGTTAATCTGAAAATACTACCGGTACATTTTGAATTATGCTTCATTATGCAGAAAAAAAAAATTAGTTTCAAATATCTATTGATACACTGCTTTGCAATTTCAAAAGTGATAATGTGATAAGTTTTGATGTGAATATGTGACATGTGCCATTATCAATTTTCATAAATAAAATCAAATACAAAGGTCATTCCAATTTAATATTTTGCTTGTCAGACCCGCATGCTCTTATTTGAACAAAGCTATACAAATAATATTAATTTAAATCTCCTGCACCTGGGAAATTCTGTGCCAGTTTCTGTTTTATTTCCGCTCTATTTTTGATAATTTAAATCTGTTTACTACAAATCAGAAAAAAGTAGAAAAAATATAATTGTCACTCAATTTCTTTCATGTTATGCCTAAAAATTTTGCATACGAAAAAGTAATAATATTATTATTTAATCTCTTGCCCGCTCTTACTTTTTTCACCAGATGTGCGACGAACAAGAGATTAAATTGGCGTGGTGAAATTATGTTTTATTAAAACTCATTTATGCAATAAATGATAAATAAAGACTAAACAGTCATGTTCACAAGTCAGAGGTGATAAAATATATATCTGTTCTATAGGAAAAAAAGAATTATAAAGTGACATCAATTTTTCACGTAATGTCTGTCTAGAACCTGTACATCAGATTTCGTATTTTGTGTGATTTTTTGAAGGATTTTTGCACTAACAAAGTTAATAAAATCAAATTTTAGTTCTAAAATTTAATAATTTATTTTTAGATTTTCAAAATGCTTGTTAATTATAGTATCAGAGCTTCAATAGTATATCAATATTCTCCAGGAGTTAAATATTTCTATATATTGGTATATTGGTTGTTCCATAGTCTGTGTATAGTTTGTAGGTCATTGTCATATCGGTTCAACTTCTTGGATTGTGGGTCACGGTTATTTATTGTTCTAACATTTTACAGTTTTTTTTCTGTAGTTTGTTAATGTTTTTTGTATCATTTGTGTATATGCATACATGTATATGATTGTTCATGGTTTGTGGGTTACTGTCATATTTACATGTATGTGTCTGTTCATGGTGGATTGTGGGTCACTGTCATAGATTGTTTGTTCTTACATTTTTCCTGTAGTTTGTTCATGACTTTTTTATGTCTTTGTGTATAGACATTTGTGTATATGCATACATGTATATGAAAATGTTCATGGTTTGTTGATCACTGTCATGTAAATAAGTGTTTGTGTCTGTTCATGGGTTGTGGGTCACTGTCATAGATTGTTTGTTCTTACATTTTTCCTGTAGTTTGTTCATGACTTTTTTATGTCTTTGTGTATAGACATTTGTGTATATGCATACATGTATATGAAAATGTTCATGGTTTGTTGATCACTGTCATGTAAATAAGTGTTTGTGTCTGTTCATGGGTTGTGGGTCACTGTCATAGGTTGTTTGTTCTAACATTTTTCCTGTAGTTTGTTCATGACTTTTTGTGTCTTTGAGTTAAGACATTTGTGTATAGGCATACATATATATAAAAATATTCATAGTTTGTGGATCACTGTCATATATATACATGTATGTGTCTGTTCATGGATTGTGGGTCACTGTCATAGATTGTTTGTTCTATCATGGATTGTAGGTCATTGTCATAGGTTGTTTGTTCTAATATTTTGCCTGTAGTTTGTCATGACCTTTTTGTGTCTTTGAGTTAAGACAGTTGTGTACATGCATACATATATATGAAAATGTTCATGGTTTGTTGATCACTAATATATAAGTGTTTGTGTCTGTTCATGGGTTGTGGGTCACTGTCATAGATTGTTTGTTCCAACATTTTTCCTCTAGTTTGTTCATGACTTTTTGTGTCCTCGAGTAAAGACATTTGTGTATATGCATACATATATATAAAAATATTCATAGTTTGTGGATCAATGTCATATATATACATGTATGTGTCTGTTCATGGATTGTGGGTCACTGTCATAGATTGTTTGTTCTATCATGGATTGTAGGTCATTGTCATAGGTTGTTTGTTCTAATATTTTGCCTGTAGTTTGTTCATGACTCTTTTGTGTCATTGAGTTAAGACAGTTGTGTACATGAATACATATATATGAAAATGTTCATGGTTTGTTGATCACTGTCATATGTAAGTGTTTGTGTCTGTTCATGGTTTGTGGGTCACTGTCATAGATTGTTTGTTCTAACATTTTTCCTGTATTTTGTTCATGACTTTTTGTGCCTTTGAGTAAAGACATTTGTGTATATGCATAATATATATAAAAATGTTCATGGTTTGTTGATCACTGTCATATATAAGTGTTTGTGTCTGTTCGTGGATTGTGGGTCACTGTCATATATTGTTTGTTCTATCATTTTTCCTGTAGTTTGTTCATGACTTTTTGTGTCCTCGAGTAAAGACATTTGTGTATATGCATACATATATGAAAATGTTCATAGTTTGTGGATCACTGTCATATATATACATGTATGTGTCTGTTCATGGA
Source organism: Saccostrea echinata (assembly GCF_033153115.1). NCBI lineage: Eukaryota > Metazoa > Mollusca > Bivalvia > Ostreida > Ostreidae > Saccostrea > Saccostrea echinata. The sequence goes on from NW_026889785.1 coordinate 10,485,094, forward strand.
TTGTGGGTCACTGTCATAGATTGTTTGTTCTATCATGGATTGTAGGTCATTGTCATAGGTTGTTTGTTCTAATATTTTGCCTGTAGTTTGTTCATGACTTTTTTGTGTCTTTGAGTTAAGACAGTTGTGCACATGAATACATATATATGAAAATGTTCATGGTTTGTTGATCACTGTCATATATAAGTGTTTGTGTCTGTTCATGGTTTGTGGGTCACTGTCATAGATTGTTTGTTCTAACATTTTTCCTCTAGTTTGTTCATGACTTTTTGTGTCCTCGAGTAAAGACATTTGTGTATATGCATACATATATATAAAAATATTCATAGTTTGTGGATCAATGTCATATATATACATGTATGTGTCTGTTCATGGATTGTGGGTCACTGTCATAGATTGTTTGTTCTATCATGGATTGTAGGTCATTGTCATAGGTTGTTTGTTCTAATATTTTGCCTGTAGTTTGTTCATGACTCTTTTGTGTCATTGAGTTAAGACAGTTGTGTACATGAATACATATATATGAAAATGTTCATGGTTTGTTGATCACTGTCATATGTAAGTGTTTGTGTCTGTTCATGGTTTGTGGGTCACTGTCATAGATTGTTTGTTCTAACATTTTTCCTGTATTTTGTTCATGACTTTTTGTGCCTTTGAGTGAAGACATTTGTGTATATGCATAATATATATAAAAATGTTCATGGTTTGTTGATCACTGTCATATATAAGTGTTTGTGTCTGTTCGTGGATTGTGGGTCACTGTCATATATTGTTTGTTCTATCATTTTTCCTGTAGTTTGTTCATGACTTTTTGTGTCCTCGAGTAAAGACATTTGTGTATATGCATACATATATGAAAATGTTCATAGTTTGTGGATCACTGTCATATATATACATGTATGTGTCTGTTCATGGATTGTGGGTCACTGTCATAGATTGTTTGTTCTATCATGGATTGTAGGTCATTGTCATAGGTTGTTTGTTCTAATATTTTGCCTGTAGTTTGTTCATGACTTTTTTGTGTCTTTGAGTTAAGACAGTTGTGCACATGAATACATATATATGAAAATGTTCATGGTTTGTTGATCACTGTCATATATAAGTGTTTGTGTCTGTTCATGGTTTGTGGGTCACTGTCATAGATTGTTTGTTCTAACATTTTTCCTCTAGTTTGTTCATGACTTTTTGTGCCTTTGAGTAAAGACATTTGTGTATATGCATACATATATATAAAAATATTCATGGTTTGTTGATCACTGTCATATATAAGTGTTTGTGTCTGTTCATGGATTGTGGGTCACTGTCATATATTGTTTGTTCTATCATTTTCCTGTAGTTCATGACTTTTTGTGTCTTTTTGTATAGACATTTATGTATATGCATACATATATATGAAAATGCTCATGCTTTGTTACACACTGTCATATAAACATGTATGTGTCTGTTCATGGATTGTGGGTCACTGTCATAGAATGTTTGTTCAAAACATTGTAGAAGTTTGGTTATGGCAGTTCAACTATACATGTGTTTATGGTTTCTTGATCACTGAGTAATCATTACTTTCATAGAATGTGATTCACTGTTTTAAGATTTTTTGTATTAGAATGTGTCTGATTATGGTTTTTGGATCAGTATCAGTTTAAATATATGATATAGATATTTGTCTGTTCATGTTTGTGGGTCACTGTTGTAAAATACTTGATTGTGAATACTATTATGTGTGTTTTCCTCACTTTGAGAAATAAATACATAATCTTTAACTGATAAAAGTGTTACCTTATTAGTGTTATCTTACCCCTGCAAATGAAGAGCCTGGGCCTAAAATAATTTTTTTCAGCTGCCTAGTGACCCACTGAAAATGCACCTGACCCAAACTTTTTCCAGCTATTTTGTATTATTTTTTTTTAAGCTTCAAGCTTTCAGGATAGTGAAACTGCATGTTTCATTTTCGATTTTTGGTATTATCAATCAGCGACTTATAACAAGAGGAGCTTATGTTAAGTAAGCCTATTTTTGTTAGTTAAAAAATATTTGAAAACTACATTTTTTTAGAAAAATAAAAAAAATACCGCCCATTCTAAAAATTTAGGTTGACAACTGCAAATCAAGAATTTTTTAAGCTTGGCCCTGGTATATAGGAATTGCCTTGTCTTTCTGTTTATGTTCATGTCTAGATGACAAGTGTTGAGGAGGGATTGCCATGTCATGGCCATAACTTTGAAAAAAGCATTTATATGGCTTCTGCTTATATCTTACACAGAGATGGACATGACCATGGGTTTGTCATGACCTTGACCTGGTATTACTTGAACACAGTCACCAGAGAAAATATTTTGTGTTATGACTTTTATCAGGTATTATTTAGACAAGGTCACAAGGAGAAAAATGTTGGAATTCTGGTGTGAGCCATAGCTGTATCAGAGAGAAGAATCGAACTAGACACAGAGTTTACTTAAAACCTAATGCTGTGTCAATCAGATCATTTTCATTTGATAAGGGTCGGGGTGGGATGTCATAAACTGTGTGTGGGCCATTTTTGTGTTACAGAAATTTAAGAATCTTGTTGCTTGTGATTTGAGGGTTAGTCCTGCACCTGACACGAGTCAACTAGACTTGCAGAACGTCAGTTTGGGGAATTGTATGGGGGTCATCAACTTTTTTCAAATTGTATTTTTTTTTTACCATAATATTCTGAATTCTATTGTCTCTATATTTTTTTTAAAGATTTTTTTTGAAAGGGGAAAAATCATGAAATTCAATTGATTTCTTTGACTACTTTAGTTAATTTTCTACTTAGTTAATTAAAGTAGTCAAAGAAATCAATTGAATTTCATGATTTTTTCCCCTTTCAAAAGAAAAAATCTTCAAAAAACTAAAGAGACAATAGAATTCAGAATACGGTAGATGTAGGGGTCGAAATGTGACAGAGTATCGCATTTGTCTTACGGAAAAGGGAGCAATTATGAATTTTCCATACCATGACAATTTCTCTCTCTCTCTCTCATATTCATCTATCTAACTATTGAGAACATGTACGAAACAATGGTTGACTCATTCATTTGATAGCAAGAAAAATAAACCTTAGTCCTCAGGGCTCTAATTGGCGACTAATTTAGTCACCGTGGGGCTTAAAATTTTTGATTGACGCCTAAAATTTTCTATAAGTCGCCAAATTGGCGACCATTATAAACTGACTTGGCGATTCTCAAATTTCGGAACTATCAACATTTTCAACCTTTTTTTCTGAAGAGGAGAAAAGATAATTCAAATTTAGCAATGGGCATGCCTTGCGTTTTCTTTGTCAACTTGTTTGTTGCTCTTTTAGTCGAGCACTTGTGAACGAAATTTCGCATCGCATCAGTGCACATACTGCTCATGTCATGTAAAAAAATAATCCTTAGATTTGTCTTAAGATGTGTCTAAGGATATTTTTAGGACATACATGTATCTTAGGAAAATCTTAAGATACGTCTTAGTGTGTAAACCAAAAACGTCATAGGAATATCTTAAGGTCAGACGACGCGTTTCTCAAAAATATATAATTTTTCCCAAGAATTTGCCATTGAAAATTGCTACTTAAACAAGTTTCCTCACCAAAAAATGAGGTACCTTACCAGGCATTTGGGCAAGATACCAGAGGGTGATATTTCCTATATAATCCATAAAGGTAATCTTTTGAATTGCCAATGTTACAATTACTGGTGTACTTATTTTTTAAAACATATTGAAAACAATTAAGAAATCACAAGACAATGACAATTATGAATAATTTTTGATGTAATACCAAGGTATACAATACAAAACATATAATTGAGTAACGTGTCGTCTGGCCTTAAGTAAAGATGTCGGTAGTTCAATTCTAAGCATCTATCTTTTTTCCATTTTTTTTTTTTTTGAAAACAAGTATTTCATTAAAATTCCTATTTCCAGATTCCATCATAAGCATGTGCAGATGATCAGGAGGGGGAGGGGTGCTCATGGAGTCACCCCTAGTTTTGAATCAGATTTTTTTTGATGAGCGTGTCCCCTCCCCCATTGGAAAAAAATGCTTGGATTCACGATTGATATCCGAGGTTTTACAATGTAAAAGGTCAGGGGGCATATTAAAAGTAGCACACGACTGCATCCTCCTACCCCCGCCCCCTTCCGAATAGAAAAAGAACAATTAATTAATTACTGCTATTTTTATATATATTTTAAAAGGGTTTAATTGAACCTACTTCAGAACGTTTTTACGAAAGCCGGATAGACTCATTTTTGATAAAAAAGAAAAATTACTCGTTATAACGAGATAGTTATCTCGTTATAACGAGTTGGTATCTCGTTATAATGAGATAATTATCCCGTTATAACGAGATAGTTTTCTCGTTATTTCGAGATTTGATAGCAATATAGGAATAAAAATGGCTGTAGTTTTTAATGCCATTGAATTATTAGCTAGTAATTATCAATCAAAGGAGATGGGTGAACATGACGAGCGATAAGCCTATAGTGTGACAAACATGAAGATGAAAAATTAAATTTCAATTATATCAAAGTTTTCCTTGATATTTCGTCTAACATTAAATTATACTTTATGTAAAATCTTTATAATTTGCAAAAATCCCTCAAAGATTGAAATTATTTGCCTGTGAAATATTAGACACACACTAAAGCGGACAAAAAGAGTTATTTTCTCATATTATAATACTATTTTTCGATATGAGTGGGTCTTCGCTCCACCTTTTTGAAAGTTAATCCTCAAAGTTTGCATAAAAATATACATTTTTTGGTTACCAAAAATATGGAGCAATGACCCACTATACCTTAAAAATATACTTCTATGACATAACATTCGCATCTTTTCGAGAAATACTTGAAGTCCATTAAGTCAAGGGTCATATCACAAACATGATTTAAATGCCACTATTCATCAGGACTTGTGTAGTCTAGTGGTTAGCGTGCTAGTCTCGAAAGAAAATAATACTTAGGATTTTTATTGCTAGGGTTCGAACCCACGAATACCAGATTAAATTTTTTAATAAAAGAATAAATTTTGCCGAGAAAATTTTCCTCAGAAAAGTTTTGTTTATCATAATTTCATAAATTTCAATAATGAGAACTTTACTCTAAATACTAAATTCACAAACTGAAAATGATTTTTACATATCTGAAGCTATAGGCTTTCTGCACGCTATGTTCGCCCATCTCCTTTAACTTGAACAATTGATAAATGGTTGAAAATTTAATTTGCTCTGGGGTTTATTTATGATTATATCTTGAACTATCTCGTTGTCAATAATCATATTTTGATACGTATAGCAAATCTAAGGCGAACATATTTACACATTAATTCGTGAACGTCTCCTCAAATTGTTGCATTAGGATGCGATATTTTTCTGAAAATAATATTACCGAATATACTTGCTTCATACTTTGTCAATTTATTCATGACAGCTATTTCTGATGAATGACACTATTTCGACATGTTTTGGACGACTTATACACTTTCATATATCAATTTCTATACCGCTAAAATTAGATATGAGAGACAATACAAGTGCAACATATCGCAGGTGTTCATGCAACATATAATAATATATACGATTACAGTGTGATACATATGTTATTTTTTAAATTCAGAATTGTTTCGAAGAAGGGGTATGGTGAGACATCAGCAGTTAGATCATTGGCGTTTTAATAGGGGGCTAATGTCCCAATCACCACTTTTGAAAAGGGGGCGGTCAAGAGTATCTTTGTGCCCCTTCCTCCAGATTTTTTTTTACCTGAGTAAATATCTTTCGAAAATAATGGCAAATACTCGTAGTTGAAATATCAAATTTCTTTTTGCTTGTCAAATATTTTGCTTGGTCCCCCCCTCCCCCAATTGAACTTTGTGACCAAGCTTATGCAGATTGTCCACGATGATGAGGAATGATGAAGCAAAAATGATATAACATCCTTTCTACGTAATACGACGTTAGATCTGATCTGCTGATATTGACATTTTATCTAATATTCTGTCATGATTCACTGTTTATACTTTTTTGCGGGGGGGGGGGGGGGGTCAAGCTGTAGAGATTCACGTAGACCTATATGAGATTCACGTCTGTTGGGCGGATCCTATGTTTACCACATGGTGACAAAACATCAAACCAGAGTTTACAAAACAAAAAAAAAAGTTTACAGATTTTACTAAGCCAGTTCCGATTATTACTTAGGATTGATCAACGAATAGGCCTAATACTACATGTATATTATTAATACAACATTGAGACAATGCCGTTAATTATTTTCCTCATCACAATATTTATTATGTATACTTTGCAAGCATATAATTTTTATTTCAAAAAGAGATTGGTGATTTTTTTTTTTTGGGGGGGGGGGGGGTAATAAATAGAGGATATTCAATGTTTTGTAGTTGATATGAAATTTATTTCACGAGTGGGACAGAATTTTTTTTTCATTTTCATGAGTGGAAAGCAAGAGTGAAAATATCAAGAATTTTTTCTCATGATACAATACATATTTCTAGGCATAATTTATGCTTGAAATACACCTTAAATAAAGCGTATCATATTGTAAACTTTAGATATTAAACTTTCATTCTATACCCAAAAAGGATCACAAACATGTCAACTGTTTTTACTATCAAAGTGAGGCATGTGAATTCCTACATGCACTACATTCAGCCTGCTGACCTTCACCTTTTTATTTTGCCTTCCGTAGAATAAAGAGCCCCCAAAGTTTTTTATTCTACCACATTGATGATAAGGCAAAAATTACATATTGTACATGAGATTTCATGCCAAATTGGTAAATTTTAATAATTTTAATAAACAAAAGAAATATATAAATTATTAAGTGATAAGCACAGTATTAGTTCTTGAAATTAAATTCATATTTATTATTGAGGGGAAGGAGGAATTGATGATAAAAACAACGTGATTTATTTTTTTTGTCAGACATTGAATTTTGATCTGTATTCCTTGTTAACAGGCAAGGAATTATCAAAATATGGACGTTAAAGCCTAACAAATGGTATCATATCGACATTTTTAATTCGGAATATATAAAATAATGGGATTATTTCTTTGCATTTTTATAGCGACAAATGTTACGCAAAAATTATAATTTCAACAAAGTCAACAAAGCTTGAACAGGGCAGTTAAAGCAGCCAGAGTATATCTTTTTGTTTTTGATCTCCTTGACAAAATTTTGACGTTATGCACATTCCATTTGAAGATGACACTAATTCTGCAATTTTAAGGTATAAAACAACAACATGAGGCGGTCATATGTTTCCGTATATTTCTCTTCGGTCTTTTCAATAAACAATAATAATCAAAGGCATAACACAAAAAACTAGTATGTTGTTGTTCCATAAAAACGCTTTACTTAGATATTTAAACACTTTAAATCAATTTTTATCTCGTTATAACGATATAACTAACTCGTTATAACGAGATATTAACTCGTTATAACGAGATAACTAACTCGTTATAAAGTGATAATTATCTAGTTATAACGAGATAACTAGCTCGTTATAACGAGATAACTTACTCGTTATAACGAGATAACTTACTCGTTATAACCAGATAATTATCTCGTTATAACAAGATAACTAATTCTATATAACAAGACAACTAACTCGTTATAACGAGATAACTAACTCTTTATATCGAAATAACCAACTGGTTATAACGAGATAACTTACACTTTATAACGAGATAACTAACTCGTTATAACGAGATAACCATCTCGTTATAACAAGAAAACTAACTTGTTAAAACGAGATAACTAACTCGTTATAACGGGTAAGTTATCTCGTTATAATGAGATACTAACTCGTTATAACGAGATACTAGTAAACTGGTTATAACGAGAAAACTAACTCGTTATAACGAGATACTAACTAGTTATAACGAGATACTAGCTCGTTATTACGAGATAATTATCTCGTTATAACGAGCTAATTTTTTTTGTCTTATCAAAAATGAGCCTATCCGGCTTTCGTACGTTTTAACATTTAGATGCATAAATTTTTTAATACATCAATTAATGAAAATGAAATTTTACCAAATATATTGGATTTAATTAGACAATGTTAATTTCATAATTGTAAGTTGTTTTCCTGGCAACATCGCTTTTTAAAATTACCATAGACATGTCTTTTTAATCTCGTGGTCGTTAATTTAAGGATAGCTTTATAAGCATGCCTGCAGAGGTAAAACAGCAGTACCGGGTAATTATTGGCTTTAGAAAATCCACAGTTGTGAAAAGTAGTAAATTGGACGGGTGATTGGTCAGTTAAATTCTCACTCATTAGAGATATCATCTAGACATTAATATCTAGTCGTAATTGTACGAACGAGACATGGAGACCGGTCCTTCAGATGAGACCGTATTTATAAACCGAGGTCCCGTGTCGCAGAATATGCCGGCACGAAAAAGATCTATCACTGCTCAATGGCTTTGAGTGCCGAGTATATGTCAAAATTTGCAGCTCTCCATCGGCAAGTGGTGGCGTGTCCATATGAGTGAAAAATTCTCGAGAGTGACATTATAAACAACAACAAAAAAAAACAAAACAAAACAAAACAAAACAAAACAAAACGAACGAGCATTAAATGTAAATCGCATAATTAATCCTTCATGGTATTACAGTTTTAAACGATATATTTCATGAGAATCAAGATTCTTAAAGAGAAACTATCGATTAAGATTTTGATTTACTACCGTCGTAAACCAAGACCAAAATGTTCGACCCCTTTCTCACCGGTAAGAGAGAGTCAAATGCGGACTCCATACATTGGCTTGAGACGATGGAGTTTTTCATGCACCGTAAACATGATATAACCCTTTGGCATTTAGCTGGCTTATTTTTCTTGTTGATTTTTTTCTTAACGATTGCAATAGACCCCCTCTTTCCCGTGATCTACCCACACTGCACATATTGTCGTCCATCGGTACATATTGTCGCAGGCGATATATAATGTCGCCGGCGACAATATATATACTGAGATGAGCCTTTTTTCCTCCCGCATAATGGACGACAAAATGCTATTTTGTCGTAGGCAACAATACGTAATGTGAACATTTGCACATTTTGTCGCCGATATATTGTGTTGAAGAGTATTTACTAGGGCCGTTAAGAGAGATAGATAGAAAGATTGACACACACAGAGACAGACAGATAGAAGAATAGACAAAGTGTATGGCAGATAAAATAAGTAAACAAGTTGTATTTATTTAGCGTACATGTAACTGGCAATACTGTAGGTAGAAAAGGTTTTGGTCAGAAAAGTGTGTCCAGGATTGGTTTACATCACTATGATGTACCAAGTTGCCGTAATTCTTGAGATATCTAATAAATCAGCCTATTCTTTTTTCATTGGAAATTGATATACATGTATATATATATATATATATTTGTTCAGTAGTAATGATTATATGGATATATTTTTTGCGTTATTCTTGTACATGTTATATATGTGCCGATAAAATTGGTGTTTGGGTTGACATTTTTAGCTCACCTCCACTACGGTAGTGTAGCTTCAAGTATCTTCAAATCATGACCCCTGTGGCTAGGTTGGGGCCACTTTGAGCGTTCAAAGTTTCACATAGGAATATATAGGAAAATTCTTCAAAAATCTTCTCAAAAACAGAAAAGCGATGATTAGTCAAATTTATATGGACGCATTGTCACTCATTGTCATGCGACATACATGTACTGACAGACGTCGATATGCGCACTGAAGGTAGGTACACATTGTCGCCGGTGAAACGAAAAAGTGACCCCTGAAGAATATTGGGGGGGGGGCTTTTTTCTAGTGTAGAAATTTGACCCCTGGTCAATATTCTCCATAGAAAAATGACCCACTTTTTTGTAGAAATTATGAACTTGAGGTCATTTTTCTCTGTGTGGATTATAAAAAAATGACCCCTAGAATAATGACCCAGTGTCATTTTTGATACAAAAACTGGTTTTGGTAGGAATATTCTTGTTAGGCAATGAATATACATAGGGGTAAAATTACGCAGCCTTTTGATATGAAGTGTTCATTTCTAAAAGTTTTAAAGTTTAAGTAACAAAAATTAAAAGGTACTATACTATTGTACTATACATGTATCTTTCATCTTTGATACAAAATGTTTTATCTCCATTAAAGGAAAACATGTTCTGTGACTATTAGAGCAAGAGTTCGCGCATTCTTAGGTTCGTTTTATCACATATTATAAGTTTTCACAGTTGTCATTATTTAAAAAATCAAGATAATTTTCTTAGCTGGTGTCAAAAAGAGAAACCTATTAAATAGAGAATGTATAGTTTCCATAATTGTAATCCTCTTTGATTTAGCTCTGGGTAAATAATGTGCAAAAATCCAAAAATTCAAAATAAAGTCTCAAACTTTTTTTTCAGAGGTTATAAGAAAGGTTAACGTTAACATTTGGACCCTACCCAAATAAAACTTCATGAAACAAATGGGCGATTGCTAAGGAAATTAGATCTCATAAAGATCTTTTCGAATCTCTTTATTGTTCTTCTCATAAAAATGTAGGAAAGATTAAATTTATGAAAAATAACAGACATGACAAAATCAGTATGCCTCTGACCTTCGAACTCAGGGTCCAGGCAATATTTATCACCAGGGTGGGACCAGTGCAAAAAATAATAATTATTGATTTAAAAAAAATCTTAGTCCCACACCTTAAAGAATGAAAAAAGTATATGATCCATCCTCATTTTGTTTAGAAAAGTCAAATTAATATTTCTACATATATAACATGATCTGAATTATCATCAGCTATCTAGAGGGGTGGGGTATAGATGACTATCAATTGTAGCTACATACTCCATTCAGTTGAAGTAAAATTGGCATTTTCCTTTTCAGAACCAAAATGTTTATGTTTTGGAAATTTAAATGTGATTTTGGGATAACATGCAACTTGGAAATGTATAAAAGACGAGTTAAATCATGTATATAAAAATATCTGAACCATATTGCATTTGAGCGATAGAGGAAGATGAGGGATACCTCTAATAGCTTTGGTACACACCTTGCAAATCTGATTATCCCCTCGCAACGGATTTGGGGGGATATAGTAACGCAATCGATCGTGTATATGTGTGTGGGTTATGTCCTGTGCGAAACGGAAGTGACGTAATTTGCATCGGGATCGATTTCGAATGCTCCCTTGCATTTATAGAGAAGCTCTTTGCGAGGGATGCTTCTCTTTGCGGTGTCCCTGTTAAATTTAATTTTTAATATGTATTTACAGGCGTGAATAATCAAACTAAAATTTCTTAATGCTACTGATTTAGAAAAATAGAGCTTCTGATATTTAATGAGAACTTGAGTTTTCATAGAAAGCATGGATCCAACAATCATCATCTTAGGGTCAATCAATTCATATGGTTGTGACGGTTCGTAATTGACCATAACTTTTTCTTTTCTTTTTCATTGAAACATGGCAAATATGGTGTTGTTTTACTTGTTATAGCATGTAATTTCTTAATCTAAAATAATATATTGTAAAAAGACCTGAATTTCCATTGACAGCGTCTATAATCATGTAAAGGTCTGTCAATTGCTATTCGTGTGTTCTCTTAACTAACCATATAAGGTAAATTTGGTATTATTTTTCTTGTAATAAACCACCATACATGTACTTTCTAAATCTAAAACGATATCTTAATTTCCAGACAATTTAGAAATGTTAAAGGAGACAGATGACAGATTAGCACTTAATGTCAGGTCTAAATAGTTGAAGTTGGAAGGAACCTGTGATTCTATAGGGTTTCTTTTAGGCTTATATATTACTACACATATATGACTATGAAATGTTCTCCCACTTTTTATGCTGCGTTTGACCAGGCGTCAATAATTTCAGTTAAGGAAAGTGGTCTGTTACCAGCTTATCTTTTGAGATTTACAAACCAATCTTAAGATATACGATGCATATATTTTAAAAGACGTTTTACAGATCAGGCCAACTCTTTGGTCTGTTTTCAGTTTATAAAAAGGGGTACACAAACCAAACTTCCTCCTGAGGTGTATCTACATATCGATGATCATTTCAATGGGTGCTTTGTATGCTTCATCTGGCCTACATTTCATGCTTCCGTGATTCATTAAGAACAGTTTCAATTTTGTCTTATCACAAGGAGTTTACAAAGCAAACTTCCTTTAAGTTAGCGCATCCCTGGATGTTCTGTTTAATACATTTGTACAAATCTGCATTCTCTTTGAGTATGTCCCACAGTGATTTGATGAAAATTTACCTCAAAGAAAAAAAACTATACACTAGTCTGATAAAATGATATGTGTTTTTAAAGCTCCTATACAAATCATAATCAATTGTATGCTATATATAACTGTTTTTGCATCCATACATGGTTTGTGGGATATCTCCCACAAAGAATATATATATATATATATTACTATGATATGGTTTGTGGGTCCCTACCCACAAGTATGCTGCACTTTACCCCTTAGGAAACACCTCTAGTTCTCACAGGTGCTTTGATGAAAATTTACCCCAAAGAAAAAATCTATATACTAGTCTGATAAAATTATATGTGTTTTTTGGAGCTCCAATACAAATCATATTCAATTGTATGCTATATATAATTGTTTTTTGAATCCATACATGGTTTGTGGGATATCTCCCACACAGAATATATATATATATATTGCTATGATATGGTTTGTGGGTCCCTACCCACAAGTATGCTGCACCTTACCCCTTAGGAAACACCTCTAGTTCTCACAGGTGCTTTGATGAAAATTTACCTCGAAGAAAAAACCTATATACTAGTCTGATAAAATGATATGTGTGTTTTTTTAGCTCCAATACAAATCATATTCAATTGTATGCTATATATAACTGTTTTTGAATCCATACATGGTTTGTGGGATATCTCCCACAAAGAATATATATATATATTGCTATGATATGGTTTGTGGGTCCCTACCCACAAGTATGTTATATATAATTATCTACTATAGATCGCTGTGGGACTCATACCCACAATGTAATGACCCACAACGTTATCTATAGCTTTGAAACCAAATATGAGAAAACTTTATAATTTTTCTATATTTGGGATCTACATCAAAAACTATTCTTAAAAATGTGTTTCCTTTTGAAATAAGCCTATTACAAATGCAGGGTCCCATAAACCATGTTTATGTGACATGACCCGCAAACCACGTCAAGTACGTATGTATATATATATATATATATATATATATATATATATATATATATATATATATATATAATTCAATGTTATTCGGTATATTATTTTTAGCAAGTGTATTTCAGTTATACGCATGAAGAATTCTCCTTCACTTGCCAAATGAAAATGGTTACCTGTTCACTGCTTCAGTTACGCGCAGAACACACAATACTCGAACGAAATAATATATTCATGAGATCAATAAGATGTCAAGGGGGAAATAATTAAACATCTTAAATTATGAAAGCCACATATGAAATATTTACCGTTTTTGAGTTGTAAAGCAAAAAAGTTTCAAGGGCCCTTTTTGGTGGTGTCAAATAAAAAACCTTAAAATTGTGCATAACTTTTATTCAACGTCTTAATATATTTTTAGTGTAAAAGATACATAGGAAAATGTGTAAATTTTCGCGCTTTTAGGCGTTCTAATTTTTGGCCCCTATCTAGCGCCGCTTTGAACGCAGAAATCAAAAAAGAAAAACCGACGTGCACAACTTCAATGCTTCTTTTATTTAAATTCAGTAGTATTTCTGCTCCAGCTTTTGTAGACTCGGAGCCTTTGTCTGGAAAGGAAAGCCCCTACATTTTCATTTAAATGGAAATTACTCGTAAGCGGAAGGGACTTTTTAAAATATATGAAAAGAATCCGACAGAGTTTTGTAATGTCTAAACATTCTGAAAAATTTTGCAAAATCCGTTGAGAAATGAGCGAGATATTCCGTTGGGACAGAAGACCTTAATTACGAAGTTATAATTTTTTTAAGTGTTCCCAAAACAGACAGCTTCTTTGTATCAAAAGTTTTTTGTTTGTTTGTTTATTGGTTAACGTCCCTCTCGAGAATTTTTCACTCATATGGAGACGCCACCACTTGCCGGTGGAGGGCTACAAATTTTGACCTATACTCGGCACTCAGCGCCATTGAGCAGTGAGGGATCTTTTTCGTGCCAGCTCCTACTGCGACACGGGACCTCGGTTTATACGGTCTCATCCGAAGGACCGGTCTCCACGTCCCACAGTGGGATTCGAACCCGCGACGTAAGGATCAACTCCTTACTCCGCGACTCTAGAGCAGACGCTCTAACCACTGCGCCATGCGGGCGACTGTATCAAAAGTATACATGTTAATATAAGTTGACATGATGTCCTAAGATGCATCAACTAACATGATTTCATCATTCTATAGTCCTTAAAGTAAGCAAAAAATCATAGTTTAAACAAAATATAACTTTTTGGTCAACGTTGAAGTGACCTTGAGACCAAGCCATTTGCCCAAGGGTGAAGCCTTGAATATTTAATCTACAACGTATTCCGATCTTTGAGTGTTATTTTGGTGATAATCTGCCCAGTGGATTATTAACAGATTTTTTGGCAAGAAGAACTTTTGTTTTTAAATTAAAATGATCCCTTGTTAAAGGGTCACATTCCTACTTTTAGTTTAAACAAGAGCCCTTGGGATAAGCACACTCTGTGACCAATTTGACAAAATACTGGTCAAGGGGTTTTGATATATGACTCGCATTCAAAAAAGTACACGCAAACCACACAAATGGCCAGAATCTGCATATCTCGGAAGAAAACCTAGGTTTAAAGCAAATATAATTTTGAAGCCCCCACGTATTTTGACATGATCATTCTTCAAAACCACTAACCAAGTTCTCCTTTTCAAAAAGACATTTCACAATAAAAAAAAAAAGATATATCTGATACCACATCAGGATGGGATAAAAGATTTGTTTGATCTACCACTCCTGGTAGAATTGACAAGACTGTCAAAATCAGAATAAGGTACTCTATGTAAAAGTAAAAATTATGCAAAATATCTTTATTTTATCCATCTACATAAATTCTGAACTAATTTTCAGTTCTGGGAATTTAAACTAATGAAAGCAAATTTGCTGGGAATGTGATACATAGAATAGCAGTTATCTTAACACAACATCATCATGATCAAGATATTTCACTTCAAACCACGGATTATTTTGATTCTTGTAACTATGAGCCAGAAGATTCCACTAATAGGAAACCTAGCACAGGCACTGACTAACATTCCTGCGAAAATGTGCTATTACACCATTGAGATGTCCTGTATTCACTGATGCACCATCCTAAGCATACGCAATAGTTTTCAATTTCTTGTGGTCGAGTTTATTTTTTACTTGTTTCATAAAGGTACTGATTTCTCCAATGATCCACACATTAACTGCTCCTTCATAGCCATTGTGATCGGCTTCGTCGGCGACCTAAAGAGACCTTCTCGGAATGAACATGTTATGTTAGGATTGGTTCTATCTTTTATTTACGTTATTCTAGACTTGTTCTGTCCTATTTATGTGTACTCGTTAATTGTTGATTTGATCAGTCTGTCGTTCAACAATGAATTTCATGGCTCTTAGATATGAATTGCTTTTGTTTCAGAAGTGTTCACTGTTCTTTAAACAAATAGACATCGTTCTTATTTACGAACACAGTCTCATCGGCACCGGAAGCGAACAAGTCTATTTTCACTTTCAAATTTGAAACCAACAATGTCAAAAATCAAGCGTCCCATCCCCAACTGTGGCCCCGAACAAGTGTGCCTGTGGTTTCGAACAGTACGGCCTGTATACTTTGGAGTCAGTGGGAAGGTTTTCAGCATGTCGACTCTTCAACAGGCCGGTGAAATCAATTCCAGACCACAAGCTCCTTGTGGAGACGGACAGCCCGTATATGTCATGTAATGTCAAGTTCCCAATGACCCCAATACACATTGGAACCATATACCCTTCCACGTCGACCATTGCATCTCCTAGCGCAGAACGTATATGAGAACTTCTCATTCTTAAGGATGCAGCTACAGAAAAAATGAGACCGCCAAGTGTAGAAGAAGTTTCGTAGGTGCCAAATAATAACAGTATTGAGAAAATCAAGACTGACTAGTTAAGTTTATCTAGTGTGATTACGCGCTGGACAGATTAACTGATAATTTTGTTTTATACTCTAATACATGTATCTTTATAGTATAATTGTGTTGTGAATTTCATCTGTACCTATTAGAAACGTCCAGACTACCATGGTAGAGAGAACGAGGCGCTAAATTTGAAGGATACTGTTGTGTGTCACTGTGTGTGCTTGTCATTTAACCAGCTCATAGGTACAAAATAAACGGTGGTGAGTTTACGTTATCGTTTCCCCTCGATCTCGGCTGTGTAGCGGACACACGATAGATCAACTATAAAAAATCTGTAAGCTTAAGTTAACATGAAGATTAATTGATCAGGAATGCAAATCCCAGATAAACAAAGTCTGATATTATTATCGAAAATCACTTCTTAACATATGTATATATAATTTTCTCACGGTATCTATGTCCAAGGAGGCATACCTCAAACACATACCAGCCTCCTGCAGATCACTATCTCCTGAACAGAAAAATCAATATGTACCACAGACATCAGAGAAAAGAAAGACAGCAACCTGGATAAGGATAAAATTATAACAAGGAATTAATTATCTATCAACCATTCTGTAAGTTCAATGGATTTACTTGAGCAAATGTATAAACTCTTAAAATAAGAAAGGATCCAAGGGGCCACAATGCACTCTTGTGTTACTAATTTGTCCCTTCTTAATAATTATCACCAAGTTTTAATTTTTTCCCTCTATAATTTCATAAGAATTTTGACTTGATATATTGTGGATCAAAATCTAGCCTAAGACACACATGATTTAATAAAATCTGAATCACACCATATTGAGATTCTTTATTTCAATTATCATCAACAAATGGCCTTGCAAAATTTCTTGTAAGCAATGAATTGCTATTTATCTCATATTTTAACTGCAGATTCGTTGATGCGAGTTTCATCTTTTGTGTCCAAGTGATCCTTGAAAAGAAATTTTTTTTTATTATTTCATTTTAGTGTCAAGTTATCATTTCCTCGGTGTTGAAGAAATTGGGGGCTTTGCATTTACTGATGGAATGCCTACCATTTTTTGCTCCCAAAATGAATAGAAACATAAAACAATGCAACAGCAAGCAACCTGTGGTAGTAAGTGCTTTTAACGACTAACAGTATTATTACAGCCATTGTTTACATTTGAATATTTTGTTTTTAAATTCTGACCTCCCTATTCAAGCCTAGCTGCAGAACTATAGCGTTATAGAGTTATATATTAGTCTCTCACCATAACGCTAAAGATCCTGTAATGCAAATAAGAAGATTTTCTGCCCACGGTTTGGGTGAATTTATTCAGTTTTCAGCATTGGTCAATCAACCTCTGTTTAAGCGCCTGAATCGATAGATCGGGGGCGCATATTGTTTTTGTCCTGTCTGTCTGTCTGTTGTCAACTTTAACCTTCGCCATAACTTTTGAACCATGAGAGATAGAGACTTAGTATTTGGTATGCTTACTTCACTAATTAAGCTCTTTCATATGACACCAAGGTCAATGACCTTGTGACCTTGACCTGTATGCTAGAAATAGCGTTTTTGGAAACTTCGCCATAACTTTTGAACCATCGGAGATGGAGACTTCATATTTGGTATGCATACTCCACTAATTAAGTTCTTTCAAATGGCACCAATGTCATGACCTTGTGGCCTTGACTGTGACCTATATGCTAAAAATAGCTTTTCGAACTTTGTTGCCGCAGGGTGCATAGTGTTTCACAAACACGATTTTGTACTTCCCATCTCTAGACTTACTTTTCAGCCAACCTGTTTATTTTATCCAGGGACGTAACTTTAAAAAAGTGTGGATTCAACTATTGTGTATCTCCAATTTCATGGATGAAATTAAAAAATTATTACGGTACCTTGAGTCCATTGAACTCCAGATACTCGGGGGGG
Source organism: Saccostrea echinata (assembly GCF_033153115.1). Lineage (NCBI taxonomy): Eukaryota > Metazoa > Mollusca > Bivalvia > Ostreida > Ostreidae > Saccostrea > Saccostrea echinata. The sequence goes on from NW_026889785.1 coordinate 10,503,149, forward strand.
GGGGGGGGAGGGGGCTCCATAAAGTAGAGCCTGGCAATGCAACGGGGGTCAAACAGATATTGAAAAGTCACCAGGAAATGCAAAGCAACATGTAAATCAATCAGTTTCAAGTTAGATGTTGAAAAAAAATAAGGGCTCTTCAAGAAGAAAACAGAAAATTAAAATAGGAAAATAAAATAAAAACAGAATTACAAAAAGAATTTACAAACTTACAAGCGACAAAACAAAAATTGAAAAGAATGTTTGGAGCTAAAATAGAAAAATCTAAAATGGAAGAACAACTCAAAAATTCGCAACAAGTAATACTTTATTTCTGAAAGACTGAATAATGAACACTCTCAAAGTGAATCTTGTTTATTTAGGAGATAACGGTGCACAGGGGGAGGAGAAGCAGAGGCAAATGGACAGTCTCAAGATCTTTTTTTAACTGTCCAGATACAAACTACACATGTTACAGACGGCAAACCAACAACGCCATTGACTGCAGCCAGCATTTATGACGAGACGTCAACTTCTGTAAACACCAACACCAAAACATGACATCAACTCCATTTACGACACACGCCACCTACAGCCAAACATTGACGACACAGACCACAGCCAGCACAAATAACCGTGCATCACCATCAACAACCACACACAACACAAACATCCCTTGTAATACATTCTATTTCCACCATAGAAGAGTTACAGTTCTTAGTGCGCTCTTTTGTGAAAAAGTCAGAAAATGTACAAATCTCGTGGGATTTCAGGGACAATCGTAACATGTAAACAGTATGTGGAATGTCGATGAAAAAAACGCCTAACAAACATGCAAATGAGACACTGTATTGTTGTGGACTTAACATGCATCAGAAGTAAACACAAATGCGTCAATTTTTTCACCACAGTAAAATGTTGACAAGACTTACTGCTGAAGGTTCGTCTCTCCCATGTACATGCCTCGGAAACGTCGTAATATTTATCAATGGATGATAAATTCTGGGTTTTCGCAATCTCAAATATGTCTATTAATTCTTCTATTCTTTAACAGGAATGACAAATGCATTTAATATTCAAAATTGGATTTAGATCGGCATGTTTTCTTTTCTCCGCTACGTCATTGTTGTCCCAGTCAGATGACCAAACGCGCCTCTAATTTGAAGAGTTTCAGTAATGGAAATAGAATGTACTCCTCGAAGAATGCCATCTTCTTCCAGAAAAACAAGTAATTTAGTAGACATGGAATGTGAAACAGGAACAAAGAGGATGGAAATTGATGGAACAGAAAATATTTCTGAAGGAACATTTCATTTTTGTGTGAAAACAAGTAAAATTGGGTTCGTTATGACATGAAGAACCTCCATATCCTTCCTTTATACCCCTTTCTTTTAACGAAAACATGAATGATTCATGAAAGTTCAGTTAATTTTTAAACCAATATTTATTAATTATGTAAGAAATATTCTTTCTCATATATGTATATAAAAAAATTTATCTGTACAATTTATACATAATTTTAGGTATACTTGAAATAATATCAGAAATACTCCTGTCTCGTTTTTTGAGAGTAAGAAAATGGATTCCAGTGAAGATAAGGGAAAAGAAAAGTTTTTCATTGCTATGGTCTCCCAAGTTCAAGACGGGATGGAAAAAGTAATTGCTTATTATAGAACTTTAAGAAATCCTGAACTGAGTGACCAGAAAAGGGCTGTTGTAGCTGCAATTCAACAATTTCATCATGTATTTAGTAGGCCGATATTCTGAAGTCCGGATAGACCATGGTGGACTTCGGTGGTGTTTCAATTACAAGAATCCTGAAGGGAAAATGGCCCGATGACTGGAAATACGTATATCATATATATATATTGAAAAATATGGACTGGTTCCAGCCACTCAGAAATTATTTCTCGGTAAGGGTTATAGAATTTGCCCAGACGCCATTAGATTTAAGTCTGAAAATGTAATTATTCTGTATTAATACTTGCTTTCAAAGAAAGAGCCACATAGTATTAATATTTTGTTTAAAACCGATTGTTAATGAATTGCAAATGCTTTGGAAAGGAGTTTAATTCTTCCTTTATTTTTCGAGCGGTTTTACTCTGTGTCTTGTGATATACCAGCTGCTGGCAAGTATTGTGGATTGAAGTCGCATGCTGCTCATTTAGGATGTCACAAGTGTCTTAAAATCTTTCCTGGTGAATTTTGGGGAAAAAAGGAGATTATTCAGGCATTGATAGGCAAAATTGCAATGCTAGGACAAAATATACCCATAATTTACATGCTAAAAGGGTTGAAAAGGCAGCAAGTAAGACACGTACAGATAAAGTCTTTCAAGGTAATATTGGACTTTTCATAGTGTTTCAATACAGTTGAAAAAATTTGTTTGATGCAATACAATTTTGTGTGATTGATCCAATGCACAATCCCTTTCTTGATACTGCCACAAACAAAAAAAATCAAATAAATACATAAAATAAACATGTTCAAACTTTGGGTTGAAATTGGCAAATTGTTTCGTCAAACATGGACACTATTGAAAAAAGACTAGAATCTTTAAAATTCTTGAAGCGATATAGGAAGAATTCCCACACACATTTCTGGCAATTGTGGTGTATTTCCTGTCGCCGAATGGAAAAATTGGACAACTTCATTCTCACTCTAAGCTTTATGTGGTATACTACCAGAGAAAGATTTTAAAAGTTGGGGGAAATTAGTATAAGCATGTCGTCTTCTTTGTAAACCATTTCTAAATCTTATTGATATTCAGAAAGCTGATCCATTGTTTCTTGACTTTCGTAGAATTTTTGAAAAGATTTACCCTATAAAAGAAGTTACTTGTCACATGCATCTACATAATCATTTAAAAGATTGTTTACTTGATTTTGGTCCTGTACACGGTTTTTTGGTGTGTTTTTTTTATGAGAGAGATTTAACGAGGCTTTTGGACATTTTCATAGAAAAATAAGGCTGTATAATATTTTATTTGGTATTTTTTCAGTTTTTACCAACAGTGTTTCATTTGTATATATCATCACATCATATGTTTACTACTAGCTGTTTCAATCAATCAATCATCTTTTCAAAGATCTGCCTGTAATTTATGAACAGTGTGAAAAGAAGTATAAACACTTTAAAACTCTCTAAATCTTGTTACGAAACAATAGAGCACAAAGTCTAGTTTATTACAAAGTTTTGACAACAAAAGTGCCAAAGTAAATCAGTGATTGAAAGTAAATGGAAGATCAAAAAGAGCCAAGGGCGGCCTCTTTCTCAGTTTTAGCTGGGATTTACTTAGTTCATCAGCCGGATCAAAAGTTGTTGCAAGGGAACAAGAACAATAACATTCCCACGGCCAAGGATGACACGAGACAGAAGAGGAGGTAGAGGCAAAGTAGAGGTGGGAAAGTGGCCACATCAAGGTAAATAACTTTGCACAAGTATTTAAAAGTGAATTCTACCACAGTTATTGACGAGATCAAAGAAATGCCGCGGACATTATTCTCCAATAAATCACGAACGTCATCAAAAAATAATCAGATCAGAAACACATGTCAAACTGTACAGCTGAAATAAATATTTCAATGTAGATTCTAATATTTATTTAGACCATATCAATGTGTCGTCTTACGCAGTCTAAATAGTGTGTATTGCCTGAAACAGCTAATAAATATCCTTTTTATAGCCAGGTCGGGTTGTTCCAAGGACCTCCCCACAACATTTACACTCCGTGATTTTACTGATAAAGCAATGAAATAGACAACTGATTTTGTTATTTTACATTCATAAAAAATTAATCAATACATATTACAAACAAATTTATAAATAATTAAAGGATATTTTTAATCCAACGAAAGCTGAAACCGTCTACATTTTATGCAATCGATACACAAGTAAACAAATTGGCTCTGGTGTTAAATGGAACAGCATAATCGCAACATGGTGACCTAATTCGTTTCTCTATAGAGAAAACGATCAGCCAAATTTTAGAGCTGTTAGTAGAATAGAAATAAAGTCCTTGTTGTCGTGAATGATGCAGGATAACCTCCTCGGTCTCGAAATGTTGTCTGAAATATAAAAGCCTCGGCGAACGCCTCGGCTTTTACATTTCAGACAACATTTCTCGACCTCGGAGGTTATCCTGCAACATTCACGATAACGCGGACTTTATTTCTTAAATATATGACATGTATGAGATGAAAAATGTTGCTTTACAATATTTTACACTTTTGCACAACAGGTCAGTTGATGATAGAGATCTTTCAGGAGTAATATAAACGCCGATACTTCCCCATGCAAAATATACTGATGACAATTTTAAGTATCTGTAGATTTTGATTGTTGGGATGTATAGAAACTACGTCTCCAAGATCATGAGAAACTTCAGCATTTCCTGAAAGTTGCCCCCACGAATTTTAATGCTTCCACAGTATGGAAAGTATCGACTTCATACTGTGACAACTTACACTCTTCGCCATCGATAGATGTACCTATCTAGTCTTTATTTTTCCTAATAAAAAATACCTTAAATCTCTGCATAGAGTAGGAAAATAGGGTCCCCTTGTCTACAAGCTCTACCAAGTCAAAAGTACTTGGACTCAATCCCCATTTGTAAAATACATGATTTAATATTGTTATTGAAAAATTCTATGTAATTTATAATTGATATACCAAGATTACATCCCACAAAATAATAACGATTTTTTTTTAAGTAAATAAACATTAGGAGATTAGTTTTGTCTTAATCATGGTAATGCTTAAAGATACCAGGTTCGTATCAGATGTATTTTATAGTGTTCATGACACTGATATCGTGTGTCTGTTGCAAGGTCTCAAGGGGGATTGAGGGAAGAAGGTGGAGAGCCTTTGTATCGGGATATTATTTAGAGTAAGTGATCGAACGCCGTGGATTTAAGAAAGTTATACCCATAAATATGCAAAAATGCCACGTTTGAGATATGCCTGCTCTTGTGATCTAGGTCGACATTCTTTTCATGAACAAAATTTCATTTTGCATCTATAAAGGTATATGTCCATCTCACTTATTTCCAAAGTTACATATTTTTGTTTTTAGAATATTTAATATGAAAAAAATTGCTTTTTTACAATATTTATGTGAAGATGCCATTTGTTTACTGTTGCTATTGCACACTTTTATATAAAGACATAATTTTTGTTTTAAATGTGCCTTTTTATGATGTGGAATATTTGAAATGTTGTAATTTGTGTGTTTAAAGTGATAGTAAATATTTAATATTGAACATCAAGATAAACTCAAGTTATCTTTGTTTCGGTCACTTTGCCAAACGGGGGAATTGAGAAAACCTATGCCATCAGGACTGACCATTTTCATCTTAATTATGATAAACTTGGATGCCTCTATTGAGAGGGCAGATGCAACCACTTGCAGGAATTGGAAAAATTATAAGAGAATGCTGACTTCTACGATAACTCTGATATGTTGGAATTATTCACAGCAATAACAAGAACATGAGGGGCATCTTTTACCTATTTAATATGAGCCCTTCCCCTGCTGTGATTCCTTTTAATTTAACAATACAAAAAGAAATCTTTGTAAAAAATAATCTCATATATTTGAAGATGATGAGGTACTTAAGGTAAGGTTTGCGACACCCTCCAAATTTTATTTTTTTAAAATTGTATATATGTCATACATCAATTTGTTTTTGAAGAATAGTTTCATCACTTAACGCGATTTTAAAAGATATTGCCCGTCCCGTTTTTTGAGTAAAAGACGCCAAATTTGAGGTATTTGACGCTTTACATGTTTAATTATTTTCAATGAAAAAAAATTGATTTATTTTATATATTATCATATTAAAATAATCAAAATGGCATGGTTTCATATATTTTTTGCTTAATTTATCTTAAATTTATATTTCTGTTATTTAAAATGTAAAAATTTGGGTAAAAAAAGAGGTTTTTTTCAATTTTCCATAATAAAGTGAAACCGTTGCCATGGCAACAAACAAGTAAAATCACCACTATCCATATCTACCGATTCCACGAAAATCCAAGAAATTGTTAACTGGATCATTTTCATTACAATGAACTAAAGAAATTTGTATGTCCCCAATACCGTTTCCATGGAAACAGAGGCTATATAACGGGTTTTGTAGGGTAGAGTGGGGTAATTTCGACCACTTTTGCTGATTTGTGGTTTTCGATCCACAAAACACGACTGTTTTCAAATGTACTAGTTCAAAAAAGATTCAAAGTAGTTGAGGTTGATTTTTTTCTTCATATTTCTCTGCTTTAGGAGTTAAAAATGCATAAAAAATAATGAATTAGTTTACAAATAAGTAAGCATGTTGCACGGGTTAATTTCGACCGGCCTCGGGGTAATTTCGACCACAACAAACATCAAAAAGAAAGATAACTCTTACAATGCAAGTAAACCTTATCTGTCGCATTTTATTCAAAATTTATAGTCCGAGAAACTATATTGCCTTATTTAGAAAATATGTGTATCTATCTCTATCTTTCTCAATAAAAAGATTAAAATGGATAAGTACTAGTATACATACAGTAAAGAAATGGGTTGGGTTTCATAAGCTTTTCAATGCTGTCTTATAGACATATTAATTCTTATTCTTTATTCTAAATTCTGCATTTAATTCTCCAACTCTATATTTTAAAATTGTGATATACAGTTAGGCAAATAGATAAAATTTTCTCATATTCCACAAATAATTTCTTTGTTATGATTTTTAAATTGTCCAACCCAAAAGGGATTTTATTTAATATCGTCTTTTCACAACCGAATCACTCAAATTGTATATATATGTAAAAGGTTTAAACATAGCATTGGAATTGCGTATATTTTCTTCACTAATTTTTACCATATACACATTCATTTGGAATGCGTTGTATTACGTATTTTACGTGTTTTGTTAATTCTTAAGAGATAGATCCTGAGAAATTCGATCAAGTCAATTAAATAAAGATTTACAGAAGCAAAGTCCTCTGAAATCCCCCCCCCCCCCCGGAAAAAACTCAAACTCAAACAAATCATTTATTTCGTATAACATCATAGCGTGTTTTTTTTTTTTTTTTTTTTTTTTGTTTGTTTGTTTGTTTCAAGATTGTTGCGGCTCTTTTGGTGAGTTGTTCTAATATTTTGGGTACTATTTGGATCTGTGTACTGAACTCTGTGATACGATCTTAATGCGACTGGTTCGTTGGTTTTCGATAGCCTGAGTCTCATCCGTCAAAGTTTACGCATTGGTAATAATGAAAAAAAAATTACGAAAACCTGATTTTTTTTTTTTTTTTTTTTTTTTACATATATTTAATATTGCCTGCATCCTCTCTTTTGTTAATTTAACGGGTTTGGAATCTTTTGGATGGCGCTCGTCATGTGTTAATTCAAAGCCAGTGCCGACTCCGTGTTCTCTCGCATGCACGTCGATCAGTGATGCACCCTCGTGAACGGCCCGGACAATATATATAGCAGGCATGCATATGTTAATTAATCTGACATATTTTTTTTTAATATAAAGGGTTATATGTAGATATTATTGTACATATACAATATAATCATTTTTTGGAAGATCTAACTCTGCATAGCATTAAACAGCTGTTAAAGACAACTTACACATACAGTGTATTTCAGAATAAGTGGTCGAATTTATCCCGCGTCCTTAAAATCAGTAGGGGTAATTTCGACCAAAATCAAATGGACGTTTCTTGTGCATTTTGAGAGAAATCCAAGATAAATTTGTATAATTCTGCAACTTAAAGATATTTCAAGAAAAAATAAAACAATTTAAATTTAATTCGTGCTGTAGTCTGTTGAACAAGGTTAAACTTAAAAAGAGGTTGTACGAGTTGTCTCTCTTGCATTTCCTTGATCAAATCAAGCGCACAGAAGACGGGGACTTCGAACGTCAAACTGGAGACATAAATAATAGTAAAAATATTATTTATATCTCTGATCAAGCAATATTTGCGATAAATAATTATACTAGGACACACAATTTGAGGAATAGTTTTCCATAATTCCTAATAAATTAATCTAGTCTCAACGCTTCCGTAGATCTTTGTGTGATGTTGTGTTCCTGTGGTCGAAATTAAACGGTGGTCGAAATTACCCTGACTTACCCTACATAAAATCAGACTTTTTCTGCATTTTAAAGTAAACATTGATACGATTTTGAGAAAGTGTACTCATCATACCAGATTTTATATGAAATTTTTTTTTGGCAGAAAATTGACCACAATAACACCCCTTCTATGCTACTAAATAATCAGTTCATGGAAAGACTCTTGGTATACATATCCTACTTCAAGCACCTTTACAATATTATTGATGAAATAGTCAATGGAATTATGTTTCAACACCTTTTAGAAATACACGTATTTATAACATACTTGAAGTGTATACATGTAAATGTATTTGTTCATCATGGTTTCTTAGTATGCTGCTGTTGGAAAACAAGTTTAAGTACAAACCAATAAAAGCTTTTTGACCTCATGTTGATTTAATCATTCCAAAAGATTTTATCTACATGTATTAATTTCTAGACATCCTTAGCTAATGTCTCCTCATCTATGACTGGTGAGGCTTTACATCCTATCATCTGAGTGAAATGTTGCACTCATTGTATCTAGGTAGCTGCTATCTTAACAGCAGTAACATATATCTACATAGCAATCATTTTGTTAGTTTGTTCATTTGTTTGTTTAACACTTTTTCACTCATATTGAGACGCCACCACTTGCCAGTGGAGGGCTGCAAATTTAGACAGTACTCGACACTTATGGCCTTTGATCAGTGAGGGATCTTTTCCGTGTCAGCAAATACTGCAATACGGGACTTTGGTTTATATGGTCTCATCTGAAGGACCAGTCTCCAAGTCCCGCAGTGGGATTCGAACCTGCAATGCAAGGATCAACTCCTTCCTCTGTGATTCTAGAGCAAACCCTCTAACCACTGCACCATGAGGGCGACTTTGATCAGTCTCAGATTCTGGATAAATGCAGCTGTATGTAAGAAAACAATAACATTGGATTTCAAGTTACAAATTCATATTTTAATGAGTTTTCAATGCAAGTACTTCCAATATTAGTCAAATTGTAAAATTCTGCAAAGTTATTGCACTGTCATGAATACTAACAATGCCATAATGACACAGATACATATTCTGTCCATTATCTATGGATATTTTGCTACAACAATTTACATGAAATTTTACAAACACTTTTTGAATGCTACATAGAAACTTGTTAAGCAGACATATGCCACCTTCAACTAATACATCATTTTACTGAATACAACTTACAAGTTCAAAGACGGAAAAGCAATGTACTGTAATCATCTCAGACTTATTTTTTTTTTTAATATAAGGAAAACACTAGATAGAATGTTGTTGTGGAATCATTGTTTCCATGGATACCATTTATTGGGTAACTAGTCTCCTCCAAATCCTGGACCACTGGTATTGGCATATCTGGTTCCACTGTCCTCGACCAACTTTCTTGAACATTCATGAGCTGGAATATAATGGTCTTTACTATGATAGATGGCACAGATCTTCTAAACAAGAATTGAAGTACTTTTTCCTGAATCTTTTCCAATTAATGATCCATTATCTGAAATTGTGTGTTCATTTTCATGTATTGAAAGGAATGATAAAAAAGATGAAATGAATGAATTTCCAACATACTCACTTTATAACTAATAATATATGTTATAAAAATAAATGTATACATTTCTACAGATTGAATTAGATGAATGCAATCATATAAGCTTGATGAGTGAATTTTCTAAAACACACCCTAAGATTATTCATAAATAGTCATGCATAATCTGGATCTCTTTTTATTTAAAAAAATTAGATACTAATAAAAATAAAACTTCATTCACAAAAAGTATTCCCAGGCCCTCACTAAAACCATTCAATCTAAATCAAAACTATCCACATGGCCGTAGGAACCGATGGGGGGGGGGGGCATGCCCCTGCCCCCAATAATTTTGCCGATATATAGAATACTATAGAAAACATAGCTACTGTATGCTTGTGCCCCCTTAATAATAACGTCCGATGACCTTTTTGGGCTTCGTTGTGCCCCCCCCCCCCCCACACCCTCAAGCTTGGTGAGGAAAAAATAAATACAAACTGTACTTTAGAAAAGCTCACTGTATTATGTCATAATTCCAACCTGTGTTTTGACTAAAAGAGTTAGAGCATTTTAATATTTGTTTACTGCATTCAAGATTGATATTTTTTTTTATGGATTTGGGCGCTGGACTTTTTTTTCAATGAGAACTAATTTTCAGTGAAAAAAAAACGTGTCAATCAATAATTCAAACCATTTTATTAAAAAAATGATGAAAATGCTTTTCTGATTCTATTAAAAAATTGAGAGAGAGAGAGAGAGAGAGAGATTTTAAAAAAAAAAGTGGGATGCATTGTGGGATTTTAGTCACATGCACCTAATCCGAGATTCGCTGCACATGTTACAATATTCATGTAAACTGATAAAAGCAGGGTTTAGAGTCAGAGGAATCTCGGATTAACATGCACCCTGATCTGTTCATTCATTACTGTTTATGTCCGTTTAGGTCATTGACAACTTTCCGTAATTCGTAGTTGTAATACGCGATTATGAACCTCGAATACTTATTTTAAAATTAACAGTTAAATAATTACCTATCTGATGCAACTATATCAAACTGTCAAATGCTCCGTGACTTCTCTTCCCTGTTCGGAATGCATACTGCATGCACCAAGCAGAGTGTAACAGGATGCTCCCACATCTATTCTTTCTTTCGTTCGTGATGTCATTTAACATGTTTAAATGAAGCGGTGAAGTGCATGATTTACAATCCATCTGATTCTTTGCTCCTGCTGACTTGAATAACCGTGCAACTTGCGCAGTTCAGAAAATAAACTTAAAATAAACTTACTAGTCCTCTTTTATTGCGTCATCAATCGTGCATCTTAAAGTCTTACATCTTCTGAGATTCCTGCACTTTAAATTGTTATACGATTTTCTACTGGAAATTTCCTTTGTTTATTCCCATCATGTTCATGACAGACGAAATTCATTAGCGCTTGAATGCTTAGTATCGCTGGTTTAAATTTCGCCGGTTTCAAACGCTTAAGTGATTCATAAGAGTTATCTCCCTGTGATCGCAAACCTTACCTTAAGGTCATTCTAACAGATAACTGTGATGCCTCATCTGATCAAGAAAACTTAATTGCCATGAAAGAGATGTCATGGATTGTTACCAGATATGGATTCATGGAAGCTCGATGTTAGTTTTTGGAATTTATGTCCAATACTTTATAGTAAATTTTAATATATTTTAAACAGCGCTTGATTATTAAAAATGTACAAATTTATATAAATTAATGTAACTTATAAATATTATATTTCTTATACTTTATTATGCATAGCGACTCTCTTACCATGTTATAATTTTTTTTGAAACGAAGATGCTTGAAGTCACAATTTTATCATTTCATTCAGATATTTCCATTTTCGCTGAGTTGGTATTGCTTCATCAGATTACTAGACATTAATTATATCGAAAGTGATTTTCATATAAATAATTTTCATATGAATTTAAAAAAAAAACACACACATTTTAGAACTGTTTTCTGAGAATTTGCTACAATTGTTCCCTTTTGGTGACATCATTGAAATGCACTGCTTTTGAAAGTATGTTTATATAAAGAAGCATATCACGAATAAGAATGTTGAAGACTTCAACCAATTAAAGACTTAAATGTTATTATGGAAGAAAAACACTGGATCAAAAAGAAAACAAATGAAACAAATGCACCAATATTACACTCAAAAGCAAGGAATTCCAAACAGACTTGTGATGCAGCAAATAAGAAATATAAAAAAATATATAAACATAGCTTGATTTTTTTCTTTAAAAAAATCATATTACATGTATATTTGTCCATATAACTATGTATGCTAACTAAAGCATGTATATACATTAAAGTCCTTCAAGTTTAGTTTGAATCTTCTTCACTGATGCATTAAATACTTTTCTAAGAGCTATTGAAAACCATTTTTAATCAAATTGAAATTCCTATATTGTATTTTTTTTTATTGAGACTTTTATTTACTTCAGAATTTTTGGCCAGATTTGGAAAGATCTTGATACACCATTGGTACCAACTGCGCCCCGTTGTTAGCAAACCTTTTTTTTTGTATTCATATGAAGCAGAATTTGTCCAGAGTCTTGTACGTGAAAAAAAGAAAACATTTGCTGTGGTCTTCAACTCGACATTTAGATATATCGACGACGTATTGTCAATTAACAATATTTCCATTCTTATGTCGATACGAGATAAAAGATACCACAAAGTCTGACACATCTGTTTCATATTTGGATATTTTACTTGAAAAAGACGTTAATGGTAATCTAACAACCAAGCTTTATGATAAACGTGATGACTTTTAACTTTTCAATCGTCAACTTCCCTTACTTATGCAGCAATATACCTTCATCACCTGCATACGAGGTATATATCTCTCAGTTGATTCGATACGCAAGCGCATGCTCTACGTATGTACAATTTCTAAAACGAGGTAAATTATATTGACAAACAAGTTGATGAAACAAGAATATCAGCTGTCTCGTTTAAAGTCATCATTTTGTAAGTTCTATGGTCGATACAATGACCTTGTCAGCAAATACAATTTATCATTTAGTCAAATGCTGACTGACGTTTTTCATACTAATTTTATGCCATTATTTACACACTGAATTGTCGACGGATTTTTCCGTTATCTCCCGATCATGACAAGGAGCACACGGCGGGTGTGACCGGTCGGCAGGGGATACTCACTCCTCCATGGCACCTGATCCCACCTCTGATGTTTGGAGGTCCGTGTTTGCTCTGCTCCTATTTTGTATTGTTTGATAGACTTTTGAGCCTGAATACTGTTCGTTATCTCCATGTATTTCATGATACCATGGTATACAATAATGTACATAATAATGAAAACCTACATATTTACTCTAGTTTGTCTTTATCGTCTGACCATACCTTCACACATAAGCGACGATTAATACGGAACAGCAAAAAGAAAGGATGCCCGGTAAGGATAAAAATCCGTCACGTAGTGAAGTTTTTGAATTATAAGGTAATATTTCAATATAAATGGTTGTAAAATTACATACATGCATGTACATGTGTTTTGTACGAAAGATTGGTTTAGTAATTAATTGATGCACATTTTGTTTTAAATTATGCAAAAGGTGAAAGACCAAGATAAACCAAGTAGGAAGTTTGTACCAAGCGTTAAGAAGGGTTTAAATGACTGTACAGGTGAATTAGAATTTACATCGGTTCTATGTCTCGTTTCCACCTGCAGAGGATCATAAGAATCATTTGAAAGGAGCGGTAAATGGATTTTATATATTGTATAATTTAGTTTTTTTTTTAATTGAAGATTTTATTATAACATTTAATATTTGAAATTCCAATTCACAAAAAATGCTTTTAAAATATACTTTAATACAATGTCCTAACAATACAGGCATCCAGCTTTTTTCAGCCAATGGACAAGAAAATTTCAAATTATATTAAGAAAGTTGTGAATGAACATGGTGTCACAAGCACTCCTAAAATGAAACGGCTTATTGAAGTCTTCTTGAAGCAATCCATATTTCAAAATTCTCCACTGCCACCTAAACAAAAAAAGGCTGCTCAAATCAGAGTGCGCTGGAGGACTGTTGCTGAGGCCCTATTTTCCACCAGGAACCAAAAGGAACCATGATGACCTAAACATAACAAGAGTTTTGGCCTTCATTGAAAGACATTTATAATCACATGGCAACACAGTTTCTCAAACTAAGAGATAGCAGTTTTGATCAGGTATGGGGAAATAATAACATGCTCATAAAAATTCAAGTGCTTGTTTATGAAAAAAATGTGTCGAGGATATAGGATTAATCCTAAAGTCCATTCCATTCTACATGTATATCCACAACTAGTCTACCACATGTAAGACATTAACAGGTTGTATGCCAAACATTACTTACATGAGGGCATTTTACTCACATTAAGGAAACATTTTTTTATTTTGTCTTTCAATGCAATTAGACATATTTTCTATCCAAAAATACTGATCAACCTATAAAATTTTCAAGCAAAAAAAGAAGTGTAATTGTATTTTTTTAATAAGTCTGCAGATATATTTAAAAGTAAAAGAAATAAACTTTTTTAATTTATTCCATTAGAAAGAGATTCAAGGACTGATTGAGAATCAGAGGTCACTCCTTAAAGACGACAAGTACTATACAAGAATTAAGACTGATCAAGTACAAGGTAACCCAGCGAAATTGCAGTAGTTTTTTCAAAATGATCACACTATGAAATCATTAGGATGTACTGTGCAATAATACCAATATTCTGAAGTATTGTTGTTTGTTTACAAATAAATATCCTATTGCAATACATTATACCGGCTAATTGATCTGAGGAATTAGATTTAAAATATAATGTAGTTAATGTCAGAATCATTTGCGATAGTACCAGACAGTAGGTCTATGGAGTGAACTTTTGTTTAATTATTCTTTCTTATTTCTGTATTTTCAAGTAAAGCTTAAGTCAACTATTTTTTATCATTTATATAATCAATTATGTACATTCTGCATATAAATGGAAGTTTATAAGATAAGAAATGACCATTTTAATTTAGATTGAAAATATTGCAATTTTAAAAAGTACTGCAGTATATTGCAATACAAAATTGCCTGCCAATACCCAGGCCAAGAAATCATACAATATTAAAATGATTTTCATTCCATGTTGTTTATGTATGGTTTATGTATGGTTTATGTACGGTTTATGTATGGTTTTTAGAACATCCTGTTAGTGGTGATCCTAATGAAAGGTTATTTGTTGATGAAGATCTATCCATTGGAAATTATGGAAAGAGTGCTAATGGAGTCAACAAATTCCTCTACGTCCATCAGACTGCTTGGCAAAGACAACTGCTAAATAGATATGGGAATGAGATTTGTCTTCTGGATGCAACATATAGAACAACCAGATAAACAATGGGTTTTTTTTCAGGTATTTTAATGAATATTCTCGTACATACTAATTTTAAGATGTTTCATTGTTTCTAGTTATGCTCTGAGCAGATCGTTTTCTTTTTTAATGCTTTATACTAATGAATTTAAAGATCAAGATGTTTATTTAGGTCCTTGTCTGAACTACCAATGACATTATCATTACATGTATATGTAGGTGGTACGTTTTCACAAACACATCATACATCTTTATTTCACTTTTTAAAGAATCCTTTGTCTATCTCTGTGATTTCCATCGCGAGCAGGCATCGGAAAGAGGGCTTAAAAGCAACTCACAATGGCGTCGGAGATAATAAAGATGAAATTTTATCTTTGTTACGCTCTGTGGCAAGATCAAAAACCATTGAAGAGTTTGAACTGTCAAGTAACAGATTAAACGTATTTTTCATTATTTTCATGTAAACTTCTTACTCTTGCACATTTACAAGAATGAAAATTCTTGCCTATTACTAGTATTTGCATTGCTAATGAAACTGTCATAATGTAATTTCACTCTGTTGATTTACTATTTATAATTGCTCTTTTTATTTGTAGTTAAACCCGTTATTGAATCTTATTTTTCTTCTTCAGAAAAGTCACTTTTGGACCGAAAATTCCAGATTCAGAAAATGGTATGAAGGCAGATGGTTGAACAAATATAAGGCAAAATAAGTATATGTGTACATTGTATACATACATATGTAGCATATGTCCACAAAAAAATTGTGAACACATTTGAGATAGATTTCTTGTCTAACTGTACTGCATATATTTATGTAATCTGAAACTTGCTTTAAATGAGTTAATTTGCTGAGTAAGTGTAATTTTCTTAATTGTAGAGATGGGTGCAAGCTTTCCGACAGAAAAGATGTAACACCTATGTTAATACCAACAATGGCGTTGAGAGAACAAGACCCTAAAATATGAATTTCTTGAAGCAATGAAAGCAAAGTCACTATGTCACCTTCGTATAATTTCGGCGTCTCCGTATGAGTGAAAAATTCTTGAAAGGGATGTTAAACAACAAACTTACAATTTCGTGGAATGAATTTTTTCCAGACATTTACAAAAAGTAGTAAACTGAATATAAATTACATTAATGCTACCTTGTGCTGCAATATGTGATAATGTTCAATATTCTTTTTATACAGGTATGTCACTAATTATCTAAAGAGAAAATGGTTTACCATATTTTGGAATTTCAGATATGTGAAACTGAATTTGATATCCGCAGATGAATCCATGAAATACGTGGAGATAACGAACAGTATTCAAGTCAAAAGTCTATTAAACAAAACAAAATAAGAGCAGAGCAAACACAGACCCCCAAAACATCAGAGATATGCTCTATGATCGGTACAATGACCTTGACAGCAAATACAATTTAGCATTGAGTCAAATGCTGACTGACATTTTTCATTCTAATTGTTGGACCATTATTTACACACTGAATTGTCGACGGATTTTTCCGTTTTTTTCCCGATCATGACAAGGAGCACACAGCGGGTGTGACCGGTCGGCAGGGGATGCTCACTCCATGGCACCTGATCCCACCTCTGATGTTTTGGAGGTCTGTGTTTGCTCTGCTCCTATTTTGTATTGTTTGATGGACTTTTGAGCTTGAATAATGTTCCCCATCTCCATATTTCATGCGAAAGATTGCTGTTGAGAGCATATGTACAAAGTAACATGAGAAGTGTGATCCCCCAGTTCCACACAAGACAGAGTCTCAGGTAAAGTTTTGTGTTTTTAATCAACTGACAAAGCCAGTTTATTAAGATATCTTTCTTTCAGTTTTGTAATTTAATATTTTCCCTTAGGTTGACGATATTTACACATGCATATAAACATACAAAACAATGGCACCTGCCACATGACACAAGACTTCCGACTACACACGGCCACCTCCTTGGACTAATATGCAGCAAACAAGAACACAACCTTTAGAAGTATTGGTCCATGGGGAGGGTTTGTAAGGCATATCATGTTTAAATAGAGGGTATTTTTATAAATTATTGATTTTTCGATGCCTTACAATTGAAATATAACTTTATTTCAAAATTTGTAATTACGAAATAACTGTCGTTTACGCATACAATACAAAAGGCTTGTTACTGGCTCTTTCCGAATATCTTCCCTGAGTGAAATTTATGAGAATCTTGGTTTGAAATATGAAAACATGCCAAATACTGTCAAGCTTAGTCAGTGTTGCACCCTTTTGCCCTTCAACAATGCTACCTGTAAGAAAGGGTTCTCCACCAAAAATCTATCAAGTCAACTTTAAAAACGAACTTGAACAATGACAAAGATAATGACTTAATGAGAATTTCATAAGATGCCCATAAATGGAAAATTATGAATTTGCAAAGGCCATAAAACTCGAGAAAAATGAGAAGACCCTTTGAATCAAATCTTGGAACTGATGTATACATAAGTAATTATGAATTCACTTTCTTCAAGTTGAAAGTCTTCCAGACTATATGAAATTCTTTGTTTTCATGCTATGATTTAATGTCTTTTAACTGGTGTCAAAATACAGTTCCGGCATTCAAGTGCCTACATCTGTTTCATATTCTATCCACAGATAAAGGAAAAGAAAAGAAGTTGGAAGAGGAAGCTGAAATAATTCACAGAAATTATGTAATAACAACTTGTGGAATTGTGTGCAGCAATTGCAAGAAAGACAGACATTCATCTAAACATAGACAATATTATAGAAATTTTTACTGCAAAGAAACAGTTACCCAGTCGTTCGAATGCTGGTTAGAGGAAAAGGAGGAACTGTGGAAGAAAAGAAACCTGATTTAAGTTGATGTTGAAATATGTAAAAATGATATATTTGAGTACTATTTTTTTAAAACTGACTGTATTCGGACACTTGCATTTTTAGCAGTGAAGTGACACATGCATTTTCAGCAATAATTTCGGGAGACAACAATACCACCTTGTAGAATTTCTCTTTAGAGTACTTAAAAGAAGACTAACCCATGAAGTATAATCATTTTTCAGAGAAATTTTATACAGATGATGTCGAATCAATAGTTAAAGAGTTGCTTCAAGCTATTGAAGGAACTAATTTCAAACTGCAGAGAAATAATTTGGCACATTGCGATCCAAACTTAGAAGATTGACCATGTTTTACATGTACTTCAGAGATATTGCTGCTGAAAGAGGAATAAAAGAGAAAGACTGAAACGAATGTTTCATGTCAAGTCAATCAAACTGCTCAGTACTGCAGCGAATACAATGACAGTGATCTTTGAAAATGAGATGATTGATATTGTTTAACGCCAAGTCGGCAATATTTCGGCCATATATCGGCGGTGAAAAGTTATGTTCAGATTGAAAGACTTTTTGGGTTTCTCTGGCGGCCCCCAGTGAGCCTCCTCTTTTTCGAAAACCAGATAAACGATCTTTTACGTGCCAAGGGGGTTGTTATCCTTGACACGTGGCACCATTTAACGTCCCATCCGACGGACTTTAAATATAAAAATATGTAAACAGAAAATGAGATAAAAAGTGAGTTAAAACTGGGATTAGATCATTAATTCTTGAAGTATGCAGCTCCATTTATTCCAATAACGTATGCTTCAGGGAAAACATGACAAAGCACTTGAGGTTGAGCAGTTTAAAATCCAAAGTCCTTTAAGAACGTTTGAAGTTATCCTTTAAATCAGCATTTTGACGAAAAGACAAAATGAATCAAAAGATCCCTTTGAAACGCCTGCCCACTCTAAAGGAGATTAAGGATTTACAACTGTATATACGAAAACAGCATACAACAAGCAATGAAAGAAGTGTATTACCTAATGACTTAAACTTTATTTTCCAAATAAAAAAAACGGCATTGTGACTCAACCTACAGCTTTACGTTGTACCGGTAAAGGTGGATCTCATACTAAGATTACCGTCGTGTGAGACTGAAACAGTAAGGGAATCTAAAACAGTAGAGGAAATTGTCCAAGTTTTCAAGAAATGTTCAGCTGTTCGTGTCCTTCAAAGTGCGCAACAAATTAAATAAGAACTGAACAGAATGGAATCATTAAACGCCATAGAAAAAGTAAACGAGCCTTCAGAGTGAACGAAGTCATTGGTCGTAGTAGAGAAACCAAACAGTGTGAGAATTTTTCTAGTCTTTGCAAGACAACATGAACGAACATTACCCGATGAAAACACGATCACGGCCTGAGAATCATGCTTTCAAAGGGTTGTGAAATTGTGGGCACAATTTTTGGTGAGATGCTGACTGAAGTTTTTCAATCTAAGTGTAAGGGCGTAATATACACATTCACTTTTAATTTGTTTATTCTCAGAAAATCTGGGGTGTAACACCATCCATTCGCCATGTATTTTTGATTCCAAACTCCGTGATAGCTCACTTGATATTTACTGAACCTACTGTCCTTCCTGATATACTTTATTTTGACAAATAAAATAAACAACATGTTATTTTTTATTCAGAGATTCAAGTTAATTTGCAGATAGGTGTTATGTTTGCATTTGTCCTTAAGGGTTTCCTTTCATCTTTTTTTACCTAGTGTCAAAATCAAGATATACTCAGGTGTCAGAAGATTTTTCTTTGTTAGGGGATTACCCTTGTTAGAGTCAATTAATTGATAATGGTCAGTGTCCGGAGATCACGGTCACGTGATCAGCTATAATCGATTTTTCAAATAACGAAGTTATTCAAGAACAAAGAAACAGAAATTTGATTGGCCGCAATTGACCAGGGAAGCCCGGGTCTCCGATTAAGATTGCGTACTCTACCTCGGTCATTCTTCTCGGAGACCTGAATAAAGTAGTATCGTTTACTAAGCGCTTCCCTGTGTCTAATTTCAGATAAAATTATTTTGTATGTTTTCTTAAAGTAATTGTAACAGTTTTTTTTAAAGCTTTTATTTTGTTTTCTAGAAATTTGAGCTTTCACTTAAAGTATAATTCTATTAAAATTATTAGTTACACAATAATTAGTTTATTCAGTTTTAAGGTTTTTATTGTTTATTGTTTAAACCTCTTATCAAAATTGTTTTTGGTCATTATTCATAACTAAACTTATGTTTATATTGATTCATATTATTTGGTTTTAAATTTTGGATGGTAAACCAGCAAAGTTCGGAAATAACATGCTTAGTTTAAGTTTTGGGTTTTATTGTTATTAAACTGGTTTTCACAACGAATCAACAATCATGCGGCAAGTAACTTTGATATGGTAAGTTTTGTTAAAGTATTTCTTTGATTGATTATTGTAGTAAGGATGTTTAGGGTAAAATAATGGGTTTTATGATTTTTCTTATTCTGAGTTAAAATTATTCATATTGAGAAGGTTAACGTAAACTTGTCTACATTTTGTCAGTTCGAATTTCCTTAATAAATGTTTACATTCACTTCTTGTTTAGCCAAATGACTTTGTGTAGTCTTTCATATAGAGTGAGTATTTTTTGTATTGTTTGATCACTCTATCAGTCACCAGAGTTAGGTAAGTTAGGGCACCAATCTTTGTAATGCTTTATGCAGTTAGAAATTTTTTTTATTGTGCCTGGTGACTAAATATATTGTACATTCTTATCGGAGACCTGAATAAAGTAGTATCGTTTACTTAGCGCTTCCCTGTGTCTAATTTCAGAGTAATCATCCCAAACCTATTTGGACTGGACATTACGTCATTAAAGGGTCCTCTCCACTGCCAGCGAGTCAGTTCCCCAAACTCGGATCGTAGCCAAAAAGGCGACACGATACTACCTACCGACTTGCACATACATAGAGTCTTCCGAAATGATGTCGTTGTAATTCAAGAGAAATATGCGACCTTGGACGAAATTAATCACTTTTTCATCTTGAATTTGCGAATTTTTCGTGTTCGCCCTATTTTCAATTGCTTGTTTAGTACAAGGAATAATTCGTTCTTCGTAGTATTCGTATATGGGAGTGTCGTTCTATGTGCAACGTTGGACCTAAACATGCTACAAATGATATAGTAGATAGAACGTTCTATCGTTAAAATGATATTGTCGTAGGTGGCAGGGGATAGTTTCGTACTAAAGACCCGGTCAAATGGAACGACTTTACTTTAGCGGTCCCCAGAAAACGCGCTAAAATATAGTGTCGCCGTAGGCGACTTCCATATATATGAGATCGCGTGAGCGATCGAAAAAAAATGAAAAAAATGAGGTTTTAAGCCTTTTGGACCCCGAATTCGAATTCTACTGTCAAAAGTTTAGTTGAAAACTTCGTTTTTAAACGAAGTTTTTAACCTTGTTCTCTGAAAAAAAGTAATAAATGTTGTTTATTCAGTGAATAAGAGACAAAACATAATTGTGAACGAAGCGCTTGCGGCGCATGCTTAGTGCCGTTTCTTTCGTACTTAGCCATTTTTTCATGTAAACAAACCAACGAGATGTCGTTGAAGCTGATTTAAGATCTTGCAATAAATACAGACGCAACTGATTTCTTAATTAATCTAAAAGAACAAGACACTAACCCTAATCTCTCGGATGGTATGCGAGGACTAACTCAAATCTCCCAGGCGGATGCTAGACCATGCTAGACTAACCCATGTGCGAGGACTAACCCTAATCTCTCGGATGGATGCGAGACTAACCCTAATCAGTCGAAAACTTATGCAAGGACTAACCCTAATCTTTCAGGTGGGTGCAAGACTAACCCTAACCAGTCGAAAAATGTGCTAGACTAACCTTTATCAATTGAGTGACGTAAATCTTACGTCATAGTGCAATGAGCGCGCGGATCTTGCGGATCTGGGGACCGGTAAAGTAAAGTCTACCCGGTCAAATTTTTTAAAAACCGAGATATCCCCTGATTTTTTTTTTTTTTAATATTTCAGCTTTCACATTTATATCAAATAAGTATATATCTTCACTCAGGTGCATATTAAGAATACCATATACAGAGTACATTTACATACATAGATATACATTTACACGCATACACTTATGTGAAAGTTGGTTTAATATGAAAGAAGAAAAAAGAAATTGAGAAAAAGGAAGGAGAAAGTAAAAAAAAAAAAGATACATTCTCGACTTGTACATTCCAATAATGCATTGCGGCGGATATTGGGTCAAGTGAGGTCAGGGGTAAAGCGTCATTAGAGACTGTTTACACGTAAATATCAAAATGGGTTAAAACGACTTTTGTGTCGCCTACGGTTGCAACCATCATCGGGCCTATGGGGCAACTTGTATATTTTTCACATTTCCAGAGGACCCAGATTATTTTCAGAGGTGGACAAACGCCTGCAAACGTGAGGTGGTGTTCCAAAGTGGAAAGAGAATGAAATGGACGCCGTCTGAATATCAAAAACTTTTTAGCTGTCATTTTGAGACCGGCCAATGTCCAGATTCCAAATCTAGAAAACCGGGAAACAAGAACAAGATTCCTACAATATTTTCACACAAGGCCAGAACGTGTAACTTACATGTATATATTTACGTATAGAACTAAGATGTTAAATATATAGGTGTATGTGTTATATATCCTCGAGGAACCTATTTCGGTGGTAATAAGTATTCGATTACAAAATTTCCCAAACGAGTACAATTGAATAGGGAATTAATGCAGTTTTGCTATAAAGGTTCCTATAATTTGTCCAAATATTGCCAAAATTTTAAGAAAATACTAACGAATAGATATTTTTTCTCCAAATGTATGACATTCTGTTTTGGGCACGTTCAAACAGATGAGGTACCTAAATCAGTGGCATGATGCTTTTCAAAGGTTTCTACCTTCATAAGTTCAGCACCAAACAAACAAATGATATAGAATAATAATTATTATTTTCGATAAAAATTACCAGCTTAAAAGGAGATGCCATCAATTTAGGTACCCAACCGATTTAGGACCCTCCACGATACATATATTTACATCCACTGAATATTATTTCCTTTATTTCTTAAGAAACTCATTGCAGTTTATCAGTGAGTAAACAACACTAAGCAAGCCACCTGCATAGATTCCTTGAGCAACGGCTGTTCCATCAATTATATATACAATGACAAAAACTTCTATAAAACAATATTTAATATATTGTTTTTTACGTTGAATGTTTTTTTATACAGATATAAATATAAACAATAAAATGACTTTCTTTCTTTGTTAGTACGGGAATTAATGTCACAGCTATTGCAAAAAAAAAATTACATAACCCGCTTACGCGGGTTATGTATTTTTTCTGCAACAGCTGTGACATTAATTCCCGTACTAACAACCAAAGAAAGCATTTTATTGTTTAAGGAAAATCAAGGAACATAAACATTATATAGAACTATGCATGATTTATAAACTTAACTAGCACTTCTATACACTGTATACAAAATTTTAGTCACATGCATTTAAAGGATAACCCATGAAAACTGTATTATATGTATTTTTTTTTTTATAAAGCCCTACCTATGGCATAGGTGGAGCTACAGTTCTCATATTAATTAAAAACTGAATAAATCATTAGTGTTTCTGAACTGATACACTGCATGGTTTTTTAATGATCAGTGCAGCTCACCGTGATGCAATTATTCTTAAAACCTTTAAAATAATTAAATATTTAAATCTAAGTTTGTTTTATTTATTAATTCTTTTTTTTTTTCCATATAAGGAAATGCCCAAGATAAGGCCCCCAAATAGACATATTAGATCACACTATAAGCTAGTATCAGCAATTGCATCTTCCTTTTCTGAAAGTACAGGTATAATCAGTTTTGTATATTCAGCAATAAGAGTGAGTTACTAGAAACTCATTGCGAGCAATGAGAGGTCTTCCGTCTGATTTTGAAAATAAAAACGTAAATCCAAGCTGAAAAGGTGATAAAAGAAATTCAGACACTCTGGAGATTTAACCCTGGTTGTCAGCGTGAAATCCAACGTGCTAACCATTAACCATTCACTTTTTTGCATCACTTCCTGTCACGACCGGAAGTAACGACGATACAAGATTTCCTCGCAATTCAAATAAAATGATGACTGACTATCAGTCCTGAAAGTTTTAGACTTCAGTCGTTTACTGTTGCCGAGCAATATCGTGAGAACAAATTCTAATTCTGAGGACAGGTAAACACGCGACCGAAAGTGAATTTTATAAAAAAAAAAAAAAAACCCCTGACGTTTCTCTATACATTTGCAGTATCTACAAAATGCATAAAAAACATTTCAAGTACTTTATCGTTAAGCAATATTTATGAGAAAGTTAAATATCGAAATAACGTAGTTTATCATCTAAAACCGGAAGTTGACGTTTTTGTTTCCGGTGGAAACTAACATATTTCAATCGGCGAAAGAGATGCAATAAAGTGATGCTAACTTCAATTTAAAAAAAAAAAAGTTAAAATTTTTGATTTCTTTGATCACTTCCTGTGACGACCGGAAGTTACGACTGACGCGTTTAACCAAAATAGTTTTGCCTACTCCTCAAGGTCTGCTGCTCATATAAGTATGGTGTTTTAATCTTTTACCTGTTTTTGAGATCTCGCTCAGACAATATTCTCATTTTGAGGACAAAAAAACACGCGACCGGAAGTGAATGTTTGAAAGATATTTGAGGTTATTCTAGACCTTTGCATTCTGAATAACATATTTAAAATTCATAACAAATACATTATGTATAAAGAATATTTATAGGAAAGTAAAATACGCAAATTTTGTAGTTTTTCTCTTATAACCGGAAGTTGTCGTTTTTGTTTCCGGTGGGACCAATATCTTTCGAATCTGCGAAAAAGATGCAATAAAGTGATGCAATTCTTAAATAAAGAAAAGTTGAAATTTTTGATTTCTTTGATCACTTCCCGTGACGACCGGAAGTGACGGCTGACGCTCTGAACCCAAGTGGTTTTGGCTACATCTTAAGGTATGTTGCTCATATAAGTCTGGTGTCTTAATCTCTTACCGTTTCCGAGATCTTGCTCACACAACTTCTCATTTTGAGGACAGAAAACACGCGACCGGAAGTGAATTTTTGAAAGATATTTGAGGTCACTCTAGATATTTGCTGTCTTAATAACATATTACAAATTCATTTCAAATACTTTATCTACAAAAGATATTAATGGGAAAGAAAAATACTTCAATTATGTAGTTTTTCTCTTATAGCCGGAAGTTGACGTTTTTGTTTCCGGTGGGACCAACATATTTCGAAACTACACAAAAGATCAATAATGTGATATAGGATTTAATTCAAAAAAGGAAAGTTGAAATTTTACGATTTCTTTGATCACTTCCGTACACGACCGGAAGTGCCGACGACGAACGAAAAGGCGATTCCACAAATTAAAATGTCACGTTCTATGCTCTCCAATAAGTCTCCAGTTCATATCTTTAACCGTTCTTGAGAACATTCGCGGACAACATTCCATTTAAAAATCAGGAAATTGCCCGTAACTTGGAACCAGAATGGAATTTTCCAAATTTTCCTTGTGATGAACAAACTTCATACAATGACTAATTTTTCCTGAAAGTTTCACGTAAAACCACTGAATAGTTTTTGAGAAAACGCCTGCACAAAATTTGGTCCAAAAAATAATAATAATAATAACTAGAAACCTTGTTGCCATGGCAACAAGAAGGTCTTCCGTCCCTTCTCTGTCTTCATAGATGTTGATTCCTCTTTATACAACATGTTATGTTGTGCATTTCCTGTTACACCTTCATACAAAAAATAGTTCCTTGGCCATGCGCTCGGCACTTTGAAATGAAAGTTGCGTATATTTTGTATGAAACCTTAAAAACGAGGCCCCGTGTCACGGCAGGTGTTGGCACGATAAAGATCCCTCACTGCTCAATGGCCCTGAGTGCCGAGTAAAAGTCTAAATTTGAAGCCCTTCACCGGTGGTTACGTCTCTATATGAGTGAAAAATTCTCGAATGGGACTTAAATCAACATATAATCAATCAATCAATCATACATAAAATATAATTAAACGTTTATATTTTGAAAATATTGCAAAACTGGAATGAAAAAAATACGAGATATCATTTTAAGGAGGGGGGAGGACCTATGTTCCAAAACATATTTGTGTGAATTTTTTTAAACTTTGAGATTCTCACACTTAATTGTACAAAATATAAAATTATGTTAAATATTTTTTTAATTCAAGACCCGATTTCATGCATTTCAGGTTACCCCCCCCCCCCACCCCCCCCCCCCCCCCCACCCTCTGAGTCAGCACCACACACGCATAACAAAATGATTGACACTTTACGTGAAAGCATATTTTTTCACATACTGTTTCAAGTATACAGATTTTTATGTGTTTCATTGTGTTAATACTGTATACCATTAATTAACCATACCTTTATCCGCTAAGTCGCTTTGAGCTCTTAATTATGACGGATCTTGCTCTAAACTAAATGTCATTGAAGTTCCCTCTCATTTGAAATTGCTATTTTTATTCAATCAAGATGAGAAAATAATAAATTCTACTTTCAAAATTTAATTTGACAAATCTCCGATTTGTGATTCAATTTCATAAGTACCTAGCTACATTAACATTTTTACCTTATTTTGTCATATCACACACATATGCACATTTATTAGTGCAAAGTTCAACTGCAAACTCTTTATGAAGGAGTAAAAAGACACAGTACCATTGTGAAGTCAAACACCATTGCTCTGACGTTGAACGACATAGCCCCCCCCCCCCCTTTTAAAGATAAAATATTACATTTAAGCCCAAACAACAGTGTGAAAAAAAACGGACATTCTGGGGATTAAATAGTGCAAAATTTAACTGCAAACTCTTTATGAAGGAGTAAAAAGACACAGTGCCATTGTGAAGTCAAACACCATTTCTCTGACGTTGAACGACATAGCCCCCCCCCCCTTCCTTTAAAGATAAAATATTACATTTGAGCCCAATCAACAGTGTGAAAAAAATCGGAATTTTGGGGATTGAATAGTGCAAAATTTAACTGCAAACTCTTTATGAAGGAGTAAAAAGACACAGTGCCATTGTGAAGTCAAACACCATTGCTCTGATGTTGAACGACATAGCCCCCCCCCCTTTAAATATAAATAAAATATTACATTTGAGCCCAAACAATAGTGTGAAAAAATTTGGACATTCTGGGGATTGAATACGAGTTGCCTGCGTGAAAATTCAACAAGCTTACCATTACGCTATCAAAGACCATCGTATCAAAGTAGCAAGCAATAAATATCTAGAGTACGGGTTAATCCATTTTTGAATAAATTACATATTTAGCATTCTGATAAGATTCTTTATTTAACCTATAAATATCATAAAAAAATAATGAAAAACAAAAAAGTTCAAAAAACTACCCTTTTTAAATCACTTCCTGTGACGACCGGAAGTGGCGACGACACACGAAATGTTTCCATCACACATCTACAAATCACCTTCTATCATACCTGAAAGTTTCAGACTCCTTCCTTTAACAGTTTCCGAGAACATTCACGGACTAGATTTTTAGTGGAAAAAGTGAAAAATCGTAATAATTCCTGACCGGAAGTGAATTTTTCCAAACTTTTTCAATATTTCAAAATGGCATGAGATAACACATCATTCCTGAAAATTTGGCTGAAAATGATTGAGTAGTTTTTGAGATATCCGCAGCTAGGTTAAGGACTCCCATATATACGTCAGCCTATGCAGAGGTTCGGTAAAGTTATTATGACGTCACGTTAAAACAACACAAATGAATCTCGATGAATAAATACTATATGTTCTTTTTAAAACACACTAAATACTTTCGTTTATCATAAATATTATAAAGATAAATGGATGTGCGACTTATCTTGCCATAATAGCACTTAGCGTATGTAGAATGAAGCCAGCTTGATCTCGCTGTACTTACTGAGATGACGTCATTTCTCAGTTTGACACGCAGTTTCTCTGTAGTTGAGGCGTGGATCAAGCTTTTATCGTAGCTTGTAAAGATAAAAATAAATACGAAACACGCGTAGCCGGACCAAAAGAGAGAAATATTCTGAAATATATTAATCCACATTTTATTGTCAAACTAAATTGATAATGTGTAGACTTTATATAAAGCCGTAGGGAGCACATTTGTACAGTAACGTGCTAGAATGACAGGTCCAACCCCTCGAAAATATCAAAAGTTCAACGATATCCGCTTCACTATAAATTCTGAATTTTTAAACACGTTTAGCTATTATTCCTACTATTCTGAAAAGTGCTGGGAGCTGGTTGTGCATTGTTGATTTATTCCGTAATTTAACATTATTCCAATGCGAATTACATTTTTCACTGGAGTTTATAGAAAGACGGCTAAATTTTAAACGATTCCCGAGCATGAGGAAGTTGCTCCCAGCACTTTTCATGTTAAGGAATTTGTCTCAAAGAAAACAGAATAAATTTTATAGCGGAAAAATGCCCGTATATCGTTGAACTTTTACGATCTTTGTAGTAGTACATATATGTTCTAATTTTAAAACTGTCACGTGACAAACAGCTGATGTAAGCGATGTCGCTTTGGTCGAACTCAGCAGAGACCCGATATATAGAAGTGCAAACACCACAAATCACATTTATCAAAACTAATGCTGTTTAAAAAAAATATTAAAATTGTATTCATTTTCCCTGAATATATTAAGGCGTATATTTCATGGGCGTCCTTAACCTAGCTGCGTCGCGATTTGAAAAGGTCAGAAAAATAAAAATGAAAAATAATAATAATAATAATAATAACTAGATGCGATCTCGTTGCGAGCAACGAGTGGGTCTTCCGTCCAATTTTTGATAAGATGAGATATGAATTTGACTGAGATTTTCATTCATAAATATATAGATAGTCAAAACAAAAATTTTGATCATTAAAGAATTATAAAACAAAGGTTTTTGGCCCCTCTTATGGCTCCTAAAAACGTGATATTTGATGAAGATTTTAATATATATATATATATATAGTAGCAGATCGTGAAGATGAACATTACTTTAAAGAGTTACAAATGAAAGACTTTTGGTCCCTCTGAGCCCCTAATTTGAGGGGTCAGCCCCTTTCCCTTGATTTCACATGAACGGTCTTGTAATTCTGAAGACTTTTTGTTCAACAACTATTCAGAAGTTTCGTTTCGCTTTCGAGATATGTAGACTTGAAATATTTAGGGGCCATCCCTTTAAGTCCTTATAGGGGCTGTTTAGGAAAAATTCAAAGGATGCACATTGTTGAGAACATCGTTCTAAACAACTTTTGTTCAATATTGCTTTTCAAAATGTTTCCCCTTTTCCGATATCAAGCGTCAAAGATTAAGCATTCTGGCCCCTTATGGTCCCTAATTACGTAATATTTGAGGACAACTTTCAGATATATAGTTGCAGATTGTGAAAATGAACATTTTTGCTTCAATAATTAATATCAAAATATTTAACGTTAAGGAGTTATAGATGAAAGACTTCTGGCCCCTCTGAGCCCCTAATTTGAGGGGTCAGCCCCTTTTTCTTGATATCACATGAAAGGTCTTGTAATTCTGAAGACTTTTTGTTCAACAACTATTCAGAAGTTTCGTTTCGTTTTCGAGATATGTAGACTTGAAATATTTAGGGGCCGTCCCTTTAAGTCCTTATAGGGGCTGTTTAGGAAAAATTCAAAGGATGCACATTATTGAGAACATCATTCTAATCAACTTTTATTCAATATTGCATTTCAAAATATTCCCTTCTTTCGAGATATAAAGTGTCAAAGATTTAGCATTCTGGCCCCTTGTGGCCCCTAATTACGTAATATTTGATAAAAATTTTAAGATATATAGTTGCAGATTGTAAAGATGAACATTTTTGCTTCAATAATTAATATCAAAATATTTAACGTTAAGGATATATAGATGAAAGACTTTTGGCCCCTCTGAGCCCCTAATTTGAGGGGTCAGCCCCTTTTTCTTGATATCACATGAGAGGTCTTGTAATTCTGAAGAATTTTTGTTCAACAACTATTCAGAAGTTTCGTTTCGTTTCCGAGATATGTAGACTTGAAATATTTAGGGGCCGTCCCTTTAAGTCCTTATAGGGGCTGTTCAGGAAAAATTCAAAGGATGCACATTGTTGAGAACATCATTCTAAACAACTTTTGTTCAATATTGCTTTTCAAAATGTTTCCCCTTTTCGAGATATAAAGTGTCAAAGATTTAGCATTCTGGCCCCTTGTGGCCCCTAATTATGTGCCATACGACGTAAAAATCATAATATATAGTTGTAAATTGTTAAGATAAATATTTTTGCTTCAGTAATGTATACCAAAATATTGCTTGTTTAAGAGTTATCGATTTCAGACTTTTGGCCCCTATCGGCCCCTAATGTGATGAGTCAGCACTTTTTTCTTGATATCATGTTACAGATCCTGTCATTCTGCACAAATTTTGTTCAGTATGTTTTAGCAAAATAATTATACTTTAAAAGATATGACACAAAATGTCTCAAAAATTCACTCATAATTCGTGTCCTAAATTTCGCCCCCTACCGAGCTTCCATACTAGGCACTTCCGGAAAATATCTAAACCCAGGTGCAAAATGGCAACATGTCCTCTATCATCACTGAAAATTTCAGCGCTCTATCTTAAGCCGTTTTTGAGTTCCATCGCAGACAAGGAGGTCCTCTAAATTTTGATAAAAGGGCGATAACTTCCGACCGGAAGTAAATATCCCTTAACGGAATTGCCGGAATTAACTTCAGATATCAACTTATCTACCATGAAAATTTGAATAAAATCGAACGAGCCATCTCCGAGAAATCGTCTGCACAAATTTTGTAAGAAGAAAAAAGAATAAAAACTAGATCCGATCTCGTTGCGAGCATCGAGTGGGTCTTCCGTCCGATATCGATGAGATGTGATTTTGATTGTTAAAACAAGGACTATCACTGTATTTTGAAAGATGGAGAACATCATACAAAGTGTTTTGAAATCACTCAAAGGTCAAATAGAGTGAGATTTAAACGATTTAAATTTTTCAAAAAATTTAAATTGAATCCAAATGTTAAAACAAAGATTGTCTCTGTATTTTGAAAGATGGAGAACATCATACAATGTGTTTTGAAACCTCTCAAAGGTCAATTAGAGTGAGATTTAAACGATTTAAATTTTTCAAAAATTTGAATTGAATCCAAATGGTAAAATCAAGGAGACTCTACATTTTGAAAGATGGAGAACATCATACAATGTGTTTTGAAATCTCTCAAAGGTCAAATAGAGTGGAATTTAAACGATTTAAATTTTTCAAAAAATTCAAATTGAATCCAAATTTTGAAAAAAGGACTATCTCTGTATTTTGAAAGATGGAGAACATCATACAATATTGTTTGAAATCTCTGAAAGGTCAAATAGAGTGAGATTTAAAGGAATTAAATTTTTCAAAAAATTTAAATTGCTTCCAAAAGTTAAAATAAGGACTATCTCTGTATTTTGAAAGATGGAGAACATCATACAATGTGTTTTGAAATCTTTTAAAGGTCAAATAGAGTAAGATTTAAACAATTTAAATTTTTCAAAAAAATTAAATTGAATTCAAATGGTAAAACAAGGACTTTTTCTATATCTTGAAAGATGGAGAATATCATATGATGTGTTTTGAAATCTCTCAAAGGTCAAATAGAGTGAAATTAAAACGATTTAAATTTTTCAAAAAATTTAAATTGAATCCAAACGTTAAAACAAGGACTATCTGTATATTTTGAGAGATGGAGAACATCATACAACGTGTTTTGAAATCTCTCAAAGGTCAAATAGAGTGAGATTTAAACGATTTAATTTTTTTAAAAAATTTAAATTGCTTCCAAATGTTAAAACAAGGACTGTCTCTGTGTTTTGAAAGATGGAGAACATCGTACAATGTGTTTTGGAACCTCTCAAAGGTCAATTACAGTGAGATTTAAACGATTTAATTTTTTCAAAAAATTTAAATTGCAATGAAATATTAAATAAAAGCCAACTTCCATATTTTGAAGGAAGAGAACATCATTTGTTGCGTTTTTAGGTTTGTGGAAGGAATTTAAATTTTTTGAAAAATTTAAATCGTTTAAATTTCACCCTATTTGACCTTTGAGAGATTTTAAAACACATTGTATGATGTTCTCCATCTTTCAAAATACAGAGATAGTCCTTTTTTCAAAATTTGGATTCAATTTAAATTTTTTGAAAAATTTAAATCGTGTAAATTTCACCCTATTTGACCTTTGAGAGATTTTAAAACACATTGTATGATGTTCTCCATCTTTCAAAATACAGAGATAGTCTTTGTATTAACATTTAGATTCAATTTAAATTTTTTGAAAAATTTAAATCGTTTAAATTTCACTCTATTTGACCTTTGAGAGATTTCAAAACACATTGTTTGATGTTCTCCATCTCTCAAAATATAGAGATAGTCCTTGTTTTAACGTTTGGATTCAATTTAATTTTTTTGAAAAATTTAAATCGTTTAAATTTCACTCTAATTGAACTTTGAGAAATTTCAAAACACATTGTATGATGTTCTCCATCTCTCAAAATATAGAAATAGTTCTTGTTTTAACGTTTGGATTCAATTTAAATTTTTTGAAAAATTTAAATCGTTTAAATTTCACTCTATTTGACCTTTGAGAGATTTCAAAACACATCATATGATGTTCTCCATCTTTCAAGATACAGAAATAGTCCTTGTTTTAACATTTGAATTCAATTTAAATTTTTTGAAAAATTTAAATCGTTTAAAATTCATTTTATTTGACCTTTAAGAGATTCAAAACACATTGTATGATGTTCTCCATCTCTCAAAATACAGAGATAATCCTTGTTTGAACGTTTGGGTTCAATTTAAATTTTTTGAAAAATTTAAATCGTTTAAATTTCACTCTATTTGACCTTTGAGAGATTTCAACCTTATTGCATGATGTTCTCCATCTTTGGGAGCAGTTTTGAATTTTTTTTTTCAAAAATTTAAATCGTTTAAATTTCACTCTTTTTGACCTCCAATAGACTCCAAATCACTCTCATTCATGTTCTCATGTTTTAGATGCCCTTGATTTCATATTTTAAGTCTTTTAAATT
Source organism: Saccostrea echinata (assembly GCF_033153115.1). Taxonomy (NCBI): domain Eukaryota; kingdom Metazoa; phylum Mollusca; class Bivalvia; order Ostreida; family Ostreidae; genus Saccostrea; species Saccostrea echinata. Next base: position 10,536,198 of record NW_026889785.1, read on the forward strand.
ATTCTAAATTTGAAAATTTTTGAAGTTTTAAATGCTGCAATAAAAATTCATCAAGTAGGGGCTCACTGCTTTAAACATTAGAGGATATATCAAAATCTTACGATTTTAAAGGTATTAAAATTTGAAATTATAGTATTCAAACCTTTCAATGATTTAAATTGAATACACAATTTTTCATAATCACAGGTACATTATGAAATCACTATTTCAGACTTAATTGAATGTCCTTGCTTTCTTCTAGGTCACTGTGTATTAAACGTCGCTGAAGAAAATCAATAACTTATACATGGGCCGTCAAAATTCTCTAACACACCTGAGCTCATATTTTCTTTAAGACTGCACCTAAAATCAAAACAAATATACTGTAGGAAAGATCACAGGAAGACCTATCAGACGGTGTAAAAAGTTTTAAAATCGGTCAAGAATTAAAAGAGTAAAGATTTTTAAAAAAGAAATAAAAGGATATCCGCCAAAGATCAAAGAGTACGGTCATCAACAAGTGTCCTTGATAATGAGTTTGACATGTCCTGTCAAAAAAAAAGCAAACATACCTGAGCTCATATTTTCTTTATTAGTGCACTTATAAACAAAAGAAATATATTGTTGGAAAGGTCTCGTAAAGATCTATTTGATGGTGTATAAAGTTCTAAAATCGGTCAAGAAATAAAAAAGTAATGCTTTCTAAAAGAAATCAAAGGATATCTGCCAAAGATCAAAGAGTACGGTCATACGCAAGTGTCCTTGACAATGATTTTGACATGTCCTGTCAAAACAAAAGGCTAACTTACCTGAGCTCATATTTTCTTTATTAGTGCACTTACAATAACACCAAATATACTGTTGGAAAGGTCTCGTAAAGATCTATTTGACGGTGTAAAAAGTTTTAAAATCGATCAAGAAATAAAAGAGTAATGATTTTTTAAAGAAAAGTTCTAAAAGTACACTTGCACTCAAGTGGCCTAACACACCTGAGCTTATATATTGTTTATTAATGTACTCACATGCAAAACAAATACATTTTTGGAAAGTTCTCGCCAAGATCTATTTGACAATATAAAAAATTTTAAAATTGGATTAAAAAATTTTTTTTGAAAAATTTAACTTTAAAATTTGAAAAATTTAAACATCTTCTTAAAATTTCAAAAGTCAGGTGCACATGTCAAGGTCACAATTCTATCATTCCTGAAAATTTCAAATTTCTATTTTGCGCAGTTTCTTCGGAGTAGGACAGACCGGAATTGCAGAAAAACGTCAAAAATACGTCATATTTCGCGACCAGAAGTGGAATCATCAAAAATGAAAAAAGCGTCCCGAGGGAACATCGTTCCCTATCATCTCCGAAAGTTTCATAAAAATCCACTGAACCGTTACTGAGATACCGGTGTAGGAAAAAAAAAAAAATAATAATAATAACTAGATGAGATCTCGTTGCGATTTTTCGATAAGATTAGATACGATTTTGGCTATGATCTTTGTTAAAAGATAATAATATTTAGACTTCCCTAATTAGATTTCATTCTTTTGATTTATATAACATTATTAAAAAAGCTATAGATGACATGCTTTTGGCCCCTCTCAGCCCCTAGTTTGAGGGGTCAGCCTCTTTTTCTTGATATCAATTGAAAGGTCTTGTGATTTTGAAAACGTTTTGTTCAAGAAATATTCAGAGATTTCTTTTCGTTGTGGAGATATGCTGAATGGAAATATTTAGGGGCCACCCATCCAAGTCCTTAATGGGGCCGTTTGACAAAAACTGAAAGGGTGCATATTGTTTAGAACATTATTTTGACCAACTTTTGTTCAGTATTGCTTATCAAAATATTCCCCCTTTTCGAGATATAAAGCGTCAAAGATTTAGCATTCTGGCCCCTTGTGACCCCTTATTACGTAACATATGATCAGAATCTTATCAGATATTGTTGTAAATCGTTAAGATAAGGATCTTTGCTTCAGTAATGTATTACAAATTATTGATCGTTAAAGAATTATAGGTGAAAGACTTTTGGCCCCTCTGAGCCCCTAATTTGAGGGGTCAGCCCCTTTTTCTTGATATCAAATGAAAGGTCGTATCATTCTGCACAACTTTTCTTCTATATGTTTTAACAAATTCTTAGCAGGTATGAAGATATGAAAGAAAAGGTGTAAAATTTTGTGAGATGTTTCTGAGACATTTTTTGAGCCCTACCGAGCTTCGGCGCCTTTTGCGCTAGAGAGATTTGGACACCTGCCTGCAAATCTACCAACCTTCCCCTACCCTCACTGAAAATCTTGCCTCAATATCGTAAGTCGTTTCGGAGGAGTTTCCAGGACAAGCCGACCCTCTAAAAATCAGAAAATCCTAAATATCTCAAGATAGAAAGTGACGTCATCAACGAAAAAAATTTCCAATAAGGTTCAGATCAATACCTATCAGATCTGAAAGTTTCATGAAAATCGGCCAAGACGTTTTCGAGAACTCGCGTGCACAAAATCGATAAGAATAATAATAATAATAACTAGATGAGATCTCGTTGCGAGCAACGAGTAGGTCTTCCGTCCGATTTTTCGATAACATGAGATATGATTTTGACTATGATCTTTGTTAAAAGATAATAATATATAGACTTCCCTATTTAGATTTCATTCTTTTGATTTATATAACATTATCAAAGAGCTATAGATGACATATTTTTGGCCACTCTGAGCCCCTAATTTGAGGGGTCAGCCCCTTTTTCTTGATATCAGCTAAAAGGTCTTGTGATTTTGAAGACTTTTTGTTCAAGAAATATTCAGAGATTTCCTTTCGTTGGTGAGATATGCTGAATGGAAATATTTAGGGGCCACCCCTCCAAGTCCTTAATGGGGCCGTTTGACAAGAATTGAAAGGGTGTAAAATTTTGTGAGATGTTTCTGAGACATTTTTTGAGCCCTACCGAGCTTCGGCGCCTTTTGCGCTAGAGAGATTTGGACACCTGCCTGCAAATCTACCAACCTTCCCCTACCCTCACTGAAAATCTTGCCTCAATATCGTAAGTCGTTTCGGAGGAGTTTCCAGGACAAGCCGACCCTCTAAAAATCAGAAAATCCTAAATATCTCAAGATAGAAAGTGACGTCATCAACGAAAAAAATTTCCAATAAGGTTCAGATCAATACCTATCAGATCTGAAAGTTTCATGAAAATCGGCCAAGACGTTTTCGAGAACTCGCGTGCACAAAATCGATAAGAATAATAATAATAATAACTAGATGAGATCTCGTTGCGAGCAACGAGTAGGTCTTCCGTCCGATTTTTCGATAACATGAGATATGATTTTGACTATGATCTTTGTTAAAAGATAATAATATATAGACTTCCCTATTTAGATTTCATTCTTTTGATTTATATAACATTATCAAAGAGCTATAGATGACATGTTTTTGGCCACTCTGAGCCCCTAATTTGAGGGGTCAGCCCCTTTTTCTTGATATCAGCTAAAAGGTCTTGTGATTTTGAAGACTTTTTGTTCAAGAAATATTCAGAGATTTCCTTTCGTTGGTGAGATATGCTGAATGGAAATATTTAGGGGCCACCCCTCCAAGTCCTTAATGGGGCCGTTTGACAAGAATTGAAAGGGTGCATATTGTTCAGAACATTATTATGGCCATCTTTTGTTCAGTATTGCTTATCAAAATATTCTCCCTTTTCGAGATATAAAGCGTCAAAGATTTAGCATTCTGGCCCCTTGTGGCCCCTTATTACGTAACATATGATCAGAGTCTTATCATATATTGTTGTAAATCGTTAAGATAAACATCTTTGCTTCAGTAATGTGTTACAAATTATTGATCATTGAAGAGTTATAGATGAAAGACTTTTGGCCCCTCTGAGCCCCTAATTTGAGGGGTCAGTCCCTTTTTCTTGACATCAAATGAAGAGTCTTGTGATTTTGAACATTTCTTGTTCAACAACTATTCAGAGATTTCTTTTTGTTGTGGGGATATGCTGAATGGAAATATTTAGGGGCCACCCCTCCAGGTCCTTAATGGGGCCGTTTGACAAAAACTGATAGGGTGCATATTGTTCAGAACATTATTCTGACCATCTTTTGTTCAGTATTGCTTATCAAAATATTCCCCCTTTTCGAGATATAAAGCGTCAATGATTTAGCATTCTGGCCCCTTGTGATCCCTTATTACGTAACATATGATCAGAATCTTATCATATATTGTTGTAAATTGTATAGATAAACATATTTGCTTCAGTAATGTATAACAAAATATTGATCGTTAAAGAGTTATAGATGAAAGACTTTTGGCCCCTCTGAGCCCCTAACTTGAGGGGTCAGTCCCTTTTTCTTGATATCAAATGAAAGCACTTATCATTCTGCACAACTTTTGTTATATATGTTTTAACAAAATATTTACAGGTATGAAGATATGATAGAAAACTTGTCAAATTTTGCGAGATGCTTGTGAGCCTGTTTTTTGAGCCCAGGCGAGCTTTGGCGCCTTTTGCGCTGGAAAGATATGGACGCAAAAAAGCACATCTACAATCCCTCCTCTACCTTCACTGAGAATCTCAACTCAATATCTTTATTCGTTTTGGAGTGATTACTAGGACAAGCCGACCCTCTAAAAATCAGATAATTGTCTATATCTCACGACCGGAAGTGACGTCATCAATATAAAAAATTTCCAATAAGGTTCAGATCAATATCTATCACATCTGAAAGTTTCATGAAAATCGACCGAGTTGTTTCCGAGAACTCGCTTGCACAAAATCGGTAAGAAAAAAAAAGAATAATAATAACTAGATGAGATCTCGTTGCGAGCAACGAGTAGGTCTTCCGTCCGATTTTTCGATGAGATGAGATGTGATTTTGATTACATAATGATATAAAGATTTCCCTCCTTAGATTTCATTCTTTTTAGTTATATAACATAATCTTGAACATCTTTCGTTCAATATTGCTTTTCAAATTGTTTCCCCATTTCGAGATATTAAGCGTAAGAGATTTAACATTCTGGCCACTTATGGCCCCTAATTTCGCAATAGAGAATCAAAATTCTACACCATATTGTTGCATATTGTTACGTTAAGCATTTTAGCTTCAGTAATTTATAACAAATTCTTGATCATTGAAGAATTACATTTTGTCGTTTGGCCCATCTAAGCCCCTAATTTGAAAGGTCAGCACCTTTTTCTTGATATCAAATGAAAAGACTTGTGATTTTAAACATTTTTTGTTCAACAACTATTCAAAAGTTTCTTCTCGTTTTCAAGATATGTCGAATAGAAATATTTAGGGGCCAACCCTTCAAGCCCTTAATGGGTCCGTTTTGCAAAAATTGAAAGAATGAATATTGTTCAGAACATTATTCTGAACATCTTTTGTTCAAAATTGCTTATAAAAATATCTCTTCTTGTTTAGATGTAAAGAGTCAAATATATAGCATTCTTGCCCCTTTTGGCCCCTTATGACGCAACATATGATCTTAATTTTATAATATATCTTTTGCAAATCGTTAAGATGAGCATTTTTGCTTCAGTAATTGATAACAAAATATTGATCGATCAAGAGTTATACATAAAAGACTTTTGGCCCCTCTCAGCCCCTAATTTGAGGGATCAGCCCTTTTTTCTTGATATCAAATGAAAGGTCTTATGATTTTGAAGACTTTTTGTTCAACACCTATTCAGAAATTTATTTTCGTTTTCGAGATATGCTGAATTGAAATATTTAGGGGCCAGCCCTTCAAGTCCTTAATGGGGCTGTTCTGCAAAAAATGAAAGATTGGATATTGTTTAGAACATTTTTTTGAACAATTTTTGTTCAATATTGCTTTTCAAAATATTTCCCCTTTTTGAAATATAAAGTGCCAAATATTTAGCCTTCTGGCCCCTTTTGGTCCCTTATTACGTAACATATGATCAAAATTTTAAAACATATAGTTGCAAATCGTTAAGATGAGCATTTTTGCTTCAGTAATTGATAACAAAATATTGATCGATCAAGAGTTATACATAAAAGACTTTTGGCCCCTCTGAGCCCCTAATTTGAGGGATCAGCCCTTTTTTCTTAATATCAAATGAAAGGTCTTGTCATTTTGAAGACTTTTTGTTCAACAACTATTCAGAAATTTATTTTCGTTTTCGAGATATACTGAATTGAAATATTTAGGGGCCAGCCCCTCAAGTCCTTAATGGGGCTGTTTTGCAAAATTTGAAAGGTTGCATATTGTTTAGAACATTATTCTTAACATCTTTTGTTCACTATTGCTTATCAAAATATTCCCCCTTTATGAGATATAAAGCATCGATGATTTAGCATTCTGGCCCCTTTTGGCCCCTTATTACGTAACATATGATCAAAATTTTAAAACATATAGTTGCAAATCGTTAAGATAAACATTTTTGCTTCAGTAATTAATAACAAAATATTAATCGTTCAAGAGTTATACTTGAAAGAGTTTTGGCCCCTCTGAGCCCCTAATTTGAGGGACCAGCCCTTTTTTCTTGATATCAAATGAAAGGTCTTGTCATTTTGAAGATTTTTTGTTCAACAACTATTCAGAAATTTATTTTCGTTTTCGAGATATGCTGAATGGAAATATTTAGGGGCCAGCCCCTCAAGTCCTTAATGGGGCAGTTTTGCAAAAATTGAAAGGTTGCATGAGGTTTAAACCAATATTCTGACCATCTTTTGTTCAGTATTGCTTATCAAAATATTCTCTCTTTTCGAGATAGAAAGCGTCAAAGATTTAGCATTCTGGCCCCTTCTGGCCCCTTATTACGTAATATATGATAAAAATTTCAAAACATATAGTTGCAAATCGTTAAGATGAACATTTTTGCTTCAGTAATTTATAACAAAATTTTGATCGTTCAAAAGTTATATATGAAAGACTTTTGGCCCCTCTGAGCCCCTTATTTAAGGGATCAGCCCTTTTTTCTTGATATCAGATGAAACGTCTTGTCATTTTGTGCATCTTTTGTTATATGTGTTTTAACAAAATATTTACAGGTAAAAAGATATAAAAGAAAACGTGTCAAATTTTGCGAGATGTTTGTGAGCCTATTTTTCGAGCCCAGGCGAGCTTCAGCGCCTTTTGAGCTGGACACATATAGATGCGAAATGGCACATCTAAAATCTTTCCTCTATCTTCACTGAAAATCTTATCCCTTTATCTCTATTCGTTCAGGAGAACACCCCAGGACAAGCATACCCTCTGAAAATCAGAAAAACGTCCATATCTCACGACCGGAAGTGACGTCATCAAAAAACAAAAAAACCTATCAAGATCAGTTGACTATCTTTCACATCTGAAAGTTTGATGTAAATCGGCCAAGCCGTTTCTGAGAAATCGCGTGCACAAAATCGGTTGGAAGAAAAATAATAATAATAATAATAAGAATAGGGAAAAAGAAACCGAACGAAAACAATAAGGTCTTCCGTTGGAGACGGAAGACCTTAATAATAATAGGGAAAAAGAAACCGAACGAAAACAATAAGGTCTTCCGTTGGAGACGGAAGACCTTAATAAGAAAAAAGAAACAGTACAATAATAGAAGGGTCTTCCGCTGAAGACGGAAGACCCAAATAATAATAATAATAAAGGTAAAAAAGAAACCGAAGAATAATAGAAGGGTCTTCCGCTGAAGACGGAAGACCCTAATAATAATAATAAGAAACAGTAGAATCACTATAAGGTCTTCCGTGAAGACGGAAGACCTTAATAATAATAAGAAACAGTAGAATCACTATAAGGTCTTCCGTGAAGACGGAAGACCTTAATAATAAGAAGAAACAGTAGAATCACTATAAGGTCTTCCGTGAAAACGGAAGACCTTAAAAAGATACTTATTATCACATTTTCAGTGGAAAAAAAGATCACTTATTATTTAAGGAGCCTATCATATACTCCAGGGAATTAGAAATTAAATGCTTTGCATATTTTCAGTTTCGGTCGACACTGCATCAGAGACAGCTATTAATCAGCATGAATCTATCCAAGAGTCATCTACATCAGCAACTGATCAGCATGAATCTGTCCAAGAGTTATCTACAACTGTTAAAGTATATACTTTTTTTCTAATCTTAAAATTTATATTTTTGAAATAACAGACTACATTTAAATAGAATATGCACAGAAATGACAGAATATAGTAATTTGTATCATTTTGTTTACTACTGTAACCATAAATATTTTTGAGTTATTTTCTGGGTAGCATGTAGGATTAATAACTGACTCTATTAATTCAACTGGCACCAGAGATAAATGGCCATGATTATTTAGGAACACTTTCTGACAAGCAGCGTTTCAAGCATTTTGGTGATTCAACTTCAAATGACCCAGATTTCTGTGATTTTTTCAAGTTTGTTCAAAGAGACTCAAAAATATACCAAGAAATGTGTTCAAAAAATCAGATCTTCATTATGGAAGTCATACAGCAAAATAAGCAGTTATTTAACTTTTATACGGGCTTGGATCTTGATGTTTTCAACTAATTTTTTACATATCTACATCCAAAAGCTTCATCTGTGCAGTACTTCCATGGTGAAAGAACAACATATGTCCAACCATTTAATCTGTATGGCTACGGTGTGAAGAGAAAGCATGGTGTCACTAGACAACTCACTCTGCGAGAGGAATTCTTCAGTGTATTGTATCGTTCACAAACAGGACACTTACTTGAAGAATGCAGTCTTCGTTTTGGTGTGAGCTCCAGTCAGTTCTCCAGAAATTTCACAACCTGGATCAACCTCTTATCTGTGGAACTGGAACTTTTATGTAAAAATGCAGAGCCAGAAGAAGATGTTGGACTTGCAGGTTGCTTCAAACCAATTTCAAACTTGAGAGTAATTCTGGACTGTACAGTACTGTTCAGTGAAACACCTTCCAGTGTTGAGTACCATAAACAGACTCACAGCAATTATAAACACCACTCCACAATAAAATTTCTAGTTGGGATCCATCCCTCAGGGGTTGTTACGTACATCTCAAAAGCTTATCCTGGAAAGTCATCAGACAAACAGATCACACAAGAAAGCCAGGACCTTCTGGACTCTCTTATACCAGGACAAAAAGTCATGGTGGATAGGGGCTTTACGATTGAAGAGGATCTACCTTGTGGTGTTAAATTAGTAATTCCTTCTTTCAAGGGTGCAAGCAGACAACAATTTACTGCAAATGAACTTTCAAAGTCGAAGGTCATCTCCAGAGCACGGGTTCATGTAGAACGATGTATGCGTAGGATAAAGTCTTTCAACATCCTAAGACAAGAACTTAAACTATCGCAAGTAGATGTTTACGAGCAAATATTCAAAACCTGTGCCTACCTTGTGAATTTCAGAATCCCTATTTGAAGTCAGATAAATAAGGGTATATATGGTGTATCTGAACTAAAAAATAATACTGATATGAAATTGAGTGTAGATACACATGATATATGTAATGCATTAAAATTTCTATGATTTTAAACTCAGATAACCTCATGTTTCTATAATTAAGTTGACTTAAGATCTCTAGTATTTTTGTGGAGTTAGTAAATAAGTCAGTTATTGTTTAAATTTCTTTTTTATATCTTTGAAACACAATTGATTTAAATTGTGTAATTTACAGAAAAGTCCTATCCTATATATATATATATATGGTATTCACTCGTGCTTCGCACCTCATGGAAATATCAAACTATCCTGTCCCACTCAGGAAATAAATTCCATATCCAACTACAAAACTTTGAACATCCTCTCTGTATTTCCAAATTGAGTAAAACATTTTTTGTTAATTAACATCATTTTGTCACAACTTGTTTTATTAATGATAAAATAACAACTGTCATAGATGGAATTGAAAAATTCTGCTAAATATATATACACACCATCAAGTTCTAATTATGTGGCATATTGTTTTAATTTCAATTATATATTAATTTTATGAAAATGAATGAATTACATGTACATATTTGTTTTGTATTTATTCAAATTATCAAATACATATTATTAAAAACTTGTTTTAAATCATTGACAATGAGACTGCCTCATTCCATGTACTAATATATGCTTGAAGTTGGATTCGCTATAATTAAGAAATATGAAGAAATTTGGACTTTTTCACTTATATATAAATAATTGTAGAACCATAACACCTATTTTTTTGGAATTAATGAGGTTTGATGAGATTTTCATAATTCAGATCTTCAAGAACCAAGAAAACTTCAGCTTGGACCCCTTAATTATGATTGATTTTCAAGGAGCCTGTGAATTAACATCTGACCTTTAAAATATTATGTCACAGTTTCTTACACAAGTGGGACAATACCAGAGACAATCTAGATCTTCATACCCAGTTGGATCATAGTACACACATGACCAATGATACCATTTTCTACATCCACAATTACTCTCACATAAAATGCTTGTATCCTTTCCCTCCCCTAAAGATCTTAAACATTGCCCACATTTAACATACAGGTCTGAGACAGCAGCTGACTCTGACTCATTCGGACAAGCATTCATTTTGATAAGGTATGGGCCTAGAAATTTCTCAAAAAAGAGAGAAATATTTTCAAATACACTATTCCAGTGCATTTGGTCAAATTCAATGACTTCATGTATATAATCAGCAGGTGACCATACAATGAAGTGGGTTTTGTGGATATTAGTCACACCCATCTGTACCTGAACTTGAGTGTAATACTTATGGTTTCTTTTCAGAAAGAGAGTTTTGTCAAAGTCATGTTTGGGATTACTTGCTGCCAATGTAAACGGACATTTAATTTCTATAAGAGATTTTCCGCAACAATCACAACAAAGTACACCATCTGGTGAGGCTCCAACATAGCCAACACAATGAAGATATAATCCTGATTCTCTCACTTTTGTGTTTACATGACACTTTTTCATGTCTTCCTCAAATTTTCGCAGTGCTACTGGTTCAAATTTGTTGCCATACTCAGTAGCTTTGTTTCCTTTGAATGATTTTCCCAACAGTGTTTTGAGTAGGCTGCTGACATTTGGAGTTTTTCCAGCTTTTAGACTTACCATGGCAGTTTTCACATTGTGAGCATTTGAGGCTGTAATGATACCTTTTCTGTAGTCGTGCCACAAAACATTTTTTGCCTGACCTTTAGTGCTTTCTTCAATGGCACGGATTTCCTCTGGCGTTCGCTTTACAAGTTCAGTTAAATTTTTCAAGCTATCTGTATTTTTACTAAAGTGTAGGGCTGTACCAGGTAGTGATGGTTGTTCCGGTAAATTATCCATTTCAGTGGCTATTTCCTCTCTTGATGGAACCATGGGATCACTGAATTCTGTCACAATGTACATATCTGGAAGAGACTGAACTGAGTGTTCTTTATAAAAAAAAATGTCTTCTGGGGGTCTAAATTTAGAGGGTTGGTATAACTTGTTAATTGGAGCATTTGGTTTACACTCTCTTAAAGAAGAAAACAATTGTAAGTAATCTTGAAAATGTACTTTCGTGTCATTGGGATGTCGAGGATCATGCTCAAAAGCTCTTATTTTCTTCTTTCTAGGTGCCTTGTTGAATTTCTTCTTGTGAATCACAAAGTCATGAAATGGTTTTGGTTTGGATGATGATCCTGAAAAGGCAGAATAATCAAGTTAAAAAACTCACAAACTTTATCCAGGAGTACTTGTGTACTGTAAATCTCAAATAAATGATTACTACTTATAAATGCATGCGTTTCTATTACATATATTTTAAGGGTATGATAAAATAGATATGAACTCATTGAAAAACATGAACCAGCATGCTTTTCATGTGTTGTTGAGTACAAATATCTATATGTTGATAATTTTCTCACAACATACATATTTAATCAGGTCCATATTTAAAGTGTACTTACCTTTGCTATTTCACATAAATATTCAAATCATACAGTGGATTTGATACCTTTCACAATATTGAAATTGAGCAAATTAACAGCAGCAGTATGATGTCAAAACAAATAAATCAAAGAATTGACAAAACACTGATACCATTATATTGCATGCTATCAGACCTGCTGATTGCTTCAAATGGCACAGCCATGATGTTTTCAAACAAGTTGTCTGGTTATTTCAGCACAGCTGAAAAAAACTAACTGTTGGTTAACATTTAAAATGAAAAAGAAAATAATGAATTAAAACATATCAACAAAAATTAACAATAATGGTTCAGGCAATCTGTGTTATTTATTTACCCCTTGGATTAATCCAATATGCCAATTTTTCTGTTGTTGCTGGACCATCAGGTAATTCTTGAAACCCATGGGATATGAACTCAGATACTCCAAACAGCACGCAGCTATGTTAAGGCTGTCCGAAGGCTTAATTTGCATTAGATATATACTATTTTATTTTGAGCTTTGTTTTGATTTAAATTTGTAATCTATATATACATACACAGTTAAGTTGTAAAGAGAGTTGAATAAGGTATTATAAAAAAGCATTTCTGTGATGTCACATGACTGTGTTGATCACGTGACGGACACTTATAAATTTTCTTAAATGTTGCACAAAAATCGCATCGGCACAAGTGAAAAACAACATTATTGTGAACGGCTTGTTACATAAATCAATTAAACGTATTCTTGGGTATATATGAAGTGCTGGGGGCAAGTCTGAATTTTATTTGTTAAGAAAATATTTCACGAGAAATTCAACTTACTCACATACAAGGGGTAATTTTCCACTCGGCATCGCAATTTATACAAACTGGGATAAATTACATACAACCCCCCAGCAAAATTCAGTTAGAGGACATATTTCTCTAGTAGATTCACACAGAATATCTTCAATTAATCCTTATTATTCACTTGTGCCAGACTAATATATACACGATATATAAATTCTCACTCTGTCTACAGACGCGTAAAGGGGAGCGTTTCACATTTTGTTTTGTAATTGTTTGAATACGTACATGTTAGACAAGAAAAAGGAATAACGATATTATACTGCAAATATTCACCATCATAACCGCCTTAAAACAACAATCCAGACACATGAATTAAACATCAGCGTAAAAAAAATCTACATGTGATGTGAAAGGAATGTAAAAGTTATGACACTTTCTCCGTCATGTCTGCTCAAATTTGCAGCGACTTGACGTCATATGCCATTATGACGTCATATCTAGGTAGTTTAGAGAAGTTACTGCGGCTGGTACACTGTGACATTCTTCGGACAGCCTTATCCTAGCCGCGCATTCCAGCTGTGTGACTGCAAGCTGCCGCAGCACTGAAAATGCATTCATTTATATAAGTTATGTAACAGGAAAGGAGAAAAATGTGACTTTTTTTTACCTGACCAATCTCCAGTCAGGTGCTCTACCAACTAAGCTATCTGGCAACTGGATACACACACACACACACGCACAAATATATATAGAGAGAGAGATAAATAGACAGTTCTTTTAATATTCTTGAAATTTTAAGATATAATACAATATATCTAGATATTTAACAAGGATATCTAAAAAGGTGTTTCAAAGATTTAAACCTTTTTCAATCTATATATTATATAAGTTTATATATATATATATATATATATATATATATATATATATATATATATATATATATATATATATATATATATATATATATATATATATATATATATATATAAATTTACTTTCAATTCTCTAGACCATGCATCTTACCCTCCAACACAGAGACAGTATGCACCGACTGGATCTCCACTCATTTTGTCTAGCACGACACTTGTTTCATAAACCTTACCAGTTGTCCATGATCCATTAGACTTGCACCTTAACAAACACACACTGCTTTGTTCTTTCAAAGAATTGTACTCAAAGGAATGGATATTTCCGGAGGCCCACAAGTCATAGCTTCTGGAAGTTTTATATCTCAACATCAAGGTGTCTGTGAACTTTTCATGAAGGCATGCATCCTCTGTTTGTTCAATGTCACCCTGTTCACTGAGTATTAAATACTTTTTAACGTTTTCTATTGTAACAGAGGGTATTTGTCTAATATCTTTAGTCCATCCAGACTTGGCAGTATTTATTATGCTAACAATATCAGAACTTGCATCATTTCCTTGTATGGGAATTTTTAAAATACTGCATAGTTTTAATCTTTTTGATTCAACTGAGAGGGCTTTAATATTAATACCATTCTTCCTTAAAATCCTATTGAGTTCTTTAATTTTAAGTTCCTTCACATCATTGTATATTTTCAATGATTCCAATTTTACTGTTGTTACAGTACATGTATTTGTTGATGACATCATTGATGAAATCTATCACAGCAAGTGAAGTAGATTGCAGAAATCTGGAAAAAAATATATTTAATACACACTGAATTAAAATTTTTGAAAGATGTAGTGTCATTACTGAAATGGTGCGTGCAAAAAATTTTTCTAACTCTCAGAAGCAAGTGCGATGATGCCCACAAGGCCTTGCACTGCATACGAAGAAGAAGTAGTTATGAAAATTTGTTTGCAGTTGCAGTTATGAGTCTACATCTTTCAACAAAATTATGATTCAATGCTTATATATTTACCTTTTTTAAAACTCTCTGCCTTGTCTACAAATGTGATTTATATTTCAAAATCCCTGTGTTATCCTTTGGGTAAGTTACCAAGAAAGGAAGAGCCAGTGCAACAGCTACTTCCTACTTCGGTTGAACTGTTCAATGTGAGTGTAAGTTTTGATCTTTATGCCTGGCTTCAACATTAATAAGAAGCATTACAATCTTTTGACTTCACTGTCCATGCTATGGTGTTTGGATGCCGAAACTTTCCAAATACTTAAGAAGCAAAATACTTGTGGAATGTGTAAAAATACATGTTTGAACATCATGCATGTTACTTTACATAACATTGAGGAGTCAAACAAATATAGACTAAATGAAATAATCACCAGACTTAAAACAATGTGTACTTCTAAATTTGTGTGAGGGGTGGGGGCACTAGAGCAGTGCTTAGGCCTATGTTTCATAATTATGTTTAATCATTTTGGTTACATCCCTCCCCACCTCTATTCGTTGTTCCAAATTTTTATACGTGTACAGTATCAGAATATATATGGTATAGTATCATAAATCTTCAAAGTATATAACTAATACATATCCCTATCAAAGATCTTGTAAATAACAGTCATCTCCATGCAGAATATTCATCCCGAATTGAAATTTCATATCATATAATTGGCTTTTACCCCCTTGATTAAAAAAAAAAACAACATAGAGCAAATTCGAAACGGGACATAAATCTATATTTCCTGTCTTATTTATTGCCTTAATTATTGATTCTCTTCTTCCTAAAATAAGTGAATTATGTAATAATCAATGTGGCTGAATTATATGTTAACATTTTTTATGTCTCACGAGGCTTATTACCGGGGATAACGTACCTTCCATCTTACACTGTTTACATTGCAGCGCCATGATTGTTTTACCCCTGACCTCAGATTGACCTTTTGACGCGCGCGCCTAGTACAAGTGGTGAATCGTAATAATAAAGAAGGGGGCATAGTATATTTTTTACATTAAGGTGGTAATTAGCAACATTCATTCCATAAAAAATTTATATACATATAAATTACCACATTTCACATAATCTCTGCCAGTTATTATTTACATTGTTTCAATAGTAAAAATTTCTCAATCAAGATTCTTTCCACAATAATTGTTTTTAGAGTCATTGTACTTAAAAGTGGATGGTTTTTATATTTACTTGAAAAAATATAATTTTTAATTATCAGAGTAGTTAAATTTTGCACTTCATGTATATCCCTGTTCTTATATTTACCAAATAATATTGTTGTTCTGTCAAAAACTACAGATATGTTAAACTTAGAAAACCACTCTTCAATATCATTCCAAAGCTCTTTTACTAAATAACATTCAACAAAAAGATGTTCAATTGACTCAATGTCAGTCTTACAGAAACTGCAAATTGGGGACTCCATTATCTTAAATTTAAAAAGATATGAATTTGATGGAACTATTCTGTGTAAAATTTGAAATTGTGACCACTGAAGTTTTGATTCTTGTGTAACTTTAAATGGGAGTTCAAAAATTTTACTCCATTCAGGTAAAGTGAATAAATATCCACCTTCATTCCATTTTAAAATTGAAGTACTTGTTCCTTTCTTTCTATTAATAAGAATGTTATACATATCTTTACATCCTTTCACATTAATATAAAACATCTTCACAGAATTGGGTATATTTGGGCCATAAGAAATCAACACATTCATTTGGTTTTTGTTCACAAATCTGTCTAACACTGCCTGTTTCAAACAAGAATATTCAACAAAATTTGTTTTTACACCGAGATCTTTAAGGGTGTCGAGGTTTAAAAAATTATTATCAAAGTCAAACAAGTCACTGATGAAAACAAAACCAGCATTAAAATAACTTTTAAGAAAGATAGAAGACTCGCCCATGATGATTTTTGGATTATACCATATGTGTTCTTGGAATAAATTTGTATCTTTCTGTTGTTCTACAAGACATATCTTAAGCCAACTTTTAAAGACTTCTATCCAGAAAGTGTTTGTTATTTTCTTACACAATTTAGCAGTAAAATCTGGACCCATTAGCCAAAGATTTTTAATCTCTGTATGTAGTTGTGCTTGAAGTAATTTTACCCATTTGGAATCTGAATGGATTAATCTTCTTATCCAACTTGATTTTAATGCTATCATAAACTCTGAATAATCTACCATTCTAAGGCCACCATCTCTATAGTCTTGAATGATATTATTTCTTTTTATTTTATGGACTTTACTTCCCCAAAGAAAAGAAAAAAATTTCGTCCTCAAATACTTTTACAATTTCTAATGGTGGATTAGGTAGAGTAAGTATCAAGTGATTTAATTTAGGGATAATCAATGTCTTAATTACAGTTAACCTACCAATGGGGGTTAACTTCCTTACTTTCCACTGATTTAATGCTTTTTTAATCTCGCTTAACTTTGATTTATAATTGAGATTAATCATATTATATAAGTCTACTGAAAATTTAATCCCTAAAAGATCAGAAGTTGTGCTACTCCAGTCTAACTTCCATCTAGAATGGTGATAAACATCCTTTCGAAATTTTTTACTACCAATCCATATCATTTTTGTTTTTTGATAATTTATTTTGAGCCCTGACACCTTTGCAAAGTAGTCTAATTCTCTAAGAATAGTAGGAACAAATAAGGTGATATAGGATCCCCCTGTCTACAACCCCTTTCTGGATATATATAATTAGATATAAAACCATTTTGTATGACACAGGATTTAATATTGCTATAAAAAGTCTTTATCCAGTTTTTAATTGAGGTTCCAAATTTGAAAAAATCAAGTGTTTCGTAAATAAAATTTCACGAGATAGTATCAAAAGCCTTCTCAAAATATAAAGCATAAGTAATCCTGGAATTACATTGCATTCTGTATAATCCATAATATCATAAATCAATCTAATATTCTCTCCAATATATCTTCCTTTTCAAAATCCAGTTGGATCTGTATGTATTAATTTATTTCAGACTTTTTTATTCGCTCAGCTATACACCCAGATGCTAGTTTGTAAATAACATTTAAAAGGCTAATGGGGCGCCAATTTTTTTAAAAATTCTCTTGGTTTTCCTGCTTTTGGTATGCAAGTGATAATCCTAATCTATTTCCATCTGAAAAAAGCATCGATTCATTAGCATTATTTATTGCCCTTTTCACAAATGTACCAATATCTTTCCAGAAGAATTTAAAAAAATCGCATGTAAATCCATCCGGTCCCGGATATTATCATTTTTCATATTTTTCAAAAAATATAAAACTTCTTCTTTAGTTATTGGTCCCTCTAAACTTGCTGATTCCCTTTCACTTAGTCTGGGTATATTATAATCTTTTAATCTAGTGTAAATACTATCATCTGTTTCCACATTCTGTCTTTTTTTATATAAATTTTCATAGAATCTTTTTGTTTCATTTGAAATATCTTCTTGATTGGATATCGTACATCCATCTTCTTTGATAATTTTTGGGATTTGTTTACTGATATAATTTCTAGACTCTAAACTTCCAAAATACTTTTTCTAAATATGGAAAGTTATTTTGATTGAAAAGCAAACTTTGAAAGTTAAAGGTGGCAGGGGATAGTTTCGTACTGAAGACCCGGTCAAATTTCTTAAAAAACCGAGATATCCTCTGTTTGATGTGATATTTTATGTAGAATAATTATGGGACACATTTGCAGTGTAGCAGAGTGCTTGCTGAAAAAAATGATGTACAACATGTAGGTGTCACTATGACGCTTATCATATACAGAGTTGTAAATGCGAAACTAAGACACGTGGTCAGTTGCAGAGCAAATTCAGCTGGAAAGCAGTAGGCCTTAGAAGAAGGTGTGTATCTCAGAGGGAAGGTGAATGGCCCCATATCAATTGGTAAATTTTCATTAGGGCATGCATTGATTTACAGACTACTGGGTGTTTTATCCTGCTCGCTCGGGTCTGGGGGTGGGTTGTATGGGTGCGACTGAGGCCCAAATCTTGAAAAAACAAGCCAAAATTTGGGGAGTCCCCAGGTGCATTTTTGGTACATGTGCACTCTAATAGGCAGATTACATGTAATTTGTTGACATAATTTGTGAGCCATGGGCATATGAAGTGTGATTAATTAGCCCCTGGAAAACTGTCCACATGCACATGTTTTTATGGATCGCATGTATATGTGTACCCCCTCGGCACATGTTTGGCATCAAAAAAAAAAAAAAACTATCCCCTGCCAACTTCAAGAAAACACCAATTTTCAGAAATATGTAATTTAGTCTAATTCTTCTCTAAATAAGTTTATTGATGTATGCCATTTTCAAAACTCACCAGATTTCCTTTATTTGACTCTTGTTCATTTAGCTAGAGAGACCTAAACACAAGGGGGGTAAACCTTTCCCAGCACACATTTTCAAAGAGTTTGAAGCATCAGCATAACAAATCTTAACAGAGTAAGGCAATTTTTTTCTGAGAAAAATTTATTTGTTTGAAAATAATAGTTTGGGCACTGTCACATATATTTTATCAAATTTTGATGCAATCACTTAGTATTAATTAAAATTAAAGGGGCTTAATTATTGCGATATCACTGAAATTGCATAAACTTAGTCTTTTTTACATGTATTTCACTAAATATCATTATTTTGAAAAAAGAATCGAGTCAATATGCAAAAATATCAGTTCACAGAACCACATTTATTCAAAGAATTGCTGTGCTTTAATTTTTTTTTCAAATTACACCCATTTTACTTTTGATGATTACATAAAAAAATACCCCCCTCCCCTTCATTTTCCACCTCATTTGTCTTCTATAATGTGATAGAACTTAAACTTTTCATTATTTTCATATAGATTATATATTTTTCTTTAAATTATAACAAAACAGATGGGTTTTTTTGCATATTTAATGAAAACAAATATCCAAACTATGTACATTTTCACGTAATTATTGGATTCTGCTAAGCACCTGAAATTTACTCACAAATGCCAAGTAAGGACAGGATGATCACTTTAAATACTCAGGGGAATCAAATGCATGTATTTGATCATTCAGATATGTTGAAATTGAATGTAATATACTCAGAAATAGGACAGTCAGGAAAGTCAGATTTCCACAGTATATTTTCAATAGAATCAGGTAATGGTTGGAGGGGTAGGGTAGATAACTGCAATTTCCAGGACACTTCTTCTTGAACCTTTGATGCAAGAGGGGTTTTTGTATATTACAATAAATATCCTGTAAAATAGATTAGGTTTTCTCTTTGCAAACAAGCTATAGATGTATAAATTCAAGCAATTAAGAGGTAAAATGTGATTTCTCAAAACATCAAAAATGGGAGAGTATGTGTTACATGTGAGTACATTTCATCAAGGCATGCAATTCTTATTGATTTTTTCATATGTAGCTGCATTTGAAATTGATCAAAGTTACCATTAAATACTGTTTTGATAAGAAATAGTTTCTTTTGGATTGTAGGAGTATGTCATTTTTGAAGTAACACAAAGAATATGGGGTTAAGGTGGTTGACCGACAATCGATGGGGTCACTTTTTTGCCTCTAACTTTTTTTATTATTCATTAAAATAAGTCATATTTAGTATATTTTTACTCAGAATTGATTGCACTTTCTAAATATGGAAAGTTATTTTGATTGAAAAGCAATCTTTGAAAGTTAAAGGTGGCAGGGGATAGTTTCGTACTAAAGACCCGGTCAAATTTCTTAAAAAATTGAGATATCCCCTGTTTGATGTGATATTTTATGTAGAAAAATGATTAGAATAATTATGGGACACATTTGCAGTGAAGCAGAGTGCTTGCTGAAAAAAATGATGTACAACATGTAGGTGTCACTATGACGCTTATCATATACAGAGTTGTAAATGCGAAACTAAGACACGTGGTCAGTTGCAGAGGAAATTCAGCTGGAAAGCAGTAGGCCTTAGAAGAAGGTGTGTATCTCAGAGGGAAGGTGAACGGCCCCATATCAATTGGTGAATTTTCATTAGGGCATGCATTGATTTACAGACTACTGGGTGTTTTATCCTGCTCGCTCGGGTCTGGGGGTGGGTTGTATGGGTGCGACTGAGGCTCAAATCTTGGAAAAATAAGCCAAAATTTGGGGAGTCCCCAGGTGCATTTTTGGTACATGTGCACTCTAATAGGCAGATTACATGTTATTTGTTGACATAATTTGTGAGCCATGGGCAAATGAAGTGTAATTAATTAGCCCCTGGAAAACTGTCCCCATGCACATGTTTTTATGGATCGCATGTATATGTGTACCCCCTCGGCACATGTTTGGCATCAAAAAAAAAAACTATCCTCTGCCAACTTCAAGAAAACACCAATTTTCAGAAATATGTAATTTAGTCTAATTCTTCTCTAAATAAGTTTATTGATGTATGCCATTTTCAAAACACCATATTTCTTTTATTTGACTCTTGTTCATTTAGCTAGAGAGACCTAAACACAAGGGGGGTAAACCTTTCCCAGCACACATTTTCAAAGAGTTTGAAGCATCAGCATAACAAATCTTAACAGAGTAAGGCAATTTTTTTCTGAGAAAAATTTATTTGTTTGAAAATAATAGTTTGGGCACTGTCACATATATTTTATCAAATTTTGATGCAATCACTTAGTATTAATTAAAATTAAAGGGGCTTAATCATTGCGATATCACTGAAATTGCATAAACTTAGTCTTTTTTACATGTATTTCACTAAATGTCATTATTTTAAAAAAAGAATCGAGTCAATATGCAAAAATATCAGTTCACAGAACCACATTTATTCAAAGAATTGCTGTGCTTTAATTTTTTTTTCAAATTACACCCATTTTACTTTTGATGATTACATAAAAAAATACCCCCCTCCCCTTCATTTTCCACCTCATTTGTCTTCTATAATGTGATAGAACTTAAACTTTTCATTATTTTCATATAGATTATATATTTTTCTTTAAATTATAACAAAACAGATGGGTTTTTTTTGCATATTTAATGAAAACAAATATCCAAACTATGTACATTTTCACGTAATTATTGGATTCTGCTAAGCACCTGAAATTTACTCACAAATGCCAAGTAAGGACAGGATGATCACTTTAAATACTCAGGGGAATCAAATGCATGTATTTGATCATTCAGATATGTTGAAATTGAATGTAATATACTCAGAAATAGGACAGTCAGGAAAGTCAGATTTCCACAGTATATTTTCAATAGAATCAGGTAATGGTTTGAGGGGTAGGGTAGATAACTGCAATTTCCAGGACACTTCTTCTTGAACCTTTGATGCAAGAGGGGTTTTTGTATATTACAATAAATATCCTGTAAAATAGATTAGGTTTTCTCTTTGCAAACAAGCTATAGATGTATAAATTCAAGCAATTAAGAGGTAAAATGTGATTTCTCAAAACATCAAAAATGGGAGAGTATGTGTTACATGTGAGTACATTTCATCAAGGCATGCAATTCTTATTGATTTTTTCATATGTAGCTGCATTTGAAATTGATCAAAGTTACCATTAAATACTGTTTTGATAAGAAATAGTTTCTTTTGGATTGTAGGAGTATGTCATTTTTGAAGTAACACAAAGAATATGGGGTTAAGGTGGTTGACCGACAATCGATGGGGTCACTTTTTTGCCTCTAACTTTTTTTATTATTCATTAAAATAAGTCATATTTAGTATATTTTTACTCAGAATTGATTGCACTTTCTAAATATGGAAAGTTATTTTGATTGAAAAGCAATCTTTGAAAGTTAAAGGTGGCAGGGGATAGTTTCGTACTAAAGACCCGGTCAAATTTCTTAAAAAATTGAGATATCCCCTGTTTGATGTGATATTTTATGTAGAAAAATGATTAGAATAATTATGGGACACATTTGCAGTGAAGCAGAGTGCTTGCTGAAAAAAATGATGTACAACATGTAGGTGTCACTATGACGCTTATCATATACAGAGTTGTAAATGCGAAACTAAGACACGTGGTCAGTTGCAGAGCAAATTCAGCTGGAAAGCAGTAGGCCTTAGAAGAAGGTGTGTATCTCAGAGGGAAGGTGAACGGCCCCATATCAATTGGTGAATTTTCATTAGGGCATGCATTGATTTACAGACTACTGGGTGTTTTATCCTGCTCGCTCGGGTCTGGGGGTGGGTTGTATGGGTGCGACTGAGGCTCAAATCTTGGAAAAATAAGCCAAAATTTGGGGAGTCCCCAGGTGCATTTTTGGTACATGTGCACTCTAATAGGCAGATTACATGTTATTTGTTGACATAATTTGTGAGCCATGGGCAAATGAAGTGTAATTAATTAGCCCCTGGAAAACTGTCCCCATGCACATGTTTTTATGGATCGCATGTATATGTGTACCCCCTCGGCACATGTTTGGCATCAAAAAAAAAACTATCCTCTGCCAACTTCAAGAAAACACCAATTTTCAGAAATATGTAATTTAGTCTAATTCTTCTCTAAATAAGTTTATTGATGTATGCCATTTTCAAAACACCATATTTCTTTTATTTGACTCTTGTTCATTTAGCTAGAGAGACCTAAACACAAGGGGGGTAAACCTTTCCCAGCACACATTTTCAAAGAGTTTGAAGCATCAGCATAACAAATCTTAACAGAGTAAGGCAATTTTTTTCTGAGAAAAATTTATTTGTTTGAAAATAATAGTTTGGGCACTGTCACATATATTTTATCAAATTTTGATGCAATCACTTAGTATTAATTAAAATTAAAGGGGCTTAATCATTGCGATATCACTGAAATTGCATAAACTTAGTCTTTTTTACATGTATTTCACTAAATGTCATTATTTTAAAAAAAGAATCGAGTCAATATGCAAAAATATCAGTTCACAGAACCACATTTATTCAAAGAATTGCTGTGCTTTAATTTTTTTTTCAAATTACACCCATTTTACTTTTGATGATTACATAAAAAAATACCCCCCTCCCCTTCATTTTCCACCTCATTTGTCTTCTATAATGTGATAGAACTTAAACTTTTCATTATTTTCATATAGATTATATATTTTTCTTTAAATTATAACAAAACAGATGGGTTTTTTTGCATATTTAATGAAAACAAATATCCAAACTATGTACATTTTCACGTAATTATTGGATTCTTCTAAGCACCTGAAATTTACTCACAAATGCCAAGTAAGGACAGGATGATCACTTTAAATACTCAGGGGAATCAAATGCATGTATTTGATCATTCAGATATGTTGAAATTGAATGTAATATACTCAGAAATAGGACAGTCAGGAAAGTCAGATTTCCACAGTATATTTTCAATAGAATCAGGTAATGGTTGGAGGGGTAGGGTAGATAACTGCAATTTCCAGGACACTTCTTCTTGAACCTTTGATGCAAGAGGGGTTTTTGTATATTACAATAAATATCCTGTAAAATAGATTAGGTTTTCTCTTTGCAAACAAGCTATAGATGTATAAATTCAAGCAATTAAGAGGTAAAATGTGATTTCTCAAAACATCAAAAATGGGAGAGTATGTGTTACATGTGAGTACATTTCATCAAGGCATGCAATTCTTATTGATTTTTTCATATGTAGCTGCATTTGAAATTGATCAAAGTTACCATTAAAT
Source organism: Saccostrea echinata (assembly GCF_033153115.1). NCBI lineage: Eukaryota > Metazoa > Mollusca > Bivalvia > Ostreida > Ostreidae > Saccostrea > Saccostrea echinata. Next base: position 10,560,290 of record NW_026889785.1, read on the forward strand.
ACTGTTTTGATAAGAAATAGTTTCTTTTGGATTGTAGGAGTATGTCATTTTTGAAGTAACACAAAGAATATGGGGTTAAGGTGGTTGACCGACAATCGATGGGGTCACTTTTTTGCCTCTAACTTTTTTTATTATTCATTAAAATAAGTCATATTTAGTATATTTTTACTCAGAATTGATTGCACTTTCTAAATATGGAAAGTTATTTTGATTGAAAAGCAATCTTTGAAAGTTAAAGGTGGCAGGGGATAGTTTCGTACTAAAGACCCGGTCAAATTTCTTAAAAAATTGAGATATCCCCTGTTTGATGTGATATTTTATGTAGAAAAATGATTAGAATAATTATGGGACACATTTGCAGTGAAGCAGAGTGCTTGCTGAAAAAAATGATGTACAACATGTAGGTGTCACTATGACGCTTATCATATACAGAGTTGTAAATGCGAAACTAAGACACGTGGTCAGTTGCAGAGGAAATTCAGCTGGAAAGCAGTAGGCCTTAGAAGAAGGTGTGTATCTCAGAGGGAAGGTGAACGGCCCCATATCAATTGGTGAATTTTCATTAGGGCATGCATTGATTTACAGACTACTGGGTGTTTTATCCTGCTCGCTCGGGTCTGGGGGTGGGTTGTATGGGTGCGACTGAGGCTCAAATCTTGGAAAAATAAGCCAAAATTTGGGGAGTCCCCAGGTGCATTTTTGGTACATGTGCACTCTAATAGGCAGATTACATGTTATTTGTTGACATAATTTGTGAGCCATGGGCAAATGAAGTGTAATTAATTAGCCCCTGGAAAACTGTCCCCATGCACATGTTTTTATGGATCGCATGTATATGTGTACCCCCTCGGCACATGTTTGGCATCAAAAAAAAAAAACTATCCTCTGCCAACTTCAAGAAAACACCAATTTTCAGAAATATGTAATTTAGTCTAATTCTTCTCTAAATAAGTTTATTGATGTATGCCATTTTCAAAACACCATATTTCTTTTATTTGACTCTTGTTCATTTAGCTAGAGAGACCTAAACACAAGGGGGGTAAACCTTTCCCAGCACACATTTTCAAAGAGTTTGAAGCATCAGCATAACAAATCTTAACAGAGTAAGGCAATTTTTTTCTGAGAAAAATTTATTTGTTTGAAAATAATAGTTTGGGCACTGTCACATATATTTTATCAAATTTTGATGCAATCACTTAGTATTAATTAAAATTAAAGGGGCTTAATCATTGCGATATCACTGAAATTGCATAAACTTAGTCTTTTTTACATGTATTTCACTAAATGTCATTATTTTAAAAAAAGAATCGAGTCAATATGCAAAAATATCGGTTCACAGAACCACATTTATTCAAAGAATTGCTGTGCTTTAATTTTTTTTTCAAATTACACCCATTTTACTTTTGATGATTACATAAAAAAATACCCCCCTCCCCTTCATTTTCCACCTCATTTGTCTTCTATAATGTGATAGAACTTAAACTTTTCATTATTTTCATATAGATTATATATTTTTCTTTAAATTATAACAAAACAGATGGGTTTTTTTGCATATTTAATGAAAACAAATATCCAAACTATGTACATTTTCACGTAATTATTGGATTCTGCTAAGCACCTGAAATTTACTCACAAATGCCAAGTAAGGACAGGATGATCACTTTAAATACTCAGGGGAATCAAATGCATGTATTTGATCATTCAGATATGTTGAAATTGAATGTAATATACTCAGAAAAAGGACAGTCAGGAAAGTCAGATTTCCACAGTATATTTTCAATAGAATCAGGTAATGGTTGGAGGGGTAGGGTAGATAACTGCAATTTCCAGGACACTTCTTCTTGAACCTTTGATGCAAGAGGGGTTTTTGTATATTACAATAAATATCCTGTAAAATAGATTAGGTTTTCTCTTTGCAAACAAGCTATAGATGTATAAATTCAAGCAATTAAGAGGTAAAATGTGATTTCTCAAAACATCAAAAATGGGAGAGTATGTGTTACATGTGAGTACATTTCATCAAGGCATGCAATTCTTATTGAATTTTTCATATGTAGCTGCATTTGAAATTGATCATAGTTACCATTAAATACTGTTTTGATAAGAAATAGTTTCTTTTGGATTGTAGGAGTATGTCATTTTTGAAGTAACACAAAGAATATGGGGTTAAGGTGGTTGACCGACAATCGATGGGGTCACTTTTTTGCCTCTAACTTTTTTATTATTCATTAAAATAAGTCATATTTAGTATATTTTTACTCAGAATTGATTGCACTTTCTAAATATGGAAAGTTATTTTGATTGAAAAGCAATCTTTGAAAGTTAAAGGTGGCAGGGGATAGTTTCGTACTAAAGACCCGGTCAAATTTCTTAAAAAATTGAGATATCCCCTGTTTGATGTGATATTTTATGTAGAAAAATGATTAGAATAATTATGGGACACATTTGCAGTGAAGCAGAGTGCTTGCTGAAAAAAATGATGTACAACATGTAGGTGTCACTATGACGCTTATCATATACAGAGTTGTAAATGCGAAACTAAGACACGTGGTCAGTTGCAGAGGAAATTCAGCTGGAAAGCAGTAGGCCTTAGAAGAAGGTGTGTATCTCAGAGGGAAGGTGAACGGCCCCATATCAATTTGTGAATTTTCATTAGGGCATGCATTGATTTACAGACTACTGGGTGTTTTATCCTGCTCGCTCGGGTCTGGGGGTGGGTTGTATGGGTGCGACTGAGGCTCAAATCTTGGAAAAATAAGCCAAAATTTGGGGAGTCCCCAGGTGCATTTTTGGTACATGTGCACTCTAATAGGCAGATTACATGTTATTTGTTGACATAATTTGTGAGCCATGGGCAAATGAAGTGTAATTAATTAGCCCCTGGAAAACTGTCCCCATGCACATGTTTTTATGGATCGCATGTACGAGGGGTTATCAAAAAGTTCGTGGACTGACGCGATAAAATTAATAATATGTAGTCTTTGCTTACAAAATTTATGCGGAACATAAAACAACAAAAGTTTAAGAAATGTTGAAAATTTTAGCTTGATACGTTGATAATTTGTCAAATTATTCTAAAATTAAAAAGACTTTATGTGATTACCCGGTGCTGTCGCCCTTTAGTGTCATGACGTCCGCTTAACGTCATTGTTTCTTAATGTCCGCTCTCTCTACCTCATACACTTATCTTTATGAGATTACCTGGGGTTAAGTAAGGACTTAAACCCGTCTTATATATATAAATTTACAATGTCATTAGCAGCTGTTTTCAATGCATATAATATTGTAAATGGATCTTTATATGGGGAAAGATCCTCACTTGATTATGCCAGAATACTTAGCTTGTTGGAGTTCAATTTCTACCACACATGATCAACGTCACTTTTCGACGTGACTGACCTTTGACACCCTGACTACAAATCGACACTAACTGTGCATATTTCATCTCTCTGAATCTTTTTGGGCATTAAAAAACAAGTACTCTGGATGCATTTTATTTTTCTGTAGCCAGTTTAAACATTTCTTAGGTCAATACCAGTTTTTCCAGGAGCGAAACTCTATAGAGTGTTTGAAAAAGAAACCCCTCCCCCTTTTTGACGTTATTTTCAAGCCAATAATTGTTTGGACACTCCATATAAAATTTACGATAAAATTTCATAGAAATTACAGAATGGGGTAAAAATTGCAAATTTTACTGAACAAATGTTTCGTACCACATGCCTGATTTAACGAGTTTTTTTTAGGACAAATACTCATATCTAAAGAGTTTTTTTCAGTTACACTCAGGTAGAAAAAAACGTCATATTAGAGGTTGCGCCGCCTGGACATACCTTTGCTTACAAAAACACTAACAATTTATTAAAAAATAAAAATTATGATTTATGGTTTATTCTATAGATAGAAAAGATGATGCTAACTAAATGTGTAAAAATTCATTGATGTACCTAAAGCGGTTTTAATTTTCTGACGCTAGTCCACGAACTTTTTGATAACCCCTCGTATATGTGTACCCCCTCGGCACATGTTTGGCATCAAAAAAAAAAAACTATCCTCTGCCAACTTCAAGAAAACACCAATTTTCAGAAATATGTAATATAGTCTAATTCTTCTCTAAATAAGTTTATTGATGTATGCCATTTTCAAAACACCAGATTTCTTTTATCTGACTCTTGTTCATTTAGCTAGAGAGACCTAAACACAAGGGGGGTAAACCTTTCCCAGCACACATTTTCAAAGAGTTTGAAGCATCAGCATAACAAATCTTAACAGAGTAAGGCAATTTTTTTCTGAGAAAAATTTATTTGTTTGAAAATAATAGTTTGGGCACTGTCACATATATTTTATCAAATTTTGATGCAATCACTTAGTATTAATTAAAATTAAAGGGGCTTAATCATTGCGATATCACTGAAATTGCATAAACTTAGTCTTTTTTACACGTATTTCACTAAATGTCATTATTTTAAAAAAAGAATCGAGTCAATATGCAAAAATATCAGTTCACAGAACCACATTTATTCAAAGAATTGCTGTGCTTTAATTTTTTGTTTCAAATTACACCCATTTTACTTTTGATGATTACATAAAAAAAATACCCCCCTCCCCTTCATTTTCCACCTCATTTGTCTTCTATAATGTGATAGAACTTAAACTTTTCATCATTTTCATATAGATTATATATTTTTCTTTAAATTATAACAAAACAGATGGGTTTTTTGCATATTTAATGAAAAAAAAAATTCCAAACTATGTACATTTTCACGTAATTATTGGATTCTGCTAAGCACCTGAAATTTACTCACAAATGCCAAGTAAGGACAGGATGATCACTTTAAATACTCAGGGGAATCAAATGCATGTATTTGATCATTCAGATATGTTGAAATTGAATGTAATATACTCAGAAAAAGGACAGTCAGGAAAGTCAGATTTCCACAGTATATTTTCAATAGAATCAGGTAATGGTTGGAGGGGTAGGGTAGATAACTGCAATTTCCAGAACACTTCTTCTTGAACCTTTGATGCAAGAGGGGTTTTTGTATATTACAATAAATATCCTGTAAAATAGATAAGGTTTTCTCTTTGCAAACAAGCTATAGATGTATAAATTCAAGCATTTAAGAGGTAAAATGTGATTTCTCAAAACATCAAAAATGGGAGAGTATGTGTTACATGTGAGTACATTTCATCAAGGCATGCAATTCTTATTGAATTTTTCATATGTAGCTGCATTTGAAATTGATCATAGTTACCATTAAATACTGTTTTGATAAGAAATAGTTTCTTTTGGATTGTAGGAGTATGTCATTTTTGAAGTAACACAAAGAATATGGGGTTGAGGTGGTTGACCGACAATTGATGGGGTCACTTTTTTGCCTCTAACTTTTTTATTATTCATTAAAATAAGTCATATTTAGTATATTTTTACTCAGAATTGATTGCACTTTCTAAATATGGAAAGTTATTTTGATTGAAAAGCAATCTTTGAAAGTTAAAGGTGGCAGGGGATAGTTTCGTACTAAAGACCCGGTCAAATTTCTTAAAAAATTGAGATATCCCCTGTTTGATGTGATATTTTATGTAGAAAAATGATTAGAATAATTATGGGACACATTTGCAGTGAAGCAGAGTGCTTGCTGAAAAAAATGATGTACAACATGTAGGTGTCACTATGACGCTTATCATATACAGAGTTGTAAATGCGAAACTAAGACACGTGGTCAGTTGCAGAGGAAATTCAGCTGGAAAGCAGTAGGCCTTAGAAGAAGGTGTGTATCTCAGAGGGAAGGTGAACGGCCCCATATCAATTGGTGAATTTTCATTAGGGCATGCATTGATTTACAGACTACTGGGTGTTTTATCCTGCTCGCTCGGGTCTGGGGGTGGGTTGTATGGGTGCGACTGAGGCTCAAATCTTGGAAAAATAAGCCAAAATTTGGGGAGTCCCCAGGTGCATTTTTGGTACATGTGCACTCTAATAGGCAGATTACATGTTATTTGTTGACATAATTTGTGAGCCATGGGCAAATGAAGTGTAATTAATTAGCCCCTGGAAAACTGTCCCCATGCACATGTTTTTATGGATCGCATGTATATGTGTACCCCCTCGGCACATGTTTGGCATCAAAAAAAAAAAACTATCCTCTGCCAACTTCAAGAAAACACCAATTTTCAGAAATATGTAATATAGTCTAATTCTTCTCTAAATAAGTTTATTGATGTATGCCATTTTCAAAACACCAGATTTCTTTTATCTGACTCTTGTTCATTTAGCTAGAGAGACCTAAACACAAGGGGGGTAAACCTTTCCCAGCACACATTTTCAAAGAGTTTGAAGCATCAGCATAACAAATCTTAACAGAGTAAGGCAATTTTTTTCTGAGAAAAATTTATTTGTTTGAAAATAATAGTTTGGGCACTGTCACATATATTTTATCAAATTTTGATGCAATCACTTAGTATTAATTAAAATTAAAGGGGCTTAATCATTGCGATATCACTGAAATTGCATAAACTTAGTCTTTTTTACACGTATTTCACTAAATGTCATTATTTTAAAAAAAGAATCGAGTCAATATGCAAAAATATCAGTTCACAGAACCACATTTATTCAAAGAATTGCTGTGCTTTAATTTTTTGTTTCAAATTACACCCATTTTACTTTTGATGATTACATAAAAAAAATACCCCCCTCCCCTTCATTTTCCACCTCATTTGTCTTCTATAATGTGATAGAACTTAAACTTTTCATCATTTTCATATAGATTATATATTTTTCTTTAAATTATAACAAAACAGATGGGTTTTTTGCATATTTAATGAAAAAAAAAATTCCAAACTATGTACATTTTCACGTAATTATTGGATTCTGCTAAGCACCTGAAATTTACTCACAAATGCCAAGTAAGGACAGGATGATCACTTTAAATACTCAGGGGAATCAAATGCATGTATTTGATCATTCAGATATGTTGAAATTGAATGTAATATACTCAGAAAAAGGACAGTCAGGAAAGTCAGATTTCCACAGTATATTTTCAATAGAATCAGGTAATGGTTGGAGGGGTAGGGTAGATAACTGCAATTTCCAGAACACTTCTTCTTGAACCTTTGATGCAAGAGGGGTTTTTGTATATTACAATAAATATCCTGTAAAATAGATTAGGTTTTCTCTTTGCAAACAAGCTATAGATGTATAAATTCAAGCATTTAAGAGGTAAAATGTGATTTCTCAAAACATCAAAAATGGGAGAGTATGTGTTACATGTGAGTACATTTCATCAAGGCATGCAATTCTTATTGAATTTTTCATATGTAGCTGCATTTGAAATTGATCATAGTTACCATTAAATACTGTTTTGATAAGAAATAGTTTCTTTTGGATTGTAGGAGTATGTCATTTTTGAAGTAACACAAAGAATATGGGGTTGAGGTGGTTGACCGACAATTGATGGGGTCACTTTTTTGCCTCTAACTTTTTTATTATTCATTAAAATAAGTCATATTTAGTATATTTTTACTCAGAATTGATTGCACTTTCTAAATATGGAAAGTTATTTTGATTGAAAAGCAATCTTTGAAAGTTAAAGGTGGCAGGGAATAGTTTCGTACTAAAGACCCGGTCAAATTTCTTAAAAAATTGAGATATCCCCTGTTTGATGTGATATTTTATGTAGAAAAATGATTAGAATAATTATGGGACACATTTGCAGTGTAGCAGAGTGCTTGTTGAAAAAAATGATGTACAACATGTAGGTGTCACTATGACGCTTATCATATACAGAGTTGTAAATGCGAAACTAAGACACGTGGTCAGTTGCAGAGGAAATTCAGCTGGAAAGCAGTAGGCCTTAGAAGAAGGTGTGTATCTCAGAGGGAAGGTGAACGGCCCCATATCAATTGGTGAATTTTCATTAGGGCATGCATTGATTTACAGACTACTGGGTGTTTTATCCTGCTCGCTCGGGTCTGGGGGTGGGTTGTATGGGTGCGACTGAGGCTCAAATCTTGGAAAAATAAGCCAAAATTTGGGGAGTCCCCAGGTGCATTTTTGGTACATGTGCACTCTAATAGGCAGATTACATGTTATTTGTTGACATAATTTGCGAGCCATGGGCAAATGAAGTGTAATTAATTAGCCCCTGGAAAACTGTCCCCATGCACATGTTTTTATGGATCGCTTGTATATGTGTACCCCCTCGGCACATGTTTCGCATCAAAAAAAAAAAAACTATCCTCTGCCAACTTCAAGAAAACACCAATTTTCAGAAATATGTAATTTAGTCTAATTCTTCTCTAAATAAGTTTATTGATGTATGCCATTTTCAAAACACCAGATTTCTTTTATCTGACTCTTGTTCATTTAGCTAGAGAGACCTAAACACAAGGGGGGTAAACCTTTCCCAGCACACATTTTCAAAGAGTTTGAAGCATCAGCATAACAAATCTTAACAGAGTAAGGCAATTTTTTTCTGAGAAAAATTTATTTGTTTGAAAATAATAGTTTGGGCACTGTCACATATATTTTATCAAATTTTGATGCAATCACTTAGTATTAATTAAAATTAAAGGGGCTTAATCATTGCGATATCACTGAAATTGCATAAACTTAGTCTTTTTTACATGTATTTCACTAAATATCATTATTTTGAAAAAAGAATCGAGTCAATATGCAAAAATATCAGTTCACAGAACCACATTTATTCAAAGAATTGCTGTGCTTTAATTTTTTTTTCAAATTACACCCATTTTACTTTTGATGATTACATAAAAAATACCCCCCTCCCCTTCATTTTCCACCTCATTTGTCTTCTATAATGTGATAGAACTTAAACTTTTCAATATTTTCATATAGATTATATTTTTTTTTTTAAATTATAACAAAACAGATGGAGTGAAAAATGAAAAAAAATATCCAAACTATGTACATTTTCATGTAGTTATTGGATTCTGCTAAGCACCTGAAATTTACTCACAAATGCCAAGTAAGGACAGGATGATCACTTTAAATACTCAGGGGAATCAAATGCATGTATTTGATCATTCAGATATGTTGAAATTGAATGTAATATTCATTATTCATTAAAATAAGTCATATTTAGTATATTTTTACTCAGAATTGATTGCACTTTCTAAATATGGAAAGTTATTTTGATTGAAAAGCAATCTTTGAAAGTTAAAGGTGGCAGGGAATAGTTTCGTACTAAAGACCCGGTCAAATTTCTTAAAAAATTGAGATATCCCCTGTTTGATGTGATATTTTATGTAGAAAAATGATTAGAATAATTATGGGACACATTTGCAGTGTAGCAGAGTGTTTACTGAAAAAAATGATGTACAACATGTAGGTGTCACTATGACGCTTATCATATACAGAGTTGTAAATGCGAAACTAAGACACGTGGTCAATTGCAGAGGAAATTCAGCTGGAAAGCAGTAGGCCTTAGAAGAAGGTGTGTATCTCAGAGGGAAGGTGAATGGCCCCATATCAATTGGTGAATTTTCATTAGGGCATGCATTGATTTACAGACTACTGGGTGTATTATCCTGCTCGCTCGGGCCTGGGGGTGGGTTGTATGGGTGCGACTGAGGCCCAAGTCTTGGAAAAACAAGCCAAAATTTGGGGAGTCCCCAGGTGCATTTTTGGTACATGTGCACTCTAATAGGCAGATTACATGTAATTTGTTGACATAATTTGTGAGCCATGGGGATATGAAGTGTAATTAATTAGCCCCTGGAAAACTGTCCCCATGTACATGTTTTTATGGATCGCATGTATATGTGTACCCCCTCGGCACATGTTTGGCATTAAAAAAAACTATCCTCTGCCACCCTACGGATCCAGTTTAACGATAGAATTCGTTCTGTGTATTGGCAATGTTGCAAAATAAACACGGGAGATAACTCGAACTCTGTCCATTTTCTATGAACAATCCAGAGAGCTCAGAATGTCAACTTGGCGTTAAATGTGAAGCGAGGAAAAAAACGTTGAGAAAATGAGTTGAATTTTCATACTTATATGGATCATATACAATCTCAAAAAGGTTTGTGTCGCCCGCGTGGCGCAGTGGTTAGAGCGTTCGCTCTAGAGTCGCGAAGTAAGGAGTTGATCCTTACGTCGCGGGTTCGAATCCCACTGTGGGACGTGGAGACCGTGAAGACTGTATAAACCGAGGTCCCGTGTCGCAGTAGGTGCTGGCACTGAAAAGATTCCTCACTGCACAATAGCCCTCATTGCCGAGTATATGTCAAAATTTGTAGCTCTCCACCGGCAAGTTGTGGCGTCTCCATATGAGGGAAAAATTCTCGAGAGGGACGTTAAACAATATACAAACAAACAAAAAGGTTTGATTAATTTGGTAGTCTCTTTCAGTGCAACTCCTTTTGTATTCTTCAAAATCATTTCGGAGTGGATCCACTCCGATTTGCTACATTGCAAGTATATGGGACGTATTCTAACTGTGGTGAGGGCTTATCCCGAGACACAGTTAGATTATTCTTACTAATGTTATAGTAGTACTACAAAGTTCCGTATAATACTCTTAATGACTCTTTACAAGTTAGAAAATCGCGTCATCACGTTAAGTAATTTTAGCTTCTATGAAAATAATATATATGCAAAATATATATATAACGCCAAAGCACAAGCCACAATCACCTGTAATTGGTATTTTAAATGTACTAACTTTACTGTTTCTTTTTCCGTCAACATTGTTAACATTTAGTTGGTGATGGGGACGACCACATGCTTTGATCCATCCTAAACACTTTTTGCGTGGACCCTGAGGTCCACGCAGAAAATATATAAACGGGGTTAAACTGGATGCCATGGGCTTACGTCAGGTTACGCATGCGCAAAAATGCTAGAGAGTTCGCCTGTAAGACAACTTGCCCTTAGAACAATTCGCCCTTTTTGAATTAGAATATGACAATCACTGGAAAACCACCCTCTAAAATAGGGGATATGTATTTTGTAGGGGGGGGGGGGGGTCCAGACGGTATCCTGTATGGGTGGACCATCCACGCCGCTAATGCTAATACAATAGAATATAAATACTAGTAACTGACAACTCCAGAGATAAGGGATATACACATTCAATAAATAGATGTTTATTATCCCTTTGGATAATTTTTCATTCATATTGAGATGCCACCACTTGTCCTTGGAGGGCTAAAAATTTAGTACTTGGCACTTAGCCTTTTAGCAGTGAGGGTTCTATTTTGTGCCAGTCCCAACTGTGACACAGTTTCTACGGTCTCATCCGTTTCCAACGCAGTGAGATTCGAACCCGTGACGTAAGGATCTCTTTACTCTGCGACTTTAGAGCAAATGCTCTAACCACTGCACCACGCCGACACGGATTAGAATTTATAACCATGGAAAAAATTGACTTAACTGCGATGGGGTGGTGGTCAATGAATATTTCTAATCGCAACTTTTCGGGCTTTTCCAACAAGCGAGGAAACAATCTTGACTGTGTTACAAAGGTGCCCATGACACACACCCTTTTTCATTAACATCATATTAGAGATTCTGAACTACCATTACATATAGTAAAAACTACTACTCTTTCGGAAATACCATCGTGGAAATTAATTAAACCAATAATTAATAAATCCCTATCCGAACTAAAGAAATCAGAAACAAATCCTCTCGTTTTTCAACAGAAATTAGCTGAAATAAAGCAATCTATACATCCTACAATACAAATTTACACAGATGGTTCAAAGGACAAAGGCAGGGTTGCTGCCGCTGTAGTGGTCAATAATAATGTTGTTGTTTTTTTTTTTTTTTTGTACGACTTCCAAACGAAGCAACGGTTTTTACTGCTGAAGCAAAAGCTATTCAATTGCTTTTGAATATATAAAAAACTTCCAGTAAAAACTCTTTTACAATTTTTCAGACTCGCTTTCATGTTTACAATCCATACACAATATGAACCCCTTTGGCACGTAAAAGATCGTTTCTCTGGTTTTCGAAAAAGAGAAGGCTCGCGGGAGGTCGCCAGATTTAAAAAAAAGGTCATATTCACTAAATTTGATCGCCAAAATGTAGCTGAAATATTGAAACTCGGCGTTAAATAATAATAATAATAATAATAATCCATCAATCCAAGATAAATAACATAATGTTGCACGTGTTACTAATTCTGTAAGGAAATTGTAAAAACGTTCCTAATAATGTAATTTCCAGAATCTGTGAGAATTTAACTCTCTATTGGATCGATTGATTGATTATTGGTGTTTTACGCCGAGTCGGCAATATTGTATCTTTTGGATCGAGGATTACAATAAGCTTGTAGCATCTCATATCATATAATTCAGCAGGGTCATTATGAAATTCGTAATCCCACTGGAATTGAATATATATCTCGACAATACGAGATTCAGCACTTTTCACTGTTTTTCTTTTTCTAAATATATATTTTTCGTTTGATCAGTTTGTCTTCTCGTAACAGTAGTTCTCGAAACTTACCAGTAGCTGTAAATTCAATCTTGTCACGCATCATCCTCTCCTGTTCCAGGAAATTACACGATGCTCCACGTGTCCTTTAATTCTGTAAGAAATTTGTCAAAAGGTTCCTGATAAGGTAACTTCCAGAATCTGTGAGACTCTAACACTTCATTGGAAAGAGGATTTTAATAAGCTTGTAGCGTCTCAATTACCTCAAGGCCAAAATAAAAAATACCTTTGTTTCCCCTAACGCGACCGACCCAATTAAATCGCACCGACTGAAAATTTTTTTTTTAACAAAATTATTCAAATATTTTTTTAATGTTTATCTACTTTTTTTTTCATCGGAACGCCCTTTTGTTTTACCGTAATTTTTAAGCGTTTGTTTGGAAAAAAAAACATACGTCACAGGGGGTAAGTTCGTGTTATAAAACAACGGCGATGTATCAACTTTTTGCCTTTAGCTTAAGGGTTTGGTTTTGTGTTCAGCCAAGTGAAACTCGTATGAAATAAAAAATCTCTATATCTTAATAAATACTTCTTGCTTACTCTTGAAAACTGACCTATGACATCTTCCATGTGAAAGCTGTCTTGATATGTATGCAGTTTGGTTGTCACTTGCAGTGTCTTGCAGCAATAATGTGCATATTACACTTGCAGGACTGCACAGCTACAGGTCTAACAAAACAATAACACGACATTTGTTGTATATGTGCAGATAGTTGAACGTCATGGGTACAACTATTTGTTTCGTTCCTAGCAATTCTGTGCGTACTTTTTCCATATCTGTCTGTTTTTCATCAACTAGGCATGTCCGCCATGCGAAATCTATGAGCTGCCATTCCGGTATTGAAACCTACTGACTATTTCTGTAATCTGATGTCTCTAGTACCCCAATTACACAAAGCAATTAGAGAGACATCTCGTAAAACATCTCCAGCTATTAGAATGTATCGATCGAAATGTTTAATATTATTTATCATAAGAGTAACATCGATGTTTACGTCATATCAGAGAATGCTCCGTCTTTGATTTTACAATGCACCAGATAAATTAATACGCGCCCAGTTTTAGCAGTTCCGACTGAAGTTAACGTCTGTTATTTCTTTTGCAGGTAAGGTTATGAATTACTTTTTATGAAATAAGCATATTAATCCTACAGATGTAGGACAATGTCATATAATATTGAAAAAATATTGCACGAAAATTAAGAACTATATTCACTCTGCGTAGTTTATGTCATGCGATATTCAGCTAAACTGAAAGTAGGAGCTGGTAGGTAGATTTTTTGTCTTTATTGTGAATTATGAGCCTTCTCTCAGATATATAATATAACTCCCAGTATCAGTAATACATTCTGAGTATGACAACGCCTGCGATCTGATGCACATCAATTTTAAAAAGGTTAAACGTTATACGAAGGATCCGAGAATTTCCACGTGTTTCTTGCAGACCACAATTTGGTAGCGGGTAATATTTAAGGTTACTCTAATAAATGTTACTATGTTTCAAAATACTAAAAGTATTCGTCATTGTATCAAAATATAGTTCATTCAAAAACAGGGTTTCAAATATTATGAGTAGAGTAAATAACTAAATTTTGTTTTCATGAATGAGCGATTTTTTGTGTAAGATCCTTCATTGAGCCTCAGACACACCAAGTTAAATGTCCAATGACAGCTAAGTGAAGTGGCTCTACGTAGTACACATATATGGTAAATCAGTTGTGTTATTTGTAAATCAAAATTTTGATATTCAAATTTTATTGCTTTTTTGTTTTGATGCAATTATTTACATTTATATAAATAATATTCACATAAGTTTGTACTTTGTATACAAACCATCATTTTGGACTTGCGCAGGTCATTCTAATTTGCAGATTAGTGCAGTATACATATAAGTTTTCATGGGGAAAAGTATAAATCAAATGATAAAAATTTTCAAGGATGTCACCTGAATAAATATGCTTGGTAGCATTTGATTCAGCATGCTCAATGATAACTTAAGATCAGGTAAGACCCCTTTATTGCTCCCTATTTGATGAAATAAATGCAGTTGCAGGAATTCAATTTTCTTATAAAAAAATAATTATTTTTCAATTTTGCTGCACTCTTCATTTGATAAACAATTTACATATCAAGCAAAATTCAATTCAAATTGAAATTCACATTTATTGATATTCTCGAGATTGAAGCAAAACTCTATTAAAATTCTTATAAAGTATGAGAAAAAAGTTTTATCGGGCCAGTTTCAGGAAATAAATACCATTCAGTTAAAATACTGACACCTTCAACAAAGGTTAATATTAATATCTAGATTTAAAATTGTTTTTGAACTTTTTTCCTAAAATTTGTTATAATTATGTTTACCATGTTTACAGAATGCCTTGTTTCACAAAAAAGAACACTGCTCAGATTTTTTCTCTGGACTGCCAATTTCTGCATTTCATGTGATACCTGTTTTGGAGCCCTCCCAAGAACCTCCCCTGTAAGGTGAGTTTTATATCGCAATGAAATGATTCTGTTAATCTAATAGACATGTGTATAAGGGTATAAGGTAGGTGTTATAATCACAGTGAGCTGACTAGTCATTTTCAGTTTGTATGATTGCATTGATTGGATTCAGATGTTATTCTATGGGTAATGAATGAAAGAATGCACAGTTTTTATGATGAGAAATATATATATGCGGTTGGATGAAAAGAAAGATCTTGTTTAAGTGAATGTTGTGTATGTGTCCATCACATTGTCTCAAGCCATGGTTGGAGTCCGCCTACAGCTCTCTCCTACCCGTGGCTGCTTGAGTGAATAAAGTATCGTATCATGAATAATCAAACCTTATGACTGTGATGTCACGTTATGAACCAAATAGATATAAAAATAATTGTTTATATTGCAGTTGACTTTAATGATAAAAAACAAATGTTAGGTAAACAGTGACTGAAAAAAGAGAAGTCGCATCAGAGGTTATTTTTAAATAATTGAAAACTTCAATCTTCAATCTCTTTTGGAAGGAACTGTTTCTGATCATCTTCTTGTAGCTTACTAACACACATCATCATATCAGGTTTTTAAAATTCTGCCATCAAATCCTTACCTTGTCTTTTAACCTTCAGATTTTGTACCGATACTTGTTTGCTTTATTTAATTATGATTTTATATGCTTGTCACATCTACTTCCCAAGGCAGGATGACATGACCATCACTTGGGTTTACCTTGATCTTATTTAAGGTTGACCTCTTTATAAACAGATTAAACTCATTTATCTTTATATGGATTAAACTACTCTGATCTACACAATTGTAAATTAAAATGAGATACATGTATATTCAATGCAACAATCAGTGTTGACCAAAATTTACAATGTGACCATCATTGTTGAGGGATGTGTAGTTTTTGACCCTGAAATTTACATGTCTATCTTTGCATGCTTTTTACTTAGTCATGGTGTAAAGATTTAACTTGCAATTCAAGTTCCCTCTTTGAGAGTGATAAACAGTATTGGTTTTTTAGTGGTATGTTATAAATTATTTATATTTAATATTTTACAGATTTCAAAGTTAAGGAGATCATTCAAATGACAGTGGTTTTGGTCCATGTTGGTTTGTATCAACAGTTAATCTTTTGGAAAGCAGTGTTGGAGAAAATATCAGCAACATGTGAAGACTGTGATTTAGTTTCATTTGATATGACTTGAGAAAGTTAATATTTCTGATTTCATGGTTGTATGTACAAATACATTGAACTTTCCAAACATATCTAAAAAAAACATTTGATGACCATATATGAACTGACATATTTGAACTTTCCACAAGTTTACAATGAGGAACATTTTGGGATCTTGATACAAGATATTTTAATAATGTTTTATCTAATTTATTGTTAAGTGCATTAAATGCAAAAAATGTTTTAAAGTTCCTCTTGTGAAACACATGCTTAGACACAGGTCTCAAATATCTTAGTTATATTAGAGTTATATTGTTAGAATTAAAGCTTATTTATAAAATTATACCTTATATCTTTAAAGAAACTTTCTAAAACGTAGTCAAACTTGCATATGCACGTTATAAGAAATAATATATCCTGGAAGTGATAAGAATAAAAAAAGTTCATTTATCATCCTTTTCTTTTGTTCTTCTTGGTGACTTTTTTACAATAATCAAAGACTTTTTACATTTTAGCTCAACTGAACAGAGGCTATTAATATTAAACTTTTCTGATCAAAGAGTCTCTGGTGTCTGTCCATCTGTCTTCCATAAAAATTAAACCCTAAAATAGGGGTGTCAAAGTTTGACATGGGAATAGATAGGAAAAAATCGTCCTTTAATGAACAACAAGGTAATGATTTACTCATAATTTAATGCAAGCATCCTCAAGTAGTGAAGATCAAGTTGGTCTAAATCATGGGCCAGACCTAATATTATACTGGTAATAATATTACAATATTTCCTATTTGTATTTTTTCCCACTTTTTTCTTCTTCAAATAAATCTGAGATAAGATTTTATATATAAATTGGTAAATGCATGTATACATGTGAAAAAAAAAAAACTTCAGAAAACATATAAGCCATGTTAGCCATATTGATAATGAAATATCCTCATGTTGTGGAATCAGTTTTGGATTATACATGGCTTTATGACCCCAGGGTGGGGCCACAATATTGGCTCAAAGTTTTTATGAGAATTAAGGGGGATAAGAATGTCTTAGAAATCTGAAGAACACCAAGGTGACTCAAGTGAACATGGTGGGCCAGGCCTCTTATTTAAATTGCACACTTTCATTCCACCTGCAGATTTTTAACATCTTCTTTGGCATATTTCTTAAGGAGAAAATAAATTATTTTTCTAACAATAATTTAGCTGTGTTTTGTACAGACCATAGAGTAATACTATAGATATATCTGGGCTTTCATATAAAGTGCTATTTTTAGATCAAGAGTGAGTCTCTTTAATTCTATTTTTAACACATTGCCATGTGGTTGGGACTACTTTCATGGCTAACATTTTCTTGTTGAACTAACATGTATGCATTTAAAGAATTGTACTTATTGTAGTGAGTTTACATTTAAAACAAGGGTTCTTCACAAATAGTTGTAGCCACTTAATTGGTTTAACTATTTCATATTTTTTTGGATTTTTTGGTGCACTACTAAAACCTGTGGCTGCGCAGTCCTGCAGGTGTATTGTGCACTTCATAGCTGCAAACTACTGCAAGTGTCAATTAAGCTGCATTTACCCAAGATTTTTTTCATTATGAAGATGACATGGACCAGTTTTCAAGTGTTAGCAAGGCTTAATTTTTGAGATATTAAGGTTTTTATTTTTAGTGAGTCTCACTTGGCTGCACACAAAACCAAACCCTTAATAGAATCCTACACCCTTGAAAATTTCGTAAAGAAAATATGCCATGACTAATTGAGGATGTTTCTTTGGTATTTACCAGCTTGTCTTTTAAAATTAAGGCACGTGGTACATGTAAGTATGGTAAGGTTGCCTCTTGGGTAGACGAGGGGCCTACCTTGGGAACACATAATCAATTCCAAGCATTTTAGTTAGTTTGATTTTCTCTTACAAACATCATTTTACAGGAAACAGACCTTTTATCTTATTGATGAAGCAGCTAATCCCTGAAAAGGAGCTAACAGTATTACAAGCATGGTACATCATTACTTTGATAAGTTTGGGCATGGTGAAACATATCTCAAATTTCACTTTGATAACTGTACAGGACAAAATAAAAACAATGTTGTGTTATGGTATGGTCTTTGGAGAGTATTGACAGGTAGGTTGATGCTGTTATTGTTATAATTTATGTAATAGTGTGTACTACAGTACACCAGTTTATTAGCGTAATGAACACTTTACATGAATTCAATGTATATCAACTGCATCTCATGAAAGGAAAGATATCATGTTTTCAACATTTTCTTCAGGGCTACACAGAAACATAGAATATTCGATGATGGTAGCTGGTCATACAAAATTTGAGCCAGAATGGCATTTTGGAAAAACACCAATGATGAGTACATGAAAAATACTATGATAATCTAGTCATAATATATTTATTTGATAAAGTTTTCTTTCTATGATTAAAAAATAAGAGATTGTATTTCATTTTTCTCGTTTCATTATAACATATTTTCCCTATGGTAGTGTTTTATGTGGCAGAATCCGTTTGGACTTCCAGTAGAAGTGGTCAAAATATACCACAGGTTGTAGGCAATGGTGAAGATCCTGTCCTGTCCTGTTCTATGAATGGAAGAATTATTTACAACAGTACTTTAAACCTCTGAATACCTTACCCGCTACCACCATTTCTACATGGATTCAGAGAATCCATGAATTATTACATGTCGGCAAAATGCTTCCTCAGAAGCTGTCACTTTCATGTTACTGAAAAGCAAAAGTAAAGTTCCCATTCCAGGTCCTTCTCCATCAGCCACTAAAGGCCTTGAACCTGCTCGACAATGGTACTTAGTTGACCACATCAGAGAACACTGCTATTCAGAGACAGCAAAAGAATGTATATGTCCAAAACCTACTGTTCCCAAACAAGAAATAGACTTGACAGAATGCATTGAGGAATATAAACCAAAAGGTGGCAGAAAAAAGGCTTTACTAAATTAAGCTTGTTATTCACTAATTGTGAATTCTGTACATGTTTCAATACGTATGAACTGTTTCTAATTATGTGCAGTTTATTAAAACATGTTTGCCTTAATGCTTAAAGTTTATAGGAAATATTTACATGTTCTCTGGTTAATTCTGTACATGTGTTTTTTTAACATGTATTTTGTACATGTTTTAAAAGTGTTTTATCAAAGCATTTATGTTTTTTTTATACGTAGGAAAGTTGTGATTAATTGTTTTACTTAGTATCTGGTCAAGTCAGGGTCTCTATATGTATGAACTGTGTCATGTAAATAACATTGTTTTATCAGAGCATGTATGCTTTGTTTAAGGTCAGACGACACGTTCCTCAATATTATATAATTTTTCCAAAGAATTTGTCATTGAAGTACTGCGACTGTAACAACTTTCTACAAAAAAAATTGAGGTACCTTACCAGGCATTTGTGCAAGACCAGAGGATGGTGTTTCCTATATAATCCTAGATGAAATCACTTGAATTGTCAGTATCACAATTTTTTATGTACATGTATTTATTTTCTAAGACATTTTAAAAACAGTTTAGAAATCACAAGATAATGTTAATATTGTGAATATTTGTTATATATTACAAGAAAAAATAGCAGAAATTTGAGAAACGTGTCATTAGACCTTAAAGAAATCAAGTTGTGATTCACTGATGGTAAATTCTTTACATTGTATAATTGTCAATTTACATGCTTTATCAAAACACATGCTTTTAGTGAGTTATAAAGTATGTACAATGTACAGCTGTAACATGAAAATTTTTCTATTCATTTTACCTAGTAATACTTTCATAATTATCTGTCAATATGTAATTTATCCATATATGATAATTGGCTAATTGCCTTATGCTTTGCATAAGATTATTTAATCTCATTCTTTAGTGTTAAGGTGGTGATGTAGTTACATGTATGTACCACCACATCATCATCACTAAGTACACTGTACATGTTGAGTGTGCATGTACATGTTTATCTGTTTTAGCATGTTCTTATGTGTACTATGCAATGTGATGGGCATTTTATTTCTCAGGAAGTTTATTAAGGTCTTCCGACTTCCTTCGGAAGACCTTATTGTTTTCCGTCTGTTTTCTATTATTATTATTAAGGTCTTCCGACTTCCTTCGGAAGACCTTATTGTTTTCCGTCTGTTTTCTATTATTAAGGTCTTTCGCCTCCAACGGAAGACCTTATTGTTTTCGTTCGGTTTCTTTTTCCCTATTATTATTAGGGTCTTCCGTCTCCAACGGAAGACCCTTCTATTATTGTATTGTTTCTTTTTCACTTTTATTATTATTAGGGTCTTCCGTCTTCAGCGGAAGACCCTTCTATTATTCTTCGGTTTCTTTTTTACCTTTATTAGGGTCTTCCGTCTTCAGCGGAAGACCCTTCTATTATTCTTAGGTTTCTTTTTTACCTTTATTATTAGGGTCTTCCGTCTTCAGCGGAAGACCCTTCTATTATTCTTCGGTTTCTTTTTTACCTTTATTATTATTAGGGTCTTCCGTCTTCAGCGGAAGACCCTTCTATTATTCTTATGTTTCTTTTTCAAGCTTCTTATTAGGGTCTTCCGTCTTCAGCGGAAGACCCTTCTATTATTCTTCGGTTTCTTTTTTACCTTTATTATTATTATTAAGGTCTTCCGTCTTCACGGAAGACCTTATAGTGATTCTATTGTTTCTTCTTATTATTATTATTCTTTTTTTTTCCAAAAATTTGTGCACGCAATTTCTCAAACACTATTCACTGGATTTCAGTGAAACTTTCAGAGATAATGGACAATGATATGAACTTTGTTCATCACAAAGAAAATTTGGAAAATTCTCTTCTGGTTCCAAGTTATGGCCAATTTCCTGATTTTAAAATGGATTTTTGTCTTCGCATCTCCTCATGAACGGCTAAAGATATAAACTGGAGACATGTCAAAGATGATAGAGCATGAGTTGTAGAACTGCAACGTTATTTTATTTGGCGTCGTCATTACTTCCGGTCGCCACCGGAAGCGAATTTGAAAAGTCAATTTTTCCAACTTTTTTGTTTTTCCAATTTTCTAAATGATATTAGTAGGGATATTAGAGATTTTCATTTAAAAACTAAATAAATAATTTGGTTTGAAATTAATTTATCCATATTTCATTTATTATATTCGGCTCCCCCCAAATTTGTGCAGGCGATTTCTCAAACAGTATTTATTGGATTTCAGTGAATCTTTCAGAGGTAATGGACAATGATGTGAACTTTGTTCATCACAAAGAAAATTTTGAAAATTCCCTTCCGGTTCCATGAAATGGCCAATTTCCTGATTTTAAAATGGATTGTTGTCCTCCAGAACGGCTAAAGATATGAACTGGAGACATGTCAAAGATGATAGAGCATGAGTAGAAGATCTTCAACGTTATTTTATTTGGTGTCGTCATTACTTCCAGTCGCCACCGCAAGCGAATTTCAAAAGTCAATTTTTCCAACTTTTTTTGTTTTTCCAATTCTTTTATGATATTAATAGGGATAATAGAGACTTTCATTTGAAAACTAAATATAGCATTTGGTTTAAAATTAATCTATCCATATTCCAGTTATTACCTCCCCCCCAAAAAAAAAATGTACAGGCGATTTCTCAAACAGTGTTTATTGGATTTAAATGTAACTTTAAGAGGTAATGGGCAATGGAATGATCTTTGTTGATCACAAAGAAAATTTGGAAAATTCCCTTCCGGTTCCATGTTATGGCCAATTTCCTGATTTTAAAATGGATTTTTGTTTTCACAACTCCTCCAGAATAGCTAAAGATATGAACTGGAGATATGTCAAAGATGATAGAGCATGAGATGTAGATTTCAAAGTCTTTTTTTCTTGGGATCGTCTAACTTCCGGTCGCCACTGGAAGCGAATTTCAAAAGTCAATTTTTCCAACTTTTTTGTTTTTCCAATTCTTTTAATGATATTAGTAGGGATAATAGAGACTTTCATTTGAAATCTAAATATATGATTTGGTTTAAACTTAATTTATCCATATTCCAGGTATTAACCCACCCACCCCCCCCCCCCCCCAATTTCATGCAGGCGATTTCTCAAACAGTATTTTTTTGGATTTAAATGAAATTTTAAGAGGTAATGGGCAATGATATTAACTTTGTTCATCACAAAGAAAATTTGGAAAATTCCCTTCCGATTCCAGGTTATGGCCAATTTCCTGATTTTAAAATGGATTTTTGTTTTCACAACTCCTCCAAAATGTCTAAAGATATGAACTTGAGACATGTCAAAGATTATAGAGCATGAGTTGTAGATGTTCAAAGTCATTTTTTTTTTGGCGTCACCTTTACTTCCGGTCGCCGCCGGAAGCAAACTTCAAAAAGCATTTTTTTTTCAAACTTTTTGTTTTTTCCATTTTTTTTTTATGATATTAGTATTGATAATAGAGACTTTCATTTGAGAAAAAAAAATTTGATTTAAAATCAATATATCTCTTTATTATTCTTTTTATTCCCACAAATTTGTGCAGGGAATTTCTCGAAAAGTGGATTTCAGTGAAATTTTCATAGATAATGGACAATGATAACTTTGTTTATCACAAAGAAATATTGGAAAATTTACTTCCTGTTCCAAGTTATGGACAATTTCCTGATTTTAAAATGGATTTTTGTCTTCCAAACTCATCCAGAACGGCTAAAGATGTGAATGTAAGACATATCAGAGATCTTAGACGATGACTTATAAATGTTTAGTTAATTTTTAATGCGTCGTCGATGCTTCCGGTCGCCATCTGAAGCGAATTTCGAGAATCGATTTTAAATTTTTTTCTTTTCAATATTTTTTAATGATTTAAGTAGGGATAATAGAAAGTCTTACCTGAATGCTAAATATATACCTTATTTTAATAAATCCTTATTCTAGAAATAAACTACTTTTCCTCTCAAAGCGTGCGTCCCCAATAGCATAGTGATTAACGTCGTGCCTCTCACGCGGGCGAGTCGGGTTCAATCTCAAGAATGTCTGAAATTTTTCATCCCTTTTCTTTAGCTTAAATTTACGATTTTATCTTTAAAGTGTTGTCTGGTATTTATTGCTGTTTGAATTTTGGATATTTTCACACTTTTTAAATTTTAATGTATTTTTTATACGAAGGACTATAAAGGATTGCACAAAGGTAATACATGGTGTATTATAAGTGAGGAATGAATTTTCCTATGACGTCTGATGACAGAGAGGGGACGGAAGACCTTCTTGTTGCCATGGCAACGAGTTTCTAGTTATTTTTATTCTTTTTTCTTCTTACAAAATTTGTGCAGACGATTTCTCGGAGATGGCTCGTTCGATTTTATTCAAATTTTCGTGATAGATGCATTGATATCTGAAGTTAATTCCGGCAATTCCGTTTAGGGATATTTACTTCCGGTTGGAAGTTATCGCCCTTTTATCAAAATTTAGAGGACCTCCTTGTCTGTAATGGAACTCAAAAACGGATTAAGCTAGAGCGCTGAGATTTTCAGTGATGATAGAGGACATGTTGCCATTATGCACCTAGGTTTCGATATTTTCCGGAAGTGCCTAGTATGGAAGCTCGGTAGGGTCGAAATTTAGGACACGAATCATGAGTGAATTTTAGAGACATTTCTTACGATAACTTTTTAACTATGAGTATTTTGTTAAAACATATTGAACAGAAATTGTGTAGAATTACAAGAACTTTCATATGATATCAAAGAAAAAGGGCTGACTCATCACTTTAGGGGCTGAGAAGGGCCGAAAATCTTTAATCAATAACTCTTTAACGATCAATATTTTGTAATGCATTACTGAAGCAAAAATATTTATCTCAACAATTTACGACTATATATTATGATATTCACATCATATGTTACATAATTAGGGGCCATAAGGGGCCAGAATGCTAAATCTTTAACGCTTTATATCTCAAAAGTGGGAAATATTTTGATAAGCAATATTGAACAAAAGATGTCCAAAATAATGTTCTAAACAAGATGCAACCTTTCATTTTTTGCTAAACATCCCCATTAAGGAGTTGAAGGGCCGGCCCCTAAATACTTCTCTTGCAAATATCTCAGAAACGAAAAAGAATTTCTGACTAGTTGTTGAACAAAAAGTGTTCAAAATCATGAGAGCTTTAAAGTGATATGAAGGAAAAGGGGCTGGCCCCTCACAATAGGGGCTGAGAGGGGCCGAAAGTCTTTAATCAATAACTCTTTAACGATCAATATTTTGTAATGCATTACTGAAGCAAAAATATTTATCTCAACAATTTACGACTATATATTATGATATTCACATCATATGTTACATAATTAGGGGCCATAATGGGCCAGAATGCTAAATCTTTAACGCTTTATATCTCAAAAGTGGGAAATATTTTGATAAGCAATATTGAACAAAAGATGTCCAAAATAATGTTCTAAACAAGATGCAACCTTTCATTTTTTGCTAAACATCCCCATTAAGGAGTTGAAGGGCCGGCCCCTAAATACTTCTCTTGCAAATATCTCAGAAACGAAAAAGAATTTCTGACTAGTTGTTGAACAAAAAGTGTTCAAAATCATGAGAGCTTTAAAGTGATATGAAGGAAAAGGGGCTGGCCCCTCACAATAGGGGCTGAGAGGGGCCGAAAGTCTTTAATCAATAACTCTTTAACGATCAATATTTTGTAATGCATTACTGAAGCAAAAATATTTATCTCAACAATTTACAATTATATATTATGATATTCACATCATATGTTACATAATTAAGGGCCATAAGGGACCAGAATGCTAAATCTTTAACGCTTTATATCTCAAAAGTGGGAAATATTTTGATAAGCAATATTGAACAAAAGATGTCCAAAATAATGTTCTAAACAAGATGCAACCTTTCATTTTTTGCTAAACATCCCCATTAAGGAGTTGAAGGGCCGGCCCCTAAATACTTCTCTTGCAAATATCTCATAAACGAAAAAGAATTTCTGACTAGTTGTTGAACAAAAAGTGTTCAAAATCATGAGAGCTTTAAAGTGATATGAAGGAAAAGGGGCTGGCCCCTCACAATAGGGGCTGAGAGGGGCCGAAAGTCTTTAATCAATAACTCTTTAACGATCAATATTTTGTAATGCATTACTGAAGCAAAAATATTTATCTCAACAATTTACGACTATATATTATGATATTTACATCATATGTTACATAATTAGGGGCCATAAGGGGCCAGAATGCTTAATCTTTAACGCTTTATATCTCAAAAGTGGGAAATATTTTGATAAGCAATATTGAACAAAAGATGTCCAAAATAATGTTCTAAACAAGATGCAACCTTTCATTTTTTGCTAAACATCCCCATTAAGGAGTTGAAGGGCCGGCCCCCAAATACTTCTCTTGCAAATATCTCAGAAACGAAAAAGAATTTCTGACTAGTTGTTGAACAAAAAGTGTTCAAAATCATGAGAGCTTTAAAGTGATATGAAGAAAAAGGGGCTGGCCCCTCACAATAGGGGCTGAGAGGGGCCGAAAGTCTTTAATCAATAACTCTTTAACGATCAATATTTTGTAATGCATTACTGAAGCAAAAATATTTATCTCAACAATTTACGACTATATATTATGATATTTACATCATATGTTACATAATTAGGGGCCATAAGGGGCCAGAATGCTTAATCTTTAACGCTTTATATCTCAAAAGTGGGAAATATTTTGATAAGCAATATTGAACAAAAGATGTCCAAAATAATGTTCTTAACAAGATGCAACCTTTCATTTTTGCTAAACATCCCCATTAAGGAGTTGAAGGGCCGGCCCCTAAATACTTCTCTTGCAAATATCTCAGAAACGAAAAAGAATTTTGAATAGTTGTTGAACAAAAAGTGTTTAAAATCATGAGAGCTTTAAGGTGATATCAAGGAAAATGGGCTGACCCCTTAAATAAGGGGCCGAGAGGGGCCGAAAGTGTGCAATCAATAACTCTTTAATGATCAATATTTTGTAATATATTACTGAAGCGAAATAGTTCATCTTCACACACTTTATCTAAATAACATGATGTTGATATCATACATTACGCAATAAGGGGTCTTTAGGGGGCCAGATTGCATAATCTTTGGCGCAATATATCTGGAAAAGGACGAATATTTTGATAAACAGTATTGAAAGAAAGACGTTCAAAATAATATTCTGAACAATATGCACTCTTTCAATTTTTGGTAGACATCTCCATTTAGGACTTGAAGGGCCGACCCTTAATATTTCTTTTGCATATATCCCGAAAACAAAGAAAGAATTTCTGAATAGTTGTTGAACAAAAAGTGTTCAAAATCATGAGAGCTTTAAGATGATATCAAGAAAAAGGGGCTGACCTCTCACATTAGGGGCCAAGAAGGGCCGAAAGTCTTTAATCTATAACCCTTTAATGATCAGTATTTTGTTCAACATTATTAAAGCAAAATTGTTCGTCTTAACAATTTATTTATATCATTATATTTGAACGAAAATCTCAGTCAAATTCTTATCACATCTTATCAAAAATCGGACGGAAGACCCACTCGTTGCTCGCAACGAGATCTCATCTAGTTAGGGTCTTCCGTCTTCAGCGGAAGACCCTTCTATTATTCTTCGGTTTCTTTTTAAGGTCTTCCGTCTCCAACGGAAGACCTTATTGTTTTCGTTCGGTTTCTTTTTCCCTATTATTATTATTATTATTATTATTATTATTCTTTTTTTTTCTTACCGATTTTGTGCACGCGAGTTCTCGGAAACGACTCAGTCGATTTTCATGAAACTTTCAGATCTGATAGATATTGATCTGAACCTTATTGGAAATTTTTTATATTGATGACGTCACTTCCGGTCGTGAGATATAGACAATTATCTGATTTTCAGGGGGTCAGCTTGTCCTGGTAATCACTCCAAAACGAATAAAGATATTGAATTGAGATTTTCAGTGAAGGTAGAGGAGGGATTGTAGATATGCTTTTTTGCGTCCATATCTTTCCAGCGCAAAAGGCGCCAAAGCTCGCCTGGGCTCGAAAAATAGGCTCACAAGCATCTCGCAAAATTTGACAAGTTTTCTATCATATCTTTATACCTGTAAATATTTTGTTAAAACATATATCACAAAAGTTGTGCAGAATGATAAGTGCTTTCATTTGATATCAAGAAAAAGGGACTGACCCCTCAAGTAAGGGGCTCAGAGGGGCCAAAAGTCTTTCATCTATAACTTTTTAACGATCAATATTTTGTTATACATTACTGAAGCAAAAATGTTTATCTTAACAATTTACAACAATATATGATAAGATTCTGATCATATGTTACGTAATAAGGGGTCAGAAGGGGCCAGAATGCTAAATCTTTGACGATTTATATCTCGAAAAGGGGGAATATATTGATAAGCAATACTGAACAAAAGATGGTCAGAATAACGTTCTAAACAATATGCACCCTTCCAATTTTTGTCAATCGGCCCCATTAAGGACTTGGAGGGGTGGCCCCTAAATATTTCCATTCAGCATATCTCCACAACGAAAAGAAATCTCTGTATAGTTGTTGAACAAAAAGTCTTCAAATTCTCGAGACCTTTCATTTGATATCAAGAAGAGGGGGCTGACCCTTCAAATTAGGGGCTCAGAGGGGCCAAAAGTCTTTCATCTATAACTCTTTAACGATCAATAATCTGTAACACATCACTGAAGCAAAGATGTTTATCTTAACGTTTTACAACAATATATGATAAGATTCTGATCATATGTTACGTAATAAGGGGTCACAAGGGGCCAGAATGCTAAATCTTTGACGCTTTATATCTCGAAAAGGGGGAATATTTTGATATGCAATACTGAACAAAAGATGGTCAGAATAATGTTCTAAACAATGTGCACCCTTTCAGTTTTTGTCAAACGGCCCCATTAAGGACTTGGAGGGGTGGCCACTAAATATTTCCATTCAGCATATCTCCACAACGAAAAAAAACCTCTGAATATTTCTTGAACAAAACGTTTTCAAAATCACAAGACCTTTCAATTGATATGAAGAAAAAGGGGCTGCCCTTCAAACTAGGGGTTCAGAGGGGCCAAAAGCAATTCATCGATAGCTCTTTGATAATGTATATAAAATCAAAGGATTGAAATCTAATTAGGGAAGTCTATATATATTATTATCTTTTAACAAAGATCATGGTCAAAATCATATCTCATCTTATCGAAAAATCGGACGGAAGACCTACTCGTTGCTCGCAACGAGATCTCATCTAGTTTACCTTTATTATTATTATTATTATTCTTTTTTTTTTCTTTACAAAATTTGTGCAGAAGATTTCTCGGAGATGGCTCGTTCGATTTTATTCAAATTTTCATGGTAGATGCGTTGACATCTGAAGTTAATTCCGGCAATTTCGTTAAGGGATATTAACTTCCGGTCGGAAGTTATCGCCCTTTTATCAAAATTTAGAGGACCTCCTTGTCTGCGATGGAACTCAAAAACGGCTTAAGCTAGAGCGCTGAAATTTTCAGTGATGATATAGGACATGTTGCCATTATGCACCTGGGTTTAGATATTTTCCGGAAGTGCCTAGTATGGAAGCTCGGTAGGGGTCGAAATTTAGGACGTGATTTATGAGTGAATTTTAGAGACATTTCTTATAATAACATTTTAAATAGAAGTATTTTGTTGAAACATATTGAACAAAAAGTCTTCAAAATCACAAGACCTTTCATTTGATATCAAGAAAAAGGGGCTGACCCCTCAAATTAGGGGCTCAGAAGGGCCAAAAGACTTTCATCTATAACTCTTTAATGATGAATATTTTGTTATAAGTTATTGAAGCAAAAATGTTCATCTTAACATTCTGCAACTATATATTATAAAATTTTGATCATATGTTACGCAATCTTTGGCCATAAGGGGCCAGAATTCTAAATCTTTGACACATTATATCTCGAAAAGGGAAGATATTTTGATAAGCAATATTGAACAAAAGATGTTCAGAATAATGTTCTAAACAATATACACCCTTATAATTTTTACAAGACATCCCCATTAAGGAGTTGGAGGGCTAGCCCCTAAATATTGTTATTCTATATATCTCTTAAACGAAAGGAAATTTCTGAATAATTGTTGAACAAAAAGTCTTCAAAATCACAAGACCTTTCATTTGATATCAAGAAAAAGGGGCTGACCCCTCAAATTAGGGGCTCAGAAGGGCCAAAAATCTTTCATCTATAACTCTTTAATGATGAATATTTTGTTATAAGTTATTGAAGCAAAAATGTTTATCTTAACATTCTGCAACTATATATTATAAAATTTTGATCATATGTTACGTAATCAGGGACCATAAGGGGCCAGAATGCTAAATCTTTGACACATTATATCTCGAAAAGGGAAAATATTTTGATAAGCAATATTGAACAAAAAATAGTCAGAATAATGCTCTAAACAATATACACCTTTATAATTTTTGCAAGACATCCCCATTAAGGAGTTGGAGGGCTGGCCCCTAAATATTGTTATTCTATATATCTCTTAAACGAAAGGAAATTTCTGAATAGTTGTTGAACAAAAAGTCTTCAAAATCACAAGACCTTTCATTTGATATCAAGAAAAAGGGGCTGACCCCTCAAATTAGGGGCTCAGAAGGGCCAAAAGTCTTTCATCTATAACTCTTTAATGATGAATATTTTGTTATAAATTACTGAAGCAAAAATGTTTATCTTAAAGTTCTGCAACTATATATTATAAAATTTTGATCATATGTTACGTAATAAGGGGCCAGAATGCTAAATTTTTGACACCTCGAATAAGGGGAAATATTTTGATAAGCAATAATGAACAAATGAAGCTCAGAATAATGTTTTAAACAATATGCATCCTTTCACTTTTTACAGACGAATATCTCAGTCAAGATCTTGACTAATCTTATCGAAAATCAGACGGAAGGCCCACTCGTTGCTCGCAACGAGAACCATCTAGTTAGGGTCTTCCGTCTTCAGCGGAAGACCCTTCTATTATTCTTATGTTTCTTTTTCACTTTTATTATTATTCTTCTTTTTTTTCTCCTTACCGATTTTGTGCAGAAGATTTCTCGGTGATGGCTCGGTCGATTTACTTCAAATTTTCCGAGTTTATGTCTTATCATCTGAAGTTTGTACCGGCATTTCAAAATGTGAAAAATCACTTCCGGTCGGAAGTTATCGCCCTTTTATGAAAATTCAGAGGACCTCCTTGTCTGTGATGGAAGTCAAAAACGGCTTAAGCTAGAGCGCTGAAATTTTCAGTGATGATAGAGGACATGTTGCCATTTTGCACCTGGGTTTAGATATCTTCCGGAAGTACCTAGTATGGAAGCTCGGTAGGGGTCGAAATTTAGGACACGAATCATGAGTGAATTTTTGAGACATTTTGTATCATATCTTTTAAAGTATAATTATTATGTAAAAACATATTGAACAATATTTGTGCAGAATGACAAGATCTTTAACAAGATTAAGAAAAAAGGGCTGACTCATCATATGTGGGGCTGAAAGGGGCCGAATGTCTTTAATTGATAACTCTTAAACAAGCAATATTTTTGTATACATTATTGAAACAAAAATGTTTATCTTCACTATCTGCAACCATATATCTTAAAATTTTTATCAAATATTACGTAATTAGGGGCCACAAGGGGCCAAAATGCTTAATCTTTGACGATTTATATCTCGAAAAGGGGAAACATTTTGAAAAGCAATATTGAACAAAAGTTGTTTAGAATGATGATTTGAACAATGTGCATCCTTTGAATTTTTCCTAAACTGCCCCTATAAGGACTTAAAGGGACGGCCCCTAAATATTTCAAGTCTACATATCTCGAAAATGAAACGAAACTTCTGAATAGTCGTTGAACAAAAAGTCTTCAAAATTACAAGACCTTTCAAGTGATATCAAGAGAAAAGGGCTGACCCCTCAAATTAGGGGCTCAGAGGGGCCAAAAGTCTTTCATCTATAACTCCTTAACGTTAAATATTTTGATGTAAATTATTGAAGCAAAAATGTTCATCTTCACAATCTGCAACTATATATCTTAAAATTTTCTTCAAATATTACGTAATTAGGGGCCACAAGGGGCCAGAATGCTTTATCTTTGAAGCTCTATATCTCGAAAAGGGGAAACATTTTGAAAAGCAATATTGAACAAAAGTTATTTAGAATGATGATCTTAACAATGTGCATCCTTTGAATTTTTCCTAAACAGCCCCTATAAGGACTTAAAGGGACGGCCCCTAAATATTTCAAGTCTACATATCTCGTTATTATTCTTTTTTTCTGCACAAATTTTGTGCAGACGATTTCTCGGAGATGGATTGATGGATTTGTTTCAGATTTTCAGGATTGTTGCTAGGTTATATGAAGTTAATTCCGGCTAAACAATTTTTTGAAATTTACTTCCGGTCGAAAGTTATCGCCCTTTTATCAAAATTTAGAGGACCTCCTTGTCTGCGATGGAACTCAAAAACGGCTTAAGCTAGAGCGCTGAAATTTTCAATGATGATAGAGGACATGTTGCCATTTTGCACTTGGGTTTGGATATTTTCCGGAAGTGCCTAGTATGGAAGCTCGGTAGGGGTCGAAATTTAGGACACGAATCATGAGTAAATTTTTTAAACATTTTGTATCATATCTTTTAAAGTATAATTATTATGTAAAAACATACTGAAAAATATTTGTGCAGAATGACAAGATCTTTAATATGATATCAAGGAAAAAGGGCTGACTCATCATATTAAGGGCTGAGAGGGGCTAATACTTCTAAATCAATAACTCTTTAACGATCAATATTTCGTAATGCATTACTGAAGCAAAAATGTTCATCTTACCAATTTACAACTAGATATTATAATACTCACATCATATGTTACATAATTAGGGGCCATAAGGGGCCAGAATGCTAAATCTTTGACGCTTTATATCTCAAAAGTGGGAAATATTTTGATAAGCAATACTGAACAAAAGATGTTCAAAATAATGTTCTAAACAATAGGCAACCTTTTGATTTTTGCTGAACGTCCCCATTAAGGAGTTGAAGGACCGGCCCCTAAATACTTCTTTTGCAAATATCTCAGAAACGAAAAAGAATTTCTGACTAGTTGTTGAACAAAAAGTGTTCAAAATCATGAGAGCTTTAAAACAATATGAAGGAAACGGGGCTGGACCCTCAAAATAGGGGCTGAGAGGGGCCGAAAGTCTTTAATCAATAACTCTTTAACGATCAATATTTTGTAATGCATTACTGAAGCAAAAATGTTTATCTCAACACTTTACAACTATATATTATGATATTAACATCAAATGTTACATAATTAGGGGCCATAGGGGGTCAGAATGCCAAATCTTTGACGCTTTATATCTTTATAGTATGAAATATTTTGATAAGCAATATTGAACAAAAGATGTTCAAAATAATGTTCTAAACAATATGCAACCTTTTGATTTTTGCTAAGCGTCCCCATTAAGGAGTTGAAGGACCGGTCCCTAAATACTTCTTTTGCAAATATCTCAGAAACGAAAAAGAATTTCTGACTAATTGTTGAACAAAAAGTGTTCAAAATCTTTGACGCTTTATATCTAAAAAGTTGGAAATATTTTGATAAGCAATATTGAACAAAAGATGTTCAAAATAATGTTCTAAACAATATGCAACCTTTTGATTTTTGCTAAACGTCCCCATTAAGGAGTTGAAGGACTGGCCCCTAAATATATCCTTCGCATATATTTTGGAAACGAAAAAGAATTTTTGAATAGTTGTTAAACAAAACGTGTTTAAAATCATGCGAGCTTTAAGGTGATATCAATGAAAAGGGTCTGACCCCTTAAATAAGGGGCCGAGAGGGGCCGAAAGTATACAATCAATAACTCTTTAATGATCAATATTTTGTAATATATTACTGAAGCGAAATAGTTCATCTTCACACACTCTTTTTAAATAACATGATGTTGATATCATATGTTACGGGGTTATAAGGGGTCTTTAGGGGGCCAGATTGCATAATCTTTGGCGCAATATATCTCGAAAAGGAGGATATTTGATATTTTGATAAACAGTATTGAACAAAAGACGTTCAAAATAATATTCTGAACAATACGCACTCTTTCAATTTTTGCTAGACGTCCCCATTTAGGGCTTGAAGGGCCGGCCCTTAATATTTCTTTTGCATATATCCCGAAAACAAAAAAGAATTTCTGAATAGTTGTTCAAAATCATGAGAGCTTTAAGATGATATCAAGAAAAAGGGGCTGACCTCTCACATTAGGGGCCAAGAAGGGTCGAAGTTCTTAATCTATAACCCTTTAATGATCAATATTTTGTTAAACATTACGGTATTAAAGCAAAATTGTTCGTCTTAACAATTTATTTATTTCATTATATTTGATCGAAAATCTAAGTCAAATTCTTATCTCATCTTATCAAAAATCGGACGGAAGACCCACTCGTTGCTCGCAACGAGATCTCATCTAGTTAGGGTCTTCCGTCTTCAGCGGAAGACCCTTCTATTATTCTATTGTTTCTTTTTCACTTTTCTTATTATTATTCTTCCTTTTTTTTTCTTTACAAATTTTGTGCAGAAGATTTCTCGAAGATGAATCGATCGATTTGCTTAAAATTTTCAGGATTGACACCTTTCTATCTAAAGTTAATTCCGGCAATTCCGTTTCTACAAAATAACTTCCGGTCGGAAGTTATCGCCCTTTTATGAAAATTCAGAGGACCTCCATGTCTGCGATGGAACTCAAAAACGGCTTAAGCTAGAGAGCTGAAATTTTCAGCGATGATAGAAGACATATTGCCATTGTGCACCTGGGTTAAGATATTTTCCGGAAGTGCCTAGTATGGAAGCTCGGTAGAGGTCGAAATTTAGGACACAAATCATGAGTGAATTTTAGAGACATTTCTTATGATAACTTTTTAACTATGAGTATTTTGTTAAAACATATTGTACAGAAATTGTGTAGAATTACAAGATCTTCAATATGATATCAAAGAAAAAGGGCTGAGTCATCACATTAGGGGCTGAGAAGGACCGAAAGTCTTTAATCCATAAATCTTTAACGATCAATATTTTGTAATACATTACTGAAGCAAAAATGTTTAACTTAACAATTCACAACTATAAACTATGAGATTCACATCATATGTTACATAATTAGGGGCCATAAGGGGCCAGAATGCTAAATCTTTGACGCTTTATATCCCAAAAGTGGGAAATATTTTGATAAGCAATATTGAACAAAAGATGTTCAAAATAATGTTCTAAACAATAGGCAACCTTTCATTTTTTGCTAAACGTCCCCATTAAGGAGTTGAAGGGCCGGCCCCTAAATACTTCTTTTGCAAATATCTCAGAAACGAACAAGAATTTCTGACTAGTTGTTGAACAAAAAGTGTTCAAAATCATAAGAGCTTTAAAGTGATATGAAGAAAAAGGGACTGGCCCCTCAAAATAGGGGCTGAAAGGGGCCGAAAGTCTTTGAATAATAACTCTTTAACGATCAATATTTTGTAATGCATTACTGAAGCAAGAATGTTTATCTCAACAATTTACAACTATATATTATGATATTCATGTCATATGTTACATAATTAGGGGCCATAAGGGGCCAGAATGCTAAATCTTTGGCACTCTAAATCTCGAAAGTGGAAAATATTTTGATAAGCAATATTGAATAAAAGATGTTCAAAATAATGATGTGATCAATATGTAACCTTTTGATTTTTACTAAACGTCCCCATTAAGGAGTTGAAGGGCTGGCCCCTAAACATTGTTATTCTATATATCTCTTAACGAAAGGAAATTTCTGAATAGTTGTTGAACAAAAAGTCTTCAAAATCACAAGACCTTTCATTTGATATCAAGTAAAAGGGGCTGACCCCTCAAATTAGGGGCTCAGAAGGGCCAAAAGTCTTTCATCTATAACTCTTTAATGATTAAAATTTTTTTTAAATTATTGAAGCAAATATGTTTATCTTAACATTCTGCAACTATGTATTATAAAATTTTGATCATATGTTACGTAATAAGGGCCATAAGGGGCCAGAATACTAAATCTTTGACACATTATATCTCGAAAAGGGGAAATATTTTGATAAGCAATATTGAACAAAAGATGTTCAGAATAATGTTCTTAACAATATACACCCTTTTAATTTTTGCAAGACATCCCCATTAAGGAGTTGGAGGGCTGGCCCTAAATATTGTTATTCTATATATCTCTTAAACGAAAGGAAATTTCTGAATAGTTGTTGAACAAAAAGTCTTCAAAATCATAAGACCTTTCATTTGATATCAAGAAAAAGGGGCTGACCCCTCACATTAGGGGCTCAGAAGGGCCAAAAGTCTTTCATCTATAACTCTTTAATGATCAAAATTTTCTTAAAAATTATTGAAGCAAAAATGTTCATCTTAACATTCTGCAACTATATATTATAAAATTTTGATCATATGTTACGTAATAAGGGGCCATAAGGGGCCAGAATTCTAAATCTTTGACACATTATATCTCGAAAAGGGGAAATATTTTGATAAGCAATATTGAACAAAAGATGTTCAGAATAATGTTCTTAACAATATACACCCTTTTAATTTTTGCAAGACATCCCCATTAAGGAGTTGGAGGGCTGGC
This sequence comes from Saccostrea echinata, assembly GCF_033153115.1. NCBI lineage: Eukaryota > Metazoa > Mollusca > Bivalvia > Ostreida > Ostreidae > Saccostrea > Saccostrea echinata. The sequence continues at coordinate 10,596,031 of NW_026889785.1, forward strand.
CCCTAAATATTGTTATTCTATATATCTCTTAAACGAAAGGAAATTTCTGAATAGTTGTTGAACAAAAAGTCTTCAGAATCACAAGACCTTTCATTTGATATCAAGAGAAAGGGGCTGACCCCTCACATGAGGGGCTTAGAAGGGCCAAAAGTCTTTCATCTATAACTCTTTAATGATTAATATTTTGTTATAAATTATTGAAGCAAAAATGTTTATCTTAACATTCTGCAACTATATATTATAAAATTTTGATCATATGTTACGTAATAAGGGGTCATAAGGGGCCAGAATGCTAAATCTTTGACACTTTATATCTCGAGAAGAGGAAATATTTTGATAAGCAATATTGAACAAAAGATGCTCAGAATAATGTTTTAGACAATATGCATCCTTTCAATTTTTACAGATGAATATCTCAGTCAAGATCTTGACTAATCTTATCAAAAATCGGACAGAAGACCCACTCGTTGCTCGCAACGAGATCGCATCTAGTTATTATTATTATTATTCTTTTTTTCTGCACAAATTTTGTGCAGACGATTTCTCGGAGATGGATCGATGGATTTGCTTCAGATTTTCAGGATTGTTGCTAGGTTATCTGAAGTTAATTCCAGCTAAACAATTTTTAGAAATTCACTTCCGGTCCGGAGTTATCGCCCTTTTATCAAAATTTAGAGGACCTCCTTGTCTGCGATGAAACTCAAAAACGGCTTAAGCTAGAGTGCTGAAATTTTCAGTGATGATAGAAGACATGTTGCCATTTTGCACCTGGGTTTAGATATTTTCCGGAAGTGCCTAGTATGGAAGCTCGGTAGGGGTCAAAATTTAGGACACGAATCATGAGTGAATTTTTGAGACATTTTGTATCATATCTTTTAAAGTATAATTATTTTGTTAAAACATATTGAACAATATTTGTGCAGAATGACAAGATCTTTAATATGATATCAAGAATAAAGGGCTGCCTTGTCATGTTAGGGGCCGAGAGCGGCCAAAAGTATTAAATCAATAACTCTTTAACGATCAATATTTTGGTATACATTACTGAAGCAAAAATGTTTATCTTAACAATTTACAACCACATATTATGATATTTACATCATATGTTACATAATTAAGGGCCATAAAGGGCCAGAATGCCAAATCTTTGGCACTCTATATTTCGAAAGTGGGAAATATTTTGATAAGCAATATTGAATAAAAGATGTTCAAAATAATGTTCTAAACAATATTTAACCTTTCAATTTTTGCTAAACTTCCCCATTAAGGAGTTGAAGGGCTGGCCCCTAAATATATCTTTTGCATATAGCTCGGAAACGAAAAAGAATTTCTGAATAGTTGTTGAACAAAAAATGTTCAAAATCATGAGATCTTTAAAGTGGTATGAAAAAAAAGGGGCTACCCTTCAAAATAGGGGCTGAGAGGGGCCGAAAATCTTTGAACAATAACTCTTTAACGATCAATATTTTGTAATGCATTACTGAAGCAAAAATGTTCATCTCAACAATTTACAACTATATATTATGATATTCACATCACATGTTACATAATTAGGGGCCATAAGGGGCCAGAATGCTAAATCTTTGACGCTTTATATCTCAAAAGTGGGAAATATTTTGATAAGCAATATTGAACAAAAGATGTTCAAAATAATGTTATAAACATTATGCAACCTTTCATATTCTGCTAAACGTCCCCATTAAGGAGTTGAAGGGCCGGCCCCTAAATACTTCCTTTGCAAATATCTCAGAAACGAACAAAAATTTCTGAGTAGTTGTTGAACAAAAGTGTTCAAAATCATGAGAGCGTTAAAGTGATATGAAGAAAAAGGGGCTGGCCCTTCAAAATAGGGGCTGAGAGGGGCCGAAAATCTTTGAACAATAACTCTTTAACGATCAATATTTTGTAATGCATTACTGAAGCAAAAATGTTCATCTCAACAATTTACAACTATATATTATGATATTCACATCACATGTTACATAATTAGGGGCCATAAGGGGCCAGAATGCTAAATCTTTGACGCTTTATATCTCAAAAGTGGGAAATATTTTGATAAGCAATATTGAACAAAAGATGTTCAAAATAATGTTATAAACATTATGCAACCTTTCATATTCTGCTAAACGTCCCCATTAAGGAGTTGAAGGGCCGGCCCCTAAATACTTCCTTTGCAAATATCTCAGAAACGAACAAAAATTTCTGAGTAGTTGTTGAACAAAAGTGTTCAAAATCATGAGAGCGTTAAAGTGATATGAAGAAAAAGGGGCTGGCCCTTCAAAATAGGGGCTGAGAGGGGCCGAAAGTGTTTGAACAATAACTCTTTAACAATCAATATTTTGTAATGCATTACTGAAGCAAAAATGTTCATCTCAACAATTTACAACTATATATTATGATATTCACATCATATGTTACATAATTAGGGGCCATAAGGGGCCAGAATGCTAAATCTTTGACGCTTTATATCTCAAAAGTGGGAAATATTTTGATAAGCAATATTGAACAAAAGATGTTCAAAATAATGTTCTAAACAATATGCAACCTTTCATTTTTTGCTAAACGTCCCCTTTTATGAGTTGAAGGGCTGGCCCCTAAATACTTCCTTTGCAAATATCTCGGAAACGAAAAAGAATTTCTGAGTAGTTGTTGAACAAAAAATGTTCAAAATAATGAGAGCGTAAAAGTGATATGAAGAAAAAGGGGCTGGCCCCTCAAAATAGGGGCTGAGAGGGGCCGAAAGTGTTTGAACAATAACTCTTTAACAATCAATATTTTGTAATGCATTAATGAAGCAAAAATGTTTATCTCAACAATTCACAACTATATATTATGATATTCACATCATATTTACATAATTAGGGGCCATAAGGGGCTAGAATGCTAAATCTTTGACGATTTATATCTCAAAAGTGGGAAATATTTTGATAAGCAATATTGAACAAAAGTTATTCAAAATAATGTTCTAAACAATATGCAGCCTTTTGATTTTTGCTAAACGTCCCCATTAAGGAGTTGAAGGGCCGGTCCCTAAATACATCCTTCGGATATATCTCGGAAACGAAAAAGGATTTTTGAATAATTCTTGAACAAAAAGTGTTCAAAATCATGAGAACTTTAAGGTGATATCAAGAAAAAGGGTCTGACCCATTAAATAAGGGGCTGAGAGGGGCCGAAAGTATACAATCAATAACTCTTTAATGATCAATATTTTGTAATATATAACTGAAGCGAAATAGTACATCTTCACACACTTTATCTAAATAACATGATGTTGATATCATATATTACGCAGTAAGGGGTCTTTAGGGGGCCAGATTGCATAATCTATGGCGCAATATATCTCGAAAAGGAAGAATATTTTGATAGACAGTATTGAACAAAAGACGATCAAAATAATATTCTGAACAATATGCACTCTTTCAATTTTTGCTAGACGTCCCCATCTAGGACTTGAAGGGCCGGCCTTTAATATTTCTTTTGCATATATCCCGAAAACAAAAAAGAATTTCTGACTAGTTGTTGAACAAAAAGTGTTCAAAATCATGAGAGCTTTAAAATGATATCAAGAAAAAGGGGCTGACCTCTCACATTAGGGGCCAAGAAGGGTCGAAGTTCTTAATCTATATTCCTTTAATGATCAATATTTTGTAAAACATTATTAACGGAAAATTGTTCGTCTTAACAATTTATTTATATCATTATATTTGAACGAAAATCTCAGTCAAATTCTTATCTCATCTTATCCAAACTCGGACGGAAGACCCACTCGTTGCTCGCAACGAGATCTCATCTAGTTAGGGTCTTCCGTCTTCAGCGGAAGACCCTTCTATTATTCTTATGTTTCTTTTTCAAGCTTCTTATTAGGGTCTTCCGTCTTCAGCGGAAGACCCTTCTATTATTCTTCGGTTTCTTTTTTACCTTTATTATTATTAGGGTCTTCCGTCTTCAGTGGAAGACCCTTCTATTATTCTTCGGTTTCTTTTTCACTTTTATTAGGGTCTTCCGTCTTCAGCGGAAGACCCTTCTATTATTGTATTGTTTCTTTTTCTTATTATTATTATTTTTTTTTTTTCCTACACCGGTATCTCAGTAACGGTTTGGTGGATTTTTATGAAACTTTCGGAGGTGATAGGGAACGATGTTCCCTCGGGACGTTTTTTTCATTTTTGATGATTTCACTTCCGGTCGCGAAATATGACGTATTTTTGACGTTTTTCTGCAATTCCGGTCTGTCCTACTCCGAAGAAACTGCGCAAAATAGAAATTTGAAATTTTCAGGAATGATAGAATTGTGACCTTGACATGTGCACCTGACTTTTGAAATTTTAAGAAGATGTTTAAATTTTTCAAATTTTAAAGTTAAATTTTTCAAAAAAAAATTTTTAATCGAATTTTGAAATTTTTTATATTGTCAAATAGATCTTGGCGAGAACTTTCCAAAAATGTATTTGTTTTGCATGTGAGTACATTAATAAACAATATATAAGCTCAGGTGTGTTAGGTCACTTAAGTACAAGTGTACTTTAAGAACTTTTCTTTAAAAAATCATTACTCTTTTATTTCTTGACCGATTTTAAAACTTTTTACACCGTCAAATAGATCTTTACGAGACCTTTCCAACAGTATATTTGGTTTTATTGTAAGTGCACTAATAAAGAAAATATGAGCTCAGGTAAGTTAGCCTTTTGTTTTGACAGGACATGTCAAAATCATTGTCAAGGACACTTGCGTATGACCGTACTCTTTGATCATTGGCAGATATCCTTTGATTTCTTTTAAAAAGCATTACTCTTTTATTTCTTGACCGATTTTAGAACTTTATACACCATCAAATAGATCTTTACGAGACCTTTCCAACAATGTATTTCTTTTGTTTGTAAATGCACTAATAAAGAAAATATGAGCTCAGGTATGTTAGCTTTTTTTTGACAGGACATGTCAAACTCATTATCAAGGACACTTGTGGATGACCGTACTCTTTCATCTTTGGCGGATATCCTTTTTTTGAAAAAAAAAATCTTTACTCTTTTATTTCTTGACCGATTTTAAACTTTTTTACACCGTCTGATAGGTCTTCCTGTGACCTTTCTTACAGTATATTTGTTTTGATTTTAGGTGAAATTTTAAAGAAAAATATGAGCTCAGGTGTGTTAGAGAATTTTGACAGCCCATGTATAAGTTATCGATTTTCTTCAGCGACGTTTAATACACAGTGACCTAGAAGAAAGCAAGGACATTCAATTAAGTCTGAAATAGTGATTTCATAATGTACCTGTGATTATGAAAATTTGTGTATTCAATTTAAATCATTGAAAGTTTTGAATACTGTAATTTCAAATTTTAAAACCTTTAAAATCGTAAGATTTTGATATATCCTCTAATGTTGAAAGCGGTAAGCTCCTACTTGATGAATTTTTATTACAGCATTTAAAACTTCAAAAATTTTCAAATTTGGAATAATTTAAAAGCCTTAAAATATGAAATCAAGGACATCTAAAATAATGAGAACATGAATGAGAGTGATTTGGAGTCTATTGGAGGTCAAAAAGAGTGAAATTTAAACGATTTAATTTTTTTTAAAAAATTCAAAACTGCTTCCAAAGATGGAGAACATCATACAATGAGGTGAAATCTCTCAAAGGTCAAAGAAAGTAAAATTTTATTGATTTAATTTTTTTCAAAAAATTTAAACTGAATCCAAATGTTAAAACAAGGACTGTCTCTGTATTTTGAAAGATGGAGAACATCAAACAGTGTGTTTTGAATCTCTTAAAGGTCAAATAAAGTGAATTTTAAACGATTTAAATTTTTCAAAAAATTTAAATTGAATTCAAATGTTAAAACAAGGACTATTTCTATATCTTGAAAGATGGAGAACATCATATAATGTGTTTTGAAATCTCTCAAAGGTCAAATAGAGTGAAATTTAAACGATTTAAATTTTTCAAAAAATTTAAATTGAATCCAAACGTTAAAACAAGGACTATCTCTGTATTTTGAAAGATGGAGAACATCATACAATGTGTTTTGAAATCTCTCAAAGGTCAAATAGAGTGAAATTTAAACGATTTAAATTTTTCAAAAAAATTAAATTGAATCCAAACGTTAAAACAAGGACTATCTCTGTATTTTGAAAGATGGAGAACATCATACAATGTGTTTTGAAATCTCTCAAAGGTCAAATAGAGTGAAATTTAAACGATTTAAATTTTTCAAAAAATTTAAATTGAATCCAAACGTTAAAACAAGGACTATCTCTGTATTTTGAAAGATGGAGAACATCATACAATGTGTTTTGAAATCTTTCAAAGGTCAAATAGAGTGAGATTCAAACGATTTAAAATTTTCAAAAAAATTAAATTGAATCCAAACGTTAAAACAAGGACTATCTCTGTATTTTGAAAGATGGAGAACATCATACAATGTGTTTTGAAATCTCTCAAAGGTCAAATAGAGTGAAATTTAAACGATTTAAATTTTTCAAAAAATTTAAATTGAGTCCAAACGTTAAAAGAAGGACTATCTCTGTATTTTGAAAGATGGAGAACATCATACAATGTGTTTTGAAATCTCTCAAAGGTCAAATAGAGTGAATTTTAAACGATTTAAATTTTTCAAAAAATTTAAATTGAATCCAAACGTTAAAACAAGGACCATCTCTGTATTTTGAAAGATGGAGAACATCATACAATGTGTTTTGAAATCTCTCAAAGGTCAAATAGAGTGAGATTTAAACGATTTAAATTTTTCAAAAAAATTAAATTGAATCCAAACGTTAAAACAAGGACTATCTCTGTATTTTGAAAGATGGAGAACATCATACAATGTGTTTTAAAATCTCTCAAAGGTTAAATAGGGTGAAATTTAAACGATTTAAATTTTTCAAAAAATTTGAATTGCTTCCACAAACATAAAAAACGCAACAAATGATTTTCTCTTCCTTCAAAATATGTAAGTTGACTTTTGTTTAATATTTCAGTGCAATTTAAATTTTTGAAAAAATTAAATCGTTTAAATTTCACTCTAATTGACCTTTGAGAAGTTTAAAAACACATTGTATAATGTTCTCCACCTTTCAAAATACAGAGATAGTCCTTGTTTCAATGATTGGTTTCAATTTAAATTTTTTGAAAAATTTAAATCGTTTAAATTTCACTCTATTTGAACTTTGAAAGATTTCAAAACAAATTATATGATGTTCTCCATCTTTCAAAATACAGAAATAGTCCTTGTTTTAACAAACATTTGGAAGCAATTTAAATTTTTTTAAAACTTTAAATCCTTTAAATCTCACTCTATTTGACCTTTGAGTGATTTCAAAACACATTGTATGATGTTCTCCATCTTTCAAAATACAGAGATAGTCCTTGTTTTTACATTTGGAAACAAATTGAATTTTTTGAAAATTTTAAATTGTTTGAATCTCACTCTATTTGACCTTTGAAAGATTTCAAAACACATTGTATGATGTTCTCCTTCTTCAAAAATACAGAGATAGTCCTTGTTTTAACATTTGGATTTAATTTAAATTTTTTGAAAAATTTAAATCGTTTAAATCTCACTCTATTTAACCTTTGAGTGATTTCAAAACACATTGTATGATGTTCTCCATCTTCCAAAATACAGAGATAGTCCTTGTTTTAACATTTGGATTTAATTTAAATTTTTTGAAAAATTTAAATCGTTTAAATCTCACTCTATTTAACCTTTGAAAGATTTCAAAACACATAATATGATGTTCTCCATCTTTCAAAATACAGAGATAGTCCTTGTTTTAATGTTTGGATTCAACTTAAATTTTTTGAAAAATTTAAATCGTTTAAATCTCAGTCTATTTGACCTTTGAGAGATTTCAAAACACATTATATGATGTTCTCCATCTTCCAAAATACAGAGATAGTCCTTGTTTTTACATTTGGATTTAATTTAAATTTTTTGAAAAATTTAAATCGTTTAAATCTCACTCTATTTAACCTTTGAGTGATTTCAAAACACATTATATGATGTTCTCCATCTTTCAAAATACAGAGATAGTCCTTGTTTTAATGGTTGGTTTCAATTTAAATTTTTTGAAAAATTTAAATCGTTTAAATTTCACTCTATTTAACCTTTGAGTGATTTCAAAACACATTGTATGATGTTCTCCGTCTTTCAAAATACAGAGATAGTCCTTGTTTCAATCAAAATGACACCTCATCGAAATCGGACGGAAGACCCACTCGTTGCTCGCAACGAGATCGGATCTAGTTAGGGTCTTCCGTCTTCAGCGGAAGACCCTTCTATTATTCTTCGGTTTCTTTTTCACCTTTATTAGGGTCTTCCGTCTTCAGCGGAAGACCCTTCTATTATTCTTCGGTTTCTTTTTTACCTTTATTAGGGTCTTCCGTCTTCAGCGGAAGACCCTTCTATTATTCTTATGTTTCTTTTTCACTTTTATTATTAGGGTCTTCCGTCTTCAGCGGAAGACCCTTCTATTATTCTATTGTTTCTTTTTCACTTTTCTTATTATTATTCTTCCTTTTTTTTTTCTTTACAAATTTTGTGCAGAAGATTTCTCGGAGATGGTTCGATCGATTTGGTTCAAATTTTCAGCATTAACACCTTTTTATCTGAAGTTAATTCCGGCAATTCCGTTTCTAGAAAATAACTTCCGGTCGGAAGTTATCGCCCTTTTATCGAAATTCAGAGGACCTCCTTGTCTGCGATGGAACTCAAAAACGGCTTAAGCTAGAGCGCTGAAATTTTCAACGATGATAGAGGACATATTGCCATTTTGCACCTGGGTTTTGATATTTTCCGGAAGTGCCAAGTATGGAAGCTCGGTAGAGGTCGAAATTTAGGACACGAATCATGAGTGAATTTTAGAGACATTTCTTACGATAACTTTTTAACTATGAGTATTTTGTTAAAACATATTGAACAGAAATTGTGTAGAATTACAAGATCTTTTATATAATTTCAAAGAAAAAGGGCTGACTCATCACATTAGGGGCCGAGATGGGCCGAAATTCTTTAATCAATAAATCTTTAACGATCAATATTTTGTAATGCATTACTGAAGCAAAAATGTTTATCTCAACAATTTACAACTATGTATTATGATATTCACATCATATGTTACATAATTAGGGGCCATAAGGGGCCAGAATGCTAAATCTTTGACGCTTTATATCTCAAAAGTGGGAAATATTTTGATAAGCAATATTGAACAAAAGATGTTCAAAATAATGTTCTAAACAATATGCAACCTTTCATTTTTTGCTAAACGTCCCTTCTAAGGAGTTGAAGGGCCGGCCCCTAAATACTTCTTTTGCAAATATCTCAGAAACGAAAAAGAATTTTTGACTAGTTGTTGAACAAAAAGTGTTCACAATCATGAGACCTTTAAGGTGATATGAAGGAAAAGGGGCTGGCCCCTCAAAATAGGGGCTGAGAGGGGCCGAAAGTCTTTGAACAATAACTCTTTAACGATCAATATTTTGTAATGCATTACTGAAACAAAAATGTTTATCTCAACAATTTACAACTATATATTATGATATTTATATCATATGTTACATAATTAGGGGCCATAAAGGGCCAGAATGCTAAATTTTTGACGCTTTATATCTCAAAAGTGGGAAATATTTTGATAAGCAATATTGAACAAAAGATGTTCAAAATAATCTACTGAACAATATGCAACCTGTTATTTTTTGCTAAACGTCCCCATTAAGGAGATGAAGGGCTGGCCCCTAAATATATCTTTTGCATATAGCTCGGAAACGAAAAAGAATTTCTGAATAGTTGTTGAACAAAAAGTGTTCAAAATCATAAGAACTTTCAAATGGTATGAAGAAAAAGGGGCTGGCCCCTCAAAATAGGGGCCGAGAGGGGCCAAAGGTCTTTAATCAATAACTTTTTAACAATCAATATTTTGCAATTCATTACTGAAGCAAAAATGTTCATCTGAACAATTTACAACTATATATTATGATATTCTCATCACATGTTACATAATTAGGAGCCCTAAGGGGCCAGAAATCCAAATCTTTGGCACTTTATATCTCGAAGTGGGAAATGTTTTGATAAGCAATATAGAATAAAAGATGTTCAAAATAATGTTCTAAACAGTGAGTAACCTTTCGATTTTTGCTAAACGTCCCCATTTAGGAGTTGAAGGGCTGGCCCCTAAATATATCTTTTGCATATATCTCGGAAACGAAAAAGAATTTCTGAATAGTTTTTGAACAAAAAGTGTTCAAAACCATAAGAGCTTTAAAGTGGTATGAAGAAAATGGGGGTGGTCCCTCAAAATAGGGGCCGAGAGGGGCCGGAAGTCTTAAATCAATAACTATTTAATGATCAATATTTTGTAATATATTACTGAAGCGAAATAGTTCATCTTCACACTCTTTAACTATATAACATGGTGTTTACGTCATATCTAATGCAATAAGGGATAATTAGGGGTCAGATTGTATAATCTTTGGCGCAATAAATCTTGAACAGGAAGAATATTTTGATAACAAATATTTTAACAAAAGACGTTCAAAATAATATTCTTAATAAGATGCAATCATTCAATTTTTGCTAGACGTCCCCGTTTAGGACTTAAAGGGCCGGCCCTTAATATTTCTTTTGCATATATCTCGGAAACGAAAAAGAATTTCTGAATAGTTGTTGAACAAAAAGTGTTCAAAATCATGAGAGCTTTAAGATGATATCAAGAAAAAGGGGCTGATTTTCATGTAAGGGGCCAAGACGGGCCAGAAGTGTTTAATCTATAACTTTTTATTGATCAATATTTTGTTACACATTACTGAAGGGAAATTGTTTGTCTTAACAATTTATTTATATAACTATTCTTTAACGAAAATCTCAGTAAAATTATTATCTCAACTTATCGAAAATTGGACGGAAGACCCACTCGTTGCTCGCAACGAGATCTCATCTAGTTATTCTTCTTTTTTTTCTCCTTACCGATTTTGTGCAGAAGATTTCTCGGAGAGGAATTGATCGATTTACTTCAAATTTTCAGAGTTTATGTCTTATCATCTGAAGTTTGTACCGGCATTTCAAAATTTGAAAAATCACTTCCGGTCGGAAGTTATCGCCCTTTTATTAAAATTCAGAGGACCTCCTTGTCTGTGATGGAACTCAAAAACGGCTTAAGCTAGAGCGCTGAAATTTTCAGTGATGATAGAGGACATGTTGCCATTATGCACCTGGGTTTAGATATTTTCCGAAAGTGCATAGTATGGAAGCTCGGTAGGGGCCGAAATTTAGGGCACAAATCATGAATGAATTTTTGAGACATTTTGTATAATATCTTTTAAAGTATAATTATTTTGTTAAAACATACTGAACAATATTTGTGCAGAATGACAAGATCTTTATCATGATATCAAGAAAAAAGGGCTGACTTATCATATTAGGGGCCAAAAGGGGTCAAAAGTATTAAATCAATAACTCTTTAACGATCAATATTTTGTAATGCATTACTGAAGCAAAAATGTTTATTTCAACAATTTACAACTACATATTACAATATTCACATCATACGTTACATAATTAGGGGCCATAAGGGGCCAGAATGCTAAATCTTTGACGCTTTATATCTCAAAAGTGGGAAATATTTTGATAAGCAATATTGAACAAAAGATGTTTAAAATAATGTTCTAAACAATATGCAACCTTTCATTTTTTGCTAAACGTCCCCATTAAGGAGTTGAAGGGCCGGTCCCTAAATATTTCTTTTGCAAATATCTCAGAAATGAAAGAGAATTTCTGACTAGTTGTTGAACAAAAAGTGTTCAAAATCATGGGAGCTTTGAAGTGATATGAAGAAAAAGGGACTGGCCCCTCATAATAGGGGCTGAAAGGGGCCGAAAGTCTTTTAACAATAACTCTTTAATGATCAATATTTTATAATGCATTACTGAAGCAAAAATGTTTTTTTCAACAATTTACAACTATATATTATGATATTCACATCATATGTTACATAATTAGGGGCCATAAGGGGCCAGAATGCAAAATCTTTGGCACTCTATATCTCAAAAGTGGGAAATATTTTGATAAACAATATTGAACAAAAGATGTTCAAAATAATGTTCTAAACAATATGCAACCTTTCATTTTTTGCTAAACGTACCAATTAAGGAGTTGAAGGACTAGCCCCTAAATATATCTGTCGCATATATCTCGGAAACGAAAAAGAATTTCTGAATAGTTTTTGAACAAAAAGTGTTCAGAATCATAAGAGCTTTAAAGTGGTATGAAGAAAAAGGGACTGGTCCCTCAAAATAGGGGCTGAAAGGGGCCAAAAGTATTAAATCAATAACTCTTTCACAATCAATATTTTGGTATACATTACTGAAGCAAAAATGTTTATCTTAACAATCTTCAACTATATATAATAATATTTATGTCATATGTTACATAATTAGGGACCAAAAGGGGCCAGAATGCCAAATCTTCGACGCTTTATATCTCAAAAGTGGGAAATATTTTGATAAGCAATACTGAACAAAAGATGTTTAGAATAATGTTCTGAACAATATGCAACCTTTTAGTGTTTGATAAACATCCCCATTAAGGAGTTGAAGGGCCGGCCCCTAAATACTTCTTTTGCAAATATCTCGGAAACGAAAAAGAATTTCTAAATAGTTGTTGAACAAAAAATGTTCAAAATCATGAGAGCTTTAAAGTGGTATGAAGAAAAAGGGGCTGGCCCCTCAAAATAGGGGCCCAGAGGGACTAAAAGTTTTTAATCAATAACTGTTTAATGAACAATATTTTGTAATTCATTACTGAAACAAAAATGTTTATCCCAACAATTTTCAACTATATATTATGATATTTACATCACATGTTACATAATAAGGGTCCAAAAGGGCCAGAATGCCAAATCTTTGGCACTCTATATCTCGAAAGTGGGAAATTTTCTGATAAGCAATATTGAATAAAAGATACTCAAAATAATGTTCTGAACAATATATAACCTTTCAATTTTTGCTAAACGTCCCCATTAGGGAGTTGAAGGGCCAGTTTTAAGATTGTATCAAGAAAAGGGGCTGACCACTCTTATAATGGGCCAAGATGGGCCGAAAGTCTTTACTTATCTATTTCTTTTTAATGATCAATATTTTGTTACACATTACTGAAGCAAAAGTGTTCGTCTTAACAATTTACTTAAATCAATATTTCTAAACGAAAATCTCAGTCAAATTCTTATCTCATCTTATCGAAAATCGGACGGAAGACCCACTCGTTGCTCGCAACGAGATCGCATCTAGTTATTATTATTAGGGTCTTCCGTCTTCAGCGGAAGACCCTTCTATTATTCTTCGGTTTCTTTTTTACCTTTATTATTATTATTATTATTATTTTTATTCTTTTTTCTTCTTACAAAATTTGTGCAGAAGATTTCTCGGAGATTTCTCGTTCGATTTTATTCAAATTTTCAAGGTAGATGCGTTGACATCTGAAGTTAATTCCGGCAAGTTTGTTAAGGGATATTTACTTCCGGTCGAGAGTTATCGCCCTTTTATTAAAATTTAGAGGACCTCCTTGTCTGCGATGGAACTCAAAAACGGCTTAAGCTAGAGCGCTGAAATTTTCAGTGATGATAGAGGACATGTTGCCATTTTGCACCTGGGTTTGGATATTTTCCGGAAGTGCCTAGTATGGAAGCTCGGTAGGAGTCAAAATTTAGGACACGAATCATGAGTGAATTTTTGAGACATTTTGTATCATATCTTTTAAAGTATAATTATTTTGTTAAAACATATTGAACAATATTTGTGCAGAATGACAAGATCTTTGACATGATATCAAGAAAAAAGGGCTGACTCATCATATGAGGGGCCGAGAGGGGCCAAAAGTCTTTAATCGATAACTCTTAAACAAGCAATATTTTTGTATACATTATTGAAGCAAAAATGTTCATCTTTACAGTTTGCAACCATATATTTTAAATTTTTTTTTATCAAATATTACCTAATTAGGGGCCATAAGGGGCCAGAATGCTTAATCTTTGACAATTTATATCTCGAAAAGGAGAAACATTTTGAAAAGCAATATTGAACAAAAGTTCTTTAGAATGATGTTCTCAACAATGTGAATCCTTTAAATTTTTCCTAAACAGCCCCTATAAGGACTTAAAGGGTTGGCCCCTTAATATTTCAAGTCTACATATCTCGAAAATGAAAGGGAACTTCTGAATAGCTGTTGAACAAAAAGTCTTCAGATTTACAAGACCTTTCATGTGATATCAAGAAAAAGGGGCTGGCCCCTCAAATTAGGGGCTCAGAGTGGCCAAAAGTCTTTCATCTATAACTCCTTAACGTTAAATATTTTGATATTAATTATTGAAGCAAAAATGTTCATCTTCACAATCTGCAACTATATATCTTAAAATTTTCTTCAAATATTACGTAATTAGGGGCCGTAAGGGGCCAGAATGCTTTATCTTTGAAGCTCTATATCTCGAAAAGGGGAAACATTTTGAAAAGCAATATTGAACAAAAGTTGTTTGGAATGATGATTTGAACAATGTGCATCCTTTGAATTTTTCCTAAACAGCCCCTATAAGGACTTAAAGGGACGGCCCCTAAATATTTCAAGTCTACATATCTCGAAAATGAAACGAAACTTCTGAATAGTCGTTGAACAAAAAGTCTTCAGAATTACAAGACCTTTCAAGTGATATCAAGAAAAAGGGGCTGACCCCTCAAATTAGGGGCTCAGAGTGGCCAATAGTCTTTCATCTATAACTCCTTAACGTTAAATATTTTGATATTAATTATTGAAGCAAAAATGTTCATCTTCCCAATCTGCATCTATATATCTTAAAATTTTATAAAAAAAAATTTCGTAATTAGGAGCCATAAGGGGCCAGAATGCTAAATCTTCGACGCAAGCTCGTCTAGTAATTATTAATTTCTTTAATCTTTCTGAGCAGAAATCTCTTGAAATGCCTCTGTTTATTTGATCTTTCCACCTATCTGTATGACCTTGACCTTTGACCTTGATATATGACCTTGACATTAAGGTCAGAATGTTTACTGAGGAAGTGGATAGTTGATTACAACTCCCAGTGTGTAACAGGCTTAGGATTATTATATAACCCCCCCCCCCTTTTTTTCGTGGATAAAAAATGACAGCAGTTGAAACATGCAATATCTCTCTAGAATTGAATTCACATATCGGATCGACACGAAACTTTAGAGAACTGTAGCTGAGACTCCAAAGTAACTTCCTGTAGAGTTTTATGGTCTTTCTCTGAAAAATGTAGAAATTACATTTTTTTTTTCGGAAAAACTTCAAAGAAAAAAATCATCCCGAGAGCAATGTGAAATCTTTCTCTTAGTTTCAAATCACACTTCAGATAGATATAAGATTTCAGGGAGTTGTAGCTAAGACCCTACTGGAACTTTCTTAAGTTTTATTGTCCTTCTCTCCCTCTCTCCAAAAAAAAAAAAAAAAAGAATAATGAAAATTATCGGCAAACATGCACAGGACGAAAGACCGTCTTTAAGCAATCGCTTAATGGTGGCTTAATGGTAGCTTAATGGTGGCTTATAGAAGTTAATTCCTTTAAGCCACCATTAAGCCACCATTAAGCTGCAGCTTCTAGGTGCTTAATGTCCAAACTTCATTAAGCTACCATTAAGCCACCTTTAAGCTGCAGCTTAATGGTGACTTAATGTCCAAACTTAATTAAACCACCTTAACGCATCCAGTATCAAGTCTTAAATCTAACTTGTTAAGTTTGAAGTTGTTTCAGTATCATTTCCGCAAATTCTTATTCAATTCATACTTTTTTCTCGCTATTTCTAACATCTTTGTCAATGCGTATAAACTCGGGAACCGAGAACAGCTTCATCAAATGCCTTAAAATTTTCGCTCCCTAAAATCAGGTTGTTTTAATACTTGTTTTAAAATTATTTTTATCCATAAATACATAATATATATTAATTTTTTTAAAAAATCACATATTTTTCTTTCGTGTTTGGAGAGCCACGTTCCACTGCCGAATTCATAGGAAATGTAATTAGAGTCATTTTCTTCTGGAATATCTCTGTCTCTTAATTTTCCTTTGGGTAGAGAAAAGTTTAAGATACAAAAAAAAAATATATAGGTATAGATTATATTGCCAATCTTTGAATTAATTCATGAATAATTTGAATTAATTCGTAGTTTAATTGCCATTATTTTTTCCTTTCTTTTAAAATAATGCAGAAGTAAGAATTTATTTAAAATAATGCAGAAGTAAGAATTGATCAAAATATAGTCGGTCTTCAATGATTGTTATTTCAAAATCAATTTTCAGAAGAACAGCCGATCAGATTAAACAGGGTATCACACCAAATTTATACACATTGAGAAGCGGGGTAAAATAATCAGTGTACAGTATATCGACTAGTTAGACAATAGACCTTAATTAGGTGTCCCCACCAGTCCCCGGTCAATTAACAGGAAACTATACACGGGAACGTACAGTGATAGATTTTGATGATCTATTTTTTACAAAACTTAAAATTTACACAAGCATATAACAAATTAGAAATTATGATTTTACACAAAAAGACAATTATTTTGATACCCATAATGATATAAAAAGAATTAAAACTGAAGATATGTTACAAAAATATTTTATAACTTAATTGTTACGCAAAGATTGTCAAAAATCGTAAATATACGCAGCATATTTATAAGAACTATAATATGTTTTTTTTTTCTCCAATCGTTCTCTTTCGATGATATATTCCTTTTTAATAACAAAATTTTGTTATATCTGTGGAATTTCAATCTTTTCATGCTTATAAATCGGCGAATAACAGAACGAGGAATTCAGTTACTTAAAATCAAAAAGTTGTTTCACACCATCACACCGAACTCCGGTCCACGGTTGAGAAATATTAACGTAATATAAAACTTCATCAAAATTTCTTTTTTAAAATATATTCATATATATAAATATAGTTATTCGTATCATTGATTAATAAATATAAACATCAGAAAAAAATGCATGTACGGTACCTGTAACCATTCCAAACAAGTTTTGTTAAAAATAAAGGTTTTATATTTCACTTCAATTTCAACAGCCTCGATAGCTCAGTAGTTAAAGCGTTCGCCCTCCAATCTAAAGGTCGTGGGATCGAATCCTGTTGGGAATGATTTTTTTTTTCATTTATTTTTTTTTTAATTTTCGTTCTTTTACATTATTTTCGCTGAATTAACAAATGTATAAACTCGACATTTATAATTTTTGTGAAAAAACCATTATAAAAATAATATTTAACCCGTAAAAGCAGTTTTATCGACTGCGTAATGGTGACTTAATGGTGGCTTAATGGTGGTTTAATGGTAGCTTAATGGAGTTTGGACATTAAGCACCTATAAGTCTGGCTTAATGGTGGCTTAATGGTGACTTAATGATTGTCTAGAAGCTACCATTAAGCACCTGTAAGCCACCATTAAGCTACCTTTAAGCATCCATTAAGGACTTTGAGATGGCTTAATGGTTACTTAATGGTGGTGTATTTATTACTTAAATGTAGCTTAAAGGTGCTTAATGGTGACTTAAAGACAACCATTAAACCATCATTAAGGACCTATAAGCCACCATTAAGCCAAACTTAAAGGAAGTGTTTCATCTTGTGATGACTTTGGGTTAAATTTGAAAATAAGGACATGCATCCAGCTACAGTAGCAGGTTAAAACATAGAACGTAAAGAATTTTTTTTAAAATGACCTTGACTTTGACCTTGACTCAAAGGTCACAATCAAGCTTAAGGATGTGGAAGTAGTTACAATTGTTAGTTAAAAAGAAACATAAAATAAATAACTCCACACCCCCCCCCCCTTTCTTAAAAAAAAAATCACATCAACAACAACGTAGAATATTTCTGTAAAATTCAAACCAGACCTCGGATCGACACCAAATTTGGTACAAATGTAGTATAGACCTCAGAGAAACTTTCTGGAAAGTTTTACGGTGAGTCTTATAAGTATATAGAAGTCATGAAGTTTCACGGCAAAAACTACAAGTTCTGTTGTGTTTGAAATTAAAGTGCAGGTGAACGAAGAAATGATCTTAACCTTTTATTGGCTATTTCTTGAGATGTCGTTAATAGCATTCGATTCTCCTGATATGATATAACATTTTAATAACGAGCATTCTCTCTTTCTTTTACATGTGGAATTTATTGGATTTTTATTTGGAATTAATCAGTTTCCAGAAATAGCGATTTTCGATATATTAAAAACAATTCTCGCTTTCATTGTCGTGTTTCCCTTCTAAAAATGCATGTTGGGAGTTTAATTTGTGCTACATATATTTAATATAACCCAAAGAAATGCTTATTTAAATGTTTCATATTTATTTCAGGATATTCAGTCAGAAATGCTAAAATCCGAACCCGATCTTTAAAGCTTTCAACAAAGCTACATGTGTTTACAAAAAAATCAGCATGCTCACAATATCGATGAATCGGGCCACAGTCCACTAATACATTTTTATTAGGGAACAGTGTTAACGTTTTCTCACGCAGCCCGTCCCTTCTTATTTTATATACTGCTTGCAAGTTCAGGAACTATTTCCTTTTACGGAACTTCTTTCTTCCCCTACCGATTCTAAAAATACGCTTGCATCTATTCTATAGTCCTAAACATTTTAACTTACTACTGTTGTCGGAATGCGTGGCCTAATGGTTAGCGCACCTGCCTTTCAACCCAAGGGTTTTGAGTTCGATCCCTGCTTGAAGAGCATTTTTTTTTTAAATAGACTTTTACGGAAACATCCAAAAATGTTTAACGACTAGTAATTTGTCTAGGAGAAATGATTTCTCTGATGTTTTATTAAGGTCTTTCGTCTTCAGCAGAAGACCCTTCTATTATTCTTCGGTTTCTTTTTTACCTTTATTAGGGTCTTCCGTCTTCAGCGGAAGACCCTTCTATTATTCTTCGGTTTCTTTTTTACCTTTATTATTATTATTATTATTATTTTTATTCTTTTTTCTTCTTACAAAATTTGTGCAGAAGATTTCTCGGAGATTTCTCGTTCGATTTTATTCAAATTTTCAAGGTAGATGCGTTGACATCTGAAGTTAATTCCGGCAAGTTTGTTAAGGGATATTTACTTCCGGTCGAGAGTTATCGCCCTTTTATTAAAATTTAGAGGACCTCCTTGTCTACGATGGAACTCAAAAGCGGCTTAAGCTAGAGCGCTGAAATTTTCAGTGATGATAGAGGACATGTTGCCGTATTGCACCTGGGTTTAGATATTTTCCGGAAGTGCCTAGTATGGAAGCTCGGTAGGGGTCGAAATTTAGGACACGA
This sequence comes from Saccostrea echinata, assembly GCF_033153115.1. NCBI lineage: Eukaryota > Metazoa > Mollusca > Bivalvia > Ostreida > Ostreidae > Saccostrea > Saccostrea echinata. Next base: position 10,615,363 of record NW_026889785.1, read on the forward strand.
ATCATGAATGAATTTTTGAGACATTTTGTATCATATCTTTTAAAGTGTAATTATTTTGTTAAAACATATTGAACAATATTTGTGCAGAATGACAAGATCTGTAACATGATATCAAGAAAAAAGCGCTGACTCATCACATTAGGGGCCGATAGGGGCCGAAAATCTTTAATCGATAACTCTTAAACAAGCAATATTTTTGTATACATTACTGAAGCAAAATTATTTATCTTAACAAACTACAACTATATATTATGATTTTTACGTCATATGTTACATAAATAAGGGCCACAAGGGGCCAGAATGCTTAATCTTTGACACTTTATATCTCGAAAAGGGGAAACATTTTGAAAAGCAATATTGAACAAAAGTTGTTTAGAATGATGATCTGAACAATGTGCATCCTTTGAATTTTTCCTAAACAGCCCCTATAAGGACTTAAAGGGATGGCCCCTAAATATTTTAAGTCTACATATCTCGAAAACGAAACGAAACTTCTGAATAGTTGTTGAACAAAAAGTCTTCAGAATTACAAGGCCTTTCATGTTATATCAAGAAAAAGGGGCTAACCCGTCAAATTAGGGGTTCAGAGGGGCCAAAAGTCTTTCATCTATAACTCCTTCACGTCAAATATTTTGATATTAATTATTGAAGCAAAAATGTTCATCTTCACAATCTGCAACTATATATCTTAAAATTTTCTTCAAATATTACGTAATTAGGGGCCATAAGGGGCCAGAATGCTTAATCTTTGTCGCTTTATATCTCGGAAAGGGGAAACATTTTGAAAAGCAATATTGAACAAAAGTTGTTTAGAATGATGATCTGAACAATGTGCATCCTTTGAATTTTTCTAAACAGCCCCTATAAGGACTTAAAGGGACGGCCCCTAAATATTTCAAATCTACATATCTCGAAAACGAAACGAAACTTCTGAATAGTTGTTGAACAGAAAGTCTTCAGAATTACAAGGCCTTTCAAGTGATATCAAGAAAAAGGGGCTAACCCATCAAATTAGGGGATCAGAAGGGGCCAAATGTCTTTCACCTATAACTTTTTAACTTTAAATATTTTGATATTAATTATTGAAGCAAAAATGTTCATCTTCACAATCTGCAACTATATATCTTAAAATTTTCTTCAAATATTACGTAATTAGGGGCCATAAGGGGCCAGAATGCTTAATCTTTGTCGCTTTATATCTCGGAAAGGGGAAACATTTTGAAAAGCAATATTGAACAAAAGTTGTTTAGAATGATGATCTGAACAATGTGCATCCTTTGAATTTTTCTAAACAGCCCCTATAAGGACTTAAAGGGACGGCCCTTAAATATTTCAAATCTACATATCTCGAAAACGAAACGAAACTTCTGAATAGTTGTTGAACAAAAATTCTTCAGAATTACACGGCCTTTCAAGTGATATCAAGAAAAAGGGGCTAACCCATCAAATTAGGGGCTCAGAAGGGGCCAAAAGTCTTTCACCTATAACTTTTTAACTTTAAATATTTTGATATTAATTATTGAAGCAAAAATGTTTATCTTCACAATCTGCAACTATATATCTTAAAATTTTCTTCAAATATTACGTAATTAGGGGCCAGAAGGGGCCAGAATGTTAAATCTTTTACGATTTATATCTCGAAAAGGGGAAACATTTTGAAAAGTAATATTGAGCAAAAGTTGTTTAGAATGATGGTCTCAACAATGTGCATCCTTTGAATTTTTCCTAAACAGCCCCTATAAGGACTTAAAGGGGCGGCTCCTAAATATTTCAAGTCTGCATGTCTCGAAAACTGAATAGTTGTTGAACAAAAAGTCTTCAGAATTACAAGACCTTTCATGTGATATCAAAACCCCTCAAATTAGGGGATCAAAGGGGCTAAAAGTCTTTCATCTATAACCCTTTTACAGAAATGTTCATCTTCACGATCTGCTACTACAGTGCAGGAAACTAATTTTGTTACAGCATCGATGCTGATTTGAATGCTTCCTTTGCTTGCTGATTTGAATGCTTCCTTTGCTTGCTGATTTAATGCTAGTAATCCTCATCCTGATGCTGTTTTATAATTAGGTCAATGCTACCGGAAGTAGCATCATGCTACCGGAAGTAGATAATGAATTTCAGCATTGCCATTTAAAGCAATAAAAGTGCCTTTTACAATTATTTGATCATAATATCTCACTATGTATCAATAATGTGAATACTTTAACCAATATTCCTTCTTTCTTTTTTAATTTTTTACTGAATTAAAACTCATTGATTTTCTGATGCTAGTAGGATAATGCTGATTTTATGTAGGTCAATGCTGGTTTTATCCTTTGCTTGCTGATCTGATCCTGGTAATGCTGTTTTTTAAATGCTGATGCTGATGCTAGCTCGATCCTGATGCTACTAATGCTTATGCTGATGCTGGTTTATGTAACAAAATTAGTTCCCTGCACTGTATAAATATTTTAAAATCTTCATCAAATATTGCGTTTTTTTTTTTGGTGTCATAATGATCAAAATTTTGTTAAACATAACTGAAGCAAATTGTACGTTTTCACTATTTATATATTTATGAACGAAAATCTCAGTCAAATTCGTATCTCATCTTATCAAAAATCGGACGGAAGACCCACTCGTTGCTCGCAACGAGATCGCATCTAGTTATTATTATTTTTATTCTTTTTTCTTCTTACAAATTTTGTGCAGACGATTTCTCGGAGATGGCTCTTTCAATTTCATTCAAATTTTCATGGTAGATGCGTTGACATCTGAAGTTAATTCCGGCAATTCCGTTAAGGGATATTTACTTCCGGTCGGAAGTTATCTCCCTTTTATCAAAATTTAGAGGACCTCCTTGTCTGCGATGAAACTCAAAAACGGCTTAAGCTAGAGTGCTGAAATTTTCAGTGATGATAGAAGACATGTTGCCATTTTGCACCTGGGTTTAGATATTTTCCGGAAGTGCCTAGTATGGAAGCTCGGTAGGGGTCAAAATTTAGGACACGAATCATGAGTGAATTTTTGAGACATTTTGTATCATATCTTTTAAAATATAATTATTTTGTTAAAACATACTGAACATAATTTGTGCAGAATGACAAGATCTTTAATATGGTATCAAGAAAAAAGGGCTGACTTATCATATTAGGGGCCGAGAGGGGCCAAAAGTCTTTAATCAATAACTCTTTAACGATCAATATTTTGGTATACATTACTGAAGCAAAAATGTTTATCTCAACAATTTACAACTATATATTATGATATTCATATCATATGTTACATAATTAGGGGCTATAAGGGGCCAGAATGCTAAATCTTTGACGCTTTATATCTCAAAAGTGGGAAATATTTTGATAAGCAATATTGAACAAAAGATGTTCAAAATAATGTTCTAAACAATATGCAACCTTTCATTTTTTGCTTAACGTCCCCTTTAAGGAGTTGAAGGGCCAGCCCCTAAATACTTCTTTTGCAAATATCTCAGAAACGAAAAAGAATTTCTGACTAGTTGTTGAACAAAAAGTGTTCAAAATTATAAGAGCTTTAAAGTGATATGAAGAAAAAAAACCTGGCCCCTCAAAATAGGGGCTGAGAGGGGCCAAAAGTCTTTGAACAATAACTCTTTAACGATCAATATTTTGTATTGCATTACTGAAGCAAAAATGTTTATCTCAACAATTTACAACTATATATTATGATATTCACATCATATGTTATATAATTAGGGGCTATAAGGGGCCAGAATGCTAAATCTTTGACGCTTTATATCTCAAAAGTGGGAAATATTTTGATAAGCAATATTGAACAAAAGATGTTCAAAATAATGTTCTAAACAATATGCAACCTTTCATTTTTTGCTTAACGTCCCCTTTAAGGAGTTGAAGGGCCAGCCCCTAAATACTTCTTTTGCAAATATCTCAGAAACGAAAAAGAATTTCTGACTAGTTGTTGAACAAAAAGTGTTCAAAATTATGAGAGCTTTAAAGTGATATGAAGAAAAAAAAAACCTGGCCCCTCAAAATAGGGGCTGAGAGGGGCCGAAAGTCTTTGAACAATAACTCTTTCACGATCAATATTTTGTAATGCATTACTGAAGCAAAAATGTTTATCCCAACAATTTACAACTATATATTATGATATTCACATCATATGTTACATAATTAGTTGCCATAAGGGGCCAGAATGCTAAATCTTTGACGCTTTATATCTCAAAAGTGGGAAATAATTTGATAAGCAATATTGAACAAAAGTTATTCAAAATAATGTTCTAAACAATATGCAACCTTTTGATTTCTGCTAAACGTCCCCATTAAGGAGTTGAAGGGCTGGCCCCTAAATATATCCTTCGCATACTTCTCGGAAACGAAAAAGAATGTTTGAATAATTGTTAAACAAAAAGTGTTCAAAATCATGAGAGGTTTAAGGTGATATCAAGGAAAAGGGTCTGACCCCTTAAATTAGGTGCTGAGAGGGGCCGAAAGTATACAATCAATAACTCTTTTAATGATCAATATTTTGTTAAACATTACTAAAGCAAAATTGTTCGTCTTAACAATTTATTTATATCATTATATTTGAACGAAAATCTCAGTCAAATTCTTATCTCATCTTATCAAAAATCGGACGGAAGACCCACTCGTTGCTCGCAACGAGATCGCATCTAGTTATTATTATTTTTATTCTTTTTTCTTCTTACAAATTTTGTGCAGACGATTTCTCGGAGATGGCTCTTTCAATTTCATTCAAATTTTCATGGTAGATGCGTTGACATCTGAAGTTAATTCCGGCAATTCCGTTAAGGGATATTAACTTCCGGTCGGAAGTTATCGCCCTTTTATCAAAATTTAGAGGACCTCCTTGTCTGCGATGGAACTCAAAAACGGCTTAAGCTAGAGCGCTGAAATTTTCAATGATGATAGAGGACATGTTGCCATTTTGCACCTGGGTTTGGATATTTTCCGGAAGTGCCTAATATGGAAGCTCGGTAGGGGTCAAAATTTAGGACACGAAACATGAGTATATTTTTGAGACATTTTGTATCATATCTTTTAAAGTATAATTATTTTGTTAAAACATGCTGAACAATATTTGTGCAGAATGACAAGATCTTTAATATGATATCAAGAAAAAAGGGCTGCCTTGTCATATTAGGGGCCGAGAGGGGCCAAAAGTATTAAATCAATAACTCTTTAACGATCAATATTTTGGTATACATTACTGAAGCAAAAATGTTTATCTTAACAATTTACAACTATTTATTATAATATTTTTGTCATATGTTACATAATTAGGGGCCATAAGGGGCCAGAATGCCAAATCTTTGACGCTTTATATCTTAAAACTATGAAATATTTGCATAAGCAATATTGAACAAAAGATGTCCAAAATAATGTTCTAAACAATATGCAACCTTTCATTTTTTGCTAAACGTCCCCATTAAGGAGTTGAAGGATCGGCCCCTTAATACTTCTTTTGCAAATATCTCAGAAACGAAAAAGAATTTCTGACTAATTGTTGAACAAAAAGTGTTCAAAATCATGAGAGCTTTAAAATGATATGAAGAAAAAGGGGCTGGACCCTCAAAAAAGGGGCTGAGAGGGGCCGAAAGTCTTTGATCAATTACTCTTTAACGATCAATATTTTGAAATGCATTACTGAAGCAAAAATGTTTATCTCAACACTTTACAACTATATTTTATGATATTCACATCAAATGTTACATAATTAGGAGCCATAAGGGGCCAGAATGCCAAATCTTTGACGCTTTATATCTTAAAACTATGAAATATTTTGATAAGCAATATTGAACAAAAGATGTTCAAAATAATGTTCTAAACAATATGCAACCTTTCATTTTTTGCTAAACGTCCCCATTAAGGAGTTGAAGGACCGGCCCCTAAATTCTTTTTTTGCAAATATCTCAGAAACGAAAAAGAATTTCTGACTAGTTGTTGAACAAAAAGTGTTCAAAATTATGAGAGCTTTAAAGTGATATGAAGAAAAAGGGGCTGGACCCTCAAAATTGGGGCTGAGAGGGACCGAAAGTCTTTGAACAATAACTCTTTAACGATCAATATTTTGTAATGCATTACTGAAGCAAAAATGTTTATCTCAACAATTTCCAACTATATATTATGATATTCACATGAATTGTTACATAATTAGGGACCATAAGGGGCCACAATGCTAAATCTTTGACGCTTTATATCTCAAAAGTGGGAAATATTTTGATAAGCAATATTGAACAAAAGATGTCCAAAATTATGTTCTAAACAAGATGCAACCTTTCATTTTTTGCTAAATGTCCCCATTAAGAAGTTGAAGGGCCTGCCCCTAAATACTTCTTTTGCGAATATCTCAGAAACGAAAAAGAATTTTCTGAATAGTTGTTCAACAAAAAGTGTAAAAAATCATGAGAGCTTTAAGGTAATATCAAGGAAAAGGGTCTTACCCCTTAAATAAGGGACCGAGAGGGGCCGAAAGTACACAATCAATAACTCTTTAATGATCAATATTTTGTAATATATTACTGAAGCGAAATAGTTCTTCTTCACACACTTTATCTAAATAACATGATGTTGATAGCATATGTTACGCAACAAGGGGTCTTTAGGGGGCCAGATTGCATAATCTTTGGTGCAATATGTCTCGAAAAGGAAGCATATTTTGATAAACAGTATTGAACAAAAGACGTTCAAAATAATATTCTGAACAATATGCACTCTTTCAATTTTTGCTAGACCTCCCCATTTAGGACTTGAAGGGCCGGCCCTTAATAATTCTTTTGCATATATCCCGAAACCAAAAAAGAATTTCTGAATAGTTGTTGAACAAAAAGTGTTCAAAATCATGAGAGATTTAAGAAGATATCAAGAAAAAGGGGCTGACCTCTCACATTAGGGGCCAAGAAGGGCCGAAAATCTTTAATCTATAACCCTTTTATGACCAATATTTTGTTAAACATTATTAAAGCAAAATTGTTCGTCTTAACAATTTATTTATATCATTATATTTAAACGAAAATCTCAGTCAAAATCTTATCTCATCTTATCAAAAATCGGACCGAAGACCCACTCGTTGCTTGCAACGAGATCTCATCTAGTTATTATTAGGGTCTTCCGTCTTCAGCGGAAGACCCTTCTATTATTCTTATGTTTCTTTTTCAAGCTTCTTATTATTAGGGTCTTCCGTCTTCAGCGGAAGACCCTTCTATTATTCTTCGATTTCTTTTTTACCTTTATTATAAGGGTCTTCCGTCTTCAGCGGAAGACCCTTCTATTATTCTTCGGTTTCTTTTTCACCTTTATTAAGTCTTCCGTTCACAACGGAAGACTTATAGTGATTGTATTGTTTCTTTTTATTATTATTATTATTATTATTATTATTATTCCTCCCAAATTTTGTGAGCGCGATTACTCAGAGATGGTTGGATAGATTTTCACAATTTTTCACATGATAGTAGGCTGATATATGAAGTTTATATAAAATTCCGTTTTTTGAAAAATTCACTTCCGGTCCGAAGTTACGGCCGAATTTCCAATTTTTAAATGGACTTTTGTCCGGAATTTTTCTTGGAAACGGTTTGAGATAAAGATGTGAAATTTACAGGGGTATTAGATCATGACATTCTCTTTGTTTCGAAGTTGTTTTCGTGTGTTTCCGGTACTTCCTGTCCGAACCGGAAGTGAACTTGTGTTTGGTCAATTTTCAACTTTTTTGTTTTTTAATATTTTTTCAAGATATTATTATGTATAACAGAGGTTATTCTACAAATACTAAATATATAATTTGTTTTGAAATCAGATTCCACATTTTGTAGATTTTCGGTACCCTCATTTTCCCTATTTACCTAGTGTGTAGACAATGGGCAAAGAAAGATAACTCTGACTTGTAAGTGAAAATAGAACTTTCGAGATAAAGGCGGAAATAGTATCGATGACGTCAGAGACATATACACTCTCCATATCAAAATATTTAGACGTTCTATATTCACTCTTCAAAATTTAAGAGTACGTTGGTTACCGCTTCCAGTGCATGTAAAGTTTGAAGTTGCCAGTGCAGTGTAAGTCTGTATTGACAGTTAATTGAATTACACATGAATATATCTAAAAAAAAATTAATATATATGCTAGGTAGCTAATTCAAGTAAATATATTATAAGCACTGAATATACATTTATAGTGATGGACAGGCATGCAATTTTATCTATCTCGTATAGTAAGTTCAGAATACGATAGTTATAAGCCTTCTATGATGTAGACGATTTATTATTCTCTATGATTTGAATGCGAAATTATCCCGATTTCCGAGTTTTAATTTCGATATTAAAAAATATTACATACACTCAAAAAGGAATTGAGCGATAGAAAATTGTAATACAGTACTGTTTTAAAGCCTTTATAAATAAATTGATATCTGCCACTTAAAAGAAAGAAAATCAATCTATAGATTAGATTTGGTTATTACATGTATATTTGATAAAAAGTTAAATTATTTATGACACATGATCTATACTCTATATACCAAAGAAATTATAAAAGATGTGAAAAGACGATTCTTGGATTCTTGTGAAATACTCAAAGAGTTAAAAAAAAATATGCGAAAACGCGATTCTGTGTGAAATAATGCTACGCTATATGTTTCTTTTGAAAAAAAAAACCATGATAAAAAAAATTGCACAGGTCTGTTGATATGTGGGATAAGTATACCTGAATGAACACAATTTTATGCAATGATATATAATTATGTACATGCAACTGACGTCCGTACTTTTCCTTATAATTCATAAAACATAAAACTATCTAATTCCTTTGAAGCCTCCTCCCTCTCCCCCCCCCCTCCCGTCTTGATTAATATTTGGAGACGTTCGTGCAGCTAGGCATTTGAATTATATATTCGGTTTAGATTTAAATCTGGAACATGTGAATATAATTACCATTTACATGTATACAGAATTTCATATTCTATAATGGTAGATTTGTCATTATGAAATGTTCAATTTACGTCTGAGAGAGAGAGAGAGAGAGAGAGAGGAGAGAGAGAGATTCCCTCTTAATCCCGATCCTCCTATCCATTTACATAGACCAAAAATTAGTTCTATATCGGTCACACCCATTCTTTATTAAATGTTTTCTGATTTCATAGTCATGGTCACATTCTGTATATTTTTCAGCTTAAAAAGTATCACACGAAGTGCACCTGTGTTGACCTGTCAATCAAAATCACTTGACGCTGTATGCACTGCAATTAAGTAGCCTGAGTTTGAAATGATCTTGAAGTATGATCTTCAAGTAAATCTGATGCAACAAACTTGTGAAAAAATAGAATAAAATAAAAAATAAAATATCTCGGTATTATGAACTTCGATTGTGGGACGTGGAGACCGGTCCTTTGGATGAGATCGTATAAATCGAGGTCCCTTGTCGCAGAAGGTGCTGGCATAAAAAAGATTCCCCTCTGCTCAATTGCGATAAGTGCCAAAGTATAGGAGAAAAATTTGCAGTCTCCACCGCAGAGTGGTATCGTCTCCATGTGAGTGAAAAATTCTGGAGAGGGACGTTAAACAACATACGTATAATCAATCAATCGATTCCTGAAGAATTACTGTAATTGAATAATCTGTCTTATAGGTATGCCGTCAAATCTTGATATTATAACTTTACAAAACTCAGTGACTTTACGTTTAATGTGATACTAACTTAATTCATTATATTTTTTTATAACACCATACACAATTATGCCAAAACATACATGATGGTACGGTGTTCGTTCGTCTGTTTGTTTGTCTTAGAAATGATTGCAAACAATTTTTTTTAAAATTGCTAATGATATACGTATATCTCTTATAGGTGCCAAATGTATTATACAAGATTGATAATGAAAATCAAAGTACCTTAAGTACTGAAAGGACTTTTCTTCCAGTTATTTTTTTCTTTCACAGTAAATATGATATGTATGTTTTTTACACAGAAAAAAAGCAAATTCTTACAGATTTAGAAGAACGGAAGACTTTTTTGTTGCCATGGCAACAAGAGTCTAGTTATTATTATTTTTATTCTTTTTTCTTCTTACAAATTTTGTGCAGACGATTTCTCGGAGATGGCTCTTTCAATTTCATTCAAATTTTCATGGTAAATGCGTTGACATCTGAAGTTTATTCCGGCAATTCTATTAAGAGATATTTACTTCCGGTCGGAAGTTATCGCCCTTTTATCAAAATTTAGAGTATCTCCTTGTCTGCGATGGAACTCAAAAACGGCTTAAGATAAAGCGTTGAAATTTTCAGTGATGATAGAGGACATGTTGCCATTTTGCACCTGGGTTTGGATATTTTCCGGAATTGCCTCGTATGGAAGCTCGGTAGGGGTCGAAATTTAGGACACGAATCATGAGTGAATATTTGAGACATTTTGTGCCATATCTTTTAAAGTATAATTATTTTGTTAAAACATACTGAACAAATTTTGTGCAGAATGACAAGATCTGTAACATGATATCAAGAAAAAAGTTGTGACTCATCACATTAGGGGCCGATAGGGGCCAAAAGTCTGAAATCGATAACTCTTGAACAAGCAATATTTTGGTATACATTACTGAAGCAAAAATATTCATCTTAACAATTTACAACTATATATTATGATTTTTACGTCGTATGGCACATAATTAGGGGCCACAAGGGGCCAGAATGCTAAATCTTTGACGCTTTATATCTCGAAAAGGGGTAATATTTTTAAAAGCAATATTGAACAAAAGTTGTTTAGAATGATGGTCTCAACAATGTGCATCCTTTGAATTTTTCCTAAACAGTCCCTATAAGGACCTAAAGGGATGGCCCCTAAATATTTCAACTCCACATATCTCGAAAACGAAACGAAACTTTTGAATAGTTGTTGAACAAAAAGTCTTCAGAATTACAAGACCTTTCATGTGATATCAAGAAAAAGGGGCTGACCCCTCAAATAAGGGGCTCAGAGGGGCCAAAAGTCTTTCATCTATAACTCCTTTACGTTAAATATTTTGATATTAATTATTGAAGCAAAAATATTCATCTTCACAATCTGCAACTATATATCTGAAAGGTTCTTCAAATATTACGTAATTAGGGGCCAAAAGGGGCCAGAATGTTAAATCTTTTACGCTTTATATCTCGAAAAGGGGAAACATTTTGAAAAGCAATATTGAACAAAAGTTGTTTAGATTGATGGTCTCAACAATGAACATCCTTTGAATTTTTCCTAAACAGCCCCTATAAGGACTTAAAGGGACGGCCCCTAAATATTTCAAGTCTACATATCTCGAAAACGAAAGGAAACTTCTGAATAGTTGTTGAACAAAAAGTCTTCAGAATTACAAGACCTTTCATGTGATATCAGGAAAAAGGGGCTGACCCCTCAAATAAGGGGCTCAGAGGGGCCAAAAGTCTTTCGTCTTTAACTCCTTTACGTTAAATATTTTGATATTAATTATTGAAGCAAAAATGTTCATCTTCACAATCTGCAACTGTATATCTGAAAGATTTCTTCAAATATTACGTAATTAGGGACCATAAGGGGCAAGAATGCTAAATCGTTGACGCTTTTTATCTCGAAAAGGTGAAATATTTTGAAAAGCAATATTGAACAAAAGTTGTTTAGAATTATGTTCTCAACAATGTGCATCCTTTGAATTTTTCCTAAACAGCCCCTATAAGGACTTTAAGGGACGGCCCCTAAATATTTCAAGTCCACATATCTCGAAAACGAAACGAAACTTCTGAATAGTTGTTGAACAAAAAGTCTTGAGAATTACTAGACCTTTCATGTAATTTTAAGAGAAAGGAGCTGACCCCTCGAATTAGGGGCTCAGAGGGGCCAAAAGTCTTTTATCTATAACCCTTTTACAGTTATGTTCATCTTCACGATCTGCTACTGTAAATATTTTAAAATCTACATCAAACATTGCGTTTTTAGGTGTCATAATGATCAAAATTTTGTTAAACATAACTGAAGCAAATTGTACGTTTTCACTATTTATATATTTATGAACGAAAATCTCAGTCAAATTCCTATCTCATCTTATCGAAAATCGGACGGAAGACCCACTCGTTGCTCGCAACGAGATCGCATCTAGTTATTATTATTCCACTTTTTCTTTACAATTTTTGTGCAGAAGATATCTCGCAAACGGTTCGATCGATTTTCATGAAATTTTCAGGGGTAATGCCTTTTGATCTGAAGATGATCCTTTTTTGTTCAAATCCTTAAAATACACTTCCGGTCGGAAGTTATCGCCCTTTAATCGATTTTCAGATAATCATTTTGTCGACACAAAAACTAAAAAACGGCAAAAGCTAGAGCGCTGAAATTTTCAGCGATTATAGACGACATGTTAAAGTTTTGCACCTGGGTTTTTAAATTTTCCGGAAATACCTAGTATGGAAGCTCGTAAGGGGTCGAAATTTAGGACATGAATCAGGAGTGAATTTTAGGGACATTTTTTATCATATTTCTAAAACTATGGAGATTTTCTAAAAACATATTGAATAGAAATTGTGTAGAATTACAAGATCTTTTATATGGTATCAAAGAAAAAGGGCTGACTCATCACATTAGGGGCCGAGAGGGGCCAAAAGTCTTTAGTCAATAGCTCTTTAACGATCAAAATTTTGTAATGCATTACTAAAGCAAAAATGTTTATCTCAACAATTTACAACTATATATTATAATACTCACATCATATGTTACATAATTAGGGGCCATTAGGGGCCAGAATGCAAAATCTTTGACGCTTTATATTTCAAAAGTGGGAAATATTTTGATAAGCAATATTGAACAAAAGATGTTCAAAATAATGATCTGAACAATATGCAACGTTTCATTTTTCTCTAAACTTCCCCACTAAGGAGGTAAAGGGCCGGCCCCTAAATACTTCTTTTGAGAATATCTCGGAAACGAAAAAGATTTTCTGAATAGTTGTTGAACAAAAAGTGTTCAAAATCATAAGAGCTTTAAAGTGGTATGAAGAAAAAGGGGCTGGCCCCTCAAAATAAGGGCCGAGAGGGACCGAAAGTCTTTTATCAATAACTCGTTAACGATCAATATTTTGTAATGCATTACTGAAGCAAAAATGTTAATATTAACGATTTACAACTATATATTGTGATAATCAAATTATATTTTACATAATTTGGGGTCATAAGGGGCCAAAATTCAAAATATTTAACGCTCTATATCTCAAAAGTGTGAAATATTTTGATATGCAATACTGAACAAAAGATGTTCAAAATAATGTTCTGAACAATATGCAACCTTTTATTTTTTGCTCAACGTCCCCAATAAGGAGTTAAAGGGCCGGCCCCTAAATACTTCTTTTGCAAATATCTGGAAAACGAAAAAGAATTTCTGAATAGTTGTTGAACAAAAAATGTTCAAAATCATAAGAGCTTTAAAGTGATATGAAGAAAAAGGGACTGGCCCCTCAAAATAGGGGCTGAGAGGGGCCGATAGTCTTTGATGATTAACTCTTTAATGCTCAATATTTTGTAATTCATTACTGAAGCAAACATGTTTATCTCAACAATTTACAACTATATATTATAATATTCACATCATATGTTACATAATTAGGGGCCACAAGGGGCCAGAATGACAAATCTTTGGCACTCTATATCCCGAAATTGGGAAATATTTTGATAAGCAGTGTTGAATAAAAGATGTTCAAAATAAGGTTTTAAACAATATGTAACCTTTTCATTTTTGCTAAACGCCCCCATTAAGGAGTTGAAGGGCCAGCCCCTAAATATTTCTTTTGCATATATCTCGGAAGCGAAAAAGAATTTCAGAATAGTTGTTGAACAAAAATGTTCAAAATCATGAGAGCTATAAGAAGATACCAAGAAGAAAGGACTGGCCCCTCAAAATAGGGGCCAGGACGGGCCGAAAGTCTTAAATCTATAACTCTTTAATGATCAATATTTTAATCCACACTACTGAAGCAAAATTTTCGTCTTAACAATTTATTTTTATCATTATATTTGAACAAAAATCTCAGTCAAATTCTGATCTCATCTTATCAAAAATCGTTGCTCGCAACGAGATCGCATCTAGTTAAGGTCTTCCGTCTCCAACGGAAGACCTTATTGTTTTCGTTCGGTTTCTTTTTCCCTATTATTATTAAGGTCTTCCGTTTCCAACGGAAGACCTTATTGTTTTCGTTCTGTTTCTTTTTCCCTATTATTATTAAGTCTTCCGTTCACAACGGAAGACTTATAGTGATTGTATTGTTTCTTTTTATTATTATTATTATTATTATTATTATTCCTCCCAAATTTTGTGAGCGCGATTACTCAGAGATGGTTGGATAGATTTTCACAATTTTTCACATGATAGTAGGCTGATATATGAAGTTTATATAAAATTCCGTTTTTTGAAAAATTCACTTCCGGTCCGAACTTACGGCCGTATTTCAAATTTTAAAATGGAATTTTGTCCGGCGTTTTTCTCAGAAACGGTTTGAGGTAAAGATGTGAAATTTACAGGAGTATTAGATCATGACATTCTCTTTGTTTCGAAGGTATTTTCGTGTGTTACCGGCACTTCCTGTCCAAACCGGAAGTGAATTTGTGTTTCGGTCAATTTTTGACTTTTTTGTTTTTTTAATATTTTTTCAAGATATTGTTAGGCATAACACAGATTAGTCTACAAATACCAAATATATAATTTGTTTTAAAATTGGATTGCGCATTTTCTATATTTTAGGTCCCGTCATTTTCCCCATTTACCTAGTGTGTATACAATGGGCAAAGAAAGATAACTCTGACTTGTAAGTGAGAATAGAACTTTCGAAATAAACGCGTAAATAGTATCGATGACATCGGAGACGTCTCCATATTAAGGCATTCCATATTCACTCTCTTCTACATGCAAGAATACGTTGGTTGCCTCATTCAGTGTATGTATAATGTAAAGTTGCCAGTGCAATGTAAGTCTATATTGACAGTTATTGAAGAATTTATGCTTTTGTATTTACACATGTATATACATGTATGTAAAAAAAAAAACATGATGTGTGCCAGCTAGCTCATTCAAGTAAACATATTATAAACAGTTGAATTTATAGTGATGGCGTGCATCTAGCATACTGGATTACATCTTTTGACATTTGGCCTTGAAATTTTGATCAAGGTCAAAAGTCAAGGCCATTGGAAATCTACATAAATGGTTGGTATTAGGTATTTACCCAAAGGACCTTGACCTTTGAACTCTGAAATTCGACCTTGACCTTTGACCTTGACTTAATGTAAAAAAAGAAATATGAAGTACATGTATCTAGATTCAGCTTTCAGTGTTTATTTCGGTTAGCAGGATAGAAGGTAAAGAGTTTTTTAAATGACCTTCACCTTTGACCTAAAGGTCAGAAACAATCAATCTTAAGTTCTTAAGTTCTTGGAGGTAGATACAAGATACAAATCCCACTTTAATTTGGCTTAGAGTAAATCCCCCCCCCCCTTCTTCCAAAGAAAAAAAAAATCAAACTAATAACAACGTAGAGAATTACTGTAAAACTCAAATATCACCTCGGATTGACATAAAATTTAAGCCAACTGCAGAAAAGACCCCAAAGAAAGTTTCCTGAAAGTTTTACGGTGAGTCTCTAAAGTATATAGAAATTATGAATTTTTACGGCGGAAATTACAAATTATGTCGTGTTTGAAATTTAAGTGCAGATAAACAAAGACACGATAAAACCCTTTATAGCCTATTTCTTCAAATGTCGTTAACAGCTTTCAATTTTACTGATATGAAATAATATTTTAATACCAAGCATTCTTCTTTTATTTTACATTTGAAATTTATTTGATTATTTTTTAGAATTGGCGATTTTCGGTATATTAAAAAGCAATACACGTTTCTTCCCCGTGTTTCCCATCTAGAATCACATACTAAAACTAAATATCTTCATCCATTTAAAACATAAAAGAACTCGAATAAGATATCTTCAAACAACTCTTATTATGCACCTATCATGCATGTACATTCCTAAACGTTTTCTCCTATGCTCAATCTTTACACGCTTCTTACTACGCACCTTAAATGCACAATTTCCCATTAATATCAATTTTATAACTTCTTTCAGACCCTTGCCTTTCCATCTAGGCCCTAAAACCATTCCATTCACACCCATATACATACCCAAGAATTTGTCCCAAATTTTTAAACTGGCACTACTTGCGTGGTCAATGAAATAGCGGGTACCATTAGTCGACTCTAACCCAGTACGTCTTGTCTTGGGAATAAAACCAACTCCGAGCCCGATCTTAAAATCCTAGTACAGAAATGAGAATTTTGCTGTTTTATTTATTTCCTTGCTTTTTTTTCTCCTTTTTTTCCAGCCCAAATCTGTGGAAAGACTTCTGTTTATTATGTTCCCCAAACGAAGTTTGGGAACATATTGTTTTTACTGTGTTTTTTATTAGGTCTTCCGTTCACAACGGAAGACCTATAGTGATTGTATTGTTTCTTTTTATTAAGTCTTCCGTTCACAACGGAAGACTTATAGTGATTGTATTGTTTCTTTTTATTAAGGTCTTCCGTCTTCACGGAAGACCTTATAGTGATTCTACTGTTTCTTATTATTATTATTATTATTATTATTATTATTATTATTATTCTTATTTTTTAGACAAATTTTGTGCACGCAATATCTCGAGAACTATTCAGTGGTTTTTCATCAAACTTTCAGGGATAATGCGCTTTCAAATGCCATTGTTACATTTGAAAGAGTTTTGGAGAAATTCGCTTCCGGTTCCAAGTTATGGACATTTTTCTGATTTTGAAATGAAATTTTATCCCCGCGAGATCTAAAGAACGGTTATAGATATGAACTGGAGACTTGTTGGAGAGCATAGAACATGACTTTTAAATATGCGGGTTTGCCTTTTCGTGCGTCGTGAGTACTTCCGGTCGCTACCGGAAGCGAATTTAAAAAGTCAATTTTTTCAACTTTTTGGTTTTTCAATATTTTTCTTTGATTTTTATAGGGGTAATAGAAACTCTTATTGTCATGCGTAATTTTTAATTTGTTTTTAAAACTGTCCACCAGAAGACATTTTAAAAATAGATTTTTTAGACAAATTTTGTGCACGCAATATCTCGAGAACTATTCAGTGGTATTTCATCAAACTTTCAGGGATAATGCGCTATAAAATGCCATTGTTACATTTGAAAGAATTTCGGAGAAATTCGCTTCCGGTTCCAAGTTATGGACATTTTTCTGATTTTGAAATGAAATTTTATCCCCGCGAGATCTAAAGAACGGCTAAAGTTATGAACTGGAGACTTGTTGGAGAGCATAGAACATGACTTGTAGATATGCGGGTTTGCCTTTTCGTGCGTCGTGAGTACTTCCGGTCGCTACCGGAAGCGAATTTAAAAAGTCAATTTTTTCAACTTTTTGGTTTTTCAATATTTTTCTTTGATTTTAGTAGGGTTATATTCCTTTATAGATGCAAGTTACCAAACATAATAGGTATCAGATTCCTTAAGCGTCATATGGCGAGACGTGTTTTGTTGCAAAACATTCCAGTCTTTTCATTAATGTTTCACTAATTGGAATAATCCACTTTGGGGGTAAAGAGGAATATGAAATGTGTAAGAAAACTTAGCGCTGCCTTTATGTTACTTGCCCGTATACGATATGTTATATGTACAGTGTGATAAATAAACATTCTTAGACTCGAAAATCAGGCTATAGCAACATATATTTTTTTAATTTCATTGAAGCTATCACGTACACTTATTCAATTAAAGACACATTTCAAAGAAAAGGCGCGAAGATTTACTCGTGAAGTTTGGCGCGAAATAATGTATCGTGACCCGCCTTTCACAAATGGTCTGATGCAGTAGTGTAGAAGTACAGAAAAAGATTACACGGACATGTCTGTATTTGGAATTGCATAGAATAGAAAGTTGAATGCATAAAGAAAAAAGGAAGTAAACACAATAGTTTTTTTTTTTTTAGTTTTTATTAGTAACAGATTATTTTCTCTGCTATCAGTTATTGTTAAAACTCAAGTAACAAATCCAATGTAAATCTATTAGCACTTGCACAAAATTTAGCTGGCTAATTTTCATCCTATAATTCCACACTATAAGAAAAAAAATTAACCTGTCTGACACTCGTTACTTCAGGGAAAGAGTGCAAGGTAAACATCGATGATGGCTGGTACATTGCGCTAGTGTAGTGGTTTCAATATTAAAGAACAAGGTTCACTTAGGGCCTTTTTTGGCCCTGTGAACTCAGAAAAACTGAAACTGCTTGGTTTTAGTTGACAATGTATTAAATTTCATTTAGACCTTTGATGACTGCGTATCTATAAAAAATGACGTAATTTTCTGGCTTGCATATGCATTAAGACGTCATGAAATGCGTCGTTTTCCTCATATCCTGAAAATTTCTACAAAACAGCCAATTTTTAAAGCTATTTTTCGATATTTAATATAGGGCGTAACCTCTGATCTTAAATATGCAACTATTAAATGATAGTACTATTTCTGAGGATTACAAAACCTATTTTATTTTTCAGATCAGAGGGTGCGCACATATTATTTCTCTTCTGTGAAAGTACTTAAATATACTTGTTTTCCTTAAAATTCAAGAACATTGCAATTCCATGAAGCCTGTTTTCCAAGACCTTGGCTTTAAGGAGAAAACTTTTAATAGGAAACGAAAGCACTAAGTCTCTACTTCATCTTCATGTTTAAAATGGAGCATAAAGTGTTAGTCAATAAATTGGTATATCTACAGGGCTATTTTATGCATAAAGTGAACCTAGCTGTTTTTGGGCAGCCGATCTTGGTTTAATCCCGACTAAATCTGAATTTTTTGCTTAAATTTACGTTTTCATCTTTATCAATGATGTTGAACTTTTTTTTCTCTTTGTGAACTCTGTGCTCTTTTTTTTCATAAATAAAAAATCTTTTTAAAGACCCATATTAAATTTTATTAGATCTCTTTTGTAGTTTCGAAATATGTTGGTCCCAAGAAACAACGTCAACGTCAACTTCCGGTTATAAGAGAAAAACTACAAAATTTGAGTGTTTTTCTTTCCCATTAATGTCTTTTGTAGATAAAGTATTTGAAATGATTTCTAAATATGTTATTCAGACTGCAAATGTCTAGAGTAACGTCAAATATCTTTGTAAAATTCACTTCCGGTCGTGTGTTTTTCTGTCCTCAAGATAAGAAGTTGTCTGAGCAAGATCTCGAAAACGGTAAGAGATTAAGACACCAAACTTATATGAGCAACAGACCTTAAGATGTACGCAAAACCATTGGGGTTCAGAGCGTCAGCCGTCACTTCCGGTCGTTACAGGAAGTGATCAAAAAATTCGAAAATTTCAACTTTTCTTTTTTTTAATTAAAAATTACATCACTTTATTGCATCTTTTTCGCAGATTCGAAAGATGTTGGTCCCACCGGAAACAAAAACGACAACTTCCGGTTATAAGACAAAAACTAAATAATTTGAGTATTTTACTTTCCCATAAATATTATTTATAGATAAAGTATTTGAAATAAATTTTAAATATGTTATTCAGACTGCAAATGTCTAGAGTAACCTTAATTATCTTTCAATGATTTACTTCCGGTCGCGTGTTTTCCTGACTTCAAAATGAGAAATATGAGCGAGATTTCAAAAACAGGTAAAAGATTAAAACACCAATCTTTTATGAATAATAGACTTTGAGGAGAGGACGAAACCATTTGGGTTAAACGCGTTAGTCATCACTTCCGCTTGCTACAGGAAGTGATCAAAGAAATCAAAAATTTCAACTTTTCTTTTTTAAATTAAAACTTGCATCACTTTATTGCATCTCTTTTCTGTTTTGAAATATGTTAAATTCCATCGGAAACAAAAACGTCAATTTCCGGTTTTAGGAGATAAAATGCAATATTTTTATATTATATAAAAATATATAAAAATATACTTTCTCATTAATATTGCTTATCGATAAAGTGCTTGAAATAATTTTATGTATGTTGTAGTTACTGCAAATGTCTAGAGAAAAGTCAGAAATTTTTATAAAATTCACTTCTGATCGCGTGTTTATCTTCCCCAGAATTAGAATTTCTTCTCACAATATTGCTCGGCAACAGTAAACGACTGAAGCCTAAAACTTTCAGGACTGATAGTCAGTCATCAGTTTATTTGAATCGTGAGAAAATCTTGTATCGCCGTTACTTCCGGTCGTGATAGGAAGTGATGCAAAAAAGTGAATGGTTAATGCTTAACACATTGGATTTTCACGCCGACGACCAGTGTTAAATCTCAGAGTGTCTGAATTTCGTTTATCACTTTTTCAGCTTCAATTTTCGTTTTTATTTTCAGAATCGGACGGAAGACCTCTCATTGCTCGCAATGAGTTTCTAGTTATTATTATTATTCCTCCCAAATTTTGTGAGCTCGATTACTCAGTGATGGTTGGATAGATTTTCACAATTTTTCACATAATAGTAGGCTGATATATGAAGTTTATATAAAATTCCGTTTTTTGAAAAATTCACTTCCGGTCCGAAGTTACGGCCGAATTTCCAATTTTTAAATGGACTTTTGTCCGGAATTTTTCTCGGAAACGGTTTGAGATAAGGATGTGAAATTTACAGGAATATTAGATCTTGACATTCTCTTTGTTTCGAAGTTGTTTTCGTATGTTTCCAGTACTTCCTGTCCGAACCGGAAGTGAACTTGTGTTTGGTCAATTTTCAACTTTTTTGTTTTTTAATATTTTTTCAAGATATTATTATGTTTAACAGAGGTTATTCTACAAATACTAAATATATAATTTGTTTTAAAATTGGATTGCGCATTTTCTAGATTTTCGGTACCGTCATTTTCCCCATTTACCTAGTGTGTATACAATGGGCAAAGAAAGATAACTCTGACTTGTAAGTGAGAATAGAACTTTCGAGATAAAGGCGGAAATAGTATCGATGACGTCAGAGACATATACACTCTCCATATCAAAAATATTTAGACGTTCCATATGCACTCTTCTAAATGTAAGAGTACGTTGGTTACCGCTTCCAGTACATGTATAGTTTAAAGTTGCCAGTGTAGTGTAAGTCTGTATTGACAGTTAATTGATATACACATGAATATATCTAAAAAAAAATTAATATATATGCTAGGTACCTAACTCAAGTAAATATATTATAAGCACTGAATATACATTTACAGTGATGGACAGGCATGCAATTTTATCCATCTCGTATAGTAAGTTCAGAATACGATAGTTATAAGCCTTCTATAATGCAGACGATTTATTATTCTCTATGATTTGAATGCGAAATTATCCCGATTTATTTTCGATATTAAAAAATATTACATACACTCAAAAAGGAATTGAGCGATAGAAAATTGTAATACAGTTTTTTTTTAAAGCCTTTATAAATAAATTGATATCTGCCACTTAAAAGAAAGAAAATCAATCTATAGATTAAATTTGGTTATTACATGATTGTATATTTGATAAAAAGTTAAATTATTTATGACACATGATCTATACTCTATATACCCAAGGAATTATAAAAGATTTGAAAAGACGATTCTTGGATTCTTGTGAAATACTCAAAGAGTTAAAAAAAAATATGTGAAAACGCGATTCTGTGTGAAATAGTGGTACGCTACTTGTGTATATGTTTCTTTTGAAAAAAAAAAAAAAAAAAAAACATGATAAAAAAAATTGCACAGGTCTCTTGATATGTGGGATAAGTATACCTGAATGAACACAATTTTATGCAATGATATATAATTATGTACATGCAACTGACGTCCGTACTTTTCCTTATAATTCATAAAACATAAAACTATTTAATTCCTTTGACCCCCCCCCCCCTCCCCCGTCTTGATTATTTGGAGACGTTCGTGCAGCTAGGCATTTGAATTATATATTCGTTTTAGATTTAAATCTGGAACATGTGAATATAATTACCATTTACATGTATACAGAATTTCATATTCTATAATGGTAGATTTGTCATTATGAAATGTTCAATTTACGTCTGTGAGAGAGAGAGGGGGGGGGGGAAGAGAGAGAGATTCCCTCTTAATCCCGATCCTCCTATCCATTTACATATACCAAAATTAGTTCTATATCGGTCACACCCATTCTTTATTAAATGTTTTCTGCTTTCATAGTCAGTCATGGTCACATCCTGTATATTTTTCAGCTTAAAAAGTATCACACGAAGTGCACGTGTGTTGACCTGTCAATCAAAATCCCTTGACGCTGTATGCACTGCAATTAAGTAGCCTGAGTTCGAAATGATCTTGAAGTATGATCTGTAAGTAAATCTGATGCAACAAACTTGTAAAAAAAAATATAATAAAATAAAAAATAAAATGTCTCTGTATTGTGAACTTCGATTGTGGGACGTGGAGACCGGTCCTTTGGATGAGATCGTATAAATCGAGGTCCCTTGTCGCAGAAGGTGCTGGCATAAAAAAGATTCCCCACTGCTCAATTGCGATAAGTGCCAAAGTATAGGACAAAAATTTGCAGTCTCCACCGGCGAGTGGTGGCGTCTCCATGTGAGTGAAAAATTCTGGAGAGGAACGTTAAACAACATACGTATAATCAATCAATCAATCAATCGATTGCTGAAGAATTACTGTAATTGAATAATCTGTCTTATAGGTATGCTGTCAAATCTTGATATTATAACTTTACAAAACTCAGTGACTTTACGTTTAGTGTGATACTAACTTTTTTATAACACCATCACAATTATGCCAAAATATACACACAAGGAAGTTTATGATAGTACGGTGTTCGTTCGTCTGTTTGTTTGTCTTAGAAATGATTGCAAACAATTTTTTTTAAATTACTAATGATATACGTTTATCTCTTATAGGTGCCAAATGTATTATAGATTGATAATGAAAATCAAAGTACCTTAAGTACTGAAAGGACTTTTTTCCAGTTATTTTTTTCTTTCACAGTAAATATGATATGTATGCTTTTTACACAGAAAAAAGCAAATTCTTACAGATTTAAAAGAACGGAAGACTTTTTTGTTGCCATGGCAACAAGAGTCTAGTTATTTTTCTTATTATTATTCTTACCGATTTTGTGCATGCGAGTTCTCGTAAACGACTTGGCCGATTTTCATGAAACTTTTAGATCTGATAGGTATTGATCTGAACCTTATTGGAAATTTTTTTCATTGATGACGTCACTTCCTATCTTGAGATATTAAGGATTTTCTGATTTTCAGAGGGTCGACTTGTCCTGGAAACTCCTCCTAAACGACTTGAGATATTGAGTTAAGATTTTCAGTGAAGATAGAGGAAAGATTATAGATGTGCCATTTGGCATCTGTATTTTTCCAGCTTAAAAGGCGTCGAAGCTCGCCTGGGCTCGAAAAATAAGCTCACAAGCATCTCGCAAAATTTGTCACTTTTTCCTTTATATCTTTTTACCTGCAAATATTTTATTAAAACATGTACATCAAAAGACATGCCAAATAATAAGACCTTTAATTTGATATCAAGAAAAAGGGACTGACCCCTCAAATTAAGGGTTCAGAGGGGCCCAAAGTCTTTCAAGTATAACTCTTTAACGATCAATATTTTGTTATAAGTTACTGAAACAAAAATGTTTATCTTAACGATTTGGAAATATATGTTATAAAATTTTGATCCTATATTGTATAATAAGGGGCCAAAAGGGGACAGAATACCAAATCTTTGACGCTTTATATCTCAAAAAGGGGGAATATTTTGATAAGCAATACTGAACAAAAGATGTTTAGAATAATGTTCTAAACAATATTCACCCTTTCAATTTTTGTCAAACGGCCCCATTAAGGACTTGGAGGGGTGGCCCCTAAATATTTCCATTCGGCATATCTCCACAACGAAAAGAAATCTCTGAATAGGTATTGAATAAAAAGTCTTCAAAATCACAAGACCTTTCATTTGATCTCAAGAAAAAGGGGCTGACCCCTCAAATTAGGGAGTCAGAGGGGCCAAAATTCTTTCATGTATAACTCGTTAACTATCAATATTTTATTATCAATTACTGAAGCAAAAATGCTCCTCTTAAGGATTTGCCACTATATATTATAAAATTAAGATCATATATTATGTAATAAGGGGCCAAAGGGGCCAGAATACCAGATCTTTGACGCTTTATATCTCAAAAAGGGGGAATATTTTAATAAGCAATACTGAACAAAAGATGTTTAGAATAATGTAAACAATCTGCATCCTTTCAATTTTTGTCAAACGACCCCATTAAGGACTTGGAGGGGTGGCCCCCCTAAATATTTCCATTCCGCATATCTCCACAACGAAAAGAAATCTCTGAATAGGTATTGAATAAAAAGTCTTTAAAATTACAAGACCTTTCATTTGATATCAAGAAAAAGGGGCTGACCCCTCAAATTAGGGGCTCAGAGGGGCCCAAAGTCTTTCAAGTATAACTCTTTAACGATCAATATTTTGTTATAAGTTACTGAAACAAAAATGTTTATCTTAACGATTTGGAAATATATGTTATAAAAGTTTGATCCTATATTGCATAAGAAGGGACCGAAAGGGGCCAGAATACCAAATCTTTGACGCTTTATATCTCAAAAAGGGGGAATATTTTGATAAGCAATACTGAACAAAAGATGTTCAGAATAATGTTCTAAACAATATTCACCCTTTCAATTTTTGTCAAACGGCCCCATTAAGGACTTGGAGGGGGGCCCCTAAATGTTTCCATTCGGCAGATCTCCACAACGAAAAGAATTCTCTGAACAGGTATTGAACAAAAGGTCTTCAAAATTACAAGACCTTTCATTTGATATCAAGAAAAAGGGGCTGACCCCTCAAATTAGGGAGTCAGAGGGGCCAAAATTCTTTCATCTATAACTCGTTCACTATCAATATTTTATTATCAATTACTGAAGCAAAAATGCTCTTCTTAACGATTTGGCACTATATATTATACAATTAAGATCATATATTGCGTAATAAGGGGCCAAAAGGGGCAAGAATGCTATATCTTTGACGCATTATATCTCAAAAAGGGGGAATATTTTGATAAGCAATACTGAACAAAAGATGTTCAGAATAATGTTCTAAACAATATTCACCCTTTCAATTTTTGTCAAACGGCCCCATTAAGGACTTGGAGGGGGGCCCCTAAATGTTTCCATTCGGCATATCTCCACAACGAATAGAAATCTCTGAATAGGTATTGAATAAAAAGTCTTCAAAATCACAAGACCTTTCATTTGATATCAAGAAATAGGGGCTGACCCCTCAAATTAGGGAGTCAGAGGGGCCAAAAGTCATTATCTATAACTCGTTAACTATCAATATTTTATTATCAATTACTGAAGCAAAAATGCTCCTCTTAACGATTTGCCACTATATATTATACATTTAAGATCATATATTGCGTAATAAGGGGCCAAAAGGGGACAGAATACCAAATCTTTGACGCTTTATACCTCAAAAAGGGGAGATATTTTGATAAGCAATATTGAACAAAAGATGTTCTGAATAATGTTTTGAACAATATATATCCTTTCAATATTTGCAAAACGGACCCATTAAGGACTTGAAGGGTTGGCCCCTAAATATTTCTATTCTCTATATCTCGAAAACGAGAAAAAACTTCTGAATAGTTGTTGAGCAAAAAATGTTTAAAATCACGTCTTTTTATTTAATATCAAATAAAAGGGGCTAACCCTTCAAATTAGGGGCTCAGAGGGGCCAAAAGACTAATATGTAACTCTTCAATATGCAACAATATGTTGTAAAACTTTGATTCTCTATTGCGTAAGTAGGGGCCATAGGTGGTCAGAATGTTAAATCCTTTACGCTTCATATCTCGAAAAGGGGAAACATTTTGAAAAGCAATATTGAACGAAAGATGTTCAAGATTATATTATATAAATCAAAAGAATGAAATCTAAGGAGGGAAATCTTTATATCATTATCTTTTAACGAAAACTTAATTAAAATCACATCTCATCTCATCGAAAAATCGGACGGAAGACCTACTCGTTGCTCGCAACGAGATCTCATCTAGTTAAGGTCTTCCGTCTCCAACGGAAGACCTTATTGTTTTCGTTCGGTTTCTTTTTCCCTATTATTATTATTATTATTATTCTTACCGATTTTGTGCACGCAAGTTCTCGGTAACGTCTTGGCCGATTTTCATGAAACTTTTAGATCTGATAGGTATTGATCTGAACCTTATTGGAAATTTTTTTCGTTGATGGCGTCACTTTCTATCTCGAGATATTTAGGATTTTCTGATTTTCAGAGGGTCGGCTTGTCCTGGAAACTCCTCCGAAACGACTTAAGATACTGAGTCATGATTTTCAGGGAAGGTAGGGGAAGGTTTGTAGATTTGCAGGCGGGTGTCCAAATCTCTTTAGCCAAAAAGGCGCCGAAGCTCGGTAGGGCTCAAAAATTGTCTCAGAAACATCTCACAAAATTTTACACCTTTTCTTCCATATCTTCATGCATGTTAATAATTTGTTAAGACATATAGAAGAAAAGTTGTGCAAAATGATACGACCTTTCATTTGATATCAAGAAAAAGGGGCTGACCCCTCAAATTAGGGGCTGAGAGGGACGAAAAGTCTTTCATCTTTAACTCTTTAACGTTCAATAATTTGTAATACATTACTGAAGCAAAGATGTTTATCTTAACGATTTACAACAATATATGATAAGATTTTGATCATATGTTACGTAATAAGGGGTCACAAGGGGCCAGAATGCTAAATCTTTGACGCTTTATATCTCGAAAAGGGAGAATATTTTGATAAGCAAAACTGAACAAAAGATGGTCAGAATAATGTTCTAAACAATATACACCCTTTCAATTTTTGTCAAACAGTCCCATTAAGGACTTGGAGGGGTGGCCCCTAAATATTTCCGTTCAGCATATCTCCACAACGAAAAGAAATCTCTGAATAGTTGTTGAACAAAAAGTTTCAAAATCGCAAGGCCTTTCATTTGATATCAAGAAAAAGGGACTGACCCTTCAAATTAGGGGCTGAGAAGGGCCAAAAGTCTTTCATCTTTAACTCTTTAACGATCAATAATTTGTAATACATTACTGAAGCAAAAATGTTTATCTTAACGATTTACAACAATATATGATAAGATTTTGATCATATGTTACGTAATAAGGGGTCACAAGGGGCCAGAATGCTAAATCTTTGACGCTTTATATCTCGAAAAGGGAGAATATTTTGATAAGCAATATTGAACAAAAGATGGTCGGAATAATGTTCTGAACAATATGCACCCTTTCAATTTTTGTCAAACGGCCCCATTAAGGACTTGGAGGGGTGGCCCCTAAATATTTCCATTCAGCATATCTCCACAACGAAAAGAAATATCTGAATATTTCTGGAACAAAACGTTTTCAAAATCACAAGACCTTTCAATTGATATCAAGAAAAAGGGGCTGACCCCTCAAACTAGGGGCTCAGAGGGGCAAAAAGCATGTCATCTATAGCTCTTTATTAATGTTATATAAGTCAAAAGAATTAAATCTAATTAGGGAAGTTTATATATTATTATCTTTTAACAAAGATCATAGTCAAAATCATATCTCATCTTATCGAAAAATCGGACGGAAGACCTACTCGTTGCTCGCAACGAGATCTCATCTAGTTAGGGTCTTCCGAGCTTCCTTCGGAAGACCCTACTGTTATTCTACTGTTTCTTATTATTATTTTATTTTTTTTTCCCCGCCGATTTTCAGCAGGCGATTTCTCGGAGACCTTTTGTCCGATTGCTATGAAACTTTCAGGGTAGATACAGTGTATTATTGCCTAAAAACGGTTTTTTCAAATTTTTGATATATACCCCCGTTCATGAGTTATTGCCCTTTAATCGATATTTGGAGGGTCTCTTGTCCATTAGAATTCTCAATAACGACACATGATATTTGCATGAAAACTGGAGAACTTGTAACTAATACATTGCAGATGCGCAGAACATTAAAATTGTAGGCTAATTTTTTTAAGTTCGGAAGCTATGTGACGGCAAGTTTTAAGAATTATTTTTCCATGAAATTTTGCTGCTTTTTGTTTAATAACTTTTAAACTGATAAAAATTTGGTAAGACATATAGAATAAAAGTTGTGTGTAATTACGAGAGCTTTCAGATAACATCAAGAAAAAGGGGCTGGCCCCTATATTCAGGGGACAGCAGGTCATAAAAGTATTTTTTGGATAGCTAAAAATATTAAAATATTATGAAAAAGTTTGAATGACATAATTTCTAACATATTAAATCTTGTCATGTGGTATTAAGAGAAACAAGCTCCGTGCTATATTTTATTCTATTTTATATAATAATTATTCGAGAATCGTACAGGAACAAGTTGTCTACACACCAGCCACGCCTTTTAGGGCATCGTAACACATGCTTGTACGGTTTTAGATACTTGTTGTGTTTTAAATAAATTGTTTTGATTCGATTTCTCTGTTTTCTGTTATTTAAATCGTTTATAAATGCAAGTTATTTACACAAGTAAAGGTAAATCAACATTTACAAATGCATCCGTATAGAAAGAGTCTTAATCGGGGCCTCTTGTTTGTAACCTGGATGTAAACAATCACGAGCGGCATTGTGGGAAGAAGACACTAAAGACCCGATATACGAAAAACGTGATTTGATCTGATGCTTTGTTGGCAAATATTTAAAAAAAAGTGTAGTTTAGTATAGCATAATGCTTCATAATCAATAATTTTTAAAAATAAATCATGTTTAACACTCAATCTGATTATTTTATTTTTTGAAAAATCATCAGGTCGAATATCAGGTTTTTAGTATATCAAGTCTTTAGTACGTCCCCGAAAGTAGCCATGCAAGTCGGAATTGCAGACAGAAATGGCCAAATGTGAAGTTGACAGTTGTACATTTTCTTAACGTACGAGCCGTATGTAGACATGCACGTTTAATCCACATCCACGAAGCACATAAAATCCTTGGTTGCGTACAGGGAGCATTAGTTTTAAAGGGATATATATATTCTTGCGCAAATTGTTTACGAGGAAATTCTGACGATCACATTAACAGCGATGAACAGTCTTGTGTCGGAGTTTTCTGTGATAAATGTAGCGAGTGATGAAAGAGTTCACGGTGACATTTTAATATATGATTGGCGTGGACCATGGAAATGAAGGTTAGAATTTTTCTTATCTAAAATTTAACAGCTGCTTACAGCACTGATGTTTACATGTATATGCCAGCAAATGTATAAATGTACGCACAAACACTGATGTAATCTATTTTATGGTTCAGTCTCTGTCTGTTAGCCCTGACATGACAATGTCAAATCCCCATTGCTTTTATATAAGATATTAACCGTGTTCTTGGGGTAAAATGCAATTTGCTGACCCTTTGAACCAAACTGTTTCCCTTCGGCCTAATGGCCTCAGGCAAACAGTTTGGTTCTTGGGTCCGACAAAACACATGTTGCCCTCGAACCCAGTTAGTAAATGTGTATTATTATTGGAAAATCTCAAAAATGTCACTCAGTTAAATTGCAAAAGAAATTTGGAAAAATATTTATACATAAAAGTTTGAATTATTTCTGTGATAAGACTGCAGGATTGATTTGTGTTTTGTTTATTGCCCCTTCAAATTTTTTTTAGTCATATTATTATGCCACCACTTGCTGGTGGAGGCCTGCAAATATAGACCTGTACTTGAGACTTATGGCCTTTGGGAAGTGAGGGATCTTTTTCGTGCCAGCACCTTCTGTGACACAGAACCTCGGTTCATACGGTTTCATCCGAGGAACCTATCTCCACATCCTGCTGTGGCATTCGAACCTGCGACGTAAGGATCAGCTTAAACTTAGAGTGGTATTTGGGTTATACAGTAAAACACGCTTACTGCGAACAGACTTAAATAAGGAATTGAAGCATATATAGTGAAGTGATTTTCATTCCCTGTGGTTTTAAAACATACTGAAAACTAAACTGAAAAATGAATACATTTATAATGAATCAAAATTATTTGTCCCTGGCACTTATAAGCATGTTTTACTGTAATGACAAAATAATGGGGATTTGTTTTCACAGTGGCTGTATATTGTGAATAATTTGATAAGTCGATAGCAACTTTTCAGTTTTAAACTAATCTCGTTCAAGCAGATGCTTGTCTGTCTCCGTAAACTCCAACGAGCAGGAGTTTATGGAGACAGTCGAGCATCTGCTTGAATGAGACTAGTTTTACACATGCTATCTACATGATCTAAATGGTAATTTTTTTTAAAAAAATATGTATACTGGTATATTATTTAAAAAGTACATATTATACAAAAAATACCGACTAACCGGTTATGAAAATCATAACCCGTCATCCCATACTAAACCGGTTACTATATTTCTGACTGATTAGATGGTTACCCAGTTGACCATTGCCATCCCTAATAAATTTTTTACATGTGTAAGTTATGTGCATTTCCTTTGTGAAATCATGAAAAAAACCCTCCTAATTAATCCCTATTTATATTATATTTTGTAATTACATTCTCAAAATTGACTGCATGTAAACATCTATTTAATAGAGTACTTTTTACAAATAATACACGGAAAATGTGACAGTATCTTTGAACTCTGTTTGATGGTTTCATTAGGGGTGTCAATGAATATTCGAGTACTCGACTATCATTCAATCATACTGACTATCAACTAAAATTTGTTAAGTCGGTTGTTCGTTTAAAATTTGCTACTCTTAAATTCAATGTAAAAAAAAATTGGATCTGCTCAGTTCATTTATTAACGTATCAGTGTTCAAACTCAGGGAAAGGCTTAACCAGTCTTTGTTAATTGTTCAAAGGAATTTTGTTGTTCGACAAACATGCATTGGCATACTTTAAAAGATGTCGGATCCAAATTGTAAAGTTTCAACCTGCAATTTCGTAAGATCTCAGATCTCATATAATGCAACTACCAATTAATGAAGAATAATAAAACTTTATAAATACATGTAAATTGGGGAATGGTTATGAGCATAATTCAAAGGTGTTTCTTTCTGATATTAATATCAATCATTTTTAAATTGTATTGATTGAATGCAAAAAATCTCATAGTTAAAATTTTGTTTTTATAAGAGTTACACTTTAATTGTTTAACAATCACGGGTCACTGACAAGACACATTCAAATGGCTTCAGGTAAGAAATCAATAACGGGTACATGTACTAGCAGCAGGAAAAGAAAGGATAAATACGAGCATTTGATATTCTGTATATAGATAAAATGTGCAGTCAGTGATTTTTTAGAGCTGACTTGGGGCCGAAATTCGGCCCCAGTCCCAATTGAAAATATGCCTGTATTTTCCCAAAATGTAATGGAAGTTTTCCCAAAGAAATACTTACAAAATATGTGATCAAATTTAGTTTGTTTATTGCATGTTTTTCAAGCAGGTTTTGTTGTTCAGGTGGCAGGGGATAGTTTCGTACTAAAGACCCGGTCAAATTTCTTAAAGAATTGAGATATCCCCTGTTTGATGTGATATTTATGTAGAAAAATGATTAGAATAATTATGGGACACATTTGCAGTGTAGCAGAGTGCTTGCTGAAATAAATGATGTGCAACTTGTAGGTGTCATATCTTATCATATACAGAGTTGTAAATGCGAACCTAAGACACGTGGTCAGTTGCAGAGGAAATTCAGCTGAAAAGCAGTAGGCCTTAGAAGAAGGTGTGTACCTCAGAGGGAAGATGAATGGCCCCATATCAATTGGTGAATTTTCATTAGGGCATGCATTGATTTACAGACTACTGGGTGTTTTATCCTGCTTGCTCCGGCCAGGGGATGGGTTGTATGGGTGCGACTGAGGCCCAAATCTTGGAAAAGCCAAAATTTGGGGAGACCCCAGGTGTATTTTTGGTACATGTGCACTCTACTAAGCAGATTACATGTAATTTGTTGACATAATTTGTGAGCCATTGGCATATGAAGTGTAATTAATTAGCCCCTGGAAAACTGTCCGAGTAAAATTAACATCGCTATTTATCATTTATAAGTTGTACAGTTTTTTTTTTAATTTTAAATGAGAAATTTCAATTTCTTTTGGATAGGTGTGACTGCCATCTGATAACTGAAATTTGATACCAAGCATGACCATATTTGCCAGAAGAGCATCTGTTTGGAGATGACAAAGAATAAGCAGCATAGTGAAATTTAAACAGTCACACAAGGATAAAAGTCCTTCCATCTAGGATTATGGACACATCAGGCCTTAATACATTAAGAACTTGTAATATATGTATTTTTACAAAAAAAAATTAGAGAGAACTGCTATTTTGGCATATACAATAACAAATGTTAACATATGTGCATATTTCAAATGACTTCAGTGCTAAGGGCATGTACATGAACGAGGATTGTTAGAAAAGTTTGCGGACACATTGATTTAAGGAAAATTTACTGTGCACTTTGAAAAATGACCTGTCTGAAGGAATAGTTTTTTAATAGCTCGGTGCTCTCCAAGACTTTCAATGACATTGCAATTCTCAACTTTGTGTTTTTGCATTGATCATCTATAATTAGCGATGAAACAGTCATAACCCCTCTAATTTAATTCAAAATTTTGCAACATGCCCTCTTTGAATATTGTAGCGACATGTAAAATATCATTAATTTTTTTGCACTACAACAGTGCAATTTTTTATTTCAAGAAATTGGTCCGATTTCAATATAGCTTTGATTACTAATAGACAACTCTAAGATACATAATTCTTTTTATCTTTTTAGCTCTTGTGAGCCAAAGGCTCAAATAGCTTATGCTATGGCCATTTGTGCGGTGTATGTAAACTTTTTAGCTCACCTGAGCTGAAAGCTTAACTGAGCTTTTCTGATCACCAGTTGTCCGTCGTCTGTCCGTCTGTCTGTCCATCCATCTGTAAACTTTTCATATTTTCATCTTCTTCTCAAGAACCACTGAGCCAAATTTAACCAAAGTTGGTACACAGCATCCTTGGGTGAAGGGGAGTTTGTTAAAATGAAGGACCAACCCCCTTTACAAGGGGAGATAATCAAGAGAAGACAAAAATATGGTGGGGTCATTAAAAAATCTTCTCAAGAACCACAGGGCCAGAAAAGCTGAAAGTTATGTGGAAGCATCCTGGGGTAGTGTAGATTCTAAATTCTTCAAATCATGGCCCCCAGGGGTAGGGCGGGGCCACAATAGGGAATCAAAGTTTTACACTGAGATATATAGGCAAAATCTTTAAAAATCTTCTTCTCAAGAACCACTGGGCCAGAAAAGCTGAAACTTATGTGGAAGCATCCTGGGGTAGTGTAGATTCTAAATTCTTCAAATCATGGCCCCCAGGGGTAGGGAGGGGCAATAATAGGGAATCAAAGTTTAAAATATATAGGCAAAGTCTTCAAAAATCTTCTTCTCAAGAACCACTGGGCCAGAAAAACTGAAACATATGTGGAATCATCCTGGGGTAGTGTATATTCTAATTTTTCAAATCATGGCCCCCGGGGGTAGGGTGGGGCCACAATAAGTATTACAAGGGAGGGAGGGTCTGGTGAAGAACAGCAGGGCCAAAGTAACTCAGGTGAGCGTTGTGGCCCATGGGCCTCTTGTTAGAATATGGGCCATAAATCAAGAACCCCTTGGCCAATTATTGTCAAATTTGTCACAGTGTATCCATGGCCCAAGGGCTCCCGTTTATAGTAAACTTAGGGTTGTGACCCTTAAACAAGGGGAGATAATTAGGTAAATAAAACCAAAAGTACTGGTTGCTAAAAAATCGTCTTCTCAAGAACCACTGGGCAGATTATCACCAAACTTTCACAAAAGGATGAGGATATATTGTAGATTAAAATTTGCACAGGGAATCACTCTGAGACAAAGGGCTTGGTCTCAAGGTCACTTCAAAGTTGACCAAAAATTACATTTATTAAAATGTTGATATTTTGCTTACTATAAGGACTAGGATCATCAAATCTTGTCAGTTGATGCATCTAAGGACCTCGTATCATGTTGACTCAAAAGTAGTTCATGGTTACCTACTTTTTAAATTTTGCAGCCATTCTTTTTCAAAATGATTTAGAGGCATATTTTGAACAGTTTCAGGCCTATTATCATCAAACTTTTTCAGTTGACAAATGACAGAATGAGACCACTATTCTTTAAATTTGCTTGTTGTGTCTTAGGCTCATAATTCACATTATATCTACTGCAATCAACTTCAATGGATTCAAATATTTTTAATGAATTCTTATTAAAAAAAATTTACTTGAATATATGTGTAATATACATGTACATGTAAAAGATTATTTTAACATGTTACAAAAATTTAAATATATGTGTTTTTTTCCCCCCTTGTAAAACATTTGAATAAATGAACCCAAGAAGTACAGTAAAACCATTTTTTCTCAATTTCAACTGGACCAAGATTAAACATCAAGATATCCAATGACTCCAGATAACCATGCAGGGTAAAAAACTTAAAGAATAAGGGGTTGGGAGTACCAACTCACTTCACCATATAAATGGTACATGTATTTAGATATCAGTTTTTAGCTCACCTGAGCCAAAGGCTCAAGTGAGCTTTTCTGATAAAAATATGTCCGTTGTCTGTCGTCGTTGTTGTTGTAAACTTTTCACATTTTCATCTTCTTCTCAAGAACCACTGGGCCAATTTCAACCAAACTTGCCACAAAGTATCCTTGGGTAAAGGGGATTCAAGTTTGTTCAAATGAAGGGCCACGCCTTCTTCCAAGGGGAGATAATTAAGAATTCGTGAAAAATTAATGGCATCATTAATAAATCTTCTTCTCAAGAACCACTGTGCTTGAAAATATGAAACTTATGTGGAAGCATCGTCAGGTAGTGTAGATTCAAGTTTGTTCAAATCATGACCCCTGGGGGTCAGGTGGGGCCACAATGGGCGATCAAAGTTTTACATAGGAATATATAGGAATAATCTTTAAAAATCTTCTTCTCAAGAACAGCAAAGCCATGATTGGTCATATTTATATGGTAGCATCCTCAGATAGTGTAGATTCAAGTTTGTTCAAATCATGACCCCCGGGGGGTCGGGTGGGGCCACAATGGGCGATCAAAGTTTTACATAGGAATAAATAGGAATAATCTTTAAAAATCTTCTTCTCAAGAACAGCAAAGCCATGATTGGTCATATTTACATGGAAGCATCCTCAGATAGTGTAGATTCAAATTTGTTCAAATCATGACCCCCGGGGGTCGGGTGGGGCCACAATGGGCGATCAAAGTTTTACATAGGAATATATAGGAAAATTTTTTAAAAATCTTCTTCTCAAGAACAGCAAAGCCATGATTGGTCATATTTATATGGTAGCATCCTCAGATAGTGTAGATTCAAGTTTGTTCAAATCATGACCCCCGGGTTTGTTTAAACTTTTCAACCTTTCAAGACTGATCTGATTTCTGCTTTTTCCTAGCCATAGTGCTCAGGTGACGATGTGGCCCCTGGGCCTCTTGTTGAGGTAATGAAGTTTAACTTTTAAGTTAAAGGCTAAAAAAGATGTTATGTTAAAATTTTCCACAAGTGACACCATGTCTTACTGAAATCATCCCTGTGCATTTCT
Source organism: Saccostrea echinata (assembly GCF_033153115.1). Classification (NCBI taxonomy): domain Eukaryota; kingdom Metazoa; phylum Mollusca; class Bivalvia; order Ostreida; family Ostreidae; genus Saccostrea; species Saccostrea echinata. Next base: position 10,650,962 of record NW_026889785.1, read on the forward strand.
TGTAAGAGTATTTTTCTACTTACTGATTGTCAAACAATGGATATCCTCAATCAGTAACACATTGGGATTACTTACTATGTAGTTATGCTGTGTAAATGTTTTGTCAAGCAATTATTATGACAGTGATGTAGCAAAACACTGATGATTCTGTAGTATGACACGTATTACTAACATGATTGCATCAAAGATGTTAGATGAATAGAAAAGTCTAGAAATTAAAAATCAAAAGTCGAAGTTCAAGAAATGAGGGTCTGGGAGTATTAGTGTTTTGGATACAATTTCAGGAGTACTGTTGGAGAGAGTACAATTGAATTATATATCCTCATGCTCACTCCAGATTCAGAGTTCCGGAGATGAGGTCTTGATATTTGGGTCAAAGAAGAAAGAGAATGTTAGCAAAGTTGACAATATAAACAGAAACATGTAACCTTTAGGTGGAAATTAAACAAATATTTATCCTTTTATTACGACGTCAACTTACGAGCTGAGAAGGAAGACCCACTCGTTGCTTTGCAACGAGCTTTGCTCTAGTTATTATTATTATTATTCTTACCGATTTTGTGCACGCAAGTTCTCGGTAACGTCTTGGCCGATTTTCATGAAACTTTCAGATCTGATAGGTATTGATATGAACCTTATTGGAAATTTTTTTCGTTGATGACCTCACTTTCCATCTCGAGATATTTAGGATTTTCTGATTTTCAGAGGGTCGGCTTGTCCTGGAAACTCCTCCGAAACGACTGAAGATATTGAGTCAAGATTTTCAGTGAAGGTAGGGGAAGGTTTGTAGATTTGCAGGCAGGTGTCCAAATCTCTCTAGCTCAAAAGGCGCCGAAGCTCGGTAGGGCTCAAAAAATGTCTCAGAAACATCTCACAAAATTTTACACCTTTTCTTTCATATCTTCATACATGTTAAGAATTTGTTAAAACATATAGAAGAAAAGTTGTGCAGAATGATACGACCTTTCATTTGATATCAAGAAAAAGGGGCTGACCCCTCAAATTAGGGGCTGAGAGGGGCCAAAAGTCTTTCATCTATAACTCTTTAACCATCAATAATTTGTAATACATTATTGAAGCAAAAATGTTTATCTTAACGATTTATTACAATATATGATAAGATTCTGATCATTTGTTACGTAATAAGGGGTCACAAGGGGCCAGAATGCAAAATCTTTGACGCTTTATATCTCGAAAAAGGGGATTATTTTGAAAAGCAATACTGAACAAAAGATGGTCAGAATAATGTTCTAAACAATATGCACCCTTTCAATTTTTGTCAAACGGCCCCATTAAGGACTTGGAGGGGTGGCCCCTAAATATTTCCATTCAGCATATCTCTACAACGAAAAGAAATCTCTGAATAGTTGTTTAACAGAAAGTCTTCAAAATCACAAGACCTTTCATTTGATATCAAGAAAAAGGGGCTGGCCCCTCAAATTAGGGGTTGAGAGGGGCCAAAATACTTTCATCGTTAACTCTTTAACGATCAATAATTTGTAATACATTACTGAAGCAAAGATGTTTATCTTAATGATTTACAACAATATATGATAAGATTCTGATCATATGTTACGTAATAAGGGATCACAAGGAGCCAGAATGCTAAATCTTTGACGCTTTATATCTCGAAAAGGGGGAATATTTTGAAAAGCAATACTGAACAAAAGATGGTCAGAATAATGTTTTGAACAATATGCACCCTTTCAATTTTTGTCAGACGGCCCCATTAAGGACCTGAAGGGGTGGCCCCTAAATATTTCCATTCAGCATATCTCCACAACGAAAAGAAATCTCTGAATAGTTGTTTAACAAAAAGTCTTCAAAATCACAAGACCTTTCATTTGATATCAAGAAAAAGGGGCTGGCCCCTCAAATTAGGGGCTCAGAGGGGCCAAATGTCTTTCATCGTTAACTCTTTAACCATCAATAATTTGTAATACATTACTGAAGCAAAAATGTTTATCTTACCGATTTACAACAATATATGATAAGATTCTGATCATATGTTATGTAATAAGGGGTCACAAGGGGCCAGAATGCTAAATTTTTTGATGTTTTATATCTCGAAAAGGAGGAATATTTTGAAAAGCAATACTGAACAAAAGATGGTCAGAATAATGTTCTAAACAATATGCACCCTTTCAATTTTTATCAAACGGCCCCATTAAGGACTTGGAGGGGTGGCCCCTAAATATTTCCATTCAGCATATTTCCACAACGAAAAGAAATCTCTGAATAGTTGTTGAACAAAACGTTTTCAAAATCACAAGACCTTTCATTTGATATCAAGAAAAAGGGGCTGACCCCTCAAACTAGGGATTCAGAGGGGCCAAAAGCAATTCATCAATAGCTCTTTGATAATGTATATAAATCAAAGGATTGAAATCTAATTAGGGAATTCTATATATATTATTATCTTCTAACAAAGATCATAGTCAAAATCATATCTCATCTTATCGAAAAATCGGACGGAAGACCTACTCGTTGCTCGCAACGAGATCTCATCTAGTTATTATTAAGGTCGTCCGTCTTCAGCGGAAGACCTTCTTGTTATTCTTCGGTTTCTTTTCCACTGTTTTTCTTATTATTTTTTTTCTTACCGATTTTGTGCACGCAATTTCTCGAAAACGGTTCGCTCAATTTTCATGAAACTTTCAGGCCTGATAGAACATTAAAAAATCTTGATACAAATTTTTTTATTTTGATGACGTCACTTCCGGTCCGAAGATTTTTGCGATTTAGTTATTTTTAGAGGGTCAGTTTGTCCGCAGGTTTTCTAAGAAACCACTTATCATAGGAACATGAAACTTTTAGGGAAGCCAGAGCAATATATGTAGATCTGTAATACATAGTTAACTTTCACCGGAAGTGCCACACGTCAACGCTCGCTATGGCCTGAAAAAAGTCGTATCGAAAAATTCAAAATTTCGAACACTTTCTGTACGATATCTTTTTACATAGAAATATTTTGTTAAAACATATATAACAAAATTTGTGCAGAATTATATGATCTTTTAAATGATATCTCGAAAAAAGGGCTGGCCCCTAAAAAGAGGAAGCTAAAGGGGTCAAAATATTTTTTTCTGATATCTCAAAAAGTATTTAGAATTTGTAATACTTCAAAGAAGCAAAGTTGTTCAACATGACAAGTAGCAGCTTGCGAGATCATCAAAATACGTCGAATGACGCCACTTCCGGCCAAACAGGAAGTAGTAGAAAAAGCTTATTTTCACAGATATTGGTACAGTGCTGCTATCCCACAAGTTGACATGGGATGGGATTGGATAGGATTCAGGATTGAGGATTCACGATAGAAACATATAGTAGTTAATCCAGTCCTAGCCTATCCTATCCTATCCTGTATCCTACAGCCTTCAGATTGGAGTAAAGGTTAATTCATATTTCAAAATAAATTACAAAAACGCAAAAGGACATAGAACGTTTAAAAAAGAAATATTTATAAAATCACAAAAGAAAATAAACATTTTTTTTTCTTAACACACATTTATTCTATTACCTTCGAGTAATATGGCGTACGATCTAACCGTGAACGATCACCGGAAAAAGTTTCGCATGTAAACAACTTTAGAAGAGATCGGACATCAAAAGATCGTATTTCTTCAGCATGTTTGGATGATTAACTCGATTCATACTTGTGTTTCAGTTCAATAACATGTTTCTCTGTTAAATGTGCTCTGTTTGTCTGGATAATTCCACTTGAACCGTCAGCGGCGGACTATAACAGATCATAATCGCAGTTGTTTGGTGCAAGACCATGTAAGTATACTACACACTGTAAATGTGTGCATGTTTATACATATCTCTCCCTTTAAGCAATGTTTTAATTACTTGAACTATTAAAATTTTATTCTATTGTAATATACACAGAAATCGGATGCGGAAAAAAGAGGTTGTGTAGAAAGGGGTCGGGTAGGGGGGTTAAAGATTTACAAATACTTTGTCACATGATCAGATGTATTATACCTTTTTCAGTTTGTTATTGCTATATAATCATTTCCCTTCTGTGGTTAAAAAATATTTTTTCTTATCTGATCGCATTTTAAAATAATTAAATGCAGAATCATCATGATTATTTCTTATGCTACTGTCAGGTCTGGTACAATCACTAGATTTTGCTACATAGCTTGAATTACCTACATAGCTTTATTTACCTATCTGGAGTAGCTTTATTTACCTACTAAATCAAACTTATTTCTTAAAGAAGAATTTTCCCCAGAAAGTGCAGAAAATTGCAGTTTGATGCAGTGATAATTTTCAACTTTGAACTCATCTGAAAACAATTCATGAAAAAAATCACTCTTGGAGATGTGTCTTTTTTGCACAATTGCAATCAAAGTTCTAAAAGTTTTGGGGCTACATACAACAGTTAATTTGTGACCTTACAATTACTTCTTGAGTGTAATAATGAGGAAAACCAGTTTTGGTTAATATGAGCACAATGTGAAGTAATCATACTTATCCATCGCGCACAAGGTGTGTGCAGTTACTCAAACAATGGGAATACATATTTTCCTTAAAAGTGATCAAACGCAGCAATATTAAAACTCTCTCTGTGTTAGATTGCTTTTTAAATGATACCGAGAATAAATATTAGTAGACATTTTCTTGCGACTTTTTGTCATTTTAAAATAAAAAGCAAAATTGTGAAAAGTTGCCTTGAAATAGCTAAATAAAGCTACCTGAGGTAGGTAAATAAAGCTACGGAATGTAATTTTAGCTACGTAACTAAATGTACTGATTGTACTGGACCTGACTGTGTATAATAAGCTCACTCAGCACTTGCATGTACATTGTATGTATGACCTATTGTGAGTTAAACATAAAACATGTAACATAAATTAATCATTTATTATTCTTCTTCATTCTAGAGAATGGTACCCAATTTTGCCTGCCCTGATCAGTCATCACAATATAATGGATTTTTTTTATTTGGAAGTAGGTATGATTAGATTATTTATTTTGTGTTATGCATGTATCATTAAAATACATAAAAAATCATTATCTAAGTTGAGATGAAGTGTCTGCAGATTTTATGAATAAGTGATTTTCTTCTTTTTAAAATGTTGACAGTAAGACTGAAATTAATATATGATTGTTCTGGTCATAATGGTCATGTTATATGTATTTTCATTTTTTTTTATATTCAAATTTCAAGCAAAAAATGAAAAGAAATTAACAAACAACATATTAGATAGATTATTACAAGCAGAAAACAGAGAGAAAAAACATGTACTCATACTAGTTAGCAAGTCGACGAGATGAAATGAATTATAATCTACAAGTAAATTATGATTGTTTAATTAAGAAATGAGTTATGAATATGAAGTTGCAGTATAAGATTTGATTTTGCTTGATTTCTTTAAAATTAATGCATCATTCTGGGAGAGAAAAAGGTGAAATTAAGACAATTATACATGGAATGGGAAAGATAATCACAATCAGATACAGTTTTAATGTATAATGTATATGACAAAATTTACAATATACATGCATATAATGGTGTGTGTTTTTTTCTTCAGGACAATCCTGCAAGTATGCAGCTGTACATATTGCACTTCATCTCATCTGCTGCTGGAATAAATAATGAAAGATTTTCAAACCAGTGTCCAAGAGCCCCCTGGAGTCTGAAATGAAGGTGTTCTTTATTAAGGAGATCAGTGTGTGAAGTATTTGTTTTCTGTACATTGATGACATTTGTGAAACTGTTTGGTTACTTTATGACCATTTCTCTGACAATACTCTGACATTTGAAATTCAATTTGAGCGACGGACAAGCAGACCAAAAAATATGCATGTAAAACATTATACAATTGTAATAAGACATTGATAAACTTCAATTTAAACAAACTAGATGTACATGTATCTTTGAGCTTGGCATTGAAATACATGTATACTTTACATGGACACTTTTAATGAATTTGTCTCATGATAATGAACATTCAATTGTGATACATTGTAAATATAAATTGTAGATAATATGTATTTACTCCAATATATATAATTATATTTATATTCATTGAAAAAAGGTCAAGGTCAAAAACAAGATTTACTTAAATCCTTTGGGTTATAAATACTGTAACAACTGTGGACTCTTATGCATGTTTTATAAGATCTAAGGAATATGTGTGAGCTGACTACAATAATTATTGCTGTCAACCTGTCTGACTATGAAGATTTAGGAAAATGTTTTCTGTTAGACATAAATTGATTAATTTCTCACACATAAATATTTTTTTTTTAATTAAGATACACTTGTACGGCACTGAACTGACCATAAATAGAGAACAAACTGAAGCGAAATAAGAAATTTTAACATTTTGAATATCTTGATTTTTATTTAGCAAACATCATGAAAATGTTGCATGTTTGTAAAATATTCACATACAAATAAATGATGAACTGAACATTTCAAACAAGAATAACTTTAATAATAAATATAAAACAAAGAGCTAGGTTCACTTTATGCATAAAATGGCCCTGTAGATATACCGATTTATTGACTAACACCATATGTTCCATTTCAAACATCAAGATAAAGTAGAGACTTAGTGCTTTCATTTCCTATTAAATTTGTTCTCCTTAAAGTCCAGGTCTTGGAAAACAAGCTTTATGGAATTGCAATGTTCTAGAATTTTAAAGAAAACAGGTATATTTAAGTATTTTCAGAGAAGAAAAATAATATGAGGGCACCTTCTGATCTAAAAAATAAAATATGTCTTGTAATCCTCAGAAACGGTTCTATCAGTAAATAATTGCATATTTTCGATCAGAGATTGCGTTCTATATTAAATATCGAAAAATAGCTATAAAAACTGGCTGTTCTTGTAGAATTGTTCAGGATATGACGTCATTTCATTATGCATTTCATGACGTCATAATGCATTGACTAGCCAGAAAATTACGTCATTTTTGGTAGAATCACAATCGCCAAAGGTCTAAATGAAATGTAAAGCATTGTCAACTAAAACTAAGCAGTTTCAGTTTTTCAGAAATTCACAGGGCCAAAAAAGGCCCTAAGTGAACCTTGTTCTTTTTATCATACATTTAAAATTGAATATAATATTAAAGACAATTTTAACTTATTTAATAAATGAAGTCAACATATTCTAGATCTAAATTTTGACATGTCTGTTCTCGGTTGATGGTCTTGTCATATCTTGAAGTTCTTATTTAAATTAGATTTACGTCAAAAGTAAAATCTAATATACAGCTGATATAGGTGCAGTTAGATCTATATGTTATTTTCGTGATGCCCAGTTAAGGGAAAAATAAAGTTTTGCATAAATTTTACATGAACAGATGAAACATACACTTGTTAAAACATCAAACAAATCCTACTTTTGTCATTATTTTGTATGTGTAGACATGATAGAGAAATTATTTCTTCAATGGGTACGGTTATAATTCAGTGTACCTACCCCGTATGAAAGATTTGGTATTCGTGATCTGATTCTTATAAAGAGTTTAAATTTTGTTCCTTTTGTCTACTTTATCATAACATTAGAAAAGTATCTGCACTCTTTATTGTTTCCCCCTTTTTCTCTCTCTAATTTTAACTCCATCTATTTTTTCGTAGAGAACAAATTCGAAAAGAAATCACAAATACCTTGGCGTCTCCTGATCATTGTTAGTATGTAAAATTAAACACAAATAAGTTTAACTATATTTTTTCTTCAATTCTTCCGAAGTTCCAATTTCTTCACATGTTCGCTAGATCAAGTAGTACTTGCCTACATTTTATTACAATCCTTTTGTTTACACTTTTACTGGTTACTCACAAATTAATTCATGAGAGCTGTCGGAAATTAATGGATGTCGATCTCAGTTATTTTTTCTCCATTAAAATTTATTACATTTAAATTAATTACATAACTATAACTGATTTTTACTTGATGGTCATTTTATATTTTTTTTTCGTTTTGTCAAATTAACTCTTTAATATTAAAAAAACTGAGAGCAGCAGGATAGGATAGGATAGGATTAGACTGAAATCACAGGATAGGACTGTGGATGCAGGATTCACGATAGGATAGGATAGGATTCTCAACTTATAGGATAGCAGCACTGTATTGAATTGAATTATGCATGTCACAGAGGACGTCTGATTGTTTTTCCTATTGAGTATCGTCTTTTTGTCAACTTCCGGCTAAACCGGAAGTAACTATAAATGACGTATTTCTGCAGATATCAACATAAAATCAAATGATTGAATTCAACCAAGATTTTTGACCCAATTTTCTGTCGATTGGGGTCACTTCCGGTCAAAGTCTTGATTTGTTTTATTTAACGAAAATCAGCATAAAAATCATAAGAAACTAAATACAGATCGACATAATTTTTGGTCTGGAGGGCTTCTTTTTAACGAATACTTTACTTTCATTTATCCGTCTTACAAGCAGTGCTTCTAAAAATCGGACGGAAGACCTACTCGTTGCTTTGCAACGAGCTTTGCTCTAGTTATTATTATTCTTACCGATTTTGTGCACGCAAGTTCTCAGTAACGTCTTGGCCGATTTTCATGAAATTTTCAGATCTGATAGGTATTCATCTGAACCTTATTGGAAATTTTTTTCGTTGATGACCTCACTTTCCATCTCGAGATATTTAGGATTTTCTGATTTTCAGAGGGTCGGCTTGTCCTGGAAACTCCTCCGAAACGACTTAAGATATTGAGTCAAGATTTTCAGTGAAGGTAGGGGAAGGATTGTAGATTTGCAGGCAGGTGTCCAAATCTCGATACCGCAAATGGCACCGAAGCTCGGGAGGGCTCAAAAAATGTCTTACAAAATTTTACACCTTTTCTTTCATATCTTCATACTTGTTAAGAATTTGTTATAACATATAGAAGAAAAGTTGTGCAGAATGATACGACCTTTCATTTGATATCAAGAAAAAGGGGCTCACCCCTCAAATTAGGGGCTGAAAGGGACCAAAAGTCTTTCATTTATAACTCTTTAACGATCAATAATTCGTAATACATTACTGAAGCAAAGATGTTTATCTTAACGATCTTAACGATTTACAACAATATATTATATAATTGAGATCATAGGTTACGTAATAAGGGGTCACAAGGGACCAGAATGCTGAATCTTTGACGCTTTATATCTCGAAAAGGGGGAATATTTTGAAAAGCAATACTGAACAAAAGATGGTCAGAATAATGTTCTAAACAATATGCACCCTCTCAATTTTTGTCAAACGGCCCCATTAAGAACTTGGAGGGGTGGCCCCTAAATATTTCCATTCGGCATATCTCCACAACGAAAAGAAATCTCTGAATAGTTGTTGAACAAAAAGTCTTCAAAATCACAAGAGCTTTCAATTGATATCAAGAAAAAGGGGCTGACCCCTCAAATTAGGGGCTCAGAGGGGCCAAAAGTTTTTCATCTATAACTCTTTAACGATCAGTAATTCGTAATACATTACTGAAGCAAAGATGCTTATCTTAACGATTTACAACAATGTATGATAAGATTCTGATCATATGTTACGTAATAAGGGGTCACAAGGGGCCAGAATGCTGAATCTTCGACGCTTTATATCTCGAAAAGGGGAAATATTTTGATAACAATACTGAACAAAAGATGGTCAGAATAATGTTTTAAACAATATGCACCCTTTCAATTTTTGTCAAACGGCCCCAATCAGGACTTGGAGGGGTGGCCCCTAAATATTTCCATTCAGCATATCTCCATGACGAAAAGAAATCTCTGAATATTTCTTGAACAAAAAGTCTTCAAAATCACAAGAGCTTTCAATTGATATCAAGAAAAAGGGGCTGACCCCTTAAACTAGGGGCTCAGAGGGGCCAAAAGCATGTCATTTATAGCTCTTTGATAATGTTATATAAATCAAAAGAATGAAATCTAATTAGGGAAGTCTATATATGATTATCTTTTAACAAAGATCATAGTCAAAATCATATCTCATCTTATCGAAAAATCGGACGGAAGACCTACTCGTTGCTCGCAACGAGACCTCATCTAGTTATTATTATTATTATTCTTTTTTTCATAGTACACGCCATATCTCAGCTATGCGTGGTTCAATTTGAAAGATTTTTTCAGGGAAGATGCATCATGAACATATCTCCAGGAGTGTCCCTCACTTTTTTGAAATTTACTTCCGTTCGCGATTTTTGGGGAAAATTGTATTTTTTAAATGGAATTTTGTCCGTTAATTTTCTCGAGAACGGCTAAAGATATGAAATTGAAACTCACGGACGTGATAGAACATTAAATGGAAATATGGTGATCGACCTTTATTTTTCGTCGTTCTTACTTCCGGTCGCGAACGCAAGTGAATTCAAAAATGTTAAATTTGAAACTTTTTTGGTTTTTTTTGTTTTGATTTTGTTTTTCAATATTTTTCTTTGAAATTTACAGGGTTAATAAAGAGTCTTTTAAGAATTCTATGTATGTTGAAAGACTGTGTTACATAAACGCAAACGAAAAATACCTTCAGTAAAGTATTAAATGAAGTGAGGTAGCATAGCGTTCTGGAGAAAAGTTCGGTCGGAAGACCACTTGTTGCCCTAGCAACAAGAAACGCATCTAGTTATTATTACTCTTTTTTTCATAGTTATGGCGATATCTCAGCTGTGAGTAAGCAGATTTCAGATATTTTTTCAGGGAAGATGCACCATGTAAATATCTCCAGACGTGTTTTTCATTTTTTCAAAATTCACTTCCGTTCGCGATTTTTGGGGAAATTTGTATTTTTTAAATGGCATTTTGTCCAGAATTTTTCTCGAGAACGGCTAAAGATATGAAATTGAAACTCAATGAATAGATAGAACATCAAATTCCAATATGGGGAACGACCTTTATTTTTCGTCGTCAGCACTTCCGGTCGCAAACGGAAGTGAATTCAAAAAGTTCAATTTTTTAACTTTTTTTGTTTTTCAATATTTTTCTTTAGGATTTATAGGGTTTATAAAGTGTCTTACAAGAATTCTAGATATGTATTCAATATTTTGATGCGTGTATTTATTGCAAAGATATGACCGATCCAAACTTTATCCCACTGTCTGGGGTTCGAATCCTGCTGGAGGCAGTTAATTTTTTTTCTTTGTTTTTCTCTTTTGCAATAAAACCTTGTTACCGCTACTCCTCCGAAACCGTAAAATGTAGAGATTCCAAGCCTTCATCAGTGTCTTCGACTCATTTAGTACTCTCTTCATTCTATCATTGCAAAAGCATTCTTTGGTCCCTTGTATGAGTTACTGCCCCTGAAAGTTTATGCTGCTTACATTTAATGAACTTTTTCTTTAAAACGGTGTATCCTAGAGACATGGGACCAACTGCATCGGCATATTTGACTTTGACATTGAAATATAAGTCAAGGTCAAAGTCCTTTAAAAACATAAGAAATTCCTTATATATGTGTAAAATATAGCATTCACCAAATGACCTTGAACTTTGACCTTGACATTGGGTCAAATGAAAAGTAAGGACATGCATCCAGCTCCAGTATCAGGTAAAAACATAGAAAGTAAAGATTTCCTTGTTTTTTTTGTTGGTTTGTTTGGTTTTTTTTTAATGACCTTGACCTTTGACCTTGACCGAAAGGTCACAATCAGGCTTAAAGATGTGAAAGTAGTTACAATTCTTAGTTTAAAAGAGGCATAAAATAAATAATTCATTCCTCCCCCCTTTTTAAAAAAATCACATCAACAACAACGTGGAATATTTCTGTAAAATTCAAACCAGACCTAAGAAAAACTTTCTTGAGAGTTTTACGGTGATTCTTATAAGTTTATAGAAGTCATGAAGTTTCACGGCAAAAACTACAAGTTTTGTTGTGTTTGAAATTAAAGTGCAGGTGAACGAAGAAATGATCTAAACCTTTTATCGGCTATTTCTTCAGATGTCGTTCGTAGCATTCGATTTTCCTGATATGATACGACATTTTAATACCAAGCATTTTTATTTATAATTAATCAGTTTCCAGAAAAGTAGTATAACGGGTCTGGATGGCCGGGTCAACTGAGTGCACTTTTGTCCCCCCAGATCCTGGATAGCCGGGTCAACTGTGTGCACTTTTTTTTTGGTCCCCTGGCCGGTTCAATCTAGTATACACCCTGGAAAAACCCAAGTAAAAAAGGGGGGTCTACGTTTAATCTACGTTTTGTGCTGAGTCAGGCCTAGGCAATACACAATCTTGGCATCGATTCAAGTATACCATTGTGACGTCATGTGTGTCATTCACACAGAGCTCTATTTTCTGAAAACGGAAAAAACAATAACACAGTCAAAAGTGTGTAAGATGATTTATTCAAGTAATGTGTACATATTTACTTTTTCTTCTGGAGTTTCAGGGTCTTCTCCGTCTGGGTAGTAGGAAGTTTCCTCTTGTTGTTAGCTGGAATTTTATCCTGTTGACTGGTCTTATGTTGGGTGGTCTTGTTTTCTTGTGCCTTTTTCTCCAGTTTTTCGACTTCTTTGAGTAATTCCATACTGTCATCTGTACACTGATGGGCCCAATGTCCAAAATTTCCACACTTGTAGCATAAGTTCTGTTTTTTTCTGGGACAGTCCGGAGCCCAGTGTCCTAATTCTTTACATATGAAACATGGGTCTGTCTGTTTACTTTTCTTGGCAGCTCCTGTATCTTCATTTTTCTTGGCAGCTCCTGTGTTTTCAGTTTTCTGGTATCCTCTCATTTTTTCTTCCATTCTAGCGACTTTAACTTCTAATCGGGACAATTTCCCACGAATCAAACAAAATTCACTGGTGTTGTACTCTTTCAGTTGAGTCAGCATGTTGACAATGCCATCCAAAGTGGTGGTTAAGATGCCCATATCTTCCTTTGTCATGGGTTCAGGCATATTATAAAGTCCCAGATCAAATCCGATCGGATCCTGCGTGTCAGGCATTGTCGGTAGAGCATATTTTAACCCTTCATTGGTAGCTGGAATATAATTACGATTTTCCACGGAATTCATCATTGCCTGTGCCATATTTCTACGTCTGTCAAGTACCAAGTGCCCAGTAAGAATTATCCTAAATTTCCAGTTCTGGTTTATATACCCTTTTGAATTTCGTGTGCAAAAATAGGTTTGACTTACGTTTTGTACCCTCGCGCTTAGCACCCCTCTCTCGTTTTACCTACGTTTTGCTGAGTCAGTACATTTACGTTCTGTGTACGTCTTGTATAGATACAGGGGTATAAATAAGAAAACATTTCTGGTCATTTCTTCACAATTGACTATCATGTCAACACATAAACACACTCACTCTTTAGTGTTGGAAGGGTATGATTTTTTAATGCGATGTATCGAGAAAAATCAAGAAGCTTTACCCTCGGAGGCGGAACCAGTGTTCCAGAGAGCGACGACCATCATAGAAAATACTCAGGACTTGTGGTTACAATGCCTGGCTTTATTACATCATCCGACACTGGGGGGACTAGCCATTATACATTTCCTTTGTCAACGGATCAAAAAAACTCTACCGGAAAAAATGTACGGGATGAAAATGAGCGACTATTTAGGAAAACCTTACAGTTTCCTATGTCATCCCGAAGGGAGCAAAGTATGTCTACTCTGGAAGGAAATAGAAGCGGTAGAGAAAATATGCATCCAATACGGGATGAAATATGTAGAAATTTCAGACATGTTAAGAAATGTGTAACTTTTGATACCAACCTGAATGAAATTTATCATTTACCACCCGAAGATCGAAAAAGTCCATGGATGGCTATAGTAGCAGATCGATTACGATTTCAGAGGAGAATTCAACAGTTTGAACAATTATTAAATAAAAAATAAAAGGATGTAAACCATAATAAGTCTTTTGTTATTATTTCTATACAAATATGACGCCATCTTGTGCCCTTGTTTAGACGCTGAGATTTTTTAGACGCTGAGATTTTTTTTTTCGTTTAGTAAGAAAAAAAATCTATTCCCATTTCAATTAAAGTAGATGTAGATTGATTTTAAAACTTTTATCTCAAAATCTTTCAGGATTCCTAAAAAAAAATCATGCTTATGTGTATAGAATGCTGTGCCTTGTAGTAAGACGCTGTTTTTTCAATATTGTTATTTATAAAACATCAAGACCTTCCCACTGGAAATAAAGTGGATTCAAATTGTTTTTCAACTAAACTGATTTGATTTATTTAAAAATTCCAGTCAGAGAAGGTCACGATTTAAAAAAATCTTATATTCTCTATACAAGTCTATACAGTGATTTTCTACAAAAATGGCCGACCTTCGCCTTCTTGTGTCTATGCCTAAACCGACTCTGGGTATATTTTAACACTTGAAACCATTCCTTTGATTTAAAAACAGTATCAACACTTTTCCCTAGGTTTAATCTTATTGTATAGATTAAGTTTTCCTTGTATCGCACTTTAAAAAAGGTTAAAATACTTATTTTATGTATTCAGGTGACCCGATTTTACCCCTTCGGTTCAACATCAATGCTTCTTTTCTAGACGACAGATAAATGTCATGCATCAAAAATACTATGAAATCATGCCTGAAACTTACCTTCATCTGATGGGTAAGATGTTACAATGTATTTCTAATCCCATAATAAGTTATTCACTCCAATGTATAGATTATGAAGCACAAAATAACACAATTTGACGTCGCCATGATTTTTTTGGCTCTCGGTTTAGGGGTGCTCTCTTTTACGCTCGTGCTGTGCGCATAAATACGGCAGCTTGCCAGAGCTCGGTGTCATTCTGTTAGTATCAGTTCTGCTGACACCGTATCAGTATGGCTGAGGACGATGTCCAAAATTTCTACATATTTCCAGGGGTAGAGATTGAAAATGTTTGGATCGTCAGAGACGTAGCCACCGGCAGGGAGTTAGCTCGCTGGCCGATAGCTACCCTGGGCCTAGCCAGTGACATGATCAGGGGAAGGAGACAAGAAAGAAGAAGACGACGAAGACGACGACGACATAGGTCTTCTACTAACGAAGATGACCAGCCAAGAAGAAGGAGGAGGACAGAATCTTCTGCTGCTTCTTATTCGGCCCCTCTGAGTAGTCCGGAACTACTCGAGGACCACCCCAGAAGCCCGTCCCCTCCAAGAAGACCACCAACTCCTACCTGGTCACCCAGTCATCCCCCGGGAGCAGCTGCTGGACAGTGGGATTCCTCCGTAGATTCGGATTGGACCCCTCCCGTTAACAACGATTGGTCTGGACAGGGGGCTTCTTCATCCGTTGATTCGGATTGGTCCCCTCCCGTCAACGATGACTGGGCACCTTCTCCGGAGCTGGCTAGACCACTACCACCACCACCCCCGACCCCGGAGATGTCACCAGGTGTGAGTACTACGGGGCCAATTCCTAGATGGGGGATTCAAGTTGCAGCAGCCAGGCTGGATTCCTGTGTAGTTTGCTTGGAGGATTGATTGATTGTATGTTGTTTTACGTCCCATTCGAGAATTTTTCACTCATATAGAGACGTCACCATATACCGGTGAAGGGCTTCAAATTTTGACCTTTACTCGGCACTCAGGGCCATTGAGCAGTGAGGGATCTTTATCGTGCCAACGCCTGCCGTGACACGGGGCCTCGGTTTTTAAGGTCTCATCCGAAGGACCCGCAACTTTCACTTGGAGGAGGATCGGATGTCCAATTTCATCTGCTGCCAGTGTCGCCGTCGACCGGCTTGTCTCGAGTGTTCAGCTGTGCTGGTACAGATGAACCAATGTTGCCCTCTGTGTAGACGCAGGCTTTCGAGATATGCAGCTCGCGGGCGAGGATTGAGACCCCCTCCTCCAAGACAGCCATCTCTACCCCGACCCGGAAGGCCAGAGTTTATGGAGCCGTTGACCGGTAACTAGCGACCTCCCCTCTCAGACCGAACAGAGTTCCGCGGCAGAGGCAGAGGTAGAGGCAGGTCTCTCAGGGAGTAAACCCTTGATAAAAAAAATCAACCAACGGCCCTTTTAAGGGCCACTTTAATGATTCGAAAAGATACCTCTAATACATTCAAGGTTATAGAAACGTATCAACGGCCCTTTAAGGGCCACTTATTTGAATAGATACCTTTTTAAAAACATTCAAGGTTATAGAAACAGCCCTTTTAAGGGCCACTTATTTGAATAGATACCTATACGAAAAGATACCTAAAAACATTCAAGGTTATAGAAACGTATCAACGGCCCTTTTAAGGGCCACTTTAATGATTTGAATAGATACCTTTTTAAGAACATCAAGGTTATAGAAAAGTATCAACACCAGGTCACTATTTTTTTTTTTTTTTTTGTAAAACATAAATCTTTTTTTAAAATAAAATAACATAAACACATTTTTTTTCTTTTTTTTTTTTTAATAACACAATCAATCTTTATAACACACACACACAATCAATGTTTATGAAGAATGTACACTTGTTTTTGATAAGTGTGTACAAATTGTTCAATATATTGTCTATAATGAGTCCAATTTCCTCCTGCTAAACCACATCCTATTTTATAAGGAAAGGCATAAGTCTGGTAAGGTAAAGTTCCCAATTCTTGTAAACAAGCTTGAAACCATTTTTCTCTATTTTCTGGTGTATCTTGATAATAAGGTCCTGTGCCATAATCCCATTGAGCTAACAGACAAATGACTACAGGTTTTTGTAAAGAAAACACTTGAAGGGTGCCTGGAATTCCTCTATCTTCTTCTAGGGCTAAATTTCTAGACCTTAAAGGTCTGCGGGTCGCATAGAGATTAGCTCTGGGGTATTTCATAGCTATACTTTGACTCAATCCATGAGCTTTTACAGTCAAACAATTACATTGATGTACAATAGCTTCTACAGGAAAGTGTAATAAATCTCCTGGTATCTCCTGTAAACTCATGTTTAGGAATAATTTTTTTTTCATTGTCACACCTTTTTATATATAACCTGAACAAAATAAATAACAACAATAATTGTTAACAAATTTTAATCTGAATTTTCCATATACTCAATCATCTCTCTTTTTTACATTGAAAATTTCTCCAGGCACAATTTTGCTGTTTCCCATTTCTGCAGTAATTCTTTGTTTCTCTTCTCAGGTTTCAGAATTCCATATTCTTGATAGTTGCCACCTTGCCTGTAAAACATTCTTTCTAATTCTGGTGTACTGTGGGACATATCAAATCTTGCTGTAAGATTAACTTTATGCACATCCAGTCCTCCTACAGGTTCTTTCATTTGAATGAATCCCCTGATTTGATGCACTTTTCCTGTCCAGGGCTGAATTTCTTTTTTTAGGATCAGGTACTGAATTTCATCTTCAAGGTTCAGAAAAATGTCTATATCTTCTATTTCTTCTTTCACTTGATTTAAAACAAATGTCCAGTTAGTGGCTACTCTGTAACTTCTGTATGGGTCCTTTGGGTCATGGATCTTCTCATTTGCTGGCAAGTAAACATTACAAGGTTCTTCATCCTCCTCCAGAGTTTTCACTTCCATTCTTCTTTGAGGACTGGAATGTTCTTCTTCCATAGGCATGATCAATCTTTTTTCTAATAACTGTTGTTTCTCCTCCTCTATATCCATTGTCTCTATTTTTTCTAATAACTGTTGTTTCTCTTCCTCTATATCCATTGTCTCTATTTTTTCTAATAACTGTTGTTTCTCCTCCTCTATATCCATAGTTTTTTTTTCCAAACTGACTTTGACTCATGGTTAGGGTCAACTGATCATGATCCTTTACACACCTTTGTATTTATACCCTCAGAGGGGGTGGTGTGCAAAAATGTGTTGGACCTACGTTTTTTTTACTGAGATACTACTGTGTACGTTTTGTTTACGTTATGCTGAGTCAGTCACTACACAAAACCTTATATTATGACGTCATACTGATTCACAGTCTAGGCAAAAAAAAAACACACACACAAAAGCTCCATGTTATTTATTCAAGTAAATCTACAATCTCTTGGAATTAATTCTTTGTTTCTCATTTCAGGTTTTAAAGTCCCATATTCTTCATAGTTGTCACCTTGCTTATAAAATGTTCTTTCTAATTCTGGTGTGCTGTGAGACATATCAAAACAGGTTAACCCATGAATGATTTTGTACATGTTTCTCTAATGGGTCCAGTGTTTCATTTGAAGGAATCCTCTCACATGATGAAGTTTTCCTGTTTCTGGATGCATTTCTTTTTGTAAGATCAAGTATTGATAATCACTTCTAATGATTTGATCTATATCTTCCTGGTGACCTCCAGTTAAATTAAATATCCAATTAGCAGCTCTTCTAAATCTCTCCTTTTTAAATTTAGCAATATAATGATTGCCTGGATCTTCTTTATGTTGGTTCTCATAATGAGTTTTAATATCTTTCAACAATTGAGTTCTGATTTCCATGATACATCCTTCTGTCAGACTCATGTTTGAAACAATGATTTTTTTTTGGGGTGACACTTCTTTTTTATATAGATAACAATTCAAAGATAATTTTAAATGATTAATTCAGATTCTACCATGATTCTTTCTCTTACAATCCTGTGTCAATTTTTTTTCTTTTTCTCAAAATACTTTTTTTTTTTGGACACAGCTTCTTTTTACAGTCAAAGGTCTTTCAGGATAATCTTTTTTTGGTAATAAATGGGTATATTCTTCTTCTTCTTCTGCAGTCAAGGGTCTTTCAATGTAATCTCTCCCATCATTATCCTTTTCTGGACATAATTGATTATATTTTTCATGAGAAAGGATTTCAATAGTTCCATCCTCCTGTATTTGAATTGGTAAACCTTTATCCACATCTTTCTCTCTCAGAACTCTCTTTCCAAATTGAATTTTACTCTTTTCTTGACTGGACGTGTTACCCATGATTAAGACAAATCAATAACTGATATATTTTTCATTTTACACCTTGTATTTATACCTTTTTTTCTATATTTAGTATCATGGGGAAACCCCTTTTTATCAAAAAAAAAAAAAAACAAGAATAGATTTTTTTTCTATTCTTTTAATGCTAACAATAACAACAACAATTACAATACATTTTGATGGAAACATTGACAAGTTTGTCCATGACCCGTAGGTCTTTTATGATAAGTGTCTTTAAACCATTCAGCTACATAATGATCTCTTTGTAATGCTGTACTATGGTCAAAGGGGAATAACCACTCATCTGCGGTTTTTCTCTTCTTGTGTCTTTGATGTAAATAATACACGCAATATTGTCCACATTCATCTGTATTCCAAGCTTGATATCGGTACGGATTATAAATCCATTGTTGAGCATGACGATGGATAAAATCTTGAATTTTTTTTTGTAAGGGAGGAAATCCATAAGAATCAAAATATTCGATGACTGGACTGGACAAATACAAACATACCCAATGTTCTCCAGGTTTATCTTGAGGATCCGTATTCACCACAATGGCTTTTTCTTGAGGTCTTAATTGATCCGGTAATAAATCTACAGGGTACACTCCACCAAAAGAACTCTTTAATTCTCTGGATAAGACTTCTTTTAACTGTCCTGTATCCATTAATAATCAATACTGACTTCTCTCTGTTTGTTGATTTCTAATAGATTATCGAATTCTGCATACACCACACAATTTAAGGTGTTCACCGTCTTGTTCGTAAATTGGACTTCTACTCTCAGATTTCCGGTTTCTATGATGTGGAATTTATCCGATTGCGCTTCTTGATCTTTCGTGAAATCCCAGCCCCATAAAGTGTATCCGTTTTTATACTCTTCTAGGGTGATGTCCGGGGCCCAATCTTCTCCTAATTTTCCCAGTGCTTGATATAAACTCAGATAAGATCTCAGATATAAGTCTTCATTGAAATTAGGTTCGAGTACTCATGGTCTCTCCGTTGATACTGACATCTAATTTCTTAATTCCCACGTTTTGGAAATGAAACGGATTTTTAGTTTTATCTCCGTTGAATGCCGCATTGTCCACAAAACCTAAAATGATGCGTTTAGGCATCTGGCCTTGAAACAGATGATCCGTGATTTTAGATTGTGTTCCTGTGAGTATGGTAAAGGTTTTCACTTCGACTCTTCTCAAAGGATATTTAGCTCTGTGAGTGTTCAAACTTTGGTTAATACCATTTATCATGACGGCTGTGGGTTTGACTTTTCTCACCCACAAGATCATACTCAATATTTTGACTTTTCCCGTACTTCCATCTTTGATCATCATATAGAACTGAGGTTTAGCTCGATTAAATCTCAAACGGATATCTACTCCACTGGGTAGAAATCGGTCTTGTTGAAATAAATCCAGATGTAAACGAACATACAAGGTTATTTTCTTACTATCTTTAATAGCCTGGTGACGTTTTCTAAATCTTTCGTTTTTAGAATTGGCCGGTAACTCTGGGATGATAGGTTTGTTAATGGTCACAGTATCGGGACCACCATTTCCACTTGGGGTTACATCAAATGTCTTATTTTCAGCCACTCCAAGGTCTGCTACCCCTACTTCGTCCATGTGTCCTGCTGTATCTTTTTCCCACAGACTACAAGCTCTCATCTGGGTCATTAAAGTTCTGGGTTTGTAAGAAAGTAATTTCTCCAGATAAGCTTTGTAAGGATAAGTATCGGTGCCAGGAGTCACTATTTTTCCATTGACACTGAGATCGATTTCCGTAAACAAAGAATGGAAGATATTATTCACCGGGGCGCAAGTACTACCAGCTCCAGTCAGATTAGTACCATCCTCTTTGGTAAATTTACACACTATTTGAACATACGTTTGAGATAAATCAGATATTGATCTCCTTGTCCATTAATTTCAAATTCAATAGGAGCCGTATCCGAATCTAAAGTACTGGAAATGGGGTAATATTCTTCCCATTTGGAGTCTTCTAAAGCAATATTAGTCGGGGGGACCCATACGCACAGGAATCTGGTTGCAACATGATGTCTGTCTACTAGGATGGATTTTTCACAAATGAAGGTCAATCTCACTCGACTCCCCTATTTATAGTGTGTCAATCAAAGATATCTAAACCCCTTTTTCTCTTCTTAGGACCTCCTCGGGCTAACACAGGTGTCTTTTTTCTTCTTTTCTTACCTAGATTCAATCTCAGGGCTTGTACTCCGTGAGTTTTAACAGCGTCTTTTAAAGATCTCTTATTTTCTAACACATCTAACCCCGTTCTAGCAGCAGCAGTCAAGGCATGTTTAGCTCCCGTTTTCAGTAAATTTCTCACAACTCCTCTACCTCTCTGCCGTCTTCTTCTTTTTCTTCTCTCTTTACCTTTTTGACCTTTTTTATTCATCTTTTTAAAAGCTAAACTTCCTCCTCTATTGAGAGCAAATAACCCTGTATTTTTAACGGCATTGAGTCCATGAGTTAAAAGAGCATTTTTGATATTTTTCCTTTTTTTAATCACATCTGCTCCTACTTTAGCTCCGGCAATCGAGGCTTGATTACGACCCATTTTGACTAGATCTTTAAGAAATCCTCGACCTCTTTGTCGCCGCCGGCCTGAGCCTAATTGCACAGCTTCTTTTAAAGTCATCCCTATAGGTAAGTTCGGTACCATTCCCGAAAGAAAGTCTATAAAATTTCCTCCTCTTTGAGATTTTTTTATAACCCGGGGATATTATAGGTAAGTTCGGTATCATTCCCGACAGGAATTCTATATAATTTCCTCCTCTTTGAGATCTTTTTTTTAAACCCTCGCGTAATAGCGGTGGAAGCAAACTGCGTGGAATAAGATTTAGTAATGGTAATCCAATAGGATTAGGGGTAAGGGCTCCAGCCAATCCAGAGATAATTCCACCTACAACACCGTGTCCTTTTTGACGTAATAAACCTTTATGATAGACAAATTGTCCGTGTCCTCTTTGTCTCAATAATCCAGGATGATACTGCATGTTTCATGACTCGTGTCAGACTGACTTAAATGCACTCAAGGGACTCCTTTCATACCCTGTCTTAAGGTTGAATACAATACAGACAGCATACCAGACAAGTTATCACTCCCAATAAGATGTAACAAAAAAGATGTACACTCATCTCAGTACACTTTTCTGAAATGAAGTTTCACGACTGATTTTCCATTTAAAAAAGGCATGGGAGTCCCTAAAGGAGTCATGATATGAATCTCAATGCTATCGAAATGTTTTTTACTCAGTTTCAAATATTCCGCTCTAACCGGTTCCCATTTAGCTTGTTTTTTATCTTCCAGATTGAGTGTACAAGGAACCACTCTTAATAATTTCAAAGCATTGGATCCTACCGTCTGGGGTTCAATCAAGTCACAATACACGTACATGGATTTCAGATTTTCATATAAATCTACGGTATTGTTACCCATGTAACTCACGTTGATCCATTTGGTTTCTGTATCGTTCTGAAGCATCACCTTCTTACTTTCTATTCCTAGCTTATAAGCTAAGGCTGTGGGGAAACGAATGCAAAAGGGATATTTTTTAAGTTCTCTCCCGTTAAAGTGATACATCACTTTATCATATTTGTCATGATAAGTTAATTTCATCTCATTCTCTTTTTTAGAATCACTCTCTTTTTTAGAATCACCCAAAAACTTCCATAATTTTTTCAAAGTTCTTTCCAGTCCAAGAGTGATTTCACTTGTTAAAGCCATGGGATGAATGTAAGGCCCTGGTCTAAAGTGAATTCGCTTAATTTCCATTTTCTGGTCTTTTGTTATGAGATTACCAAATTCAGTATGGACCCAATCTAACAGTACAGGACATTGGCTTAATGGCATCGCATCTATGGTTTTCATTTTAAATCTGTCCCATTTAAACACATTAGGTTGTTGAACTTTTGAAGCATAAAACTGAGGAAGCAGGATGTCAAAATAAGCTTCCTCTTCTGTGATGTTTTTCAATGGGATACATCAATTCTGTTAAAGCCACTTCCCATTGTCCATCTGTTAAATCTACTGTTTGTGGTAATAAGGTTTTAAATTGAGCCGTCGTATTACTCGGAAAAGATTGCATGGACCCATCACTGGGTAAAGTCATGTAAAAACTACTGCTCTCGGCCATGTTCAGTGAGATACTGAGATAAAATAACTTAGGATCCTTCTATTAATAACAACAATTTTTTTTTTGTTTTTTAAAATTTTAATTGGACATATTATTACACTACTTCTTCTTCTTCTTCGGATCTGTAAGGAATCACAGTCTCAAAACACTGGCCCTCTTCGTTTTCCAAGCTATCTTTAATCTGGGAAAAAGGATTACGACAATACAGGTACTCTGTAGGACAGTAATAGCTAGGAATCCTCAGTCCATCTTTTTGCTGGTTCCAGAACAAATCACGAAGACAGTGTTCTATATTCCAACACCATTCACCTTCAGCCAGAACCACACGAGTCTGGAATTTACAACGACCTAGGATCAACCATTTGTACTGTTGATAATGATGGTATATTTTTACCCTCACCTTAGATCCTTTAGGATGCAAGAATTTCTGTCTTTTTTCCAACACACATCTTGAGTCGATGTTCCTGGATGATTTTCAAAATAATCTAGGATGGCTCCTATTTTAGTTTTCATCCAGGGTCCCTGCATGTAAATACATCCAAATAAAGTCTCACAATACCAACGATACTGCATTTTTTTTTTTTTTTTTTTTTTTGGCGTCTGACTTTTAGACTTGACTTTTTCAGAATGAATACTTTTTGGGGGTCATACCTCTTTATATAACCTTATCCAATCTATTTTTAGTATCTCAAAAAAACCCAACAACATTTTTTTTTATGATTTATTTCCTTCATATCTACATAAGGGACAAAGTCTGTAACAAGTCTTGACAAAGTTCTCAACACATTTCCCACAGCAAGGATACTGTCGACATTGTTGACATTTCCATCTCCCCTCCGTATTTTCCTCCCAGCAGGTCAGGCATTTCTTTAAAGCTCTCTTTCTCGTTACTTTGACCCATAAGGGCACCATATTCTCTGCCCCGTACTTCCATGTGAAATATTTCACACACCAGTTACATCCACAGGTCTCCATAGAAGGGGGATCATCCACAAACCAGTGTGGAAAAGGCATTTCACAATGCTCGCAAATTCGATAAGTTCTGTGATGCCATCCGGGATAATCATACACCGTAAATGTACGCCATTGATTCATTTTCCTATCACAGTAATGACAGTAATACTTTTCTACGTCAATCAAATAAATCAGTCTCCACGAAAAAATCATGATTGAGCTCAGTGTACCCAAAGCTAAGCTTTATATACCTTTTATTTATAGGGGGTGGTGTGCAAAAATGTGTTGGACTTACGTTTTTACTGAGATACTACTGTGTACGTTTTATTTACGTTATGCTGAGTCAGGCATAAGCAATACACAATCTTGGCAGAGATTCAAATCACAGCTAGCTATGCATTGTGACGTCACAAAAAATGTTATACACCGTTGAAGAGAGAGAGAGAGAGAAAAATAAGACATTTTTTTTTTTATTTTTAATTCACAATAACATTAAAGTAACAAACATGGAATACTTTGACATAATTCTTTTTGAATTGGAAAAGTTCTCCTCATGTACAAATATTCTGTTTCACAAGCACAGTCCATGATGTCGTATCCTTCTTTGAGGACTTTATTTACATAATCTTTGATACAATCTTGGATTTCTTCCATCCATTTCCCTTGAATCCAAGTCCTTGATGGTCCCTCTGGTTTGTGAGCGAAAACGTATTTTACTCTCCATTTGAATTCCTGATACTGGGGTCGCCATGGTCCTAATATTACTTTTATAAGTTGTCCATATTCATGGTCCGGTAATTTGATTCTCTTATACAGGTACACATCATTGACTCCTGTTTCTCCCGGATTCTTATCCATGAAATCTTGGATACATTCATCTTTGTTTTTCATCCATTCTCCTTTTTTAGTGGAACCTGTATGCTCTTGCATTTTCCAACGATACTCTGAGCTTAAAAAATCCATGTTGCTCTATCCTCAGTCAGATCAGAAATGAATCTTTTTTTTCCCCATTTTATATATATACTCTGTGATGTATTTTTTTTTTTTAGACATTAACCCTGTGTATTGGTGGTCTTTTTAGGGGTATGATGCATCATCGTAGGACTAGGCATGATATAACCCACTGAAGAACTGACACATACCATCCAATATTCTCGATTAGGATCATGTAAAGCTAACATGACCACACTGGTAATGATGAGAGATACACAGATAAATAATTGGGCGAAATAAACGATTTCTTCTCGAGGAATATTCTCTCCACAAAATTTCCAATGAGGCGTTATTTGATGAGATCCGTTTGGGGAATCCATGAATCAAAACTAGGGGGATATCCTTTTCACCGAACTTTGACTTCTTGAATGATTTTTTTCCCGACGCGTCGCTTTTTATACCCCAAGATTTCCTCCACTTCGTACACGTCGTCTTTTTTAATGATCTTTTGTAATTCTTTCTCGTAAAAAGTCCCTTCTAATTCCTCTCCGTTATAATCTTGCACTCTATACACTTAAGGATACCTTCCAGGAACTCTTTTAGAAATGGTAAACAGTTCTGTGGTCCAGTTAGGTAAATATCCTTTTTCAAATGTGCGTTTGGCTTTACTGATGCGGACCTGATCTCCTTCTTTAAACTGAGGTTTAAGAAACTGTTTTGGATTCGATATCCCATATAAAGTTTTCCAGACTTTTTTAACATTAGAAGCATTCACTTGAACTGGGGCTCTTTTGATACTCCTATGATAGGTATGATTGTAAGCATACACTAAATCGGGTAAAACTTCTACATACCGTCTGGTTTTATGACGAGTAAAATAACGCCACATGCGTGCTTTGAGTGTACGCTGAAATCGTTCCACGATACTGGCTTTAGTGTCCGTATTACGAGTAGTAAAAAAATGAATGGATTTAAAAGCTTGTAAGAATTCTCGATTGGTAAATTCTTTTCCTTGATCGGATTGAATGCGGACGGGACGTCGACCGTCTTGTTGAAAAATCTCTTGTAATCCTCGAATCATTTCTTTTCCTGTTTTCTGTTTTAAAGGCACTACCCAGGCATATTTAGATAAGACGTCAATGGCACATAATAAAAACGTATATCCATCATTATGTTTCTTTAAACTGGACACATCTGCTAAATCTAATTGCCATTGTTCATCTATATCGGTCACTCTAGTCTGTTGTCTCCGGAATTTTCTTTGAATGGGTTTATGTAAAGTATAAGTATCTTGCTCTTTTAACCATTCTCGAATCTTTTTCAGGGAAATTTCTAAAGGTTTGACCTGACGATACAAAGCTTGTATTCCTCCGTACCCTCTTTTAGGATCATAATAAATCTCTTTTAAAATATCTTCTATTTGTTTCTTTTTCATATTTTAGGCAATGAAAGCCAATTTTCATCGATTTGTCCTAATTTCTTTTCTTCTTCGAGTTTGGCTTTTAATTCCTTTCGAGCTCTAAAGGGACTATATTTGGATCCTACCCTTGTCCCTACAGGGGTTGAAATGGGTTTTTTAATGACGGTTCCTCGATCTTCTATAGGTCTACTCAAAAAAGGAAGAAAATCCACTATCGTCTATTTCGTGACTTTTAGGAGTACTGATTTTTCCAGGTCTCTGCATGGCTTTTATAAGGTTTCCATTGCTCACGTATTCCAGAGGAGTACGCGTCTCTTTTAAAGCTTGAGCAAATTGTTCTAATCCTGTAGGAACCGGATGATGTTTACGAGACTGAGATCTCATACTATCAGCCATTAAATCCACAATGTTAGAATCGGGAATTTTTTGACCTCGATAACTAATTTCACCTTCTTTATTCCAAGTTAATACTTTAGGGTTTTTCTTTAAATGATTTAATAATAATCCAGCTTTTCTCTTCATGTTTTTATTCACTGTTTCAAGGATTT
This sequence comes from Saccostrea echinata, assembly GCF_033153115.1. Classification (NCBI taxonomy): domain Eukaryota; kingdom Metazoa; phylum Mollusca; class Bivalvia; order Ostreida; family Ostreidae; genus Saccostrea; species Saccostrea echinata. Next base: position 10,677,773 of record NW_026889785.1, read on the forward strand.
CATCGTCAATTTCAGCTGCTGGTAATGCTGCTGCTGCTGGGGCTGGAGCTGCTGGAGCTGCTGCTGCTGTCGGAATTTTCAGTTTAGAAATAGGTTCCTGTCTAGCTTGTTGTAAATAATTCCTATATCGATGAAGTTCCTGGCCATATAAAGCGACTTTTTCTTCTGGGGTTAAATCACGTCTTGTAATCTCGTCCAATTCCTGACCTAAACTGATGGTGGATTGAAATTCCGGAGGTTTGGGTAATTTTGCCTTGAGATCATTTAATAAGACTTCAGGAACTAACACCATTTTACGACTCATATTTTTTTCTTCTTCTTCTTGAGGACTTTATAGACGGATTGACCGGCATCCAACAATAAAGGTGCTGCTGAGATTAATAGGGGTAAAATGTTTCCTCCTTTTTGTTGAAGTAATAAAGCTCGTCGTTTCTGGACAGATTGAGGTTTGACCAGTCTCCTGAAGATGTGTTTCTTAGGAGCTAGTTTTCGTTTATGAGCCGAACTGAGAGGTAACACTCCTTTTAATAGGTTGTACACGATCTCGCAGATTTTGAGAATACAATCTCCAGAACAATGTTTTAAAATACCCGTCTTTAATGGAGAGGAATAGTGAGGGTCTGATAACACTCTTAAAAGAGGCCAATGAGGTTTTAATCGTGTAGAACAGCATCTTTTCTTCTTCTTCTTAGCCATCCTGGGGTTAAAATCAGGACATGTCCTAGGTTTCTCCCCTTTTTATACTCTCAAGGAGGAGCATACATGTCGTGTTTGGCCTTCTCGTGTTTGTCTCTATTTTTCTGGGTGACGTAGAATTTGGAACAATATCGGCATTTATATCTCATTCCTTTAGGAAGTTGAGGTGTAGAAGCGGTCAGAGGTTGAAAGCGTGCTATTTTAGGAGTGTGAATGGGTACTTTAATTCTAGGAGTGATTGATTGATTGTATGTTGTTTAACGTCCCTCTCGAGAATCTTTCACTCATATGGAGACGCCACCACTTGCCGGTGGAGAGCTGCAAATTTTGTCCTATACTCGGCACTAACGGCCATTGAGCAGTGAGGGATCTTTATCGTGCCAGCACCTACTGCGACACGGGACCTCGGTTTATACGGTCTCATCCGAAGGACCGATCTCCACGTCCCACAGTGGGATTCGAACCCGCGACGTAAGGATCGACTCCTTACTTCGCGACTCTAGAGCAGACGCTCTAACCACTGCGCCACGCGGGCGACAATTCTAGGAGTGTGAATGGGTACTTTAATTCTAGGAGAGGGAATTCTCACATTGACTTGAGGAAACATTTCTAAATCGGGAGCTCTTTGACTGCCTATGGGTCCCATAGGACGATCCATTCTCATTTCAGCTTGTTTTTTTAATAATTCCCCAATAGTTTTTTGTCTTTGTTCTTTATAATACTGATTGATTTCGTTTTTTAAACTTTCAGGCATGGCTTTTCGTTGAGCTGGAGTTTTGGGAGTCGTTTTTTTCTTTCTACCACCTTTTCTTTGAGCAGCAGGTTTTCTCTTTTGAGGTTTTCTCTTAGGAGGTTTTCTCTTCTTTTTGGTCTTTTGAGCTGCTCCTCCTACTCGGACCATCCAATCTGGAAACACTCTTTGTTTCTTATTATTGACTCGTACTACCACACTTTTTAAACGACGAACACGTCGTTTTTTAGGCGCATTCCATTTAAATAAATGACGAATAATGACTCCGCCTAGAAATCCGGCTCCTCCGCGTTTTAAAATGGCATTTTTCCTGTCTTGATCACTCGCCGACTTATCGGCTGTGATACTTAAATCTTGACGATGATTATTAATAAACTTTTGAGTCTGTTTATTGATAGGTAAGACCCCACGTATCAAATTTCGAGCTCCCATAGCAAACCAATTCAATAAGGCTTTACGCCCTAATTCGATTAAATGGGTTCGCTTGGCAGGATCTCGCTCCCGCTGTAAACGCCGTAACGTTTTCACTAATTTACTCTTGGCTGAGAGAGGTCGACCCATGACGACTGTATAATGATAAATGACAAGTTTAATGTTGGTACATTTTTATTTATACTCTTGTGGCATGTGTATAGTTAACAATTCAAACAATCGACTTCTTAATCTGTATTCGTCTGGGGTCTGTGGATTCAAGTCAACCAGGAGATACCCATGAGGAACACTGGTGGCTTCTTGATAAGCTGACATCAAATGAGGTAAGGCTAACTGTCGACTCAAGACACTGATTTGAGATTTGTCTCTGGGATTTTTAAACAACACTAAATAATGAGCATTCAAACTAATAGTGCGATGCTGTGGTGCCCGATCAAATAAATTCTGAGTAATGTAAATCACACTGGTATTCCGATGATGCGCTTTACGGGTAAACCAATCCACGATCGATTCGATGGCTTTTCCTCCCATCATGTCGTCAAAAATGAGTAAGTGAGGAATAGTTAAATTGGCTACTAATTTCTCATCGTCTTCTGGAATATTTCGAATGAAGGAGACCTGATCTGTTAAAGAAGTGTAAGCAGGTTGCCATTCCCGATAACACCACACAATTTTTTGTGGCATGGGGGTAATCCAATGTAAATTTTCCACTAATTTCTTAACAAATTCCGTTTTCCCCGATTTAGATGGTCCTGCTACCACCATGGTAAATTCGTGTTTTAATTGAAAAGACGGGAGTGTCTCGTCAGGTTGCATGATGATAAATGAAGAGAAAAAAATAGGGTTTCAATCCTTTTTATTCAACACAGAAATATACGTTGAGTTCTCTTCACATCGGATCGACAAATGGGGCAATACCGGAAGGTGGGAGCACATAATGAACAGCAACATACGTGTCCACAAATGTGACATTTTCCTGTGGCCTGAATCTCTGTAGAGGTTTGCTCTAGTAGAGGTTTAATTTCAGGTGAAACTTTGTATCCCACCCGGAGTAAATGGTTAATGAATACGATCATCACCCACTCACGTCCTTTATAAGTATTGATGTAAGGACAATTAGGGTTCCAATAAGCATGTTCTACATAAGGGTCGTCTGTAGGTTTCCAGCAGTTTAAAGTCATACCACAATGAAAACAGATGGTCTTATCACTCACTCCCCTGTAATAAAATCCGGCTTTGGCTAGGTTGGGTAATAATCCTTTTAAAGACTCGGGCCATCCATCTTTAAAGGTAGCTTCTCTCTTTAAGAGCAGAGCATAGTTAGGGTAAACAGGAACCCCCTCTGGCTCCCTAGAATGATCAGCCATGACTGAAGTGTTAAAATATTTTTGCCCCCTTTTTATAACCCCTTCATTTTTCAGGGGTTTTCCCCAATAATAAAAACACATTTTGAAATACAGTATGTTTTTAATAACCATAAGGTAAAGTATTATAATCATTCATCAATTGTCTCTTATCATAGACAATTCTATATTGTTTTTCTAAAGGTACTGTCTTGACTTCATGTTGACGAGTCCTCTGTATTTTGTAAGGATACGAGACTTGGATTTCATCCATTTCTTTCTTGAGCATTTTTTCTAATGTCTCTGGTGATACGATATTGGAAGCCCGATAATTAAGAGTCAATCCTTTGACTTTACACACGGAATTTCCCTTGGCGGTGAGGTAAGCATAATTTTTAGGGCCTCCTGACATGAATTTGATAATGTGGTCCCCGTCTAATTCATCGGTCCATTCTCCTAAACTGTGGCCAAGGGTAGGATTAAATTGTCCCTCCTTATGTTGGTATATGATACTGTCCGTATCGAAATAAAGGACCCGATTTCCTAAAGGTTGTAAAGTCTCGTAGAGGTAGTGAAACAGGCCAGTACCACGTTTCCGAAGGGACACTCTTCTACAAATTCCTGTTTCTCTTGATAATTCACCAGCATCATGTCCGATTCGGGCTGCTCTTTATTTTCTAAGAGTTCTAGCCCTTTGATGTCAATGGTCGAATCTTGTAAGAGTTGCTGTAATTCCTCTTCTTCGGTCAAGTATCGAGTTTTAGGTAATAAGAGGCGTTGAGCGAATTTTCCCCACAGGCAATTTAAACAGAGTTTGGCTATCGTTCTTCGCACCGGATTTTTTTCTATACTTAATAGGTCCATTCTAATGCCTTCTCTGTCAATTACTTTACGAATGTAATCTAGTTTCTGTTCCTCTGTCTGACAATCAGGTGGGAATCCAGAGGCTTCCTGTTTGATCTTTAAGAAGGTATCGATGTAAGATCTGAATAAATCTTGACTGCTTTCTGGAAAATGCCAAACCTCGTAAATCCGCTCTAAAGTATATCCCATGTCTAGGGCTTTATGTAATTCTGTAGTCACCCAAGTACCTGTAAGACTGCGTTCCTGGTCTGTGTGTTGACATCGATGTTTAGAAGTAGAGTCCTGTCGTTCCGCACAGGTTCGACATAATGGAAATAATAACTTGCCTCCCGTGCGATAAGGTAAAACGGGGTGATAAAAGCCTCGGGGTGGTAAGACCCGACAATGAATGAGGCCGAAATAAGATCTCACGTCCTGGAATTGGTCTGTTATGATCTGAGGATGACCTATCGCATAAAAACGTAAAGACGTACTTTACACAGTTCGTGTTTTATATTCTTAAGGTGAAAGACATTTTTGAAAATAGGTGATGCATGTGTCTGGTTTCAATTTATATTTTATGCAGCCAACATTTACTTGAGGAATTGATAAAGTTTAAAAGGGTATCGTTTTTGTTCGATTTTCATCCGACTATAAGTTTTCAAAATATTCTCGACTATCCTCTCCATCATTTAGACGCATGCCTTTTTCACACATATCGAAGCGGTTTGATGATCAAGACTCATTTCCATTGTTTACTTTATTTATTTCCCGGGCGACAATTGATGGTTACATCAATGTTTTCTTGTTCTATAGTCTTAAACAAGTAACTTACCCGATGTGTAGCGCAGTCGTTAGCGCACCTGCCTTTCAAACCAATGGTTTTGAGTTCTATCCCATCTGCATTTTTCTTTATCTTTCAGCCCAAATGACACGAAGACACTTAAAAAGGTGGAAAGGCCTCTAATTGTTCTCAGAACAATTAGTTTACTAGTTATTAATAAGGTCTTCCGATATATATGATAAGATATGGATATGAAACTTGTTGAGGTGATAGAGCATCAAATGTAGATATGTTGATCGACCATTAGTTTTCGTCGTTCATACTTCCGGTCGCAAACGGAAGTGAATTCAAAAATGTTAAATTTGTAACTTTTTTGTTTTTCAATATTTTTCAATATTTTCAGTCGATAGTGAGGGGCCAACACCTTTGTAATTTCCCCCATTCTTCGGGTCCACAAGGCTGATGAATATCACACCGGCTTGTTCCATGAGAGCTATAGCTTCGTTTTTCTGGTCATTAGCTCTTACATCTCCTAACCTCATGCGTTTCCATAATTTTTCCCATTCAACTAAACTCTCTGGATTTTCCGGTTTTTGACTGTGTAACCGGGTGACTACGATGGCTCGAGCTAAACAAAATTTATCCCAAGGATTGTCGATCTGAACGATGGATCTTTTATTCTTTTTAAAACTCTCCTTGTTGACCATCAGGTGTTTAGTATTCTGTCCACCACTGCCTTCTGGATATTTGACATGAAACATGTCGAATTCCATAGACCCGTCTCCCAGTTTAAAATCTTTCTTAGATTGTTGCACGGCTTCTATTTTGTCTAAAATGACGTCCTCGTTTAAATGTTTACATTGAGTAAACTCGTACCAAATGTCGGAATCCAGAGAAGGGTGGTGAATGTTCAGGCGTACATAATCGTTAGGGTTACACTGCATTTGAAAATTGACATTCTGTAGCTTGTCTCTAAATAATCGCCGAACAAAGCCTCTGTTTTCCTCCTCTGGAAATTCTTTAAAATTCACACTGTAGACATCTTCTTTAGCTTTAAATTTTCTGGAATGCTTAGCTTGATTGAGTCTCAATTGGTAATACTGGGAAATGGTTTTTGGTTTCGGTGGTGGTGGTGGTGAATGAGGTGGTGACGAAGACGGAAAGGGTAGTTCTTCTTCTTCAGGTAGATTCCGTAAACGTTGTAAGTGTTGAGCTCGGTTGGCTTTGGCTCTCTTTAATCTTTCCATTAATCTCGCATTTTTTTTTCCTGAGAACTAATTCTCTGGTTCTCTGTCGAGAAATAATTCTTTCTAATTCTTTCTCCCGTTTTTTCCATCTCATAAGTTGTTCTGCATGTAACAATTGTTTCAAGGCACTATCAAAATTCATCTTGATAGATCTGACAACAAAATGAGCTGAAAGTCGGAGAAAAGCTGTTTTTATACAGTGTATGACGTCACAATGCATAGGTAGTTCGCTGATCCAAGACTAAGTATTGAGACGTACAAAGTACGTACAAAAGGGTATATAAAGCAGAGCTGGAAATTTTAGGATCAGTCTTAGTGGGCATTTGGTACTAGACAGACGTAAAAAAAATATGGCAGAGGAAAAGTCCATGAATTCACCTGCACCCATACCAGAGACACAGGATAGTATTGAAGGAAATGAAAGAAGTTTGATATGTGATATCTTAGATCAAATGACCAATGTAATGGAGATACTTCAACAGACTATTTGTGAGTTTAAAAAAGACATGATTACTGAGATTCATGTGTTTAGAGGAGTGATAATGAATGAGATTGGAAATCTAGAAAAGAAAATAGAGACTAGTCAGGATCAAAAGCAGTCTAACAACAAGAGGAAACTTCCTACTACCCAGACGGAGAAGACCCTGAAACTCCAGAAGAAAAAGTAAACATGTACACATTACTTGAATAAATCATCTTACACACTTTTGACTGTGTTATTGTTTTTTCCGTTTTCAGAAAATAGAGCTCTGTGTGAATGACACACATGACGTCACAATGGTATACTTGAATCGATGCCAAGATTGTGTATTGCCTAGGCCTGACTCAGCACAAAACGTAGATTAAACGTAGACCCCCCTTTTTTACTTGGGTTTTTCCAGGGTGTATACTAGATTGAACCGGCCAGGGGACCAAAAAAAAGTGCACTCAGTTGACCCGGCTATCCAGGATCTGGGGGGACAAAAGTGCACTCAGCCCGGAGGACCGGGCTGCTCTATACATATAAGTTTAAGTGTTGGTATATGGGGATTGAGGTGGGAGAAGTTATTCAGAATTAAAGGTTTTCTAAACATTAAAAAGATTGTTAATCAGAATGTTCTTTCCCTTTATAAATTACGAGATACACAATATATTTACTTCCATAAAGTGAATCTGTAAAAATATATATGTTTCTCATATTTAATATATAAAGTTGCTTATCATTTACTATCGAAAAAACGACAGGTCCCCTTTTTTAGAACATCGAATTTTACTTATCGCATAAAAACGTAAAGACGTACTTTACACAGTTCGTGTTTTATATTCTTAAGGTGAAAGACATTTTTGAAAATAGGTGATGCATGTGTCTGGTTTCAATTTATATTTTATGCAGCCAACATTTACTTGAGGAATTGATAAAGTTTAAAAGGGTATCGTTTTTGTTCGATTTTCATCCGACTATAAGTTTTCAAAATATTCTCGACTATCCTCTCCATCATTTAGACGCATGCCTTTTTCACACATATCGAAGCGGTTTGATGATCAAGACTCATTTCCATTGTTTACTTTATTTATTTCCCGGGCGACAATTGATGGTTACATCAATGTTTTCTTGTTCTATAGTCTTAAACAAGTAACTTACCCGATGTGTAGCGCAGTCGTTAGCGCACCTGCCTTTCAAACCAATGGTTTTGAGTTCTATCCCATCTGCATTTTTCTTTATCTTTCAGCCCAAATGACACGAAGACACTTAAAAAGGTGGAAAGGCCTCTAATTGTTCTCAGAACAATTAGTTTACTAGTTATTAATAAGGTCTTCCGATATATATGATAAGATATGGATATGAAACTTGTTGAGGTGATAGAGCATCAAATGTAGATATGTTGATCGACCATTAGTTTTCGTCGTTCGTACTTCCGGTCGCAAACGGAAGTGAATTCAAAAATGTTAAATTTGTAACTTTTTTGTTTTTCAATATTTTTCTCTGGGATTTACAGGGTTAATATAGAGTCTTCTAAGAGTTCTAAGTATGTTTTCATCGTTTTGATTGATGCATTTATTGCAAAAATATGATCGATCCAAACTTTCTCTTATTGTTGCGGGTTCGAATCCTGCTGGGGCGGGAGATTGTTTCTCTCTTTTTTCAGTTGTAAATGATATTTTTTTCTCTGTCAAGACATGTGTGATAGTTTTTGGTTATTTTTTTTAAGCTTTTTTAACAGAGATTCTACAGAAATCCTTTAATAATCATGATCTATGTTGAAAAACTGTGTTACATAAACGCAAACAAAAAATACCTTCAATAAAATATTAAATGAAGTGAGGTAGCATAGCTATCTGGAAAAAAGTTCGGTCGGAAGACAACTTGTTGCCCTAGCAACAAGAAACGCATCTAGTTGTATTTATTTCCCCAATTGTTTAAGGAAGCTCTAAACACTGCACACTGAAGAGTGCTAACTCCAGGGTAGTTTTATGCAGTTAGAGTGATCTGCCCTTAGATGCAAGATTAGAAGAAACTAGAATCTACAGTGAAAGACGCGATGTGTACTAGATAAAAGTATTCTAAACATTATATTAGACCAATATAATTTAACTGAATAAATTATTTGTATGTATCTTCCCAATGCAAATAAATATCAATAATTTCTGTTCACTAAGACTTCATTGCATTATATTTGACAACGAACAAGTTATTGGAAAAACATGGAACATAAATGCTCAAAACAAAGTCAAAATATCTGTGAACACAAATGTAGCAGTTGTACGAATTCCAACAATTTCTCCTTTTCAAGAAATGCCAGGGTATAGTCCAAAATTATAGTTAACTTCTGAGAATAACAACATTTGGAACTGACAAACATGATTCCTACAGGTGGAGAAGACTTAGTGGCAATCTCAAAAGACACTGTGATAAATGTAAAATCCAGGATTTTCCTGAGAGAGAAAAGAAAGCCGGTGAAAAGAAGATGAGAAGAATTAGAAAAAGGCAAGGAAGAGATGTCATCAGTGGAGGAATCAGGAAAAAAGCAGGGAAGAGGCAGAGAGGAAGAGGCAAGAAGCAGTACACTTTTTTAAGTGTACAACAATGTTAAAACGGAAAGATTTTGTTTTCATTTCATGTTTACTGTGGTTTCACTGATATACGTGGGGCATCAATTTTCATGGATTTAGTAAAAATCACGGTTTCAAGGATATGTTAATTCGTGGTCAATGATATTATAAATATAATATGCTTAGATATATTACACTTTAGTGAAAATTTAATTTCGTGGATAAACATAACAACAAAATCTACGAAAATTAGTATTCAACGAAAATTGATGAAACCACAGGATTTTGGATTGATTTAGTTTTTTTAATGTTGCAAAGTAGGGTGATCTTTGTTAAACTTTTGGTAAAGGAATGTTTGAATTTTGATTGAAATATTTAATTTACCTGCCAACAGTGTTTTTATCCTGTATAATTTCAACTTTTCCTATTACACAATGTTTATAAACATCATAAATACCAAATAAATAAGTAATTGTGATAATATAGGAACTAGAACCTTCCTCTGACTATCTGCAATTTTTAAAAATTTGATCAATCAAATAATAGTTTTAAATTGTTCATTGACATGACTTTTTTTCACACATCATTTGTAGTATTTATCAATATGGTTTTTTTCCTGGATTCACTGGTAGCATTACTTTAATAACACAAAATAAAGCAAGACATGCGAAAATTATATCATCAAAATCGTTCGTGAGCCCCCCCCCCCCCCCCCTACACCGTAAATAAAATATGCTGAAATATGCCGATAAATTATAATTTTAAAATTACAATAAAAGCACTTTTAGGACAAAATTAGGATTGCATTAGAGTGCTTACTGTGAAAAAGAACGAAATATAGTGAAACGTGTTATTCGAGTTCATGCAACAGATCTAGGTCTTAAAAATTACTTTGTATGACGCTTACTCAGAAAAAATTGCATAAAAACACCATGGATTGGCATAATAAAAAATTTGACAAGATATGGGAAGCACAGAGACTTAGAGTGACACATTGGTCAAATGGCGCATTTGGCGCACGCTGATTTGATTAATGAAGTCCCATCTATGCTTAACTTGAACACAATTGTATTAAAAAATATAGACAATATTTGAGTTATTTACCTTCTCTCAAATACCTAAATATTACATTTTGTATTTCTTTCTGGTAGTTTGAAATTAAATTATTAACATTTTATATATGAGACATGACGGTTCTACATATGAAATGTGTACCGATATTCAATGTTGGGCACATTCATTTATATTTATATAAGATGAAAGTACATCTAGTATTAAATACGCAACTCACTTGAATTTTTCAGTCCTCCTTAAACCCTTGATGAATTGTTTTTTCAGTCGTTTCACATGCGTTGAAGAGGGAATGAAGATATAGCGCGAGCGGGCCGCCCTGAATGGCACTTGAACCTTCAATGCACGTCACGTAACATCATGTTACCACACAAAATGTAATAATATCAAGAATTTGTGTAAAAGATTAAGAAATAAGATGGAACTAAGAAACCCCTACCCAAGAGGATTCCAGCGTAAAAGAAATGCTGGCGTGCCAGCCTTTCATCACATGGAACGAAATTTATCTCTTTATCCGACATTCTCTCTTTTATTTCCCGGGCAACAATGGTGAAGAACTCACGCCTAGGTCCTCCATAATCTTCTGCCTGCTCCCCATGAAGTGTCACTTCCAGCTGGAAGCGACCGTTCACGGTAGCTCAGTCAGTAGAACACTCGCTCCGTGATCGGGAGGTCGTGAGTTCGAATCTCCGCCGCGACTGACCTAAGTCGATAAAAAATGGGTAGCAACTTTCCTTCGCCATGCGCTCGGCATTTTGAAGTGAAATATGCGGGTCCTTCGGGTGAGACCTTAAAACCCGAGGCCCCGTGTCACGGCAGGCGTTGGTACGATAAAGATCCCTCACTGCTCAATGGCCCTAAGTGCCGAGTAAAGGTCAAAATTTGAAGCCCTTCACCGGTATATGGTAACGTCTCTATATGAGTGAAAATTTCTCGAATGGGACGTTTAACAACATACAATCAACCAATCCAGCGAGAAGCGTATATTCTCGGCTGCACTTAGTTCTACGAAAGCATCTTCCAATATTGCAAGCCGGCTTATGAATATGCTCGAAGTATTTCCCTCAATCATTACGGATTCATCCGTGACATCGAGCTCTCTGCCTTGGATGAAGATTTTTTTTTTTTGTAATACTTTAAAATCTCAATGGGTTCTAAGTCTTTACCCTTCTGCAAATCATTGAAATGAACCTACACAACTTTCAACACAACAATACTTATTCAGTACATTTAAATGTTTGATTTTACTCTCTGCAATTTTTTTTCCGTTGGAGCTGACGCTACTGTACATTCGTCACTCTCTCTCTCTCTCGCAGGATTTGGCTGATTCAGCGTTTCATAATCAGTTACAGGTACATCCATTCCATCATCACTCAGACTGAAACATTCTTTTTAAATATTTATCATGTTATGCACATGTAGAATTACTATATCTGTGTGTATATATATATATATATATATATATATATATATATATATATATTTATATATATATATATATTTACATGACCTTAATATATAACTTAGAACATAAAACATGACCCCACTGGTCAGTGTTAAGTATCGAAATGATTGGAAGTGGTTTTATTGTTAGACCCCTATTTTGTTCAGGTGATATACTGTCTGTGTAAAGGTTCCACGTCCACTTCAATTTGGTGACTTCCACCATTATCTGGCATGAACAAGGTTATGCTTGTTGAGTGAGGAGGTGTTTTCAGGGCTCTCCTGTTTTTTTGTGGAATTAAGATACTCATAGTGGTTTTTATGAAGTGAAAATTGTCACAGATGTTTCTGAACTGTTTTTTTTTTTTCACATCAGAGGATAGTTTCATGTAAAAAAATAGTGGTTTTGGATTTTGTTTTACCTTTTTCAAAAATTGAAAGAGACTGAAGTCTTGAGTAGTGTTTGATTAGTATTCACCTAAGTGCTACTACTTGGGTTCATCTTGTGTTTACCTGTTTAACTGTGTAGTGTTGTGGAGCATTACAATGTCAACAAAGGAAATAAAGGACACGAAAGCGGGAAGATCA